>NW_027507758.1:351143075-352343075 GCF_037356315.1 Lithobates pipiens | reverse complement strand
TTTGGTTTGAGGTTCCCCTTAATATTCATACCAGACTCAAAGGGCCTGGTAATGGACTGGTGGGGGGTCCCATGCCGTTTTTTTTCAATGACTTTTATCTGTATTGCTGAGACCCAACAATTCATTATAGCCACGAGTCGTTTTAAATTACTTTTTTTTCTTTTAGAAATGTAATTTTGTGCAGGGACTGTTCTAAACACAGGAAAATGTGCCACTTTACAGGCATATTATAGACACCTCCCAGGTACGAAATTTAAAGGAATATTTCACTTTTATTATTTCACTTTAAGCATTATTAAAATCACTGCTCCTGAAAAAAACTGTGGTTTTTAAAACTTTTTTTGCATTGATAGTTGTCCCCCGGGGCAGGACCCAGGTCCCCAAACACTTCTTATGACAATAACTTACATATTAACCCTTAAAATTAGCACTTTAGATTTTTCCCATATGTGTCCCATAGACTTTAACGGTGTTTGCATGTTCGAACACATTTTTTGCCTGTTCGCATGTTCTGCTGAGAACCGAATTGGGGGTATTCGGCTCATCCCTACTGATCACCTCCACCCTGTTTTATGGAAATAAGGAGAGTAGAAGGTGCTCTTTAGTCTATCCAAAGAAAAATAGGCAAGGTTGATAGCACTGCTTGGGATTTTATTGCATCAGATGCACTGTGATGTCAGTTCAGGGAGGAAGTCATACAAGTGAATAACTTATGTAGCTGTGCTTTTTTAAACACTGATGCTTTTTATCATCAGTGTTTGCCCGTGCATTTACTGACACCATATTCCCAAACATGAAACTTCCACAATTGGGAAATACATTGTATGCATGTGCTGAGTAAACACCAATGTACAGAAGCCTTGGTGTTTACAAGTGTGTGGCCTTGTATAGTTATTCACTTGTAAGGCAAGCTGAATGTGGCACCTGCCACTCCTTGGGCACAAAGAATGATGGAATTTTAACTCCCAGCACTCTTTATACCAATCATCATCTACAGTATGTGCACGAGGCCTAAGGAGACAAAACATGGAGAAATATAAATGTATGTCAGAGGTGTACTGAATTTTTTTTTTTTTTGCAGAGATATACACTGATAGTGTGTGTATGACTCCTACAAATACTACTATAAGGCCCTATTGAATAAACAATAAATATAACCTCTTTAATGAGTAGCTTCCATACTGGTACAATTTCAACTTCAATAGCATTTGGCCCGCAAACAGTCCTCCTGCAAAGGAAATTTTAGATTCAGTTTTGGAGATTTCTTGTCACCTATATACAGCTGTTCACTCCTGACAACATATATGTAAGCAATTTCAAAGGATTGTTTGAATCATGGTATTGATTATTAATAATGAACATCACATGCATTTTTGGCTTAAGTTGTAAAAGAGATTAAAAGAAGAGAATTGTTTTTTTCTTGACTATTTTTGTTGGGGAGGGTGCAGGGCGCTTCGGTGACAGAATTGGTTAACTCCTAAGTTTCACCTGGTTGCCCATCCTTATAGGAAAAATGCCTTGGGTCAAGTCATCCTAGGAAATACTTGAACTGTGTGCAAATTAGTATTACTTCACTGGTAGCATAACTTGTGATTACTGGTTGGTAGATTACTTGCATACTGTTTGCTGTTGACTTTAAGCATTTTGGGAACTCTGTGGAAAGGTGTACACACCCATTGGTAGCTTGGTGCTCATGGGAAAGGTGAGATGCTCGAGTAGGTAGGGATTCTTAGTCAGAAATAGGGGCAAAGTAACTTAGAAATCTCCCTTGCTCACACCACATATCGTGAGAGTGGTAAGTACTTTTGTATGCATGTTGATATAATCTGCTAAGTTTTCTTTGAAGAATGAAAGAAGTTAATTAAAAATGTGAGTAGGTCATTACCTAATGTCACGTACACACAACAGGTTTTCCCGTCGGAAAAAAACTCTGAAGGTTTTTTCCATGAAGTTTCACTGAAACTGTCTTGCGTACACACGATCACACCAATCGTCAAGAACGCGGTGACCTACAACAAGTACGATGGGACTAGAAAAAGGAAGTTCAATAGCCAGAAGCCAATAACCTTGGTTTATTACTTGATTCAGAGCATGCATCGTTTTTGGTCCCTCGGAACAGCATACAGACAAGTGGTTTTCCCAATAGGAATTGGTTCAGTTGGAAATATTTAAAACATGTTCTATTTCTAGGTCTGTCAGAATTTTAGAAAAAAAAAAGTCCGATGAGGCATACACACGATCGGAATATACGATGAAAAGCTTCCATCTGACTTTTTCTGTTGGACATTCCAGGTGTTAAACAGAATAAGGAAATTAAGAAAAATGTTGCTGCTGTGGTGCCTATGGGACAAAGGGGTTTTGACTATGCAATTTAAACTTAAAGCTTTAACTACCATAAAATAAAGCATAACAAGAGTTACACAGAAGATTCAAAGGGATATTTTAGTGGTTAAACAAGAAAAAGCTTTTTTGCTTAAGTTATCACAGCCACTGGTGCTTTCTAACAGAAGAGTAGAAATGGATATTTATATTCTTACTGAGTGCCAACAAATATCTCAAAAGAATAAAACGGACATACAGTACATAAGTAGAATGAATATTAATGGGCCAGTCGAGGTTACAGTACAATAGTATATGAGGCATATAAAGTCTCCCCTTTACTAATATTTGTTTATAGGATTACACATTATAAGTGCTTAAATCGCTTGCAAGAAGTGTAATTGTTTAAATAGATGTTTAATGTGTTTTAATGACTCTTTGAATGTAAAAAGAATAGAATGGTCAAGGTTGCAAACTAAGGTGTTCTGGGGGGGGGGGGGGGGGGGGGTAAGGTGAGAGAAGTGTTTTAATTAAAACACCCTACATGTGGTAAGGATGAAGTAAGTGAGTTTAAAGGTGTTTTGATGAAACACCCTACATTGTACAGGGTAATGTAAGTTAAGATTTGAAGGAAAAGTAAGAGAGGAGTTATTAATTAATGAAAGTTAAATTAAATTAAAAAAAATAGCAGCCAAGAAACCTCCAGGAGTATTAAAGTTTTAGGATTGCAGTGGAAAAGTAAAATAGGTAGGTAGAGCTCACATCTAGAAGCTTAGGAACACTGTGTCTACAGTTAAATTAATTATCAAAGGTAAATGAGTATGCTACCGATATATCTGTTGAAAATGTTCATTCTGCAAGTCAACCCCATATCAGTTCAGAGACAAGGTACACAGAAGTAAAATCGTTTTAAAAACGGGAAGTGACATTACGGAGCTCTGAGGTTTAAAGGGGACATTGGAAACATTAATGGTGAAGCAAACCTTTCCTGGCAAGTGTCCATGTTTTCTGTACTATGCAGAATATTCATCATTATCCATACTTTTATGGATGAAGTATATGTGAAGATCCAGAGATAGGGGAGGAGCTGTCTTGCGGCCGTCACCCGCTGCCATCTCTGGATCTTCGGATCCTATGCTTTTAGTTGTACACTGGCTTTTACATACATTGCGATATTGGCGCCATCACCTTATGCCATTTAATGGATCTTTTTTAAATAAATCAACAGAGAGCACTTAGTACGTGTCCCCTTGTCTTTTTACACTTGCCCTGGATGTTCTGGTTCCACTGCCATGCTGGGGAATAGTATCATCCCATTGTGGATACAAGCGTGTTTGACCTTCTGTCTTATCAGGGGTCCACCTTTTCTAGTAAGAGCATTTGTTTGCCGGTGGAGGGCTTGTCACCTAGAATCACCAGTGGATTGGATTTTCTATTCTCTCACGAGGGGTCTCAACTTTCATTGTGGGACTTGTAGTTCTTTTACATTTATGGATGGACTTTCTTTTACTCATATTGCACTGCACAAATTCATTTATTTATTATGTAATTATTGTTTTAAACGTTTCCTGTGAAAGTCCATTGTTCTGTGCTAATCCAGTCAGTGAGTTTATTGTTAGACCTGAAAAGGTAACTTCACACACTCACATTGGTAAACTATTTTGTAAGATCATAAATGATGCATAGCCTTAACTTTTTGATAATGCTTTATTAGCTTTCAGTGTGTGTTCTTATAGGTGTGGTTATGCCAAATACCTGTAAGCAAGATGACGTTTCATTGATTAAGAATAGATGTACATTCAGGACATACTATTCAATGTCGTTCAATCTCCTAATTAGGGTTGCATAATGCCAGCCTTGAAAAAATCCTTCCTAAAACGCAGGATCTGACAATAATGTTCTTTTATTCACACCTGTTGATGTGAATGCAATAAGCTAAGGAATGCAGATTATCTAGAGAATTCTCAGATACAGACATAGATAGACTGAAGCTTTCCATCAGCTAAGGAAACAATCTCAAATTTTCTTTTGAACCACAGACTGGAAGGACATGCAGGGATCGCAAGTTGAATAACAAGAAAAAATCAAATTTTTTGCAAAAATGCTCATAAACATGAGTTGATTGTTAAATAACCCATCCTATTTTCACTAAATCATAATACAATTGTATATTTATAGGCACTCTCCAGACTCTGCAGACACAACATGACTGCCTGCTCTGAGTTAAGTATTGATCAATCAGGTTAAATTTTTGAGACAGATTATAACTGTTCCCCTAAGATATCGCCAGTGCAGACCATTAAAATCATGGCATAAACCATGTAGTGTAATCAGCCATCTCAATGGTCCACAAGAACATCACAGTTTTTAGTACATTCCAGTGGCTTATACAGATATAATAGTATAGTAACTGAGTTTGCATGCAGGGTTTTGAGAAGAAGAGTTTAGGCTGACCATAGAAAAATAGAGACAGGTCATTTGCAATCTCACCACCATCACCCCATTTGCACTTTCTCCTCTCCAATTAAGGATTATTACAGGAATAGCCTCAAAGTTAAAGTATAACTAAAGGCACTTTTTTATTGGCTAGAGTGGAGAGGGATTAGAACTTCTGTCAGTTTTTAATGATGTCTGTGCTCCCAAAAGGGAGATTCACCCTCACTTTTTGCCCTGCTTACTATTATCCATGAAAGCGAAAGTAAAGGAAAATCCAACATTTTTGGTGTCCCTGGAAAAGTAATAGAGGGGAAATCTTACAATGGGGCAGTAGTTCTGGTGACCTGCAGGTCCCCAATGTATTCCCTTAATTTGCAGGCATTTCCACTAACTTCTTGTTTTGGTTGTGGGACAGGAAGTTAAATCTCCCCAATAAGATACAGAAGGCCAAAAGAAAAAAAAAAAGAAAAACTCACAAGGGGTATAACCCTCCCTTTCCACCTGAAAAGAAAAAAATCCAAAATGAAAAAAAAAATGTAAAAGTATATTGGGTCTATTTTTGGGGTCAGCAGCTAGTATACAGATGACATCTGACTTTTTCTGTAAATTATCTCCCATCTTCTACTAATAATACTAATACTAAAACATAGTATCAGTTATGCAATTAAATGTAATAGATTTATTGTAACAGGTTCAAGTGTATTATAGACAGTTTTTCTTTCTTTTTTTTAGCTTTCCACAGAATATGAAAGTATTAAAACCCCTAAAAGTTATTTTGCTGTCTGTATCTCACTGGGGAGGTTTCCCTTCACTTCATGCCCTCTAGAAGCAACAAATAAATCATAAGAAATTTCACTATTGATATGGACATGTATTAGCCCTTGTACAAACGGGACATTCCGACGGAAAATGTCCGATCGGACCATGTTGTCCCTTTATCCGACCGTGCGTGGGCTCCATCTGACTTTTTCTGTCGGAATGTCCGACCAACAAAGTTTGACAGCTGGATTTAAAATTTTCCGACAACATGATCCGATCGGACTTTGTCCGATCAGAATTCTCAACAAAAGTGCCACGCATGCTCAGATCAAATTACGAGACCAAAGCTATTGGCTACTAGCCTGAACGTAGTCCCGTCGTAACGAACGAACGTCATCACGTTCCGAACTATTGCATTTTCCGACAACTTTGTCCAATCATGTGTATGCAACACCAGTTTCGGATAAAATCCGTCGGAAAAAATCCAACTAATTTTGTAGTCGGAAGGCCCGACCGTGTGTACAAGGGCTTAGACAGTTGTCATCCAACCATTTGTCTCTATTTGATTTCATGGTTGCCTCCTGCTCTTGTGACAACTCCAGGGCAAACGGAGAGGGTGAGTTTTCCCCACTGGGGACACAGACAGCAATTTAAAATGCTTCTTTACTCTATATAAAAAAAACTCAGTAACATAATGAATGATGCACACCAAAACTGTGTTGGAAGTAAATACGTTCATACCTTAATTTCTGTTCCTTTATACTCAGACCTAAACCAAACCTTGTATGGATCTGTGAACAAGTGTAGGTATCTTCCAGCATTCTAGATTGGTTTAAGAAGAGAAACATTAGAAACAGTTCTGTAGACATTGCACAAACCTATTACATATAAGGTGCAGTACATCAAAAGCTATGGTGCTGTGTATGGTAAATTAACAGCCAAATAGCAGTTAGTATACATACGTATATGTTTGTATAAGCCCCTTCAATCCAAAGCATGTTTGGTTCTTCAAATTGACACTACACTCTGCTTTAACAAAAACACATTTAGTTCAAATACATGGAGGGATCTGCAACCGTCTACTGTCTGAACCTGTAAATGCCTGTGAATATATTATGTAAGCACTTCCTGTCCCTAGCTTTTAGCTTGGAAGCCCCAGAAGGAGGAAATAGAGAGAGCGAGCGAGAGAGAAAGTCTCAGCCACATATCCTGTTCTTGCTACTACATCCTGGACCAGAAAAGATTACTATACATGACTAAAGCACAGAGTAGGCTGACTCTGAGTTGCTGTGCCATACCACAGTTCCTGCTGGTGAGAAGTTCCCATTCCAGACACCTGCAAGTGCCACGCAATATGCCAGCTGCATGGCCGATCCTGGGCACCGAAGCTCAAGTGCAGTCCTCCCCTCCCTCCTCCTCTTGTGTGGCGCACACACACAGCAGCGATCTCCCACTGTGTCATGGACCTAGGGGTCTGAATTTCTTAGCGGCGCTGTATGAAAGTCCCACCTCCTAGGCTGGCTTCTGTGATAGACGTCACACTGATCCAATGAGGGGTTGAATCAGTGTGACATGTGTCATAGGAGGCGGGACTTTCTTACAGCAGCAGCTCATGCGGACAATTCAAATCCAAGCTCAGCAGGAGATCGTGATCCAGATACTGATAGGCTGCATTTGGTGGGCACTGCATTGGCGGGCTGCATTTTCTGGGCACTACACTGGTGGGCTGCATTTGGTGGGCCCTGCACTGGTAGAATGAATTTGGTGGGCACTTCACTGGTAGGCTTCATTTGGTGGGCAATGCACTGGTAGGCTGCATGCGATGGCAGTGTTGGGCTGCATTTGGTGGCCACTGGTAAGCTGCATTTGGTGGGCACTGATAATGTTGCATTAGGTGGGCACTGATGAGGCCACATTAGGTGGACACTGATGAGGTTGCATTTGGTGGGCACTGATGAAGTGGGCACTGTCAGCCCCCCTTTCTGCCAGCCCCCTTTATCAGCCTCCCTCTCTCTCTCTTAGCCCCCCTTTCTCTGTCAGTCTCCCCTCTCTCTCAGACCCCTCTCCAAGCCCCCCTCTCTGTCAGTCCGCCCTCTCTGTCTCTCAACTACCCTCTACCTCTCAACCATCCTCTCTCATTGGGGTGGCTGGGCCAGAAATGGCATTGTAAACCACCTCTATTTATTATGTAAAAAGTGAAATTCTGCGGAAAAGGTAAACTTATCCTTTAAGGGTACACAAACAGCAATACAATTGGGACAGGAGTTCTAACCATTAGAACCATTTTTGGCTTTAAATACACTTTAACCAGTTCTGGACCGCCCACCTATACGTTGTTCATGCGACCTGGTCTGGGGCGCACCGCCAGCACCTGCTCCCACTGGACACAGCGGGAGCCAATCAGTGGGCCTGGCGGCTGTGATTGATGACAGAACTGCGGTCTGCTGATGTAAACAAAGCAAACCGTTGTTCTGTCAGACAGGAACACGGATCTCTCTGTTCCTGCAGTGAGTCCATTCCCCACACAGTTAGAAAGCACACTTAGGGAACATATTGAACCCTTTGATTGCCCCTGGTGTTAATCCCTTCCCTACCAGTGCCATTTATACAGTGTCAGTGCATTTTTTAGCACAGATCGCTGTATTGGTGGCACTGGTCCCCAAAAAGCATCACTTAAAGTCCAATTTGTCTGCCGCAATGTCACAGTCCAGCTAAAAATTGCTGTTCGCCGCCATTACTAGTAAAAATAAAAAATAAAAACGGGAGGAGGAGGGAACCAAGCAGTAAAGCATAGTGCCATCTGCAAATGGGGAGGGGGGGGGGGGGCTGAAGGGAGGTTAATTCACAAATTATGCAGCAGGAAGAGGGTTATTGTGCTGTCATGAAGGAGTTAATTAACATGGACACTGGTGCCACTTATCTAATTAAATCTAACTTAATATATGTATTGTTCTATGTATTTTTTTATTTTGAAACGATACAGACTCCTTCTTTACACTGGGGGGGGACAGTTTTCCATCATTGCCCTGGGCAAGAGATGCCCTTGTCCCAGCACTGGCTGCCACCACCATTGCGGGTAAGGGAACCCGGCAGTGTAGCCTTTCGGCTTCACGGCCGGGTCACTACTGTGTATGTGCAAAGCACACTATGCTCTCTCACTGGCTCGGCAGAAGGGGAGGGAGGGGGAGGGGGATCAAGCTGCTGACGTAATTCGCTGTGGCCCAATCTCCCGGAAGTAGGGACATGGTACCTGTAAAAAACAGGTATCCACTCCCCCCGCTGAAAGGTGTCAAATTTGGCAACAGAGGGGGGATGGAATCAGATAAGCCGAAGTTCCACTTTTGAGTGGATCTCTGCTTTAAAGTAATGCAGTGCTGTATCGCAAAAAAAAAATGGCCTGATCATTTAAGGGGGTAAAACCTTCCGGGTATGAAGTGGTATGGCTGACTATCAATTTCAGTTTAATAAGTTGTTAGCTGATAGTTTTTACGTACTGTAATAGTAGCACTCTTCTGTTTTCATGGGGGAGACTTACTAAAGCTGGTGAGTGCAAAATCTGATGCACTTCTGCATAGAAATTAATCAGCTTCAGGTTTTATTGTCAGAGCTTAACTGAACAAGCTGAAATTAAAGGCTGAGGAAATAAACCGTTTTGATATACAGAGAGCACTAGATTTTTCCTTTTCTATTCTATGTGCACTGGACCCCATTGAGGGAATTTGTACTGGCTGGTATCCATCTAATAAGCCAGAGGCAGCACAGAAGGAATAGGAGTTCCATGACCAGCTGATCCGTTTGTATTCCAGAGAGGGAACCTGCTTTTTCTGACCTTCTGGTGAAACGGGGGTCTGAACGTGAGGTGATCGACTAGGATATTGAGGTGAAGGAGAGCACTTGCATTTCCAAAGCTTATGCACTGGTGGTGTGTTGTGCGTTTTTGTGCAGAAGACTCTGAGGATTATATTTGTGCATTCGGACTATTTTATTCAGTTCATTTTTTGAGTGTGTGGACTTATTCTTTATTGTCTATTGTTCCCTATTCCCGCATAGGGAACACGTATACTTCATTATTGTGTATTTTTCACTATCCCCAGTCAGGGAACATAAATATTTGATTGTGCACTCAGTATATTGCTATATTGCAAGTTAATCACATATTCTTATTATTGGTAGTTATTTAGGAAGCGCAACACTGTTTTGTTATGAATAATACTGTATGTCACAAAAAAATACTTTTGTACACCTAAAGGACTTTTAAACTTTGACATACCCAGCTTTCTGAAATCTTTTTTCTGTGTGTAACCAGACATACTTGATTTTCTGAACCCAAATACACCTAACCTGTTAAAGCAAAAGAACACAGCATGAACAAATAAAGCATTAACAAACGCTCTTAAAAAAAAAAACACTAGCACACATACATTACACACACAAATACTATATTTTTATATAATACCACATGGTATTCTTAATGCTTATAAGTTAACTTACTGACAATTTTTCTACTGTATGCCATGTTTATAAAGTGTTTAGTATCACATCACCAATCTTTGGCTCCTTTTTTACCTCTGGAAGTAAAAACATTTCCCAAATTTTTATATTGCAGATTTAACAATAGGATTTGTCTGACTGGGCTGCATTTACTACTGTCCAACAGCATCTGGATTTTAGCCAGATGATAGCCAGATGCATTGTTAGACAGATCTTATTGACATTGACTGCATTTATTATATATACATATATATACATACTGGACATACATGCAACAAAGTCTGATAACTGACCCTTTTTCCATCTAACATGATTTTTCCTTACTTAGTATATATCAGGTGAGATCCAAGTACAGTATGGCTCCTACTTTACAGATGCTTACGATTTGTTAAAAAAAAAAAAAATGCTTACCCTTCTATTAAGCATTCATAGGAAAGCAATGCAAAGAGCATTCTAAATGTGCAAAGTACAGTGTAGCAAAGTGCTGCATATAACATTCTTTTGTCATTCCATATGTTTTTACTTGATTAACCTCCCTATCCATACTGGTCCATATTATATCCATACCATATCTAATGATGCTTTAGCTGTTCTCATCCACAGCTTCAATCTAAAATGGCAGAAGGTGTAAGCAGCTGCAGGAAGCCGTTAGTGTTTTTTTCATGAAACCATTACCTGCTTGCAATGTGTAGCTTCCAACTCTTAGCAAAGAAGTTGAATCGATTAACTCCTAAGCTTCTGATATCACTACAAGAGCACTCTGTTGTGCAATTTATCACAGTGCATCTGCATTGTGTTTACATAGGAAATCCTGCAACTTCACTTCTCACATCATTAAGAACTCCTGTGAGCTCTAGCAGCCATCCTGGAGCAATGCAGAAAAGATCCAGAGCAGCCCTGGGTTCCCCTGCACCAGCAACAGATCACTGCATTAGTCATTTATTGCTTGCTTGCTTGCTATAGCTAGTAGCGGCTGCCTTTGTTTATGTTTGCAGAGGGATATAGTGGACACATCTTCCTTGGGGAGGATTCTGTGCCTAATCAGAGACAGGGACTATTCACAAGCACATCTGTAGGTAGAGATTGCTATTATAGAAATGTGTCCAGCCAGTGTTAAGCCTGCCCTCTACCCAATAGGATTATACAGGGGAAGAGGATCTGGACTGCTAAGAATGCTGGGAGGAATGGAGGATTGTGGGAGGTGTAGTCCTTTACAGAACGAGCTGGCTTGGTAAGCGGGAGCAAAGAAACTACAGATTTCATATTCACTAAAGCTGAGCAGAGGAATAGGAGGAGTGTTGTGGTTCCCAAGCTGAGGAGAATGAGAGTGTGGAAGACGTTCAGAGTGACTGAGTGTGTTTCAGGCTGCCAGCAGACCATTCACCACCACACCTGAGAAGGAGAGAGGAGCAGTGCCAGACATCCTGGAACACTGGACAGTGCTACAGATGCTGACAGAGCCCACTGCCTGATCAAGGGGAAGGACACCATTAACATTGACCAGTTGTGCTGCCAACATTAAACAGAGGGAGATCACCTGCTACTGATCTGCTGAGAGGGTGCTAGCCAGACCCCACTACCCTTTGACAAAAGAGAAACAGTGTTGCCTGTAGGTATTAGAGAGATATTGCCTTTATCAGTGTTTGAGGGACATTATACTGAGCACTCTGACGTAAGAGTTGGGCCCCAGTGAGCTGGCCAGCAAAATAGAGTGGCTAAATTAGAGACTGATGAACTGTTATAGCAGTCCAACTCTCCTTAGTTAAGATTGCCCCAGTATGGGGTTTATGTGAGGTTGCCCTCCACACCAGTTTTTTTTTCAGTATATTTTTTACTACTGTTCACCTGTTTATAATATATTTCTTGCTATTGTTTAACTGCTTGCGGTGTCATTACTATTGTTCATATATCTTTTGCCACAGACGTCTGCAATAAATAATCCCCATCTAGCCAGGTGTGTCAGAGTGCGTAGTGCTATTGGGTACAGGAGCAGGGGCCCAATACATCCAGCAGCTCTTTGGAGGTAGGCACTACACATACACAGTAACACAGTAGTATTAGCATACAGTATGTTAAAGTGGCATTAGAAGACATATATTGGAGAATGTTTTTTTTTCTTTCTATTTTTTTCCCTCTAAAAAAGGTGCATATATGATTTAGTAAACTAGGACAAGCTATGGAAATGTAAAAAAAAAAAAATCCTGCCTGTATGAGAAAATGATATGAAGTAGTTAACCTGTCCATGAAGCCTCATACTGCAGTCATTCATTCAGAAATACAATGCTGGGACAAATTCTTACTTCTCGTAATCTGTGCTTTTGTTCCACTTCATGAGATTCTATTTGCTAGCTTGGCATGAACTATTACATGGGGTTATTTCTCACGTGGCAATGCAGTGAATATTCTAATAAGAAATAATCATTCACTACATCAGCAATGGAAACTTAAAGTATATTTAAGACAAATTTCTCTTCTTTTCCCCGTTAATACATTTGGATAGAGTGGAGTGGGATTAGAACACCTGTCCCCAGATAGGGAGATTCAACCCCTCTATTTGTTCTGTTTACGATTATCAATGAGAGTGAAAGAAAATCCCAAATCTTCCAATGGGGGCACTAGTTTTGGTGACACTGGTGACAATCAGGGATGCTCTCACTTTAGAGGAATTTCCGCTCAATTCCTGTTTTGACAATGTGACAACAAGTGAAGGGAAATCACCCTAATGTGACACAGATATCAAAAATAAAAATACAGGGGTTATAACACTTCCTAAGGTCCTGTTCACACCTGTGCATGTTATGTGCAGTTTAGGTGAGCTGCGTTAAAAAAGTCAGCATGCTGCATCTTTGATGTGCTTTAATCAAACCACCTAGAATTCAATGGTAATACATAAAAAAAACATGTAAAACGCACATAAAATACAATGCATAAAAATGCACTGCACAGATGTGAACCAGCTCATAGGCCTCTTACACACGGTTTGATTGTTGGACGACCGAGCGTCTGATTTTTGTCAAAAGCGTGTGTGCAGGATTTTGTCTAGCATACTAACTATCCGTAAATTGTCATTTGACAAACACGAACGTAGTGACAGAGTATAAAGAGGAAGTTCATTTCTCAAGTGCCACCCTTTGGGTACATATGGGATGTCCATTTGATTGAAGATAGGAAATTAGGGATTAAAACTATACACCACCGGTATTTACAACCTCTCTTCTTCTCCAGTACATGCACTTGCATGCAGACTATCACTCCTAGAACCAGCTAGCATTGTTGGTTTGATCTAATACAGACTCAGTTAGATCTTTGAGAATGCCCTTTGCAGGCAGGGACCAGTGTCCGGTGTAACAAAAAATGGTAGTAGTTCTTAGTGCTAGCCGTCCTACATGTGGCTACTGATTCCAGTACCACCTCCTCAGGCCTTGCCATCCTGCCTGCAGCTACCTCTTTCCACAGCCAATGCCAATGCCACCACAATCCTGACTGGCTCTGCACCCATCCCAGTCCTCTCAGGCCTGCCTCCCAGTCCTCCTGACTGTGTGTCACTCAACAGCCCTCATGGCTGTTCCTTTTACCTTCTGGAGACTTGCCTGGCAGTGTTCTCCCACTGTCCTCTTTTCTCTCAGTGCCTCCTGGCCAGGACACTTCCATGGTTTTAGGAAGGCCCTGTCCACACATGAGCCCAGGCCCTGTGTATGGAGAAAAAAATCTGCTTACAAAGTTGCAGATAAAGCTGTTTTTTTCTAATCACTTTGGCTTGGTGACCCCCGGAGAGGAGAAGTTGAAAGCAAGTATCGGTAGGATGCATGGTAACCCCTGTATTTTACTGGCGCTCAAACATTGAGCAAAACCTTGTTGCAGCATAACTGCATAACAAAAAACGGTACCTAGAGTGCCTAAATCAGACAGGCTTGAGGCAGTTTGCTTAGGTGTTAGTGCATAACATCAAGAAACCATAAGAAATATAGTATCAATGTTTTCTAAACTTTTTAATAGTAAATCAAACAGTAATCATTTATCATATTGCTAGACACTGCATTATTACAATATTACACAAGGATAGTATACTCTAGCACTACTGTGATAGTACAACTGTTCATCTGCCTTATGTCCTAGCATAAACAATGAATATATAAGAAAGCACTAGAAGGAATAAAAAAATATGATCAAAGAGCTTCAACCCATCATAACAGGAATATTCCAACAACCTCCAGTGCTGGTCTTTAAGCAACCACCTAACCTCAGACATAAAGCCGTCAGCAGGAAATTACATTATTTCATTTTAATAGGGACGCAAACAAAGAACTTTACCTGACTACAACAAATGCTGCAAACTGTGCAGCCAAATCAATCCATTAAAAAGTGTCATACACAAACAGGGCCTTCAATATAACAGGATAATACAGTTGTCGGAAAATCTGATCGTGTGTGGGCTACATCAAACTTTTTCGGTCGGAATTTTTCCAACACACAAAGTTTGAGAGCTGGATCTCAAATTTTCGGACAACAAAATCCGATTGTTTAAATTCCAATTGTGTGTAGACAATTCCGACGGACAAAGTGCCATGCATGCTCAGAATAAATTACAAGACGAAAGCTATTGGCTACTGGCCCATTTATAGTCCCGTCGTACGTGTTCTACGTCACCAATTTCAGAATGATCAGATTTTCCGACAACTTTGCGCAACAGTGTGTATGCAAGACAAGTTTGGGCCAAAATCCGTCCGAAAAAATCAGACGGATTTTGTCATCGGAAAATCCGACCATGTGTACAGGGCATTATAGTAATATGATGTACCCCATTCAATAAAGAAATGCAACCAAGCATCTAATATCCACTTGCCAACCACACATATATATATATATATTGTATATAATGTTTGGGGTTCTAAGTAATTTTCTAGCAAAGAATATTGATTTTTACTTGTGCCAGAAAAGGCTTGGTCTTCAAGTGAATATTGGAGAAACAGGACAGAAATAAAAAAAAAAAAGAGTTAATTTACACAGTCACACCACAAAAAAACATGATCACATTTGTGCAACAACAATTATCACAACCAGACCACTGTATGGAAGACATCAATGTTTTGGAAAGGAAACATATGATAATTCTATTTCACATAAATAACTTTTCAACAGTTTTATGACCGTTCTCACCTCTGTGATTTACGTCCCTCCCCATTCTATGTCCAACTACTTTACTTATCTAAACCACTATTTCAGTTTAATTACCATTGTTGCAGATATTGGGTCTGGGAGCTTCATTATATCTATGGATAAAACATTTTTTCCACAAATATGCTACAATGGGATAAGGTGCGTGTAAAGTAAACATTTGTATTTTTTTTAAAATAACAAACATGTCATACTTACCTGCTCTGATCCTTCTCTTATGGGATCTCCTGTTAGCACTCTGGGCTTCTCCTCTTTTCTGTGTGCCACCATAAAAGCCACGTCCTATGGTTGCACACATATAGGCTCAATCACAGTGTGGCTTGGCCCCACCCACTGCTCCCTTGTCACTGGATTTGATTGACAGTAGGAGGAGCCAATGGCTCCCTCTGTTCTCACTGAGTCCAGTCAGGAGGGAGAGAGAGAGAGAGCATTGCCACTGATTCCCGGGCACAGCACTGAATTGAGATCAGGCACAGGTAAGTATTTAGGGGGAACGGTGGCAGGGGCTGACAATAGCAAGCTTTTTGCCCTAATGCAGAGAATGCATAAAGGTAAAAAATATTCAGCTATTACAACCACTTTAAGCTTGGTGTTCAAGCTTCAACATCTATTGTTTTTAATACTGGTGTTCCACAGGGCTGCATACTAAGTCCACTTCTCTGTTCTCTCTGTACTAATGATTGAACTGCCACTTAAAGCAAAATGCTTTAATCACATTTGCAGATAATGCAACATTAGTGGGGTTAATAAATCATGACAATGAAGCAGTGTATAGACAGGAAATCCAAATACTGAGTTGTGTTTATGTGATGGCTTCCATCCCAATACAAAGAAAACAATATAATTTGTAATTGGTTTAAACAATAATAGTTGAATAGACCATGCTGATTCATATAACAATGGGGGGGGGGGGGGGGAGTAGAATGGGTTGTGCATTTATGTTTATCGTTATTCATATAAATCGGAGGGCTTGACCTGGAGTACAACATTTTCTTTTTTTATCAAGAAAGCTCAGTAGTGCCTTTTGCATGTGCAGACGGTGGTTAAAACAGCGCAGTGCATTATTTTTGGTCTTTACCTCTAAATGTGGAAGATATCTATTTGAATTGTCTTCACAAATAAGCTGCAAATATTAGGAGATGTTACACAATCTGGCGATTGTCCTTCACATTCCCCTCAGGCAGACTTAGAAGGATAAGGGCACAGACTAATAGGCTGTGAAATATTTTTTTCCTTAGAGCTGTAGATTAATTGTCAAAGCAAGGTTAGTGGGATTTTTAATGTAGAAAAAAATAAAATGAAAAGGTGCACTAGTTATTGGTTTTAAAATGTATTGTTTCCTTTCATTTATTTATTTTGACTGTATACAGCTATGCAAAGGACAGTGACATTAAACTAAATCTTTGCTGTGCTTTAACACAGCAATAAATAAAGTAACCTATCTATTCCATTTACATTTTCAGATTTTACCTTTGATTAGTTTGTTATGTATGGCATAATACACCCTACAAAAAATATACATATAAAATATAGATGCCGTATATACTTAATAGAGGTGGTGTACTATAAATAAATAAAAAAAAAATACTGACTTTCATTTCCGATGTTATGACTGATTTGTTAACAATGCAGTTGTTATCCATAGCAGTACACTGTAGTGAATCTGTTTCGGAAATATGAGTCCACTGAACCCTTTTTCTGCAGCATTGTTTAAATTCATCCTGTGAATAAAAAAAAAAACGTTGGTCACTAAACAAGCAAAAAAAGAGGCGAAACAGAAACAAATGGATTGGTGAACTTAAGGATTAGAGCATATTCACTTTGAAATGTGCATAGTGAAGATATGTGAACAAGGTGAAGCCGTGTTTTCTTTCAACATCCAATCCTGTGCAAGTAAAATAAAAAAACAACAGTGGTGTTTTTGTCATTGATTTGACAGAAAATTTCACCCGCCTGCTCATTTATTTATTTTTACCAAGATTTGATGCTCCACATAACTCTATTTATCATAGTAGGGTTTTTTGACCATTGCTTATGGAAATTGCACCAAATATTCGGCAGGTGATAATGCATCAAACAGCATTCATTCAACATCTGAAGAATCCAACCCTTACAATGTTGGTCAGAATGCCACACTTACAGGTAAATAAAAAGATCATTGGTGTCATTCCACTGGCTCTGCCAAGTGGCATTGGCCCGAGAACTATGCAGGCACTTAGATGGGAGGTCAATCAGCCAGAGCTCAAGAATCCCCTGGATACCTATGGAGAAACCCTAGGGTTCCACAGAACTGTGGTTGAAATTGACTTATTTATTTTATCATTCTGCTTTATTTGGAGATATTACTGTGAGTGCAAGGTATTCTGAAAGATATCTGCAGCTATGTGCAGTCACCTCTGTGTACCTACTTTTAATTTACAAAGAAACAAACAAAGTGGTTAACCTGAAAATTCAAATCCAACCACTAACAGCGCTAATACCACATCTCCATGTAATCAATAGTTGTCTATACTGAACATGTAGTATTTTTACATCCAATAAGTCTTTTATCAGAGTTTATGTCCACAGACAAAGGGTTAAAAGCTGAGAGCACACTATTCCACATCAGTGAATGCAGTCCTTCATATTCATTAAATCTTCAATATTATCTGGATATGCGTGGTTATGGTCCTACACCTTCACCATGAGCTGTTCCACCTCCGTGAATATGTATATAGATGGCAGCTTACCAGACTCCAGTCACTTTAGAGTCTATCTCCACTATGTGGAACTCCTCTGTGTGGTTCTGTGTATCCCGCTGATTGCTCTCACATTGATAGTAGACATGCAAAAGATTCAAGGGGTCTCATATAGTGTAATACCTTTTATTTAGGGTTCAATAAATTCCCTACCCCCCTTGCATAATATGCTTACATTAAAACAATTTAAAACCAGCCTTTAACATTTGGGGTGTTAGTGGTGCCGTACAGGCGCCTCACCGGTAGTCTGCAGGTCTCATCCGACGCAGTCTCCGTGTGTAGACCCGGGCTCTTGTCGGCTTTCACTCCCCCTCTTGTTCGCGTGACCACCGCCCTGACGCGTTTTGTGTTTTCACGTCTTCAGAGAGCTCTCTGAAGACGTGAAAACACGAAACGCGTCAGGGAGTGAAAGCCGACAAGGACCCGGGTCTACACACGGAGACTGCGTCGGATGAGACCTGCAGACTACCGGTGAGGCGCCTGTACGGCACCACTAACACCCCAAATGTTAAAGGCTGGTTTTAAATTGTTTTAATGTAAGCATATTATGCAAGGGGGGTATGGAATTTATTGAACCCTAAATAAAAGGTATTACACTATATGAGACCCATTGAATCTTTTGCATGTCTACTATCAATGTGAGAGCAATCAGCGGGATACACAGAACCACACAGAGGAGTTCCACATAGTGGAGATAGACTCTAAAGTGACTGGAGTCTGGTAAGCTGCTATCTATATACATATTCACGGAGGTGGAACAGCTCATGGTGAAGGTGTAGGACCATAACCACGCATATCCAGATAATATTGAAGATTTAACGAATATGAAGGACTGCATTCACTGATGTGGAATAGTGTGCTCTCAGCTTTTAACCCTTTGTCTGTAGACATAAACTCTGATAAAAGACTTATTGGATGTAAAAATACTACATGTTCAGTATAGACAACTATTGCACAACTTTGCGCAACAGTGTGTATGCAAGACAAGTTTGGGCCAAAATCCGTCTGAAAAAATCAGAAGGATTTTGTCATCGGAAAATCCGACCATGTGTGCAGGGCATTATAGTAATATGATGTACCCCATTCAATAAAGAAATGCAACCAAGCATCTAATATCCACTTGCCAACCACACATATATATATATTGTATATAATGTTTGGGGTTCTAAGTAATTTTCTAGCAAAGAATATTGATTTTTACTTGTGCCAGAAAAGGCTTGGTCTTCAAGTGAATATTGGAGAAACAGGACAGAAATTCAAAAAAAAAAGAGTTAATTTACACAGTCACACCACAAAAAAACATGATCACATTTGTGCAACAACAATTATCACAACCAGACCACTGTATGGAAGACATCAATGTTTTGGAAAGGAAACATATGATAATTCTATTTCACATAAATAACTTTTCAACAGTTTTATGACCGTTCTCACCTCTGTGATTTACGTCCCTCCCCATTCTATGTCCAACTACTTTACTTATCTAAACCACTATCCCAGTTTAATTACCATTGCTGCAGATATTGGGTCTGGGAGCTTCATTATATCTATGGATAAAACATTTTTTCCACAAATATGCTACAATGGGATAAGGTGCGTGTAAAGTAAACATTTGTATTTTTTTTAAAATAACAAACATGTCATACTTACCTGCTCTGATCCTTCTCTTATGGGATCTCCTGTCAGCACTCTGGGCTTCTCCTCTTTTCTGTGTGCCACCATAAAAGCCACGTCCTATGGTGGCACACATGCAGGCTCAATCACAGTGTGGCTTGGCCCCACCCACTGCTCCCTTGTCACTGGATTTGATTGACAGTAGGAGGAGCCAATGGCTCCCTCTGTTCTCACTGAGTCCAGTCAGGAGGGAGAGAGAGAGAGAGCATTGCCACTGATTCCCGGGCACAGCACTGAATTGAGATCAGGCACAGGTAAGTATTTAGGGGGAACGGTGGCAGGGGCTGACAATAGCAAGCTTTTTGCCCTAATGCAGAGAATGCATAAAGGTAAAAAATATTCAGCTATTACAACCACTTTAAGCTTGGTGTTCAAGCTTCAACATCTATTGTTTTTAATACTGGTGTTCCACAGGGCTGCATACTAAGTCCACTTCTCTGTTCTCTCTGTACTAATGTTTGAACTGCCACTTAAAGCAAAATACTTTAATCACATTTGCAGATAATGCAACATTAGTGGGGTTAATAAATCATGACAATGAAGCAGTGTATAGACAGGAAATCCAAATACTGAGTTGTGTTTATGTGATGGCTTCCATCCCAATACAAAGAAAACAATATAATTTGTAATTGGTTTAAACAATAATAGTTGAATAGACCATGCTGATTCATATAACAATGGGGGGGGGGGGGGGGGTAGAATGGGTTGTGCATTTATGTTTATCGTTATTCATATAAATCGGAGGGCTTGACCTGGAGTACAACATTTTCTTTTTTTATCAAGAAAGCTCAGTAGTGCCTTTTGCATGTGCAGACGGTGGTTAAAACAGCGCAGTGCATTATTTTTGGTCTTTACCTCTAAATGTGGAAGATATCTATTTGAATTGTCTTCACAAATAAGCTGCAAATATTAGGAGATGTTACACAATCTGGCGATTGTCCTTCACATTCCTCTCAGGCAGACTTAGAAGGATAAGGGCACAGACTAATAGGCTGTGAAATATTTTTTTCCTTAGAGCTGTAGATAAATTGTCAAAGCAAGGTTAGTGGGATTTTTAATGTAGAAAAAAATAAAATGAAAAGGTGCACTAGTTATTGGTTTTAAAATGTATTGTTTCCTTTCATTTATTTATTTTGACTGTATACAGCTATGCAAAGGACAGTGACATTAAACTAAATCTTTGCTGTGCTTTAACACAGCAATAAATAAAGTAACCTATCTATTCCATTTACATTTTCAGATTTTACCTTTGATTAGTTTGTTATGTATGGCATAATACACCCTACAAAAAATATACATATAAAATATAGATGCCGTATATACTTCATAGAGGTGGTGTACTATAAATAAATAAAAAAAAATACTGACTTTCATTTCCGATGTTATGACTGATTTATTAACAATGCAGTTGTTATCCATAGCAGTACACTGTAGTGAATCTGTTTCGGAAATATGAGTCCACTGAACCCTTTTTCTGCAGCATTGTTTAACCACCTCAGTACAGTGCAGTTACACCCCCTTCCTGACCAGACCAATTTTCAGCTTTCAGCGCTCTCACACTTTGAATGACAATTACTCAGTCATCCAACACAGTATCCATACGAAACTTGCGTCCTTTTTTCCAAATAAATAGAGCTTTCTTTTAGTGGTATTTAATCACTAGTGGGTTTTTTATTTTTTGTGCTATAAATAAAATAAAACATAAATTTTGTGAAAAAAATGCCTTTTTCTTCGTTTCTGTCATAAATTTTTGCTAATTAGTAATTTTTCTTCATAAATTTTGGCCAAAACTTATACTGCTACATATCTTTGGTAAAAATAACCCACATTAGTATATATTATTTGGTCTTTGTGAAAGTTATAGAGTCTACAATCTATGGTGCCAATCACTAAAAATTCATCACTTCTGATCAGGCCTTCAATACATCAGGTGTACCTCATTTCTTGAGACTCTAACTAGTCAGGAAAGTACAAATACCCCCCAAATGACCCCTTTTTACAAAGTAGACATCCCAAGGTATTAAGTAAGTAGCATGGTGAGTTTTTTTAAGTTGTCATTTTTTCCCACAATTCTTTGCAAAATGAAGATTTTTTATTTTTTTTTATTTTTTTTTACTAAATTGTCATATTATCAGGTTATTTCTCACACACAGCATATGTATACAACAAATTACCCCCCAAAATACATTCTGCTACTCTTCCCGAGTACGGCGATACCACATGTGTGAGACTTTTACACAGCCTGGCCACATACAGAGCACTAACATTGATGTAGTACCTTCAGACGTTCTATGAGCAAAAATTACGCATCTCATTTCTCAACCACCTATTACACTTTTGAAGGCCCTGGAGTACCAGCACAATGGAATTTCCCATAAAATTACCCCATTTTGGAAAGCAAACACCCCAACGTATAATCTGTGAGGCATAATGAGTCTTTTGAACAGTTCATTTTTTTCCAGAAGTTTTTGGAATATGTGGAAAAAAATTAAAACGCATTTTTTTTTTACACAAAATTGTCAATTTATAAGATATTTCTAACACATAACATGTATATAGCAAAAATTACACCCCAAAATACATTCTGCTACTCCTCCCGAGTATGGCGATACCACATGTGTAGGACTTTTACACAGCCTGGCCACATAGATGGGCCAAACATTGAAGTAGTACGTTCAGGCGTTCTAGGAGCATAAATGACACATCTTATTTCATTCCTACCCATCACACTTTTGAAGGTCCTGGACCACCAGGACAGTGAAATTACCCACAAAATGACCCCATTTTGGAAAGTAAACACCCCAACGTATATTCTATGAGACATGGGCTGCAAATAGGTACTCGGGTACTCTGATGGGCTGGAGATAGGTACTCGGGTACTCAGATGGACTGTGACAGGTACTCGGGTACTCAGATGGACTGGAACAGGTACTCGGGTACTCTGATTGCCTGGTGACAGGTACTCGGGTACTCTGATGGCCTGGTGACAGGTACTCGAGTACTCTGATGGCCTGGTGACAGGTACTCGGGTACTCTGATGGCCTGGTGACAGGTACTCGGGTACTCTGATGGCCTGGTGACAGGTACTCGGGTACTCTGATGGCCTGGTGACAGGTACTCGGGTACTCTGATGGCCTGGTGACAGGTACTCGGGTACTCTGATGGCCTGGTGACAGGTACTCGGGTACTCTGATGGCCTGGTGACAAGTACTCAGGTACTCTGATGGCCTTGTGACAGGTACTCTGATGGTTTGGTGACTGGTATTTGGGTACTCTGAAGGGCGGTGACAGGTACTCAGATGAACTGTGACAGGTACTCGGGTACTCAGATGGGCTGTGACAGGTACTCGGTACTCTAATGGACTGTGACAGGTACTCGGTACTCTAATGGACTGTGACAGGTACTCGGTACTCTAATGGACTGTGACAGGTACTCGGGTACCCTGATGGGCCGTGACAGGTACTCGGGTACCCTGATGGGCCGTGACAGGTACTCGGGTACCCTGATGGGCCGTGACAGGTACTCGGGTACTCTGATGTGCCCTGACAAGTACTCGGGTACTCTGATGTGCCGTGACAGGTACTCGGGTACTCTGATGTGCCGTGACAGGTACTCGGGTACTCTGATGGGCCGGGACAGGTACTCGGGTACTCTGATGGGCCGGGACAGGTACTCGGGTACTCTGATGGGCCGGGACAGGTACTCGGGTACTCTGATGGGCCGGGACAGGTACTCGGGTACTCAGATGAACTGTGACAGGTACTCGGGTACTCAGATGGGCTGGGACAGGTACTCGGGTACTCAGATGGGCTGGGACAGGTACTCGGGTACTCTGATGGGCTGGGACAGGTACTCGGGTACTCTGATGGGCTGGGACAGGTACTCAGGTACTCTGATGGGCTGGGACAGGTACTCTGATGGGCTGGGACAGGTACTCTGATGGGCTGGGACAGGTACTCGGGTACTCTGATGGGCTGAGACAGGTACTCGGGTACTCTGATGGGCTGGGACAGGTACTCGGGTACTGTGATGGGCTGGGACAGGTACTCGGGTACTCTGATGGGCTGGGACAGGTACTCGGGTACTCTGATGGGCTGGGACAGGTACTCAAATACTCTGATGGACTGTGACAGGTACTCTGATGGACTGTGATTGACAGGTACTATGAGGGGTGGTGACAGGTCCTCTTTATTGGGGGGGGGGGCAATCAGTATGTTTGGTGTACACTGTATGCGGTAACGAGATGTTACCGCAATCTCCTCCTCACACACGATCGGTGTGTGAGGAGGAGAACCCGGTAACATCCCGTTACCGCGGTTTGTTTACATTTTAGTGATCGGCTGTGAAAGGATCACAGCCGATCACGTGGGTAAACAGCCAGCCAATGGCTGTTTACCAGTGTCGGTGACGAGCAGTGTTCCCGGGGAACACGCCGCCACCGACGTGCACGCGCAGCGCGTTCGCGATCGCGCGCATGCGCCGTGCACGTAGGGGGTGTGACCATCTGTGATCGGCCGTGACTTCATCACGGCCGATCACGTGGTAAACAGCCATAACGAATGGCTGTTCACCCCCTTCGGTGGCGAGCGGTGTCTCCGTGACACGCCGCCACCGAAGAAACAGGGATGCACGCGCACGATCGCGCGCATCCCTGTTTAAACGGGAGGCCGTCATATGACGGCCTCCCGCCACAATAGCTGCGCCGCCTGGCCGTCATTTGACGGCCGGCGGTCAGCAACTAGTTAAATTCATCCTGTGAATAAAAAAAAAAACGTTGGTCACTAAACAAGCAAAAAAAGAGGCGAAACAGAAACAAATGGATTGGTGAACTTAAGGATTAGAGCATATTCACTTTGAAATGTGCATAGTGAAGATATGTGAACAAGGTGAAGCCGTGTTTTCTTTCAACATCCAATCCTGTGCAAGTAAAATAAAAAAACAACAGTGGTTTTTTTGTCATTGATTTGACAGAAAATTTCACCCGCCTGCTCATTTATTTATTTTTACCAAGATTTGATGCTCCACATAACTCTATTTATCATAGTAGGGTTTTTTGACCATTGCTTATGGAAATTGCACCAAATATTCGGCAGGTGATAATGCATCAAACAGCATTCATTCAACATCTGAAGAATCCAACCCTTACAATGTTGGTCAGAATGCCACACTTACAGGTAAATAAAAAGATCATTGGTGTCATTCCACTGGCTCTGCCAAGTGGCATTGGCCCGAGAACTATGCAGGCACTTAGATGGGAGGTCAATCAGCCAGAGCTCAAGAATCCCCTGGATACCTATGGAGAAACCCTAGGGTTCCACAGAACTGTGGTTGAAATTGACGTATTTATTTTATCATTCTGCTTTATTTGGAGATATTACTGTGAGTGCAAGGTATTCTGAAAGATATCTGCAGCTATGTGCAGTTACCTCTGTGTACCTACTTTTAATTTACAAAGAAACAAACAAAGTGGTTAACCTGAAAATTCAAATCCAACCACTAACAGCGCTAATACCACATCTCCATGTAATCAATAGTTGTCTATACTGAACATGTAGTATTTTTACATCCAATAAGTCTTTTATCAGAGTTTATGTCCACAGACAAAGGGTTAAAAGCTGAGAGCACACTATTCCACATCAGTGAATGCAGTCCTTCATATTCGTTAAATCTTCAATATTATCTGGATATGCGTGGTTATGGTCCTACACCTTCACCATGAGCTGTTCCACCTCCGTGAATATGTATATAGATGGCAGCTTACCAGACTCCAGTCACTTTAGAGTCTATCTCCACTATGTGGAACTCCTCTGTGTGGTTCTGTGTATCCCGCTGATTGCTCTCACATTGATAGTAGACATGCAAAAGATTCAAGGGGTCTCATATAGTGTAATACCTTTTATTTAGGGTTCAATAAATTCCCTACCCCCCTTGCATAATATGCTTACATTAAAACAATTTAAAACCAGCCTTTAACATTTGGGGTGTTAGTGGTGCCGTACAGGCGCCTCACCGGTAGTCTGCAGGTCTCATCCGACGCAGTCTCCGTGTGTAGACCCGGGCTCTTGTCGGCTTTCACTCCCCCTCTTGTTCGCGTGACCACCGCCCTGACGCGTTTCGTGTTTTCACGTCTTCAGAGAGCTCTCTGAAGACGTGAAAACACGAAACGCGTCAGGGAGTGAAAGCCGACAAGGACCCGGGTCTACACACGGAGACTGCGTCGGATGAGACCTGCAGACTACCGGTGAGGCGCCTGTATGGCACCACTAACACCCCAAATGTTAAAGGCTGGTTTTAAATTGTTTTAATGTAAGCATATTATGCAAGGGGGTATGGAATTTATTGAACCCTAAATAAAAGGTATTACACTATATGAGACCCATTGAATCTTTTGCATGTCTACTATCAATGTGAGAGCAATCAGCGGGATACACAGAACCACACAGAGGAGTTCCACATAGTGGAGATAGACTCTAAAGTGACTGGAGTCTGGTAAGCTGCCATCTATATACATATTCACGGAGGTGGAACAGCTCATGGTGAAGGTGTAGGACCATAACCACGCATATCCAGATAATATTGAAGATTTAACGAATATGAAGGACTGCATTCACTGATGTGGAATAGTGTGCTCTCAGCTTTTAACCCTTTGTCTGTAGACATAAACTCTGATAAAAGACTTATTGGATGTAAAAATACTACATGTTCAGTATAGACAACTATTGATTACATGGAGATGTGGTATTAGCGCTGTTAGTGGTTGGATTTGAATTTTCAGGTTAACCACTTTGTTGCATAGTTTTAAATAATGTTATTGTTGTCAAACCTGTAGCATGTAATCTTAAGATATCCATCTACTGGCTTTGAGCCCTACCAGCTTCTTCTTGGGCCTTTCAGCCTGCCAGGAGCACATGAAATTCAAATTAAGAAGCCCAAAATGGGTATTTCCATTTTTGACAAGATGATGACTGATTAAGGCTGGGTTCACACTACTGCAAATTGGATTTCTCCACATCCAATTCTCATAGGAGGAGATTGTGAGCCGGCTCTCTATGGAGCCGGTTCACACATCTCCACAGTGGCTCCGGTGCGAATTGCAAAAGAGCCCTTGTGTATCTTTTGGTTCGTTTCAGGTCCAAATTCAGCCCAAAATTCAGGTTGAAATTGGACCTGATACAGTGAATGGAGATGCCTTAGATGCCTACTGTGAGCCGCTGCTTACTCCAGTGTGAACCCAGCCTTAAGGAACTGGGTTTTCGTAGATGCAGGGGAGGTTAGCATAGTGGCCTGGGATGTAGTGGACTTGGGGGCCTTGGTGTAGTGGCCTTGGTTTCCATAAAGAGATCATCTGCTTTAAAAACTTGGTTCTTCCACAGTGCTCCCACCCCCTGGCATGAGTCATTGCGACACCACATCTACCCGAGGAACGAACACAGAGAACCGAGCCAAACTGCATTTGAGTGTTGTCCTTTGGACGCCGGTCAGACTATTCTCCTTGAGACACACATGCTGAACACACCGGGTGCCAGAACATGTGAGTGCACATACATTTGTTTTTACTGGAGTTTTTAATAAAACGGTTTTACACTATGGGCTCTCCCCTCTGTCATTTTTCTGTATTGAAGATACCACCTAGGGGTCTCTTTCCCCACAGAGCAAAATTACAACTTCAAAAAACTCACCATGCCCCTGACTAAATACCTTGGAATGTCTACATTCCAAAAAGAGGGCATTTGGGGGATATTTGTACTTTCCTGGCCTATTAGGGTCTCAAGAAATGAGATAAGCCCTCAGTACATCAGGTGTGATCAATTTTCAGAGATTATAGCTTCATAATTTGTGGACTCTATAATTTTCACAAAGACCAAATACACCAAAATACACCTATTTGGGTTATTTTTACCAAATTACTAATTTGCTAAATTTTATAACAGAAACAAAGAAAAATGCATTTTTTTTACAACATTTTCTATCTTTTTTCTTTTATAGTGCAAAATTGGTCTGGTTAGGAAGGGGGTTTAAGTACCCAGTGGTCAAGTGGTTAAAAAACATTATACAATCTCAAATTACTTACCGTCGCTCTAAGAAACACAACATCAGCCTCTTCCAGAGTACATGGTATGCAACAAGCCCAGACATTCCAGTCGGGTTTCCAATAAAATAGAAGCCAAAGCAATCCTAAAGTAAGAACTTGTCCAGCAATGCATAGTACTTTCTTCCACTTCACTAATTTGTACCCAAATATTTCCTGTATAAATAAAAAAATAAAAAAGTTTTGTTAAAAATATTGTATACATACAGTGCTTAGAGACCCTGCGTAAAGAAAATAGTTTGTTTGGACCAGCTTGATCAAAACAAACTATTTAAAGTGACAGGAAACATGGAGATTGGCTGTAACCACCTCACGCCCGCTGGCTGTCAAATAACGGCTGGGCGGAGCAGCTCTATTTCTGGGTGGACATCATATGATGACCTCCTAGAATGGCGGCTCTCAAACGCCCGCGAGAGGGCGCATCGCGGCGATTGGTGGTGCGGTGTGTCAGTCAGACACAGCTGATCACAATGTAATCAGGAAGAGCCATTGATCGGCTTTTCCTCACTTACGTCTGACAGAGGCGAGTATTAGTTGCCCAGGCAGCAGCCAATCAGTGCCCATCCCCAATGACTGCCAGTGCCAGTGCCATCAGTAATGCCTGTCAATGCCATCTATCAGTGCCGCATATCAGTGCCCATACGTGCCATGTATCAGTGCCCAGCAGTGCCGCCTATCAGTCGGTTCGGTTCGCACCAGAACTTTCGAACGGACCCCAAATTCGAACGAACGCTAGAACCCCATTGACGTCTATGGGACTCGAACGTTCGAAATTAAAAGTGCTAATTTTAACAGCTAATATGCAAGATACTGTCCTAAAAAGGGTTTGGGGACCTGGCTCTTGCCCCAGGGGACATGGTTCAATGCCTAAAATGTTTTTAAAAATGGCCGTTTTGGCGGGAGCACTGATTTTAATGATTATTAAAATGAAAAAAAAAAGTGAAATATTCCTTTAAATATGGTGCCTGGGGGGAGTCTGTAGTATGCCTGTGAGGTGCCACGTGTTTCCCGTGTTTAGAACAGTCCCTGCACAAAATGACATTAAACAGAAATAACATCATTGAAAACTGCTTGCGGTTTTAATGTTATATCTGGTTCCTGCAATATGGTTGAAAACCATTGAGAAAAATGGCAAGGGTAGCCCTCCCTGCCCATTACCAGCCCCTTTGGGTCTTGTACGCATATCAAGGGGAACCCTGTACCCATATTAAAAAAAAGGAAATTTGTGTGGCCCCCAGGCCCTATATACTCAGAACAGCAGTATACAGGCGGTGCAAACAAGACAGGGACTGTGTAGGTTTGTTGTGTTAAGTTGAATCTGTTTGTAATTTTCAACTGGTACATTTTTTAAGTGTAGCTCCAGTCAAAAAAACAATTTTTAAGCTTTTTGGAAAACATAGGGAAGGGTTATCACCCCTGTATAAATTGTTTTGTCGTCCATCTTTTTTCATCTCACTAGCTGTTGTCTCCTTCCGTTTGCAAGTAGGAGATGTTTGTAAGTTGGATGTTTGAAAGTAGGGGCCTGCCCTATATGCTCTGCAGAAATGGCGGAACAAGGTGTTGGTTTTGCCACAACATTGTAAGCCCTCAAAGTGACTCTTGCTGGGCGCTGGAGCGCCCTGCTGTGAACGATTATATCAAGAATTGTAATTACATGCCATTGTTGAACAGTGGTAGAAAGATTGACCTTTGGTGGTTGTGGTGCTGGTGCCACAACACTATAATTCCTCACAGTTACTCTGGGTGGGCACAGGAACGGGCCCTCCTGTGAAATATTATATCAAGAATTGTAATTACATGTCCCTGTTAAACAGGGGCAGAAAAATTGGGCCTTAGGCACTGGTACTGGTGCCACGACACTGCAACCTCTCCCATATACTCTAGTTTTATTGCAGGAATTAGCCCTGCTGTAAAGCATTGCATCAAAAATTGTACTGAAACGCCCTTGTTAAACAGGGGCAGAAAAATTGGGCCTTAGGCACTGGTGCTGGTGCCACGACACTGCAACCTCTCCCATATACTCTAGTTTTATTGCAGGAATTAGCCCTGCTGCAAAGCATTGCATCAAAAATTGTACTGAAACGCCCCTGTTAAACAGGGGCAGAAAAATTGGGCTGATGGCACTGGTGCTGGTGCTGCGACACTGCAACCTCTCCCATATACTCTAGTTTTATTGCAGGAATTAGCCCTGCTGCAAAGCATTGCATCAAAAATTGTACTTAAACGTCCCTGTTAAACAGGGGCAGAAAAATTGGGCTGATGGCATCACCCAGAACCAGAAATGTTCTTCCAACATATCAGCGGAGGACGAAGAGGATAGACAATCAACATAACAGGACAGTCACTCAGCATCAGCATAGGCAGTCTTGAAGGGATGTGATATTTCAAAAAAAATTATTCAGTTACATCAGCTTCAGGTGCTTGGTAGCTGTGGGTGATCCAAGACTGATTCATCTTGATGAAGGTCAGTCGATCAACTGATTCGGTGGACAGGCGCACCCTGTGATCGGTAACAAAGCCACCAGCAGCACTGAAGGTGCCTTTCCGAAAGAACGCTGGATGCAGGACAGGCCAGTAGCTCAATTGCATACTGTGCAAGCTCTAGCCAGTGATCCATCCTCAAGACCCAGTAAGCCAGAGGATTTTCGGTGGGAAAGGTGTCCAAGTCTGACCTTGCCCCTAGGTATTCCTGCACCATGTAAATCAGACGCTGGCGATGGTTGCTGGAACCGATCATACCTTGGGGCTGCGGACTAAAAAATTGTCTGAAAGCATCAGTCAGACGGCCACCTTCTCCACCGCTCCTCCTGACCGATGCCTCAGCAACACGTTGTCCAGGACCAGGAGTTTGTAACCTCCCAGTCTCTGGGAACGCGTTGCACAGACCTTTCTGCAAGGCCTCCCGGAGATGTCTCATCCTCTGCTCCCTCTGCGATGGCAAGATAAGGTCGGCAACCTTACCCTTGTACTGTGGATCAAGGAGAGTGGCCAGCCAGTAATGGTCCCTCTCCTTGATCCGAAGAATACGAGGATCCTTCCGCAGGCTTTGCAGGATCAGGGAGGCCATGCAGCGTAGGTTAGCTGAGGCATTCGGTCCGGAGTCCTCTGGGTCACTAAGGGCAACATGATCTGCAGCTACCTCCTCCCAGCCACGTACAAGTCCACGTGTTTCTTGGGACTGTAAATCATCCCTACAAGACTGCTGCTGCTGCTGCTGCTGATGCTGAGTGCCAGCCTCCACCTCCATGCTGACACAATCATCCTCCTCCTCCTCTTCCTCCTCCTCATCCTCTTCATGTGTGATGGGTGGCACAGAAGGAACACTGTCTGGATAAAGGGGGCCTTGAGAGGCAAGGAAGTCCTCCTCTTCCTGCCTCTGTTCTGCCTCAAGTGCCCTGTCCATTATTCCACGCAGCGTATGCTCCAACAGGTGGACAAGAGGTACAGTGTCACTGATGCATGCACTGTCATTGCTCACCATCCTTGTGGCCTCCTCAAACGGTGACAGGACAGTGCATGCATCCCTGATCATGCCCCACTGGCGTGGTGAGAAAAAACCGAGCTCCCCTGACCCTGTCCTGGTGCCGTAGTCGCACAGGTACTCATTGATGGCCCTCTGCTGCGTGTGCAGCCGCTGCAGCATGGCCAACGTTGAGGTCCACCTGGTGGGCATGTCACATATAAGGCGGTTCTTGGGCAGGTTCAACTCCTTTTGGAGCTCAGCCAGCCGAGCACAGGCATTAAATGATCGGCGGAAATGCACACAGACTTTCCTGGCCTGCTTCAGTACATCCTGTAAGCCGGGGTACCTGCCCAAGAACCGCTGCACCACCAGGTTAAGGACGTGAGCTACACAGGGCACATGGGTCAGTTGTCCCTGTCGGAGGGCGGAGAGGAGGTTGGTGCCATTGTCACAAACCACCATTCCTGGCTTAAGCTGGCGTGGCGTCAACCACCTCTCGGCCTGCCCCTGCAGAGCTGACAAAACATCCGCCCCAGTGTGGCTCCTGTCCCCCAAACAAACCAGCGCAAGCACGGCATGGCATAGTTTTGCCTGCGTACTTGCGTAGCCCCTGGAACGCCTACGGAGCACCACTGGTTCTGAGGACAGAGCACTGGAAGAGGCCATGGAGGAAGAAGAATAGTGATGGCCGAACGGTTCGCCCGGCGGTCGTTTCGCGGCGAATTTCCGACTTTCGCCGTCCGCGGGTTCGAACGCCTTTTTCCGTCGTTCGCCCCGGCGGACTTACGTGTTTAATGTATACAAGAACTTTAACCTTTCGTGACACGTTTATCATGTGTTACAGGACAACCAATTGAGACATGACAGCTCATGGACACTTGGACATTCCCCCTAACCTATAAATACACCCGATCCGGTGGCCATTTTACATTCTTTCTTCTGTCACTGTAGGGAAAGGATCCTGTGTGGAGTAGGGACAGAGAAAACGCTAGCTATTTGGTACACAAAAGTTCTTTTCAGGACTGGTATAGGTGTTAGGTCAGCAGCCTGAGTTTCTTTTGTCAGTTTAGATAAAGGGACAGAGCGCTGTATGCTGCTATTTTAGGGACAGCTCAGCCAGATTAGTCTTTCTTCATCATCATCATCATCATCATCATCATTAGCTGTTACTATCAGGTCCACAAAAGAGCTGTTCCAGCTAATCGTTCCAGCCTACTCTTTTTTGCCAATTTGTATAGGGACAGGCAGGAAGCAGTGTGTCAGGCAGTGAGGATAATTTTAAAGACTTGCTGTTACTATTAGTTCCACAAAGGTTCTTTTCAGGACTGGTATCAGTGGTACGGTAATAGGCTTGTACACGTATAATATTCTTTCTTCCAAATATAGAAAGAATATTATACTTGACTGCTGCCCTTCTGCTGCAGTCTGCTAATCATTCACAACTCACTTGTTCCACAAAGCTCTTTATCAGGACTGGTAACTTGGTCTGTCTAGGGTGCTACGGTACATAGGCTTGGGTGCGGTACAGTCTGCTGTTCTGTAAGGACCGCTATCGGTCCACAATACATAGGGTTGCCGTGCACTACTGCTGACCGCTGCCCTATACTGCAGCAGTCCTTCAGCGGTATAGGGACTGACGCACAGTCTGCTAAACACTAATACACAACCTGCTTGGTCCACAAAAGTTCTTATAAGGACTGGTAACTTGGTATAGGGTGCTACGGTACATAGGCCTGAGTGCAGTACAGTCTGCTGTTCTGTAAGGACCGCTATCGGTCCACAATACATAGGGTTGCCGTGCACTACTGCTGACCGCTGCCCTATACTGCAGCAGTCCTTCATTGGTATAGGGACTGACGTACAGTCTGCTAATCACTAACACACAACCTGCTTGGTCCACAAAAGTTCTTATAAGGACTGGTAACTTGGTATAGGGTGCTACGGTACATAGGCCTGAGTGCAGTACAGTCTGCTGTTCTGTAAGGACCGCTATCGGTCCACAATACATAGGGTTGCCGTGCACTACTGCTGACCGCTGCCCTATACTGCAGCAGTCCTTCATTGGTATAGGGACTGACGTACAGTCTGCTAATCACTAACACACAACCTGCTTGGTCCACAAAAGTTCTTATAAGGACTGGTAACTTGGTATAGGGTGCTACGGTACATAGGCCTGAGTGCGTTACAGTCTGCTGTTCTGTAAGGACCGCTATCGGTCCACAATACATAGGGTTGCCGTGCACTACTGCTGACCGCTGCCCTATACTGCAGCAGTCCTTCAGCGGTATAGGGACTGACGCACAGTCTGCTAAACACTAACACACAACCTGCTTGGTCCACAAAAGTTTTTATAAGGACTGGTAACTTGGTATAGGGTGCTACGGTACATAGGCCTGAGTGCAGTACAGTCTGCTGTTCTGTAAGGACCGCTATCGGTCCACAATACATAGGGTTGCCGTGCACTACTGCTGACCGCTGCCCTATACTGCAGCAGTCCTTCATTGGTATAGGGACTGACGTACAGTCTGCTAATCACTAACACACAACCTGCTTGGTCCACAAAAGTTCTTATAAGGACTGGTAACTTGGTATAGGGTGCTACGGTACATAGGCCTGAGTGCGTTACAGTCTGCTGTTCTGTAAGGACCGCTATCGGTCCACAATACATAGGGTTGCCGTGCACTACTGCTGACCGCTGCCCTATACTGCAGCAGTCCTTCATTGGTATAGGGACTGACGTACAGTCTGCTAATCACTAACACACAACCTGCTTGTTCCACAAAAGTTCTTATAAGGACTGGTAACTTGGTATAGGGTGCTACGGTACATAGGCTTGAGTGCGGTACAGTCTGCTGTTCTGTAAGGACCGCTATCGGTCCACAATAGATAGGGTTGACGTGCACCACTGCTGACCGCTGCCCTATACTGCAGCAGTCCTTCAGCGGTATAGGGACTGACGTACAGTCTGCTAAACACTAATACACAACCTGCTTGGTCCACAAAAGTTCTTATAAGGACTGGTAACTTGGTATAGGGTGCTACGGTACATAGGCTTGAGTGCGGTACAGTCTGCTGTTCTGTAAGGACCGCTATCGGTCCACAATAGATAGGGTTGACGTGCACCACTGCTGACCGCTGCCCTATACTGCAGCAGTCCTTCAGCGGTATAGGGACTGACGTACAGTCTGCTAAACACTAACACACAACCTGCTTGGTCCACAAAAGTTCTTATAAGGACTGGTAACTTGGTATAGGGTGCTACGGTACATAGGCTTGAGTGCGGTACAGTCTGCTGTTCTGTAAGGACCGCTATCGGTCCACAATAGATAGGGTTGACGTGCACCACTGCTGACCGCTGCCCTATACTGCAGCAGTCCTTCAGCGGTATAGGGACTGACGTACAGTCTGCTAAACACTAATACACAACCTGCTTGGTCCACAAAAGTTCTTATAAGGACTGGTAACTTGGTATAGGGTGCTACGGTACATAGGCTTGAGTGCGGTACAGTCTGCTGTTCTGTAAGGACCGCTATCGGTCCACAATAGATAGGGTTGACGTGCACCACTGCTGACCGCTCACCTATACTGCAGCAGTCCTTCAGCGGTATAGGGACTGACGTACAGTCTGCTAATCACTAACACACAACCTGCTTGTTCCACAAAAGTTCTTATAAGGACTGGTAACTTGGTATAGGGTGCTACGGTACATAGGCTTGAGTGCGGTACAGTCTGCTGTTCTGTAAGGACCGCTATCGGTCCACAATAGATAGGGTTGACGTGCACCACTGCTGACCGCTGCCCTATACTGCAGCAGTCCTTCAGCGGTATAGGGACTGACGTACAGTCTGCTAAACACTAATACACAACCTGCTTGGTCCACAAAAGTTCTTATAAGGACTGGTAACTTGGTATAGGGTGCTACGGTACATAGGCTTGAGTGCGGTACAGTCTGCTGTTCTGTAAGGACCGCTATCGGTCCACAATAGATAGGGTTGACGTGCACCACTGCTGACCGCTGCCCTATACTGCAGCAGTCCTTCAGCGGTATAGGGACTGACGTACAGTCTGCTAAACACTAATACACAACCTGCTTGGTCCACAAAAGTTCTTATAAGGACTGGTAACTTGGTATAGGGTGCTACGGTACATAGGCTTGAGTGCGGTACAGTCTGCTGTTCTGTAAGGACCGCTATCGGTCCACAATAGATAGGGTTGACGTGCACCACTGCTGACCGCTCACCTATACTGCAGCAGTCCTTCAGCGGTATAGGGACTAAGAGTTTTGTCACAGGGTCATTTAAAAAATGACATGCAGAGGAAGAGGCAGGCCCTTCCGCAGGGGTGGTAGGGGTAGGGCAGGAGCAACAGGCTTGAGCCAAAGTGGGAAGTTGCAGAAGGTGCGTTCAATTACTTTAAAGGATGCACCAGACTTGGTTGAGTGGCTCGCTCAGCCTTACTCTTCTGCACCCTCCTCATCCTCTCGATCTGCACCCTCTTCTTCACTCTCTGCTATGTGCACCCCCAAAGACACTACCACCAACAACACGACCACCACCACCACCACCACATACCTTCCGCTTGAGTCACTGGAATTATTTTCCGATCCATATCAAGAGGACATTTCTGATGCGCAGCCACTCTTGGTATTGGATCAGGAAGAGGAGGTAGCAACAAGCGCTACTCAGCAGTCTGACGCCAGTACCCAGATCAGCCCAAGGAGGAGGTTGGTCCCCGGTGTTGCTGCCTACTCTACTTATAGCGGTGGGGAAGGTGACGTTGATGATGACGTGTCTAGTGATGTCACGTGGGTGCCCACAAGAGAGGAAGAGGAGGGGAGTTCAGAGGGAGATATGGACCAGCAGATAGGGAGGAGAAGCAGCAATGACTTACATTGCACAGCAGGGACAAAGCAGACTGCAAATGTATCAGGAGCGAGTCATCGACCATGTACGGTCACATCTGGCGCTCCCAGGACACCGGCACATGGCTCCGCAGTGTGGGCTTTTTTTAACGTGTCCGCTGCTGACAATAGCGTTGCCATCTGCAATCTTTGCAGTCAACGCGTTAGTCGCGGTAAGCCCAATACTCACCTAGGGACGACCGCCTTAAGAAGGCACATGAGCAGCCATCACCGAGCCCAGTGGGAGCAACGGAACACACAAAGCCACACTGCAGGCTCTCACCGTCCAGCCTCGTCTTCTACTTCTCCTTCTCCTCTCTCCTCACAATTGTCCTCCACTCCACCTTCCATCACGCCAAGCTCACATTTTTCTGCAAAAAGGCAGGCTTCCGTGGGCCTAATGTTTGAGCGTAAAAAAATGATGACGCCGGATAACCCTCTTGCCCAACGGTTGGCGGCTGGCTTGTCAGAACTCATAGCCCGCCAACTACTGCCATATAAACTGGTGGACTCGGAGGCCTTTCGCAAATTTGTGGCCATTGGAACACCACAATGGAAGGTCCCAGGAAGGAAGTATTTCTCAGAGAAGGGCATCCCAGAGCTATATGGCCATGTTCAGCGGCAAGTGAATGTATCTCTGGCACACAGTGTCGGTGCCAAGATACATCTGACCACAGACACGTGGTCTAGCAAACACGGGCAGGGAAGGTATATCAGTTTTACTGCCCACTGGGTGAACCTTCTGACGGCCGTCAAGCATGTAACCCGTGGCACCCGTGTAGATTTGGTTTTACCGCCACGGATTGCATGCAGGCCTGACTCTTCTTCTCCTCCTCCTACTCCATCCTCCTCCCTCTCCTCCTCAGCTGCCTCCTCCTTTTCCGCTGCTAGCGTCTCTTCCACTGCACCGCCCAAGCTCCCCAGAACCTATTCCACATGCCAGGTGAGACGTTGCCATGCCGTGCTGCGTCTGTTGTGCCTGGAAGCAAAGAGCCACACTGGCCCGGCACTCCTTTCAGCTTTGCGTTCACAGGCAGATGAGTGGCTAACACCGCTCAATTTGACAGTTGGTAAAGTGGTGTGTGACAACGGTGCCAATCTGCTTAGCGCATTGAAACAGGGCAAAATCACGCACGTGCCGTGCATGGCACACGTCTTAAACTTGGTCGTGCAGCGATTCCTTGTCAAATACCCTGGGGTCCAGGACATCTTGCGGCAGGCAAGGAAAATCTCGGCCCATTTCAGAAGATCTTACACGGCCATGGCTCGCCTTGCTGACATTCAGCGGCGACACCATCTGCCGGTCAGACGTCTTATTTGCGATTGCCCGACGCGATGGAACTCAACCTTCTATATGCTTGATAGGCTGCTCCAGCAGAAACGTGCAGTTAACGTCTACCTGTATGAACTCTGCGAAAGAAACGGTTCTGGGGAGCTGGGTTTTTTTTCACCGCGCCAGTGGCTGCTCATGCGCGACACATGCAGACTTCTGCGGCCATTTGAGGAGATCACCAAACTGGTCAGTCGCAGCCATGGCGCCATCAGTGACATGGTACCTTATGCCTTCTTTCTGGAGCGTGCATTGCGTCGTGTCATTGATCAGGCTGTGGAGGAGCAGGAGCGGGAAGATGAGGAAGTCGCAATGCTGGATGAATTCCCAGGGGGGGCTACTCTATCTGAGACAAGTCAACAACAGGAGTCTGATGAGGAGTCAGAGGAGGATGGTGCCGGGGCGGATGAGCAGGAGCAAGAAGAGCATGCTTTAAACCTTTCTGGGATCCCTGTTGTGCGAGGATGGGGAGAGGAGAATGAAGAGGACGACATTATCCTGGATGATGAGCAGGAGCCAGGCCACCACACCGCTTCCACTTTAGTGCAAATGGGGGCCTTCATGCTCCAGTGTTTTAATAGGGACCCCCGTATAAAAAGCATGAGGGTCAAGGACCAGTACTGGGTGGCAACGTACTTAGACCCCCGGTACAAACACAAAATGGCGGAAATGTTACCGCCGTCGCAGAGGGCTGTCAGAATGCAGCACTTCCAGGCCTTGCTTCGAGAAATGCTGCATTCTGCTTTTGCGTGCGCTGGCAGAGGAGCAATTCCCACTCCCAGAGAAGGATTTGCGGGTACCAATCCAACAGCGCCTGCAAGAAGAGGCCGGTTTGAAGATGTGTTGGTGACTTCGGATATGAGGTCATTCTTTCAGCCGACCCATCGACAGGTGTCATCCGGATCCAGCATCAGGGAACGCCTAGACCGTCAGGTGTCCGACTACATTGGGTTAACGGCCGATGTGGACGCTCTGAGGAGTGATGAACCCCTAGACTACTGGGTGGGCAGGCTTGACCTCTGGCCAGAGCTTGCCCAATTTGCAATCGAACTGTTGGCTTGCCCCTCATCCAGTGTCCTGTCCGAAAGGACGTTCAGCGCAGCAGGGGGGATTGTGACCGATAAGCGTACTCGCCTAGCTCACCACAGTGTTAACTACCTCACATTTCTAAAAATGAATGAGGCATGGATCTCGGAGGAATTCAACACATGTGATCAGTAGACCATGTATATGTCTATAAACAATTTTTGGAATCAAGCACACAGACCTTCTTAATTCATTTGGCTCACTTCCCTGACCCAAAAAAGCACACCGTACTATATGCCCCTACCCTCCTCTTTGAAGAGGTTGAGCGGTGTCATATTTCTACTGGGGCTGCTTATTATGAGGGGTTCCCACCATCCCTGTGCTGTGCTGACTTCCTCCTGGGTGTTCTTATTATGAGGGGCTCCCACCATCCCTGTGCTGTGCTGACTTCCTCCTGGGGGTTCTTATTATGAGGGGATCACACCATCCCTGTGCTGTGCTGACTTCCTCCTGGGGCTGCTTACGGTGCTGCTGTCAGCGCTGTATGTCACGGAGCTGCTGTCAGCGCTGTATGTCACGGAGCTGCTGTCAGCGCTGTATGTCACGGAGCTGCTGTCAGCGCTGTATGTCACGGAGCTGCTGTCAGCGCTGTATGTCACGGAGCTGCTGTCAGCGCTGTATGTCACGGAGCTGCTGTCAGCGCTGTATGTCACGGAGCTGCTGTCAGCGCTGTATGTCACGGAGCTGCTGTCAGCGCTGTATGTCACGGAGCTGCTGTCAGCGCTGTATGTCACGGTGCTGCTGTCAGCGCTGTATGTCACGGAGCTGCTGTCAGCGCTGTATGTCACGGAGCTGCTGTCAGTGCTGTATGTCACGGAGCTGCTGTCAGCGCTGTATGTCACGGAGCTGCTGTCAGCGCTGTATGTCACGGAGCTGCTGTCAGCGCTGTATGTCACGGTGCTGCTGTCAGCGCTGTATGTCACGGAGCTGCTGTCAGCGCTGTATGTCACGGAGCTGCTGTCAGCGCTGTATGTCACGGAGCTGCTGTCAGCGCTGTATGTCACGGAGCTGCTGTCAGCGCTGTATGTCACGGAGCTGCTGTCAGCGCTGTATGTCACGGTGCTGATGTCAGTGCTCTGTATTACGGTGCTGCTGTCAGTGCTCTGTATCTCCTGCACCCTCTTGTTTGCCTACCCTGGTCCCTGACCTTCCCTCTCCTCCATTGCCTTCATTAGCTCCATAGTCCTGAATTGTCAGAACAATTTCCCAAATAAAAAAAAAATGCTTGTAGTTATCGATCCCAAATTCACCTCATACATGTATTATGCTATTGTCCAGGTGGTGGGACTACGTGCTACCCCCTAATAATTACCCCGTGGCCGCAAATTCGACCTAAAGGTTTGCGAAATTCGCCTCCCATTGAAGTCAATGGAGCCCGCGGCGAACGGTCGTTTTCGCGAACGTTTGTGTCCGTTCGCGTTTCGCGTTCGCGAAACGTCCCGTCGGAAGTTCGTCCATCACTAAAGAAGAAGAGGAGGGGGTGGAGGAGAGAGGTGTGTCACAACCAATAGTAGCATTTTGGAGGCGTGGTGGCGGAACAACCTCCAACACTACTGCACCTTGTCCTGCATCCTTCCCAGCTGCCAGAAGAGTGACCCAATGGGCCGTGAAAGACAGGTAACATCCCTGTCCATGCCTGCTGGACCATGAGTCAGTGGTAATATGCACCTTACCGCTGACCGCCCTGTCCAGCGAGGCAAGGACATTGCCTTCCACATGCCGGTAGAGAGCCGGAATCGCCTTCCGTGAGAAAAAGTGGCGTTTGGGGACCTGCCACTGAGGAACCGCACATTGTACAAACTCACGGAAGAGGGCCGAGTCTACCAACTGAAAAGGCAGCAGTTGAAGTGCTAGCAATTTATTACAAACGTTTTTATTGGTGGTAAAAGAAAAATAAGTAGATCAACAGACACAAGTACATGACAGCGTCAATGGAAAGCATAATAGAAATACACAGCATACAAATGTTGCTGGCACAGCAGCGGACCAGGCACAAAAAGGAGTTTTTACAAAAGCGATTAACGTACACAGCCTGGACCGTATGCACCAGATGATGCTTATCAAGTTCAAAGATGTATATAATAGAAGGTTAGTAAAACAAGGGAAAATAAACTAAACACAAATAGAAAGTTAACCGTGCAATAATTATTAAAATTGACTTCACGGACAGATAGCTAATACTCCACAGTACTGTCTCCAAGCTGGCCTGGGTCAAAGATATAGGAGAATAAACCATCAAAAGTAGAAATATAAGAATTCAGTGGGACCGCCTGGACTCCGATGTATCACCTACTGGGGGATATAGGGGGGGGGGGTCCCCCCATAGGACCGGAACACACCGGCCATTCGGACCATTTGGCTGTGTGGACATGCATGGTGTCCATAATGGTGTGGTGTACCCGTTCCATTAGACGGATAGCGTCCATCCTACCAAGGACCCCCGACCAGGAGGTGATCTGCGAGCGCCAATGTAGCGCAATCGTCCAGTGAACAGCACAGAACAATGTGTTGATCAACCTTTGGGTGGGGCGGGAAACCCCTGTTATAGGAGCGAACAATAAACAGTGTGCGGGTGACAAGTCGACCATGGATCCAACAATCGAGGACACCATGGTGCGAACCCGATCCCAAACTCCCTGGAGCTGGGGACAGCTCCAGAAAATATGGATCAAGGAGCCCGTTTCCGGGCAACCCCTAAAACAGTGATCAGGAACCGTGGGGTAAAACCTGTGAATCCTATCCGGGGTGAGGTACCAACGAGTGTGAAGCTTCACCACGGTGTCCTTCACCGCCATAGATCTGGCACACCTATGCATATTCACAAGCATCGTACTCCATTCCTCAGGCGAGAACTCTGTGTCTAGATCAGTTTCCCAGAGGCACATCGCCCTAGTCTTCTCAGGCATCTGGGATTCCAGAAGATGTTTGTACACCGTAGAGATAATACCCCTGTCTCTGGAGTGTCTGTAGCATAAAGATTCAAATTGAGTATTGGAGATGGTGTCTAAAGAACTATAATGTGTTTGAAAAAAGTGTCGAATCTGGAGATATTTGTAAAATTCCGCCCTAGGTACCTCATGTTGTGATTGAAGTTGTGAAAAGGAGGTGAAGACACCTCGTCTACCAGAAAGGGCCCGCAGAGTGACCAAGGACTTCTGGATCCACCATCTGAAGGCAGCAGGAGACCCAAACGCCAGAGGGAATCTCCTATCGCTCAAAAATGATGCCAATGTGGGTCTGTTAGGCCGCAGTTTAAATGTAGTCCTATACAGTGACCAGAGGTAGAAGGAGCTACTCACTATGTTATTAAGAGGGGCTAAGTCCCTTGGACGGAGACTCTCCTGCCACAGGACTCCCGGGAGGAAATAAGGCCGCAAAGACTGAGTTTCAAATTGCAACCACGGTATACCAACCGTAGGGGCATGCCATTGAGCCGTCTGGGCCAACCTGGCCGCTAAGTAATATAGCCATACATCTGGGAGTCCCAAGCCGCCATGTAGAAGTGGACGATGTGTTAGGTGTCTCCCCAGCCTGGGCCTCTTGCCCAGCCAGAGAAAAGTGTTAATATCGCGTTGTAGAGTGGTGAGGGCTTGGCGTGACACATAAATAGGGAGAGCTCTGAAGTAATAAAGTAGTTTCGGCAAAATAGACATTTTAACCGCTACAACCCTCCCTATCAAGGGGATGCGATAGGTCGACCACAGACGCAGCCACCTCCGAACCATTGTAAAGGTCGGCGGATAGTTGGCGCTATAGATTTCTGGTAAGGAAGGAGCTAGATGGACCCCTAGGTATAAGATAGTGCTTTTAGAGAGAGAGAGTCCAAAATAGGAGCGCATATTAGAAACGTCTGCAGGGGTAAAGTTGATAGGAAGGGCAGTACACTTAGCTAGATTCACCCCCAGGCCCGAAAGCTTGTGGAAGGTGCCCAAAAGCTCAAGAAGATTGGGGAGAGCTATCAAAGGATTGGGTAAAAACAAAAGGACATCGTCCGCGTAAAGGCTAAGCTTGTACTCCCCTTCCTCTTTCAAGTACCCCCCTATGTTCGGATTAGTAATAATGGCTCTGGCGAGGGGCTCCAGGGCCAAGGCAAATATTAACGGGGATAGGGGACAGCCCTGGCGGGTACCCCGACCTACAGGAAAAAATTCTGAGGAACTACCGGGGAGTTTGATCCTAGTTTGGGGTCTATGATACAGTGCTTTAAAACCATTAATAAATTCGCCCCCGAAACCAAACTTGGCCAAAACCCGGTCTAAATAGGGCCAGAGGACACTGTCGAGTGTCGAATGCTTTTTGGATATCCAACCCAAAAATCAGGACTTTACGGGAGAAAAGGTTCGCATCTTGAATGATATTCGTTGCCAAACGAATGTTATCAGTGATCTGCCTATTGGGGATAAAACCAGTCTGCTCCGGGCCCACAAGGGCACCCACAATAGGTGCCAATCTGTTTGCCAATATCTTTCCTAGGATTTTAATATCATTATTTAACACAGAGATGGGCCTAAAATTCTGGGGTAGGGAGTGGTCTTTATGGGGTTTGGGGATCAGGGTCATATTAGCATGCAACATCTCGTCAGGGAGAGTCTGTCCTTGTAGCGTCTGGTTAATGAGTCTGGACAATTTAGGGGCCAGGATCTGTGAAAATTTCTTGTAATATGTGGAGGTGTAGCCATCCGGGCCGGGGGCTGTAGAGGATTTGAGTGTCTTAATAGTGTCCAACACCTCCTGGTCGGTGCAGGGGGCGTTAAGTGCGGTCCGCTGTGAATCTGAGAGGGATGGAAGGGGGAGCGAGTCCAGCCACTGATCTACATTGTTCGGCAGGGGTTGCGAGGAAGGGGATAGAAGGTCTCGGTAAAAGGAGGAGAAAATTTTGAGTACTTCGTTAGGGTGTGAGACCAGATTACCCTTGTCATTTTTCAATTTATAGACATGAGTAGGTTGTAAAGATTGGTGTAATTTCCGAGAGAACATCCTAGAAGCTGTGTTACTGTGTAGCAAAAATCTAGCTTTTGACCACCGAAGCGATTTCTCGGTACGTTCCGAGAGGATAGTGTCTAGTTCAGTTCGCTTTTGATTAATCAAGCGAAGGGCTTCAGGGGAATGTGCCTGTGCGTGGGTCTGGTAGAGGGCTCGCAGGTCCCGTGTGAGGGCCTGGATCCTAGCATTACTTTGTTTCTTCCTAGTGACTGCAATTTCAATTAAACGGCCACGAAGAACCGCTTTATGAGCGGTCCAAAGAACATGGGGTGAGATGTCCGTGGTGTCATTAATCGCGAAGTAGTCTGCTAGGTGGCTCTCAATCTGAGTATAGGTAGTGGGGTCAGAGAGTAGGGAATCATTCAGTCGCCAGGAGGCAAGAGAGGGGGAGAGGCCTACGTGGGAGGTATGGAAGGCCACAACCTGATGGTCAGACCATGGGCACGGGTGGATAGTAGTGTGTGAGGAATTGGCCAAAAGAACCGGGGAAGCAAAGATATAATCTAACCTAGCGTAACTATCATGAGGGTGAGAGTAGTGTGTATATTCTCGAACTCCAATATTAAGGGCCCTCCAGGTGTCGATAAGCTGCAAACCATCCAATGCTTTAGAGAGGAATTTAGGGAAAACCCTAGCGCTATGTGATGTTCGGCTCCTATCCTCCACGGGATTAGCCACTAAATTGAAATCTCCACCCACTATCAGGTGGGGGGAGATGTATCTGTCAAGAGTACGCAGGAAAAGGTGATAGAAGGCACTCTGTGCAGTATTAGGGGGAAGTGCTAGCAATTTAGCCAAGCTAGCATTCAACCGCTGGGCATGTGGATGGCTGGGAGTAAACTTCTTTCGCCGGTCCAGCAGCTGGGGCAGGGACATTTGCCTGCTATAATCGGACGTGGGTGTACCACTAGCAGAGTTCCCGGAAGCACTTGGCTGTGACACACCTAATTCTACACCTTCATTCCTCTCAGAGCAGGTTTCAGAGAGGACTGAAGGTCTAGTGGGGTTGGAGATGCCAGCTGATGAGGAGCAAGGAGAGGTCCGCTTTGTTCTTTGGTGTGGGTCTTTGAGGTACGCTTGCCAACGAGCTGCATGGCAGGTCAACATATGTCTGGTCAAGCATGTGGTGCCCAAGCGGCTGATGTTTTGGCCATGCGAGATACGCTTGAGACATATGTTGCAAATAGCAGCGGTGCGATCTGATGCACTCGTCTCAAAAAAGGCCCACACCAAAGAACTTTTAGAATAATGCGCAGAGGCAGCGCCCTGCACAGGCGGAGCTCTGCGGTGTGATTCAGTCGGTGTGCTGCCCCTAAGCTGGCCCCCGGAGGGCATCCTGCCTCGTTGGACATGTGCCTCCTCCTCCTCCTCTCTCCTACCAGGCACCCACGTGGAGTCAGTGCCCTCATCATCCCCTCCCTCTTCATCGCTGTAGCAAGCCTGGCAGTATGCTGCAGCTTGTGGAACATGACTGCCAGATTACTGTCCTTCTTGAGCATCCCCTCTCTCTGCATTCACGCTACTGCCTTCCTCTAGCTGAGTGTTATCATCAGAGCCCACAAAACACTGGGCATCCTCCTGGAGCATGTACCCAACACTGTGCTCAAAGAGTTCAGGAGACTCCTCAGGAGGACGTGGTGGGTCTAGGGAAGGAGTCACTGATGATGACATTGAGAGGAGAGAAGACGGTGCGTTGGCAGCTGCTTTGCTAGTACCCTGAGACTGGGTGAGAGAGGAGGAGGAGGATGAAGAGGGCTTGGTCATCCACGCTACCAAGTCATTGGCATGTTGCGGTTCAACATGTCCAGCTGCCGAAAAGAAGGACAAGCGTGTCCCATGGCCACGTGCTGATGACAATGCACCGCGTCCATGACCAGCACTGTTGTCTCTAGACACAGAGCCTGCTTTCCCTCTTTTATTGGCTTGTGCCTGTCTGCCTCTCCTTGCTGGCCTTCCAGACATGGTAATGGCCTGAAGGGAGTTGGGTAAAACAGCAGTGTAATGGAGTCACACAACACCCACTAAGCCCTGCAGATGGCTCTATTAGAGATCAGCAATAAAGGGTAGATACAGGTGTATATTGTGCTGGAGGCACAAAAAACCCACTAACTCCTGCAGATGCCTTTATTATAGAACACCAGAGATAAAGGGGTATATACAGATGTATACTGTGCTGTGCTGGAGGCACACACAACTTCCAATATCTCCTGCAGATGGCAAGTGGGCTCAAATAGAGAAGAGCTATGTAGGTGGATATAGCGGTGTGTACTGGGTACAGAGCACGCAGACAGCACGCACAAGCTCCTAACACTACTGACTGCAAGCTCTATTATAAAAGATAGATCACTAGCTATATAGGTGAGGTGAATATAGCGGTGTATACTGTGGTCAGGGCACGCAGAAAACAACCACTACAGAAGAGCAAGATCGAAAATCGTCCAATAACGATTGGTGTGTACTGTGTTGAAGGTACACAGAACACCCACTAACTGCTTCAGACGCCAACACACTACACTAGGCCGCTGCGCTGGCGGCCTTATATAGTGTGGGGCGTGTACTACACAGCCTGAGCTATGATTGGCCACAGGCACCCTGCCTGTGGCCAATCATGGCTCTCCTCGCTGCTGGCGCTGTGATTGGCCAAGCATGCGGGGTCACAGTGCATGCTTGGCCAATCATGAGCCAGCAATGCACTGCGATGACGCAGTGCATTGTGGGCCGTGAGCGCCACACGAATTTGGCGCGAACGGCCCATAACGTTCGGAATTCGCCGAACGGGTGAACAGCCGATGTTCGAGTCGAACGTATGTTCGACTCGAACACGAAGCTCATCCCTAATGCCCATCAGTGCTGCATATCAGTGCCACCCACCAATGTGGCATACCATTGTCCATCAGTGCCACCTATCAGTACCCATTGCCAGTGCCCATCAGTGCCACCTCATTGGTGCCGCCTTATCAATGCCCATCAGTGAAGGAGAAAACTTACTTATTTACAACATTTTATAACAAAAACAAAAGAAAAACTTTTTTTCAAAATGTTAGGTCTTTTTTTATTTGTTTAGCAAAAAATAAAAAAAACACAGAGGTGATCAAATACCACCAAAAGAAAGCTATATTTGTGGGAACAAAATGATAAAAATTCTGTTTAGGTAAAAGACCAAGTGTTGAATAAAGTCTGCCCCATTTTCTTTTTCATTTATATATTTTTATGTTGTATTTTTATAAAACTTTTTTGTCTGAGTATAGCTCTAAGTTTGTCCTAAGCATGTCTGAATCCACTTGCTGTTGATTGACTCACTACCTCTGCTGGAAGTAGATTCCAAATATCAACTACTCTTCCAGCAAAATAATACTTTCTATGATTTGTTTTGAGTAGAACTTTCCTCCTGCTAATTGGAGGTCACGTCCCCGTGTTCTTGATCTTAGCTTCATTTTAAAATACTGCCCTCCTGAACTGTATTCACCCCCTTCATGTATTAAAAAGATTTCAGTCATGTCTCCCCTTTCCCATAGACTCTACGTATTAGTCTCCTAATATGTTTTATACCTTATGCCACGTACACACGATTGGAATTCCAGCCATAAAAAGACAGACGAGAGCTTTTCATCTGAAAATGTGACCGTGTGTAGGCTGCATCAGAATTTAGCTGTCCGAATTTCCACCAGCCAAAAATTTATAGCATGCTCTCAATTCCGATCGTGTGTATGAAATTCCGCCACACCAAAAATCACGCATGCTCAGATTCAACTACGAGACAGAAGCTATTAGCTACTGGCTATTGAACTTCCCTTTTCTAGTCCTGCCGTATGTGTTGTACGTCACCGCGTTATAAAATCGGAATTTGGTGTGACCGTGTGTAGGCAAGACAGCGTGAGCCGAATTCCATCGGAATTCCATCGGGAAAACCATCAGAGCTTTTTCCGACGAGAATTCCGATCGTGTTTACGCAGCATTAGCCCTTTCCCCATTTATGTTGTTCATCCCTGGACTCATTCTATCTTATCAATAAAATGAGGTCTCCAGAACTGGATGCAGTAAGATCAAAGTTGAAGATCAGGAAGTTTGTGCTCACTCCAACCTGAGCATTAGCTGATATGTTATCTTATCATGGAAAATACTGTTTCCTGAATCTTAACGATAACTCTTTTCTAATTGGTATAAGATAATAATAATAATAAAGGTGTTTCAGAATTTTTAAAAACATGTTGTTGAACCCAGTACTGTCCTGTATGAAAATTGTATATGGAAATATTTCTGGTATTTCTTCATTTTGGGTCTGAAACTGAAACAGGGACTCTAAGTGGACATTTCTAGCAAAAATAAAAATTTCTGTCAGTACACTTTCATACATTGTTGTTTGTGATAAAAAAAAAAGAAAGAAAACTCTCACAAATCAACCTGTGCATGCTGTCCTTTATGTGGATATACCAACCTATTGGAGCCACCAAAAGGAAATTGAAAGGTAACATACAACAAACATAAAGCTATATTTAAAGTTTTAGCTCACCTCCCAAACTGTCCTTCCCAAGATAAGATCCCAGTTATACATGCAGCCCAGGTTTAACATGTTTAAATAAGTACTTGATTAAAAGGAATTAGCAGCTTTGTATCTTGAGCAACACTGTTCAGGGCTGAGATTATAATACATTATGCATTGATAGAATTACATAAACAATATTTTTTAGTTACCATTTCATTCTCCTCGCCTTCATTAAGCAATGCCCTGCAGCCATTCTGCACTTGTATCCCCATAGTTCTGGAAGGTATCTTGCAGTGTCCTCACAGACGTCCTTTCTCTCCTCCAGTGTGCCACAGTACAATTACTCTCATGAAACTTAAGTCACACATTGTCTGTTTACACGCCTTTTCAGGGAATGATTACAAATTCTGGGGTGGTACCTGAGATTAAGACTTGCATTACGTGTCATTAAATAAGATTAAATGTATATCCTTTGTTTAATGCGATTTGTCTTCCAACATATATTTACTTTTATTTGTGTTATATGCTGTTAGAATACACATGCAAATAGGAAAAACTAAAAACATTCAATGTTTAACCACTTCAATACTGGGCACTTTCCCCCCTTCCTGCCCAGGACAATTTTCAGCTTTCAGCACTGTCAAGCTTTGAATGACAATTGTGCGGTCATGTGACACTGTACCTAAACTACATTTTCATCATTTTCTCCCCACAAATAGAGCTTTCTTTTGGTGGTATTTGATCACCACTGGGTTGTTTTTTTTTTTTACTAAACAAACTAAAAAAAGACCAAGTGAGATAGCACTGATGGGCACTGATGAGTTGGCACTGATGAGCACTGAGGAGGAGGCACTAATATGTAGAATTGATGGGCACTGATTTGCAGCACTGATGGGCACCGATAGGTGGCATGATGTGCAGCACTGATGGGCACTGCTGGGCACTAATAGGCGGCACTGATGGGCACTAATAGGCAGCACTGATGGGCACTGACAGGCGGGCACTGATTATCAGCACAGACCCCCCCCCCCCACAGACAAACAAGCCGGCGATTGGTCCTCCCTGCCATTGCAAACTAAGGAAAGCTGTTTACCGGAACTTCCTGGTTACACACTGTAATCAGATGTAATTGGTCTCAACTAGGGATGAGCTTCGAGTTCGAGTCGAACTCATGTTCGACTCGAACATTGCCTGTTCGCCTGTTCTGCAAACAGTGAACAATTTGCGCTGTTCGCGGCAAATTCAAAAAGCCGGAACACCCTGTACAAGTCTATGGGAGAAATCTAAAGTGCTAATTTTAAAGGCTAATATGCAAGTTACTGTCCTAAAAAGTGTTTGGGGACCTGGGTCCTGCCCCAGGGGACATGGATCAATGCAAAAAAAAGTTTTAAAAAAGGCCGCTTTTTCAGGATCAGTGATTTTAATCATGATTAAAGTGAAACAATAAAAGTGTAATATTCCTTTAAATTTCATACCTGGGGGGTGTCTATAGTATGCCTGTGAAGGGGCGCATGTTTCCCGTGCTTAGAACTGTCCCTGCACAAAGTGTCATTTGTGCAGGAAAAAAAGTCTTTTAAAATCACTTGCGGCTATATTGTCAGCTCCCGTAATACAGAGAACACTCAATGAGTGTTCTCTGTATTAGCCGACATTTCATTCATTCATTGATAAAAAAAAAAGCGTGGGGGTTCCCCTAAATTCAATTACCAGGCCCTTCAGGTCTGGTATGGATATTAAGGGGAACCCCGCATCAAATTTATAAAAAAAAATGATGTGGGGGTCCCCCTAAAAATCCATACCAGACCCTTTATCCGAGCACACAACCTGGCAGGCCGCAGGAAAAGAGGGGGGACAAGAGAGCACCCCCCCTCCTGAACTGTACCAGGCCACATGCCCTCAACATTGGGAGGATGCTTTGGGGGTCTGTGACCCCTCAAAGCACCTTGTCCCCATGTTGATGTGGAGAAGGGCCTCATCCCCACAACCCTGAGCGGTGGTTGTGGGGGTCTGCGGGCGGGGGGCTTATCAGAATCTGGAAGCCACCTTTAACAAGGGGACCCCCAGATCCAGCCCCCCTGTTTGAAATGGTAAGGGGGTACAAAAGTACCCCTACCATTTCACAAAGAAAGTGTAAAAATGGTTAAATAAGACAAACACACTTTTGAAAAATTCCTTTATTAAAAATAAAAAAATAAAAAAAAGATTCCAGCAGTGCTAATTCACTCTTGCTATCCAGCGATGGATGATCATATCCAGCGACGGGGATCTCTCAGTCCAGGGCTGTCCATACATCCGTCTTCTGTCTCCACTGCGGAGGCACTGCAGGGATCCCAGCGCTGGCGTTTCTTATATTAGGAGGGTGGGGCCACCCGTCACCTGACCCCGCCCCCTCTGACGCTGTTGAGGGGAGCCAGGGATTCCCTAATGACATATGGGTGACCCCCGCCCCTCTGATGTAACGGAAACCTGCATTACATCAGAGGGGGCGGGGTCACCCATACGTCACTGGGGAACCCCATAGCTTTCCTCACCAGCGTCAGAGGGGGCGGGATCAGGTGACGGGTGGCCCTGCCCTCCTAATATAAGAAACGTCAGCGCTGGGATCCCCGCAGTGTCTCCGCAGTGGAGACAGAAGACGGATGTATGGACAGCGCTGGACTGAGAGATCCCACATCGCTGGATATGATCATCCATCGATGGACCACGGAGATCCGTCGCTGGATAGCAAGAGTGGATTAGCACCACTGGAATACTGCCTGTACACTACCATGCTTATCTGCATTTTTGTAAGAGTGTTTTGCATTTTTTAACAACACAAAATCATACTTAACTATTAAATAGTTTCTGAACAGTTTGGTCCCAGAGTATGTACCATATGTGTTTATGTAACAGTAGACTGTAAACTCCTTTAGGGATTTCACTAACAGACAGTTGGATTCCCTACTTTTTTTCCCTCGTTTCAGTTATTTCACATTTGTGAATCCATGGCGTATTGGTGGATCAAAAATATTAAAAGGGACCTCTAAAACTCAAGGATACATCCTTGCATTTAAGCTTGTACCTTACATGGGTGTAATCTCTCTTCAGATGCATAGGGTGATTTGGTTTCATGCTTTGAATACTGCGAATATGCTTAAAGTGATATTAAAGTCTTGTTTTAATTCGTTTAAAAATAAAAAACATGTTATTCTTACCTGCTCTCTGCAGTGGTTTTGCATAGAGCAGCCCAGATCCTCCTCTTCTCAGGTCCCTCACTGACACTCCTGGCCCCTCCCCTCTGCCAAGTGCACCCAATCTGAGCCCCTGCTATGTGTGTCCATTCAGACATGGAGCCGTGGCTTGGCCCGACCCTTTCCCTGTTTTCATGGTCTCACTGACTTTGGTTGACAGCAGCGGGAGCCAATGGCGCCCGCTGTTTTCGCAGCTATTGAGGAGGGAGAGTCCCGGACAGTCAAGGCTCTTATACAACAAACCCTGGATCGAGATGGAGCTCAGGAAAGTGTTAAGGGGGCTTATGCACACAGAAGGTTTTTCATCTTAATCCATAAAAAGCATTAAGATAAAAAAAAAGTCTGCCTTTAGAACTGTTTTAAGGAACATTTGATTTACCTATGCTTTAAGGGTAGGCATCTCTTTGGTTCTGCTCAGGCTCAGGTTTTAGGAACCCTATTTTTCATCTGCTTCCACAGTGGTATCTCATGGATGATCGCAGTGAATCTCTCATTCAAGCTGCAGATCTTGAGTCCTTAAAATCTCAACTGTTGACACCTCTGCACGAAGATGTTTATTTTAGCATATAACGGACTGTTTGTTCATCTGGCTGGGTTTGGGGGTGGTTATCTCATTACTATTTGGATACTTAGGCTTGTTCTTGTAGCTTCACAAATTTTTGTTTTTTACTCTGCACCCTGGGAACTCTAATGCCTCCTATGGTGGCACTGGCATCATACCCTTGGCAATCCATTTCCAATGTATATTACACTCCATTCTGCAAGAGAAACCCTTTTCCATCACTGATATTTACACCCCTTGCAGTGTTTCATACTCTTCAACCCTGTCCCTCTCCTCAAAGATTTCATAGGCTGCAAGATTAACAGGGATCAGTTCTTACTGCTTTTTACCTTGAGGGCACTTGATTCTTTAGTGTGCTCCAGTTTTTCTGGATGTTACCCCATGGCACTGACCCTTTTATAAACCCTAGCACCAGTTTTTCTGGTATGCCTATTGTGGAATGATGAGGACCTTTACTAGAGAAAGTAAGTATCCTAGTTGCTCACACTTAATTTTAAATGAAGAGTCCTATAGTTGTACTCTTTGGGGACCCTTTTCCCTAACATTTTGAGGATTTATGGCATTGTTAGGGAATTCCATTTCTAATGCTATCTTGTTCTGTCCCTCAACTTTTCCCTCTGAGTTAGGGAGTCTGGATTCTGGACAGACGCCAGTTGGTTCTTTTAACCACTTCAGCCCTCGGAAGGTTTTACCCCCTTGCTGACCAGAGCACTTTTTACAATTTGGCAAATCATCATTTTAACTGACAATTGCGTGGCCATGCAACGCTGTACCCAAACAAAATGTGCATCCTTTTTTTCCCACAAATAAAGCTTTCATTTAGTGCTATTTGATCATCTCTGTGGTTTTTATTTTTTGCGCTATACACAAAAAAGAGTGACAATTTAAAAAAACAAAACAATACTGTTTGCTATAATAAATATCCCCAAAAATGTTTTTAAAAAACAAATTTCTTCATCAGTTTAGGCCAATATATATTCTTCTACATATTTCTGGTAAAACAAAAATGCAATAAGCGTATATTGATTGGTTTGCACAAAAGTTATAGCATCTATAAACTATGGGAAAAATGTATGGCATTTTTATGCCATTTTTATTATTATTCTTTTTTTTACCAGTAATGGTGGTGATCTGCAATTTATAGCAGTATTGCAACATTGCGGTGGACAGATCGGACACTTGACACATTTTTTGGACCATTGACATCTATACAGTGATCAGTGTTATAAAAATTTACTGATTACTGTGTAAATGACACTGGTAGGGAAGGGGTTAACACTAGGGGGCAATCAAGGGGTTAATGTGTTCCCTCTGTGTGTTCTTACTGTATGGGTATAGGACTGAGTAGGAGAGGAGATATTTTGCTGGTCCTACTTACTAGGAACAAACGACATGTTGTCTCCTCTCCTCTGACAGCATTGGTTTCCGGTGCTGGTGCTCGTGCATGAGATTACGTGTGGCCGGCGGCGATCATGATCACCGGTCACGTACATGGGGTCCCCCGTCATGCAGCAGGCTTCATGCAGCGGTGCGATTGTGCCGTAGTATGTACGTGAGCCAATCGGGAACTGGTTAAACTAAACAGTCATGTTAACTATTTCTGAAAACCATCCACTGTTGAAATTATTCCCTTCCCCCACTCTAGGAGGACTTAGTCTGGTTTTATAGAAAAAAACTGTTGTTTAAGATGAAGGGGGAGCCTTCCATGGGTTGGTCTTTTAATCTGACCTCTGCTAGATCTCACCTCCAGAAAAATTTGTAAACTCCCCCTGTAAGTGACTGGGTGATCCATTTACAGTATGGTTTTATGTATTATGTGCATCTTTTTGACAACATGGTTTATTGTTGCTGGAGTCAAGGTATTGGCATCTATGTGGTCCTCTTTGAAGAGTAAGGGTTCTGCATGTGTCATTGTTCTTTCTTATAAGTATCCATTGCTACTAATTTATGTATTAACATGGAGGGTCATCAGCAAGAATACCCTGTTACCCCAGCCTCTAGCCTTAATTCAGTTGTTTATACTTTCAGATACTCTTTGTAGTTTGATTTGCACATCTGTTGGATAGCACAGTGACTTTCGGCCATTCCTCAGTAGAACTGCTTTTTGACCTTTCAAATGTCTAACAATTTGCCAGATTCTTTTCGCCCTCAATAGATAAGAAAATATGATTTTTGTACTTTTTTTGTACTTTACTGTAAAATCATTCTTGAAGTCCATTAAGGGACACAGGTCCCAACCCTATGTGTTATTGGCCTTATGTAGTGCTTCTTCACGAAACTGTGAAATGGTTGTTGGAGGTGGGGTAAATAGGGGCGGCCTTAACAATTTTTATTTGCAGGTGTCCCAACCCCATGGAGGTAACAGTACAGCCAAAATGTCCAATAAGTTGCTGTATTCCTGTGTAAGTAGAAAAATCTTATTTTTCTTTTACAGGTTTATCGTTCGACTGGCCCTTAGCACAATATTCTCCCTTCCATACTACCAGCTGATACCCTATTGCTCTTATTATGCTAAAAGTTTATTTACCTCTTTTACACAAAGTTCATATCTCTGTTCTGAAAATTATAGAACAATGATTTAAAAAGAAATCTGTTTTGCAACATTTCTTCAATGGGGATATCTACCCTTGTTTTTTTTATTTTTTATAATAGTATATGATTTTACAATGTAATTTATACTTTATCTTCAAACAATACATTTTTGTTGCTTGTAAATGAATTAACATGAAACTTAAATGTATATTTAAAAAAAGGAATGTCTCTTTATTTCTTTAACATATCAGTATAAAACAATAATAAAAAAATACATCTTTGCTATACAGTAAACTTCTTTGTCCAGTTCAAAGAAGAAATTTAATATCTTACAATTTGTTTACTCTATTTATAAGTATGCAATGGAGTGCATTTACTTTTTGAAAACTTGGATCACAGAATGGTGCATGTTGGGTGCTGAAATATGTTACAATATTGGCAGAGTTTTTTATATTTAAATGATTAGTTTTGGGTCCCATGAATATGAATTATTGAGAACAAAATTTAAATATATTAACATAATAATGCCGCTATTTTCTTCTTCTCTTTTTCTACTTAACAAATTCATTGCTTTCAAATGCTGGATTACTGTATACTTGTGCTTTGTCATCTGAATGTCTGATAACTGGTTTTGTACGATAGGTCTGATTGATTGGAGGCCAGTTCTGGTCCATTTCCACTGCTCTGATAGTTTTTCTGTATTGACTCTTCGACTTGTAATTAAAGCATTTTTTCATTAGCAGCCAAAGTTTTCTGTTCTCTATTATAAATTCCTAATGAAAACACATTAAAACAATTATAGAATATACACATTTGGAAATGTATACACTCCCACTAGTAAATAACAGCATAATAATGAGACCATAACATATTCATACATATAAAATTTGTGTGGGTAAAATATATAGACCATATTTTTAATGTCGTATTGTAAAGCAATGTTAACATTTAGGCCTCTTTCACATGATCGTCCGTTTTTCAGGCGAATCTGAGCTGGCCACCATTGACTTCTATGGAAAGGCGGATGTCAGCGGAGATGTGTCCGCTGACACCCGCCTGCCATCCGTTCCATCAAGATACGTTCGCCATCCATCCAGCAGGATCAGATCAGATGAAAACGGACAGGCTGTCTGTTTTTATTCAATCTCCCCATAGAGAACAGCGGGGCTCTGACAGGTCCATCCCTGCACAGTGAGCGGAGATGGACCTGTCATCTGCCAGCAAGGATACCCCACTGAGCTAGCGGAGTCCATCCAACGGTTCGCCCCCTGTAAGCCCTTGTAAACACGGTCAGAGATTCCGACAACCAAATCCATCGGATTTTGTCCGACGGATTTTGTCCGAAACTGTTGCATACACACGGTCGGACAAAGTTGTCAGAAAATCCGACATGATGACGTTATTTCGTTATGACGGGACTACGTTCATGCTAGTAGCCAATAGCTTTGGTGTAGGAATTTGATCTGAGCATGCGTGGCACTTTGTCCGTTCGGAATTCTCTACACATGATCAGAGTATGTCCGATCGGAGCATTTTGTCAGAAAATTTTACCAACAAGTTGGAAAACTTGGTCCGTCGCATACTCCGACGGAAACAGTCCGATGTAGACCACACACAGTCGGAATATCCGACAAAACGGTCCGATCGCACACATTCCGTCGGAATCTCAGACCGTGTGTACAAGGGCTAAAAGGGGTCTTAAAGTGATTTAAACGATAACTAGATTATATTTAGTATGCTAAAACAGTATGTATAACAAACAATTCTTGTGTTTTTTTTTTTTTTTTAAGCTTTTTTTAAAGCTGAAGTTTGGCTTAAAAGAAATGTTTTTCGATTATAGATTCAGGAACATTACATGCTTTTTATTTCTAGCAATTTTCCCTGCAATGGTGGCAGGTCCTCTTCACAGAGCTGAATTTCCAGCACTGCAGGCATTCATTTCCTCAACTCTTTGCAGTACATTGAAGTCTTGATGGCCATCCATGGCTTTCTGCCCTCTCCTTCATTCAGAAAACTCCTTGGATTTTTTTCAAAGAATGTAACACTTTTTGTTAAAGGGAGAGAGGATTCTGCCATTCATCTACCCAAATCACAGAATGTATTGCATCAAGTGAAAACAAAAAAAAAACATTCCTGTAAGGAAGGGAGTACAGAAAGGGGCAGGCGGATATCAAGACATTAGAGCCAGAGAAGTTAACCCCTACAGTGCTAGAATTTCAACATTGTGAAGAGGACCTGTCATCACTGCAGGGAACATTTCTACACTAAGGAGCAATCAGCAGGACACAGGATACACATCATTAGAAGTGAGTTATGTTACTGAACCTATATTCCAAAAACATGTTTTAACTAAAAATCTGATTTTTTTTTTTTTTTTTTAGGATTTTTTTTGTTTATACACACTATAGCATACTAAATATCATAAAGCAATGGTTTACATTTACTTTAGATGTTAGCATTGCTTTTTACAAGAAGAAAAATAAAATATGCTAAACTTCAGCTTTATGGATAAAATACCACTTTCATGTTTTTTTCATCATTTTTTGGCATCTCATCCAATCTTTTCACTCACTGCAAGAGGACTGGCTATTGACAACGGGGGATCATGCTTGTGCATTGCATGCTGTATTCTTCATAATAAATTATTTTTTTCATTGGGTTTAGATCTACTTTAACTCCTCTGCTTTCATACCAGTGATGACCTCTTTATGGGGGGTACAGTTGTTCTTAGCATGAAAACAAACAGTACAATATAATCATCCCACAAGCAATGGTCAATCTGCTGCCCAGGCTGGCTTTGTTGCCGGTAGTTTGGGGTTGGGTATTCCAGATTTCTTTACTTGGTGCATTAAATGTTTTTGTCCTGGCAATAAGTGTCAAAGACATCAGCCCTTGGTAACTTTTTATTAGCTGCCTAGTTACTAGGAAAGTGGAGAACATCTAAGGCCACAAGCAATTTTGCTCAGATGATGAAGATTAGGCAAACCAGTTTGAGACATATATAATTTGCATGTTTATGAAGTCTACACAAGTGGTTAACATTGGAAATAGGCAGATTACTGCTGCTGTGAATCATATAAACACTATGATATTAATATACCCAATCAAGAAGGGTGTGACGTGCCACGTATATAGCAGGTCAAATTATTACAAAACACTGTATTCAAGGGTACAGAGATTTCTTGTTATGCCACTGCCCATCATGGTTGGCAGTTGTAATTCAAGGTTCGCCATGGTAATGGTTTCTGAAGAAACTAAAAAAAAACAAACAGCAATATGTCTGCTAATGGTTTACATTGTTCTTCAAAGTAACATCATGTTGCAACACCAGATTTTTCCAGCAGGTGGCACTAAAGGTAAAATCTAGAATTTTAGCTGTCTCCATTATCCCCTTCATGGCCAGGCCATTTTTTTGCTATTTGGCACTTTGCTACTTTAACTGGTAATTTTGTCGCCATGCAACGCTGTACCCAAACAAAATGTATATCTTTCTCGTGGCAGTAATAGAGCCTTCTTTTGGTAGTATTTGATTACCGCTGTGTTTTTTGTTTTGTTTTTTTATTATTATATAAATGAAAAAATACTTTTTTTTTACTTTCTGCTATAAAACATATACTAGAAAAAATTTAAAAAAATGTATAATTTCTTCATAGATTTAGGTAAAAAAGTATTCTGCTACATGTCTTTGGTGTATAGTGACTGTTTTGGATGAAAGTTATACAAACTATGCTATATATACTGGAATTGTTTTTTATACTACTAATGGTGGTGATCAGCGACTTATAGTGGGACTGTGATAGTGCTATGGATAATCTGACACTAACTGACATTGGGTGGGAACTGACTAACTACCACTGACATAACCAGTAACACTGACATCTGACCGTGATCAGTGACAATACTATACACTGTCATTGTACTAATGATACTGACTGTAAAGAGGTTAACATCTTGGGTAACCAAGGTGTTAAATGTGTGCCTAACAGGTGTTAACTTGTGTAGTGTGTGCTGCTTTTTAATTTTTTTCAATTTCTCTTTGTTCCTTATCCCTGCTGTGCAGGGAGATGAAACAGAAGGATTTTGCCCTCTGTGTTGTTAACACAGGGATCTGGGTTGTGATTGGACACAGTCAATCAACATGTCCTGCTGTGTACAATCACAGCAGAGTTTGGTGAGCGGGAGTGTGTATGCATGACCTATACCGGAAAAGCAAGCTACATACACATACGTTTCTGTGCTTGTATGGGCCCGCCGTTAGCAGTACATTGTGGCCGAGTGGTCCAAATATGGTAAAGTACAATTTCATTGATGATGTAGACATAACCCTTCATATTACCACAGACATAGGATTGCTATACACACTGATTTCCTGATTCCGATGAATTCCAGATATGGCCCTTTTTAGATAGGTACACTGATCCAGCTGCAAACAATATAAGTGTGTATATTATACCTGTGAGATCCCTGCGGAAGTGGTCTAATACAAGCATTAGTTGAGAAAATGCAGTGTTCACTGACTGGTACCCCTGCCAAGTGGGCAACTTCCTGTACTCAAATTCAACAAGAGGGCAGCCACTCTGCAAAGCACCTGGAAGCTAACCACAATCATTGTAGCAGTGGTGCCCATGCCTACTACAGTGATTTCCACTTTCCAGAGGGGTCGACAGGTATGACACATACATACTTGCATTGGTCCAAGCTGGACTAATGTAACTGTATAAGAACTGCCATATCTAACCTTCATCTTTGAAGCTGGACTAAACATTCCCATCCTTTACAGCCAAGGAAGCTGCCACCTTAGCCTCCGTTTGATCTGCAGTTGCCTCGGTGGTTCGCTTATGATCAGTTATGACATCAGCCTTTTGATGGTTAATAGTTTGAAAGTACAAAAAACTGTAACAGTTATCACTCACTGCATCCCTTGAATGTAACTGTTTTGGGAAACAGTTAAGTTGATAGGTTTAGTTCCGTATTAAGTATATTTGTTAATATACTAACAATGATAGTGCAGAATGTTGTCTTTTGTTTTTTTTAGCACAGCAGGACTTTTGAAAGGAACTTGGGAAAAGAACTTATCAACTAAGAATTGCTATATGTTTATGTGCACGTTTTTTTTGGACTTTCACTGGTCACATGCTTAATATTGATTTGCACTATTTCTAGCACAGCTGCACCTGTGAAAATAACCTTCCAACTAGAAATGTATGCTTATTTGCATGTATTTTTTAAGTTTTCACTGGCCACATGCTTGATAATTATTTTGTATTTTTGGATTCCTTTTGCACTTAATTTTGTATGCACTACAGTTGCACTTTATTGTATTTATTCAGACTGTCAGTGCTGTCTGTGGTACTCATACCCTTTTTTCAAGTTATCACTAACTGCATCCCTTGAATGTAACAGTTTTGGGAAACAGTTAAGTTGATGGGTTTAGTTCCGTAATAAGTATATCTGTTAATATACTGACAATGATAGTGCAGAATCTTGTCTTCTATAATCTGTATGCTTTCACATGTAGAATACTTACTTCAGCTAAGTATGAAACAATTACCGTAATGATCAATATGATGAGAATAGTGATTCTCCAAGAAGTTGGTATGCACACAAGCTGTAAAAGAATAGATTTGATTATATTACCTTTAATTTCAACTTAGCAATAAAATGATCTCATATGCATGAAATGTCAGGAGTATTTACATTTTCTCCAATGGGAACACAGACAGCAACACAAACTCTTTTTTTTTACCGGAGTGGGGAAAAGTCAGAATCTCTGACAAGTTTTTATTCGGGTCTGGAAGACCATATTGCCCTCATTTCTTGTCTCAATGTCAAAAGCGTAAAACAGGAGGAAAAAAGCTCATCGTTCAAATCACACATAGCAATACAACTTGACAGAGATTCTTACCCTTTTTCCATCTACTCAAAACAAAAGAGAAATAACTTTTTTCCATCTGTATTTGAGTTTTAATGTGTAATTAGGGCCAAAACCAGGAGCCATGATGATTGGCTCTCGAGAACATGATCAGTGTGATAGCCTGCGATTGGCTATCACAGTGATCAGTAACTATGCAACCCACCCCTGTATTCTTTCTCCTCTTAAATGGTACATTGTATCATTTTCTCACTAGAGTAGAGTATGTCAAAAATGTGCGTTAAAAAAAAAGAATATATATATATATATATATATATATATATATATATATATATATATATATATATATATATAAAGATAGTGTGGATCAGAATTAAAGTTTGGGTCAAAGGCTGGGGTCAGTGTGTTTTAAGTAGGATTAAAAAAGAAAAAGCACACAAGCAGGAAACTTGCATGCATTCCATCATAACCGGAAGTGATGTAACATAAGTCTTTCCCTATGCGTTTTTTCATTAGTGAGCCACCTCTTCAAGAGTTGCTGGAAAGCATGCTGTATGAGCCATCGTCATTTCCTGCTTGTGTACAGTTATACGCACATCTATTTTATAAAGCTGTAAGTGTAATTTTAATTGTTATGGTCATTAACCACTTCAGCCCCAGAAGGATTTACCCTCTTCCTGACCAGAACACTTTTGCAATACGGCACTGAGTCGCTTTAACTGACAATTTGCGTGGTCATGCCACACAACAAATTGGAAGTAGAAGAATTTGTTTTGGTTCATTCTTTGTTTGTGGTAATAGCAAGAAATATACAGCTAAAATTCAAATATTATTAACAAGTTATAGTTCTGGATATAATAACTAGTTGTGATTATCTGTATAGTTTTACTAACAAAACTTTCTGCCATGGTTTGTTCTTCTTGCTGGTTGGTTGACCGCATCTCAAGAGGAGGAATGCCAATACTGTTTTTAACAGCATAAATATCTCACCAATCACAATGTTATCTCTTACACACCGGTAAGACACGAGTATGCTTCATAAATACATTACAAAGTAGCTGTCTTTTTTCTTTTTTTTATTGCCTCAAAACATTGTTGCATACACTGTAATTCTTTTTTGAAAAGCTTGTAAAACAAATTGGCTCACTTACCTCCATCACTTTATATACATTGTCAATGTCAGCAAATAAAATAAAGATGCAGACTCCAAGCTGGATTGTCAGTACAGCAGTAAATATATCTGTGTTGAAATAAGAGAATGTGAAAATGTATGTTTCATCCATCATAAGATCACATAATATTTATACTAATATGGGTTGTGGTATAGATTAGTGACAAATTCAAAAAGGTACCAACATCCCTGAATAGAGAATATATGCAGGAAGGTTTTTTTGGGATTTTAAAAATGCCAGAAACACAAAAAAGACAGAAACGTATATTTATATAAAAATTAGGGCTGTTACTGATTAAAATTGTCATGTTCGATTAATCGATTTGTTTTAATCGATTGACTCATTTTGATTAATTATAACGCACATACAGATCCAACTACTTTTAGCTGATCTCCTTGCATTGCAACTCTGCATTAGTCAATGGTAAATGTGGTATACACTATATACAATCACCCGACACTACTTAGTTTACACAATCCATGACTTAACTTCACAGTCCACACAAATACGTTTTAAATTCAAACTGTAGCACCGAAGTAAGTAATTTTTTTTTCCACAGTAGCGTGACAATCCCTCCACCTCCGGTCTAACTAATCATTCTCACCTTATGGCATGGACCCCTGTGCAAACAGGTGATCATGCAAGCGGGTATAAAAAGGGTTAACACGGACCATAAACTTCTCTCCTATCTCCTTAGATCTCAGCAAAGAAGCCAGCTCATGGGTAGAAAGAAAAGATCTAAGTGCTCACCTTTTAAGTTTAAGATTTCATTTTTGTGTTCAAACACAAACTACTCACATAAAGATGATAAAAACACAGCATGTAAAGCCGACAATCGTGTTAGTTCCGTAGAGCAGCAGCGGGTGACATCTTCCGTATGCATTACGTTCAATCAGAACTTTGACGTCACCGGACTTCTCGCCCCTTCCCTTTGTTAGCAGACAGAGGCACTTGGGGAAGGGGGAGGAGTCCAGTGACATCGCTATCCGTGACGTCACCGGATCTCAGACAGAACTCCCTGAAGACCCAGAAGCCGGCGGAGAGGTGAGTACCGATCAAAAGAATTTTGATCGATCAAAAAAATGCATCGATTAATCGAGGAATTCATCTTTAATTTCCACAGCCCTAATAAAAATACATCTTTATTTATACATTTTTTTCTAACACTGGCTTTTATTCATATTCATAGTCATATTTAATGATACTTACAATTTGTATATATAGCTTGTCGAAACGGCTTGCCCTTGGAGAATACAAATGCCACAATTATGCAGTGGATTGTAGTCAGTGGCCACAGTGTGGCTGTTTCATAGCTCTCATGGTTCATGTTCAGATCAAACCCAGTTTGAGTATTTGCAGTTTGCGGTCCAGTGCTGTTAAAGAATGTAGTGGTGTTTGAAGTACTGGCATTTCCATAGATACAAGCTCTGGAACGGCAGGATAAACTTCCAGTTATACAGTTCCTCTTTTTATTTCACACTGACTTTTGTTTAGCTATGTGCTCTTCGATACATATAAACTATATATACTATAGAAACTATGCAGTATATACTACGAAGAGCTTATGTTGATGGAAACAGGATCTATGAGTGCAGGACAGGATGAGCGAAAGGTCCGCCCCCTCTATAGATCGTGTTTTATTCATAGCGGTTGTAGTATGGCTTCTATGAATAGAGAAGATGGTCAGAAAGCGTGGGCATAGCTGCGCACTCTTGACGAGAGCCTGTGACAATGTCCACAGTTCTATTAACCCCCGCTGCACTGGAAGTTCATGGTTGCAGGACAATTAATGGAAGAGGATACCGCCTAGCAGAAAAGGCATCAGCAGGTTTTTCATCATAATGCATTCTGTGCATTCTGATCCAGCGATGTGCACTGTCGCTCTCCTCATTGGACAGATTGATAGCAATCAAATCAAAAGCTGTGACACGGGAGCGGGGGGGGGGGGCATTGTCTGTGTCAATGGATGCAGCAGCAGAATCGGGTGCCCCCATGGAAAGCGGTTTTCCGCGGGGGGCACCCCATGAAGGGGAGGGGCTTGGAGCACCCACGTGGCAACCCAGAAGAGAATCAGGGCTGTTCTGTGCAAAACCCTTGCACAGAGCAGGTTAGTATAGGCATGTTTGTTATTTTTACTTAATAAAAAAAGAGCATTTACAAAACACTTTAAAGATGAAAAAGCAACCATTTCTGGCTTATTCAAGAAAGTAGCATGAACATTCATGATAATGTACCTATAAAATACCCAACAACAACTAAAAGAATTACTCAATTCTAACCTGGTTTTACTGAATTCTAACCTAGAAATAATGACTGCAATTTTATGCTACACTGTTCTAAATGTAGTTTATCAGGCAGAAGTAATCCTTAACCTGACCAGTAGTGCCTTTTGTTGAATCTAATCTGCTGGCTGAGAAGTGCTTACCTGCTAGGATGCTCAGAATACCATGTTTGTTGCTGGACAACAACAAATCCATAGACTTGAATGGCTGTAGTGACAATTACATGAATGACTACTGAGAGCAAGAGAGGAGGTGACATAAGCTGTGCTGGAGGCCTGTATGGTGCTAGTTTTGGATATGCATGGTTTAAACTCACTATAAAAAAACAAAACAAATATATACTTATTATTTAGCAACAAAAAGCTAAGTTCTAGTAATTATAAATGTCTTAACTAACTTTATTAAACTATATTTTCAACATTCACCTAACAATCATTTTTACATGCAAACTGACTATGCTTCTGAGTTAAAGCGCTTGTTACCTCAACACTTCATACTTCTGATATGTGCCTGCTGTACTTGTATAAAAAGGTATCCTGTTCTGTTTGCATTGCTTCCTCTGTGTGAAATCCTTGGTGTACCTGCTAGTCCATCTGCTTTCCTATTAAAAAAAATGACCACACTAAGCAGGAGAGCACAGTGTGGTCAGTTCTCTACCTATGTTGGGAACTCAACCTGCTCTCATCCAATGATCACGCTTGTCACCACACAAACCACACATCCATTCACTAGGAAGCTCAGTGTGCTGCTGCTTCTCTCCCCCCTGGCTCTTATGCAGCTGAGAACAGAGAGAATGTGATAATTTATATAAAAAAAAGGGAAAACAGGTATTTATAATGTTTTCCCAGTCATTTCAATTTGAAAATGAATGGGTTGTTTTACAAGGTGAATGTTTACAATCACTATACATTACTATCAAATCATTCTCTGCAGCTATTACCTTTTGTACCACCACCCCCTACTTTTAGAATGTAAGCTCTATGAGCAGGACCCTCCTGTACCTTTTGTATTGTACTGTAATTGTGTTGTCCCCCCTTATACATTGTAAAGCGCTGCGTAAACTGTTGGCGCTATATAAATCGTGTATAATAATGATAATAATAATAAGTTGTCACTAGATGGCACTATTCATCCATTCTATGTTCGGCATACAGTTATTGATATAATGTAGGGATACTGAGAGCCAGCAATGTTCCCACAGCAGACAACCATTTTGGCCCCCATCCCACGTCAGCTGCATTGTTTAAAATTTTCTTTTAACTACACTGGAATTAAATGGCTTTCACAGTAAATGCTGTCAAAAATAACTATGTGGGCTTACAACAGTAAGAAAATAAAAAATATGAATATCATAGTAAATATAATTATATATAGAAATTAAATAATGTAAAAAAAAAAACTATTTGTAACGATTTATTTTGTAAACTATAATAAAGCCTCTCCTCTGCTGTTTGGTTATACCTGTGTACTATGTTAATTGTAACATTTTGTTTGACTCTCAGAAATTCTAGAGCATACACAGAATAACAGTCAGAGTCATATAATGGCTGCACACATGGACAAGTTTGAAGAGGTGCTAATTATCCATCCTTTCCTGTCCACATCCAAGGGGATATTGCCCCATACATGGGCTTTTTATCTTCATATTGTCTAGGACTAAATTGCGTTTTACTAGTCATTCAATATATGGGTAGTTGAAAGATAAACTCCAGACAGTTTAATTGTGTTGGATAATGTTTACAAGAGTAATGCCCTGTACATCCGTTGGATTTTTTCAGACGGATTTTGGCCCAAACTTGTCTTGCATACACACGGTCGCACAAAGTTGTCGGAAAATCCGATCGTTCTGAACGTGGTGACGTACAACACGTACGACGGGACTATAAAGAGGGCAGTAGTCAATAGCTTTTGTCTCGTAAATTACTCTGAGCATGCGTGGCACTTTGTCCGTCGGAATTGTCTACACACGATCGGAATTTAAACAATCGTATTTTGTTTTCGGAAAATTTTAGATCCTGCGCTCAAACTTTGTGTGTCGGAAATTCCGATGGAAAGGGTCCGATGGAGCCCGCACATGATTGGATTTTCCGACAACATGATCCGATCGCACATTTTCCGTCGGAAAGTCGGACCGTGTGTACGGGGCATTAGATCTTTTGGTCATTTTATTGTTGTGTTCCCACTGGGTAGATTTACCTTTATTTTCTGTATCAGTGACCCCCAGTGCATTGCTGCAAGCGTCAAGTAATCCTAGACCTATCTAGAGTGAATTATTTATATATTTCATTGAAAAATCGAACTAGTGCTGGTGACAACATCAATCTTTACAATGGGGACACAGACTGCAATAAAGCCCAAATAGAGCATTTAACCTTCCCTCCATTAATAAAAAAATGGCTGGAGAACACGTTTCCATTTAGACTACCCTACAGTTACTTGGGAACCTTTGATATTACCAGGTTAAGCACATCCTGCTTTTGTTTCTTGAAAACTTTTGCTGGCTTCTGAAAATTAGACAGGGATATAGCTTGTGTGGATAAATGTCACATGTCTTACTTGTTAAGCAGACTACGATAGTTACAGCCATATCCTGGGCAAGAAGTTGGTAGTTTGACAAGATGTTAATTTGCTAAAAAAAGGAAAAGAAGTGCTAAATGTATTATATAGTATAATTAAATTTATTCCTATGTATACAGTAACCTATAGCAAACAATTGTGTTAAAAAAGAACGCATTATAAAAAAATAATAATAATTACCCAGTATAGTAGCAATAAACAAACAAACTGGATCATGGCATAAAGGGTCATGTATTTAAAAACGCAGAAAGATGTGACCAGCGCAGCTCTCCCTTCCCTGTGAAGGAAGACAAATAAATCATTAATGGCTATGACACAGCCGTTCAGGTTGGGGAGAAGGATACCCATAAACATCAACTAACCATTGTACAATCCAGGCCACATTGTCACATACTGCAACATATATTGGTGGGAAAGCATATTTATAAATGATTGCAAAGATAAATCATAAAATGGGCACTGCGTGAGTTTCTGCTCAGTGTATACTTGGCTGAGATAATTGTGAAATGAGCTTTCACAAAGAAGTAGTTTTGGTAGTCAAATCTACCAAACGCCAACTTATCTCTATGCATAGCTTAATTTACAGGAACTTAATTAGCTATCAAATCATGCAAGTAATAAAAACAATGTAGTAGTAAACTGTTGTTTATTCACAAATCCTGGACGTTCTTGGATGGATGCAAATTCTAAGCTTGTAGCAGTAAATCTATTCATTGACTTTTGCCTCACACCTAAATTCTCCCTAGCATTAGTATTATTATTATATGGGATTTATATAATGCACAGCGCTTTATAATACAAAGGGAGACAGTACTGTTAAAATACAATTCAATACTGTTTTTTAGTAATATTTTTTCTTGCCACCACATGCAATGCAGGTTCAACAATTATCCTCTCTTTATCAGTAGGTGAACCTGTCAATTAAATTGTGTGACTTTCATTATGTCTCCCAAAGTAGGTAGCATGGTCTGACTAATCTGGTTGGGTTATTGACTTCTCAGTTACCTTCTAGATAAACTGAGACAGTAGTGCTTTTTGCCTGCCACTAGTGGAACTAGTGGATATACATTTTTGATGTGTATAACTTACCATTTTGGAAGAACTGAACCTTGTACCTGTACCCCCATCCAGTGCCATCTTAAGAGCATTATAGGCCCCCGGGCAATACAGTGCACTGGGGCCCTGTCTACACAATCATGCAGGATTGCCCATCAAATGCAGATTTTCTGTGCCCATGAATGCAGCCGCACTGTGCCCATCAAATGCAGCCTCACTTTGCCCATGAATGCAACCTCACTGTGCCCACCATTGCAGCCTCACTGTGCCTGAGTGCGCAGCCTCACTGTCCCCACCATTACATGCTCACTGTGCCTGTGACTGCAGCCTCACTGTACCCACCATTGCAGCTTTACTGTGCTCATGAATGCAGCCACACTGTGCCCACCATTGCAGCTTCACTGTGCCCACCATTGCAGCCTCACTGTTCCCATCATTGTAGCCTCCCTGTGCCCATGATTTCAGCTTCACTGTGCCCACCATGGCAGCCTCACTGTGCCCATGAATGCAGCCTCACTGTGCCCACCATTGCAGCTTCACTGTGCCCACCATTGCACCCTCACTGTGTCCACCATTACAGCATCACTGTGTCCACCATTACAGCCTCACTGTGCCCATGAATGCAGTCTCACTGTGCCCACAATTGCACCCTCACTGTGCCCATGAATGCAGCATCACTGTGCCAATTAATATAGAAGCACCATCGCCTGGTAACACACAAACACACAGTGGGCATCTCCTCCTGTGTATCACGGAGCTGGCTGGGTCTGTGTTTGGCGGCCGTGCTGTAATAAGGTCCTACCCCACTAGATTGGCTCGTGTGATAAGCGGAACACTAATTCAATCTACTATTGCACAAGCCGGTCTAGGGGCTAACCTTGTTACAGCATGGCCGCCGAACACAGACCCAGCCAGCTCTGTAATACACATGAGGAGGAGGAGAGAGGGAAAGAGCGGAGTGCTGCAGCCGCAACTTAAAGCAGCCCCAGGGCAGGCGGCCTACCGAGAATTCTCCTGGTATCCTGGTAGGCCAGCCCAGCCCTGGCTGGGGCTGCTGGGCAGGTGGGACCCCACGGGCAACTGCCCAGCATGCCCATGCGAAAAGACAGCCCTTCTCCCACCCCGTTTATAAAAACTTTAATAAAATGAGATTGAACTAAAATACAATTCAATACAAGAAAATTACTTGGGCCCTGCTTGTGAGAGCTTAGAGTCAATGCAGTATCATCTTTCTACCCAACTGTGTTTTACATGTAAAATAATCATTTGTGGCCCAGGGAACTGTCTGTCTGTCAACACTATGCATTCATTTTGAATAAAGGTTGCAGACTTTACTGGAAGAGTGAATTCAATTTATCCCTCCTCTACTGCTGCTGACTACCGAGAAAATGATATGTGTTGCACCACAAAAATAACAGATAAGACTGATTGGTTGCTATATACTTTGCTCTCACACCTTCACTTTATTGCCACAACTCATTTGTAAATAGGTCCTTATCTAAATCTCTTTTATTTAATTGATTAACTTTTATTGTTTGAGCTCTCCTGTACTTTCATATACAGTATAACTGTTTTTTAGAAATTTCTATGACACTGTGATTAAAGAATAGTATTCTCAAAAGCTTACACTACAAAATATATTTAAAGTGATTGTAAAGTCTCATTTTTTTTGTTAAAAATAACAAACATGTCACACTTTCCTGCTCTGTGTAGTGGTTTTGCACAGAGCAGCCAAGATCCTCCTCGTCTAGGGCCCCTTTTCTGCGTTCCTGGCCCCTCCCTCCTGTTAGGTGCCCCCACAGCAAGCAGGTTGCTATAGGGGCACCCAAGCCAAGCCGCAGCTCTGTGTGTTCATTCAGACCCGCCCCCTCTCTCTCCTCATTGGCTCACTGACTTTGATTGACAGCAGCTGGAGCCAATTGCTCTTTGCTTCCAACTCATCCAATGAGAGGGGGAGACAGCCGAGTCTCTTCTGCAACATCGTTAGTTCTAGATGGGGCTCAGGTAAGTATTAGGATGGCTGAGGGGGGCCCCTGCACAGCTGCACACAGAATGCCTTCTATCTTAATGCATTAAGATGAAAACCTTCTGCCTTTACAACCAATTTAAGTACAAAAGTATATTTTGTTACCCAAAGAAGTTGATGGTGCATTGATGAATTTTTTAGAAAGAGGCTTCTATGGCAATCACAATCTGTACTGCACAGCACATCTCACTGGGTTGATGGTAGACGATAAGCTTCTAGCTTCAGCTTGTTCAATTAAGCTTTGACAAAAAAAAATGGATGCTGATTGGTTTCTATGCAGAGCTGCACCAGATTTTGCTCCCTCCAGTTTTAGTAAATCAACCCCACTGTGTACATCCACTTTCTAGGTGCATTGGCTCATCTGGATTTCCACCAGTCTACAGAGGGGATGGTCATATGGCTCATCTTGGCAGCCTCACTTCACGTTTTCGGTTCCATGCCTCATAGATCCACCACCGTACGGTGAGTTGGGTCCATTACTTCTGGTAAGGTACCCTCTTGTTTTCCCCAATTTCCTGGAAGGTGAAGACACTCCTGCATGTATTTTCCTATTGCCCATATATTTACTCAAGAGACTGTCAGATATCTCTAGCAACAGTGTTTCCTCAATTGCCATTGTTCACTTTGATGTTTTATGGACTATCACATGTTTGTTCTTATTCACATTTGAATCACTTATCACATATCTATGATTATACGTGAGTTTTTTTTTTTTTTTAATTCACGTATGATAACATGTTTTGGTAGTTTCTTTCAGTTGTCACTGTTCATTTTTATGTTTTTTGTACTATCACATTTCTGTTTCTATTCATATTTGAAACAGTATTTTTTATTTACTCATTACATGCCCGTGGTAAACATTGGTTTGCTTTTCTCATCCACATATGATATTGTGCTCCTGTTAGTGGGCCAATAACATTGCTAATCTTATGTCATTATAGGTTATTTTGATTACACTGGCAATTTTGATTAGCATATTTCACTACAGTGGTGCAACTTTTTTCTGCAATTCACTATTGCATAAGGTTGTTTACATCTTTCCTGTGCTCTTCACTATGAGAGATGGGTCACTATACATTTACAACTGCAGTGTGCTTAACTTCCAGTTTCCCCTCCCTGGGGGGTAGTTTCCAGCATTTTCAATGAGGAATCCAATAGGGGTTGGTGAGAGTGTCACTGGCTATCCTATGGATCCTTTATAGCAATAAATACAGCATGCATACAATGCGCTATAAAGAGGAGACGCAGAAAGCACAGTTGATAGCAATATCCTGGCTGTCATCATTAAGCATGACAATAGGAGCACAGTAAAAAAATCATATAGAGAATTTAACACAAGGTTTAGAAAGTGTTTAATTTGTATTCAACAGTTAAATGAGTTATATAAATAAACTAAGTGTTTCTCAGCTTACTTGATTAGTTCTGGGATACATTTTATGTTTGGAGTACGGGAAGTAAATGGAGAGGCAACTGAAGCTTCTTGCTCAGACAGTGATATGCCAGCATGGGCCACTTTTAGAGCCTGTAATGTAAAAGTAATCATTAATGATGTTTTAGGACCATTGTGGAAAATATGCTTACAATAAAAAGCCTAAACAATAGTGGACCATACCAATACAAAGGAATCCTGAAGAACTCCAATTTAAAGACCAGCAAGTGGAAGCCAATTCTTTTTTTACGACAGTCCATAAACAAACAAATATGGTCATAATGTAATTTCCCAAATTGATTGTCAAGCATCTATAATTGCATCAGACCATGCTCCTCAATTTGTTTTTCTGATACTGATTGTTCACTTAAATAACCCAGACTTAAGATATCTGCTGCTACTTATGTGAACACAGCTGGGGAGATTCTGAAGCTTTGCATGCATGATTAAATGAGTTTGTATTGTGTTTGTGGTATTTTTTTTTGTGTTGGGACTGCACTGATATTGCATTTTATTAAGCATTATTTATGATGGGGGCATGGCCTAGCGAGGAAGTCAGATGGGCGTGTGATCCCGGAGCTCCGGAGACACAGGGACAACAGCAGCACAGAGCAACCCATCCACGGGGTAAATTCACATGATCCAGCAGCGGGCACAGCACGGGTACTCTGCGATCATGTCCGTGAAATAGAGGAACGATCAAATACCCCAGCGCCTGATGGACTTTTTTTTACACCAAACGGCAGAGGAGATGGACAAGATGGTGCCGAGGCCTACTCTTCTCATCAAGCCAAAGTGATCTAAGAAAGGTAATTGTTCCCCAAATAATGGATCCCCCGGTGACAAACACTATTACCCTCCTACCCCATCTTCCCAGAGCTCAACCAAAACAAAACCCAAGCTGGATGACAATGGATTGAGCTTGGTAGAGAGCCCAGCCTCAGAATCAGGGGGGGACACAAGGGAACTACCAGAATCAATTGAATCTTTCCCCACACAGAACCAACCAGTACTAGATATGGTACTGAAGGACATGCTTCTCTCATTACGAAGCACACTACAATCTGACATGGCCGCATATATGCACCGCATTACCAGAGACATACAAGATGGGGGAAATAGAGTGGATCACATTGAGATAAAAATGGAGGAATATGCTTCCACCATAAATTACTTGGTTGATGCCCATGATGAAAAGGAGGCAGACAATAAATTGTATTAAAGCAAAGTTAGCAGACTTGGAGGACAGGTCCAGAAGGAACAACCTGAAAATTAAGGTGATTACCAAATCAGTGACACAATCAGATCTGGGCCTCTACACAGCTATCTTGTTTAAGTCCCTCATACCAAGTCTCAAAGATTTAGATGTAACCATTGATAGGATTCATTGCCTACCTAAGCCATCCCATCTGCCAGAGATGTACTACTCAGGCTGCATTTCTTCCATGTCAAAGAACAGCTCATGAACACAATGAGAAAGCAAGAGCAAATTCCATCACAATATCAAAGCCTACAAATGTTTGCCGACTTATCTCAACCTACCCTGCAAAAACGAAAAAGCCTGAATACTGTGACGAAAATATTGCGTAATCACAAAATTGCTTATAGGTGGGTTACCCAACAAAAATTTCCATCACAATGGATAACCATACCTACACAGTGACATCCCTTGGAAAAGGAATCAATCTCCTGAAAGAATGAGGTATCCTACCTTATACCTATACTGAAATAATGCCACCAGCACTCAGAGCCAACTTACACAGGAGTGGAAAAAAGTCACCACAGAAAATGCCACTTCCCAAGCATAAATAAACCTGGATGGACTACACCTACTTTTAGTCCCTAAATTATGAAGTATCCACAACTGAACTTATTAAACATTATTTATGGTTTTTGATGTGCATTCTTAAAAAAGTACAGCATGCTCAGTTTTTCTTTTTTACAGATAAATGTACTTGCATGTACACGAATGGACCACAAATGCATGCAAATAAGGACAAAAAACACACCCCAAATGCACCCCCCACACACTGCAAACATGCTATACAAATTCAGTTAAACACGCATATGGAACTGCACACTGACCGTAGGGATTGTAGTGTAAATGAGCCATAAACCATTCACAAAGAAAGAAAAAAACATTATTAATACTTACGCCACAGTCATTGGCTCCATCACCACACATGCACACATAGTAGCTGTTGAGATTAAAAAGGCTAAAGTTAATGTCTATTTTTAAAGAGCAATTAGAGGCAGCAATTAAAAGCATTAAGTGAGCTGATTCTATCAAGCAAACATAGCAACTGAACCAAAGTCAGAAATGTAATAATTTTACATAATCTGATTTTATGCAAGCAACTGCAACCATAATCCTGAAAGCACCTCTTAGGCTGACCAGTGGTGTATTTCCTGAAGCCTGTGCTTTGTAACTTTATTTTGTCTTCCTTAATTCCCAATCATGTTTAAACTGTACCTGTATAGCATGTGAACCCAGAAATGTTAACATGCATTGCCAATCAAAACCAATGTGAAAAGCAAATTAAATGTTTTATGGTTCTTAAAATTGTGCTTACACTGGTGACAGAGCATTCCTACTAGCTGGAAAAATATCTTAAGGATCCTAGTCATATTCATATGCAACAACTTTTTAAATGTTTTAAAACATCAGCTGTGTAATACTTCTAATATTATACATCTGTTATATTGCTGATGATTTTTTTCCAATGAGCTCTTCAAATAAACATGTAAAACATTATAAAACGTACTCTAGTTTTTGGAATTCTTCTATTAAACTGGATTTTTGTCCAGGCGACATTCTCGCAAAGACAGCCCCATTTACAAGAAGCTGCAAAAAAAGCACAAATGTTATACATGTATGTATTTTTCTAGTCTAGCATTCAGAGTTAGCATCATGAATTATTGATTATATCTCTGGGCAAAGCTTCTTATTTATTCATTTTGATAGACTAAAGAAGGGTTAGAATCTGTCAGACTCCTTCCTATTGCTGTCTGATTTCCCACTCAGGAGATTCCCCATCTCTATTTGTTCCTGTGACTATTGCCACTAAAACAAAAAGCGATGATGAATTCAAAATGTTACAGTTTTCACTGAAACAAGAGATTAGGGACCATCATTCAACTAGGGCACTTGCTCTGGTAATAACAATCTAGCAGGGCATTTTCCATGAGATCCTGGCTCAAACTATTACATTTTAAGAACAGGACATGAAGGTAAATATCCTCAACAGAATACAGACAGACAGATTAAAAAAAAAAAAACTGATAAAACTGATGTTCTAAACATGTCTTACTCTATTAAAAGCTAAATAAAAAGATTTGGCTAGAATAACGCTTAAGCAAATAAACAATTATGCAGATAGGATCCTAACTGGGAAACCTGCACAAGTACAGGGGGAACGTGTAAACTCCATGCACTGTCTCTGAACTGGACACTCTAGTGCTGCAGACAGAAGTGCTAGCCACTTAGCACTGCCAAATGTGTCAATTGTCCTGTTTTTTATTGTTGATCAGGTTTTTTTATGTTGTTTTTTTTTTTACTTTTTCTGACCTGCATAATGTATACCTAAAGGCTAAGTTGACCTTTTGGGAAGAAATTATAAATGCAGATATTTTTGAAGGAAAGAAATGGGCATTTATTATTTTTCCCTCAGGATTCTGCAAAGCATTGCAGTGGATCAGGGGTACAATGTCAGGCTCCTGCAGACAAGCTCTGCAACTTTCAGCCTGTACATCCATATGGGTTGACTGTTTTGCAAGCTGCAAGGCGTGTGTATGAACTTTGAGAGCACTTATCAGTTCCCTTGCAATTAATTGAGACTTACAAGCCATCAGCCTAGGTGGATGATGGCACTTGTAGTTCTCTCATTGACAGGTCGCTGTGAATGATTGATGCAGCTGTGTGGGTGGAGCCCTATATAACCATGCTATTTTCAAAATGTCAGAGCTGGTAGGGTGTCACAGGGAGGGTGGGGATCAGGGCAGGTATAACATACGCCAAACTGTGAACTTATCCTTTAACTTGAATGGTTAAAATTAAGCGACAGCATACTATCATGTGTTATCCTAATTTTTATTACACAAAAAAACATTAGCAGTAAGGCCCCTTTCACACATGCGGACCGTATGTCCGTATTTCATCCATCTTTTTGCGGATGAAATACAGACATACATGCATCCCTATGGGATAGCGGGTGTCAGCGGATGAACATCCGCAGACACCCAATATCATCTGTCTCCGCTATTGTCCGATTCTGCAGAAGGAGGAAAATCCTATTTTTCCATCTGTCTGCAGAGCGGATCAAATGAACACGGGCAGCGGGTCCATGTTCATCTGATCCCCCATAGAGGAGAGAGGAGATCTGACAGGGCAGTCCCGGCACAGTGTGCTGGGACCGCCCTGTCACCCGCCGGCTCAGCGGGGACAAACAGAGCGATCCCCGCTGAGCAAGTGGATCATCACCGGGCGGATTATTACGGATCCGTCCCGTGTGAAAGGGGCCTTACAGGGATTAGAAAGTCTAGGACATGCATTGTTAAGCATCAGGAAATACTGCTAAGTGTTCACTTTCATGTTTTTATCTTATATATTTAGGTGGTACTGGTAGTGCTTTAATAGGTCTCTGTTTAGCAAACTGTTAATGTACTGAAACAACTTTAGGAATCTGAGGTAAAAATATGTAGTACGGTTTACTATTGTATGGAAAAAAACGTACTTTTGGTAGCAAACTCTGAAAATGTTGCAAGACAACTTGATATGTGCTCCCACTCATGGCAAAATAATAGTCGCCCTGTGCTTCCTCTAAAATTGTTCTTCCTTCAATATTAATATTTAATGAAACCTGAAAAACAACAAAGGGTTACAAAGTAATAATAAATGCAGAGAATAGTTGTGTGCCTAAACATTTAGTGGTGTCATATTTTTATTCAATATACCCTAGATTCTCACTGGTTTCATTAGAAGCTAACAGAATTGTCATCTTAGAGGAAACGTATAGCATTTATGTATAGTTTTGTAAATTTTTTAAAGAACTAAGATTTTTTTTCATTTTGTTGATTGTTAGATACATATATGGTATATGATTAGTTCTCATTTACTACTTCTAGCCATCAGGTGAAGCTCTAGGCTTATTTTCATGTTTTCTAGACTAACCTTTAATTGGCTGTAAACCCTCATTTTTTATTTATTTTTTACACCCGTGTGGGCACGCTCCCGAGTTCCCCCCAGCTCTGCGTCATTAGATTTGATTGACAGCAGTGGTAGCCAATGGCTGCGCTACTATAAATCTATCCAATCAGGACACAAGACACCAGGTAGAGCTGGTGTGCTCATTCCCAACCGGAGAAGGATTGGGGTCATGTAAGTAAAATGGGTGTTTGGGAGGGGGGGAGGGGGGGTGGGGTCTACAGCACCACAGAAGGTTTTTCACCTTAATGCATAGACTGCATTAAGGTGAAAAAGCATGAGGGTTTACAACCCCTTTAATGGCTTCTCTGAATAATTACAGCAAAATGAATTGCTAAAGCCCAAATTATATACAATGCTCAATGGAGCCCTATGGAAGTACCAGTTAGGTAGTATGAGCCACAAAGAAATTAGCTACTGCTGGACTGTCATTTTAGAAACCCTGCAAACCATGCCAGGTTTAGAGGGGAGGAGAGGGGAGGGGGGATGGCACACTGTATTAAATGCTTAATTCTAATGAACAATTGTATCTAAATATTAAAACTGTTTTGAAAGTCTTTTAAAAATGTGTTAAAGTTAACCGCTTCAGCCCTGGAAGATTTTACCCCTTTGCTGACCAGAGCACTTTTTGCGATCCGGCACTGCGTCGCTTTAACTGACAATTGCGCGGTCATGCAACGTTGCACCCAAACAAAATTGACGTCCTTTTTTACCCACAAATAGAGCTTTCTTTTGGTGGTATTTGATCATAAACAAAAAAGAGCAACATTTTTGAAAAAAAAAGCAACATTTTTTACTTTTAGCTATAATAAATATCCCCCAAAAATATATATATATAAAAAAGGTTTTCCTCAGTTTAGGCCAATATGTATTCTTCTACATATTTTTGGTAATAAAAATCACAATAAGCATATATTGTTTGGTTTGCGCAAAAGTTATAGTATCTACAAAATAAGAGATAGATTTATAGCATTTTTATTATTATTATTTTTCTACTAGTAATTGCAGCAATCTGTTTTTTATCGTGACTGCGACATTATGGCGGACACATTGGACAATTTTGACACATTTTTGGGACCATTGGCATTAATACAGCAATCAGCGCTATAAAAATGCATTGATTACTGTAAAAATGTCACTGACAGGGAAGGGGTTAACACTAAGGGGCAATCAAGGGGTTAATTGTTTTCTAGTGTGTGTTTTAACTGAAGGGGGGAGGGGACTGTGTAGGGGAGAGGACAGATCGCTGTTCATACTTTGTATGAACAGACGATCTGTCACTTCTCCCCTCAGAGAACCGGGGTCTGTGTTTACATGGAGATCCCGGTTCTCACCGTCTTATGAGCAATCACATCGGCTCCGGGGGACGAGCTGCGGGTGTGCCCCTAGTGGCCACCAGAGGGAGCGACTTAACATAATGGCGATTTGCGCAGCCGAGCCATGTTGCCGCAGTGCAACTGCGGCGGCTAGCCGGCAAGCGGTTAATGCAAAAAACAATACATAAACATTAAAAAAGAAGATAAGTGCCCTCGCTATGGCATGTGCAATAAATAATCAAATTGAACACATTCAATTAAACAGTGGGCTGCTGCTGACGTGTAAGATATAAAAAAAAAAAAAAAAAAACGAAATGCATCAATACATAAACATGACCCCAGGCCATTATGGTTCCCCATAATAGGAAATAAATGACTAAACATACCTTGGTATTACTGGAAGTTTGTTCTTGGCTTTCAACAGGATGCCAGGAAATTTTTGCAGACCTCAGTCCACATGGTTCTTCAGCTTCTACAAGGATCATATTGCTGTTCTCAGGTACTAAGCCAGATGCCTTTGCCACTGTTATAGCTGTTTGTAAATTATCGCCTGTTCAGAAAAAAAAAAAAACACATTGTACTATGACATAGCTATTCTCATAGGTTTGGATACAAGCCTGGAGTGGCAATGTGGCAGTTCTGGTATTTTTGTCTTTGTGGGCTCATTGGGCAGAAAAAAGACCCCTGAAAAAATAAAAACTGCACCGAAGACACAATTTCCCTTTGTTCTAAACAATTTGCGGAGTGTGAATTAGTTGCAATTATGGTCATAGTCGACCCACTAAACCTTAGTGAAGTGTAGGGGCACATTTTACTGCCACCCAAGGAGAAGATACACTTTAAAATGATGACAGATTTCAGAGAGTGGCTGAATATGTGGACATGTTTTAACTGCACTTAAAGTGATTCTAAAGCATTTTTTAACTTAAAGCGATAGATCACTTTTACCTATAGGTACGTTTATAATAAAGCTTACCTATAAGTACAATTAATATTTCCTACATATGCAATGTTTAGAAGATATTCACAATTCCTGCAGCCGGTGACATCACTAGGGTATGTACACTATGCTCTGAATTGAGAGCACACTGAATGTGCCATCAATCTAGAGTGCTGTGCCACAGTTGTGACTCCCATGCACGTGCATTGGATCGACATCATCGCGGCTCAGCCATTTAAATGCCCAGAGCTGGCGAACCCGGAAGGAAGACCAGATAAAGGTGGAAGCCCTGGCAGCAATGACAGTCAGCAACAGGAAGGATTGGTTTTTACAGGTAAGTCTGTAATAATGTAACAGTATGCAGTGCTTACTAGCAGATTACAGTATACCATTAAAGAGGAAGTAAACCCTGATGGGTTTACTTCCTCTTTCATTCGCTGCAAAGGTAAAGCATAATGGACTACTATGCATCGCATAGTAGTCCATTATGTGTCACTTACCTGACACAGGAGCCAGCGAAGTCGCCGCTGTCCCCTGTAGTTCGGCGCATCCATCTTCTCAGTGGGTCTCACTGCTCCACCGCTGTCATTCGGCGAAGCCGCGATGACGTCACTGCCACGCATGTGCACGGGAGCCGCCACTCATGACATATCGCCGTTGACCGCGGCGCGCTCAGTGCGCCTGCGTACCGCTGTCTAGGGCTCATATTTCTTAGACCTACAGGTAAGCCTTAATCTAGGCTTACCTGTAGGTCAAAGTGTGTTGTAAGGGTTTTTTTCAGACTACTTTTTTGCATTCCCTGGATTAAGGTAAAAAACATTTTGCCACTTGCTGTGCCCATCCCCCTCCTCAAATACGTACCTAAGTTCTGTATTGATCCAGCACTGTGCCCACTGCCAGTCTTCTCTCCTCATTCTCACAAGCTTGTCTGCGAGCAGATTGGCTCCCACTGCTTTCAGTCAAATATTGTGAGCAGAGAGCAGGGAATAGGACCAAGGTGCCCTGCATGTGTCAATGGACTCCCACAGCCCAGTTCGGGATCAAGACCAATCAAGAGCACTCATACCAAATGCTTGCTATGGGGGTAGACAAAAAAGGAGGAGCCAAGATCGCTGACGTAGGACCCTATGAAAGGAGGATCAAGGCTGCTCTGTGCAATATATGTTTATTACACATGTTTATTATTAAAAAAAAATGTTTTAAATCATTTAAAACCACTCACAGTTAAAGCGGAAGTAAACCCATCCATAAAACAGTTTCATTTCCAGCATGTGACGGAAATGTAACATTCCCATCGGTTGTGCTCTCAACCAAACTGTCAAACCATCCAATGGCTGGTGTCATAACTGATCACATGTGCAGTATCTTGGCAGCTGTAGATTAAACAGAGGCCAGGATGGCAGCTTCCTTGGCTGAAAATGATAGAAGGGTTTACTTCCACTTTAACTCTGGATTGCTTCATAAACATGTAGGCCTGGTTTTGTTTTTTTTTGCTAAATGTATGTTGTGTCTATGGAGAGCTAAGGTTGGGGGGGTGTGAGGTGGTTCAAGTGCTAATTATCACAAAGGAAAAACACAAGCATTAGGATAAATATTTTTAGTCTGTTCACGCAATCATCCACCCTGAGGAATGTTAGCTTGTGGGCAATCTGTTGCAGTCACAGACTCAGCAAAATTGTTCATATTGGGAATCATCAGAGACAAATTTTTGAATGGTCAACATAGCCTTGGATAACTAGATTGCTGCACATGTTTATGAAAGTTTCTACACTGCCTGCCTGACAGCACAGTTTGGCTGTCTACCCAAAATTGCATAATCTCTATCCCTGTAGTGCAGCCTTTCTCAGTCAGGGTTCCTTCGGAGGTTGCTAGGGGTTCCTTGAGCAAAGAACAACTACTGCTTTTCAGATGAGTAACCACTAACACCAATGATCTTTTTAGGTCATTGTAAGGTTGGGTATGAATCTTCCCAATTGCCACAAAAGCAAATATTATTCTCACTGACCGTCACCAAGTACTGTGATCTGTAGATATAGTCATTATTAGAAGCAGTTGGAAGCCTGAGCCTGGAAAGTTAATTCAAGGGTTCCCCAGGTTAAAAAGGATTAGAAAGGCTGGTGTAGAGTGTACTTTTAGTTTACACATTATGTCTTCATATATCTAGAATTAGAAGGTTACAGTTTTCAGTCCTTTCTAGTTTTTCTATGCTAGGCCAACTAACACAAAGAGGGCAAAATGGGGTTTATTTGCTAAAACTGGAGAGTGCAAAATCTGGTGCAGCTGTACGTGGTAGCTAATCAGCTTCTAACTTCAGCTTGTTCAATTAAGCTTTGACAAAAAAAACTGGAAGCCAATTGGTTGCTATGCACAGTTGTTGTTACAGTCTCTTGCAGCCCCCCCCCCAAGACTTGACTTGCCTTATGGGTCTATAATGTCAGATTTTTTAAGTGTTATACTAAAGCTGGCTATGGGTAAGGGAAGTATAATACTACCCTGACAATCACCTGATGTCCTAATAAGAAAGAAAACAACACACTTTTAGCCGTACAGGATGTGAGAGACTATAAATATCACCAAAATTACAGTTACAGTGATGAATGATTTATGGCAAATATTTTAGACTGTATAATGTGAAAAACGATCACATAAAATATTCTGTATATCATACTGCTCATATGAGCTGCTTGCAAAAATAGTTAACTGTGAATATATATGTAAAGCCTCGGCGTTACCAGTGATCATGGCAGTTCTGATGTTGGCAGCGCTCAGTTCTTGCAGAACAGGTTTGGTTTCAGGTTTTAATTTGTTTTCCAATATAAGAAAGCCAAGAAATTCCAGATCAGATTCAACATCCTCCCTGAAATAAAGGAAAGTTTGGTTATCCTTGTCTGACACTAAACAGTAATTATTTTTCTGCAGGCAAAATAGATATTTATGCAAAGTTAGTAGATATATGAATAATATATACGTAGAATATTTTATTTCTAGTGTAGGTGTGTTTCTTTAAGCTGGTTATAAATCAAATAACAAGTGGAATGAATCAGACGTAAGTATATTATAACACTTTACTATTGTATCTCATCTGTAGCTCTATACAATTAATTGTAATACAAATAAATGGGACAATGCTAAGTAAACAGAATGGTGTCAGGTTTGTAATAATGATCTCCATCAAAATGACAGGATGACAACACCCAAGTGTTATTGAAGGTTTGCACTGTTTAGAACCAGTTAGCTGTTTCCACAAAAAAACATTTATACTTATATTTTATATAGGATATCACACCTTATGAAGCTGCTATTGCTCCGGGGTTTTACTTCTTCCAGCACTTTATAAGCCAGTCCAATAACTCGAAATCCTTTCATGGTGTAAAACTGAAGTTCACTGGAAAAGCCCTTTGGAACTGTATGACACAATAAAATGTAAACTTAATTTTAAAATCTAACAAACTTCTCTTTGATACCCTTGGTCTATCAAACATACAATTGAAAACATTTTGTAAGATATGTTCGATAGTTGCAAATTAAAATAAAAACTTGTTGGCTAATAAACAAGAGAAAATAACTAATGTGCAAACCTGAATAAGTTCTAATGAATAAAATGAGAAGCTGCCAACTAGAAAAGTGTTCCCACACAAAATAACAAATGTATAAAAAGATATGTGGTGCTGACTCAAAGAAATAAATAGTGAAAGTAAATAATGAAAATAAAATATAAATAATTAATGTGTAGAATAAACACACTAAATAGATAGCACTTCCAAGACCGTGCTAAAGATGTGTGCTAGATAATCAAGTGCAAACAATTTTCAATATAATAAATGGTAATAATCATTCATATTGGGAAAAAAATAGTAAGGTGCAGACATAAAAATAAAGTGCAAAAAATATTCCACAAGTGCTGATATGCAATACAGTCCTGTACACGAGGAAGAAAAACTCCAAAATGACAGTTCATAAAGAAAAAGTGCATGTGCAAAAGCAGCCGAACAGAATCCACTTCATTCAATTAGTATCACCATCCGTGGTGCACCACTCATTTGCCCCAGCCTCTCACCTCATAGAAAGACCCCTACAGATAAAATCAAGTCTATGGATATACACTGGATCCTCAGCAATCCATCGACTCCCACCAATATCCACAGCAATGCCAGTATCAAGATGAATTTCAGGCTCATCACATGCAGTATAGTCATGCAATAAAGAAGGGGGGCCATAGTTTAGTAACTCAATCCGAGTTATTAGAAAAAAAAAGTAGTAATTTACAATCCAGAATCGTAGGTACAGCTTTGTAAGGTACTTCTGGTCTCGGCTGCGACCAGAAGTGACGACACCTGGCTCCTCCCTGACATGTTGCATCACTGAACACGTGACTTCACCAAAGGGTGATCACACTTGTACTGGACTGTATTGCACTAGCCGCACTTTGGGAATATTTTTTGCCCATTTATTTTTATGTCTGCACCTTACTAATATTTTCCTGCAATCTGAATGATTATTCCCATTTATCATGTTGTATGCACTTGATTATCTAGCATACAGCTTTAGCACGGTCTTGGAAGTGCTATGTATCTAGTGTGTTTAATTTTACTTTCATTATTTACTTTCATTATTTATTTCTTTGTGTCAGCTCCACATATCTTTTTATACATTTGTTGGCTCATAACCTTCAATCTCTGCTGCACTAATATTCCTGTTGTTTCCAGATGTTTCTAGCTATGTAGGTGAACTACAAAACACCTCCCCCTATGATTATTGGGATGTAGGGTCCTCTTTAGTCCTAACACATTTCCTATCCTAGGGTGACAACGCTGCCCCTCCTTAGCATCAACATAGAGAATAAGCACTATCACCCAAAGACAGGGAGAAAATAAAAGTAAAACAAGTTTAAAAAATAGAAAGACAAGGCAGCCAATACATCAAGGCATCTAAGGACTGTAAGAGTACATGGTACCGATGTATGAACCTCAGATTCATGACAGAAAATTCCTGCATAAAAATGTAAGAATAGGGTAATAAACACTCATATTCACACGTACACATACAACAAAGCTTTTCTTGGATTGTGTTGGGCTGCTTTTAGATTAGTAAAATAAAAATGCCCAATTGCCTAAAAATGTGTAATTTTTAGGTGTCCGTGTGCAAGAGACCTTATGGAGTAACTGAAGGTAAAACTTTTTTATTATTATTTTAGAATATTTTTTTTTGGCTAGCTGTGTGCCATTGGGGTTATTTCTTTTTATTTCTCATAGCCAGGAAGTGAGAACAAATCCCTCCAAAGTGAGGGCATCCCAGTGTGTCAACAGGGTCACCAAAAATAATAACCCCATCGGAAGATTTCCCCTCTATATTTGTGTTCTCATGTCAACCCAAAATGTGGAATTTACTTTTAATTAGACTTTAGATTATAACAGTAAATAGGTCAAATAGAGAGGGTGAATCTCCTTGGCTCATTATATATATATATATATATATATATATATATATATATATATATACATATACACACACACATACATATACATAGTTATTAGGTTTAAAGATTATGGGACAACATAGGTCATTCATAAATATGTTTAGTTAGATAAAAGCTAAAGCCTTAGAAACACAACTCAGAACATTCTTTTATTTTTCTTTCACTGGTAACATTGAAGTATATTGCTTATTTATTAGGTAGCATTTTTGTATTTGTCAAATGTTGCACTTACTGAATTTTATAGATTACATGGTATTAAAGGATCAGTGCACCCAAAACAGTGAGTAAACTCGCGTTATTGTATTTATTTATAGTTATTAATTTATTTAATTTTTTTTGTTAGAGCTGCTCAAGAGTATACCAAAATGTATCCTTATTAAATGTGACTTTGTTCTTAATAAATGTGACAAACTTTTTGTAGAAAACATTTTCATTTAGTAAAAAAACACAGAAATGTTTCTATTGATTTTGATGAGCCTTCCTCGTATTTAATAACAGAGCTTATAAGACAAGGTAGACAAGAGGTATTGGAGGCATCTCATTTACCTTATTTGTTGTCGCCATTAGATACCCACAGTGACTTATAAGTCATACTAGCTGGTATCCCAAGCTTTTAGTAAATGCATGTTAATTAAATTTCGGGTGTGGTGAAAAAATTCCAACAATACAAACACCAATAACAAGGAATTAGATAAGAAGTAGACAATACATTCACTCAAGTTTTAGTCATGCCACTTACACACGATCGAATTGTCCGGCGGACTTGGTCCGGCAAACAATCCGCCGGACTTTATAACGAACGGACTTGGCCACACACGGACACTCCGAAAGTCCGGAAATTTCTAATGCAATTACATACAGCATGTACGACGGGACTAGAAAAAGGAAGTTCAATAGCCAGTAGCCAATAGCTTCCTTCTCGTACTTGCTTCAGAGCATGCATCATTCTTAGTCCGACGGACTAGCACACTGACAAACGGATTGTTCGCTGGAAGCCAAGTCCGGCGGACAAATTTTGAGTCAAAACTACTATTTAAGTCTGCTGGACTTTTACGGTGAAAAAGTCAGCTGAAGCCCACATATGATCGAATTGTACAGTGTACTGTGGTACGGCGGACTAAGTCCGCCGGACAATTCGATCACGTGTACGCGGCATTAGAGTACAGAGGCATGCATTGCTATCATTGATATTAAGATTAAAGTTCCTGAAAGAGAAGAGATAATATATTCACCCACGCCTCCCCTCCATTCCAGCACTGCAGCCTCTGCCACTATCTTTAGTTCCAGGAGTGTTGAATGCCTGAGCCCTTGAGATGAGGGACATTCCCAGAAGTATTGAATACAGCACTGGAATGGAAGGGAGGTAAGTGACATGGGTCACCAGGGAGGTGAGTATATTGCTTATTCTTTAGCATGAATCTTTAAACTGGATATTTAGTTTTAGGCTGACAGAGTCACTTTTAGAAATCAATTATAAGCCTCTGAAATAAAGTCAAAAGTTTTGCCAGCATCATAACTGACCAAGGTGTTTTGGTTTTCAGTTATGAGAGAAAGGTTCTTCCATGTCTACTCTGTTAGAGTTTCTCGTTTGCCCATTAAAAAGTTTCACACTGTTGGCATTCATCCTTTGTACATCTTCCAAGTGTTTGTAGGTGTTTGAATTTGATGTTACTACAAAAGCTGGCAATCAAGAGTCAAAAGTTGTAATCATTAATTTTAGCAATGCCTTTGCTGAGTTTTAACGAGATTTGTGAGATGTTTGGGAATTCTAAAGTTCTGGGCCTCTAATGCTTTGAGGAGTTTAGACTATGCGCTAATCTAGTAGTCTTCATTGTGGGGCTTGGAGGTTGTTTACCATTTTAATTCTCCATTGTGTGAACAGTCAGCCAAGAGAATAGGTGTATACTAGAAATTTGTATTTCAGGTACTAGAGAGCCACCTAGTGGTAGAAAGGCATTTTGTGTAAACAGAACCTATAATGTTACCTAAAATGAAATATGACAATATATCTTACCACTGTCTTCCCTGCAGAATTTAATCACCGTCTCAGGAGCTCCTTTCATATATACTACATGTTTATCTTGTCCAATCTCTTGTGTAATGACAGACATGCGCTGTAAACTAGAGGAAAATGGAAACTGGTGGATGATGGCTATTCCTTCTGCTGGACCCTAAATGATTAAAACAAATGATGAATGATAACTATTCAAATATTGTAGACTGCCCTACAAATGTTACATTTTCATAACTAGGATCAGCTAACAAAGAATAAAAAGGTTTAAACTCACAGAACTGCATGCTTGACCAGGCTTTAAAACTAAGATAGATGATGCAGTTTCACTATTTTCAGAACTTGACTGCTCAAATGCCTGTAAAAAATGTAAAGTTATATTTTTAGGACTCTTTAAAAAGTTAAAAAACTAATAGGTATGTCTGTCAGAGGTGTTTAATGAAGCAGTGCAAAGACAAATAAAGATGTCAACAGTGGTAAGTGCAGTAACTAAACACATTAGAATCAAATTTGCCATAGTTTGATCAGTTGAAATATGTATAACTATTGCCTACACTACACATGTATAATAATTGTATTTGTTTATACTTAAAGAGGAACTAAACCCATTGATTTACCAGTTTTCATAACACAGTTACATTCCCAGCATATGCCATTCCCAGCATATGACATTTCCAGGATATGACATTTCCAGGATATGCCAAACTGTCAAACCATCCAATAGCTGGTGTCATAGGTAATCACATGTGCAGCACCATGGCATTTGAAAATCAAACAGAGGCCAAGATGGCAGCTTCCTTGGCTGAAAAGGATAGGAGGGATTAATACTACTTTAAAATAAATACTTAACTACTTTAAATACTTTAACACTAGCATCTTGTGTACAGGCATACCCCACTTTTAATTACACACTGGCGTTTATTTACTGAAGCTAGAAAGTGCAAAATCAGGCTAATTTCTGCATAGAAACAAATGAGCTTCCGGGTTTTATTACCAAAGCTTAATTGAACAAGCTGAGATTAGAAGCTCATTGGTTTCTATGCAGAAGTGAGCCTGATTTTGAACTTTCTAGCTTTAGTAAATAAACCCCACTGTGTACTTAAAAGTGGGGCATGCCTGCATATACAAAGTTACTCAAAGGTACTAAATTAAGGCTGACCATAGACAATTTGAAAACCAAATGTTCTGTTGAGTGAAAAATGTGAATGGAACATACAATTGTGCCATAATTTGTTTTGTTTTTCTAGAAAAAAATCCAGCATGTTGGATCGGCACTTTCGCTTGTAGCAGCCGGTGCACTAATAATGTGAAAAACTACCAATCTGATGATTAACTAGAGTTTTCATATGGTTTTTGAGTCATCCACGGTTTGCTTAAGACAGCATCTACATAATAGCAACTAAGTTTACTCTACCTACATCAGGTCTATGCCAAAACGTTTGTGTTGATCTATGCTTATATGAATTGTAAACCATTACCTAGGGCTGGATGCTATTAAGTTAAATTGAGGGTTTAACCCCCCCTAGCGGTAATCCCGAGTCTGGCTCAGATTCGGAATTTACTGATAGGAGCGGTAACCCCCGAGCCAGACTGGGGATGGCTTCACTGGATGCAGGGAGGACGCAGTGAGACTTACCTTGTCCCCTGGATCCAGCGATGTGCTCCGCGCTGTGTGATCGAGCTGTCCTCCGCTCGTTTCACAGTGCCGAATGCCGCCAAGCTCCGTTCCCTGCGACGTTACGGTGCACGGGAGCGGAGAACGGAGGTAAATTCAAAAAAGTAAAAAGACACAAAACACACACAGTACTGTAATCTTACAGATTACAGTGCTGTATTAAAAAATACACACACCCTTTGTCCCTAGTGGTCTGTGCAATGCCTTGCATGCACTTTTATATTATAAATACAGTTTTTTCTGCCTGGAATTTGGAGATTGTCCATAGCAACCAAAAAGTGTCAATTTTTCAGTGTTTTAGGATTTGATTACAATTTTGAATAATTTTTATTATTCTTTATTATATTATAAACTTTATCATACCCGGCATGTCTGCTAGAACAGATTTAAGAGAGTTATTCCTAAGAATTACAGGACTACAAAATAAAAGCCAGATTTCCATGCAAAATAATTGTACCGCTTTCAGCACCTAATTCCAGAATGAATCATACCGCCAGGGAGGTTAAGTTCTAAAAACACTTTGGTAAATACTTGTCTCTTTAAATAAATAAAAAATATTTGCCATGTTAGCAGTATGACTGTCCATTACAGAGGGAAATCTCTATCACTGAAATTTGATGAAATTTGATGAGAAGTTATACATAAAATGAGGCCGAAAAAAGACTCATGTTCTATTAAGTTCAATCCAGTACTTCCAGTTCACTATGCTAAATTTTACCCCTCCAGGGTGAAATATAAATAGTTGGCACCTTCAAAAACTATTTCTGGTACCACACGGCCAAACTTAGCAATACTCTCTGCAAAATATCACCCCTCCTCAGCACATAACACCATTTCTGCATCACTATCAATATACCACACCACAAACTGCTATACACACAATACCCCATTCCTTTGAGGCTACATCCGTTCGCTTCCCTACTTTAATCAACTTACCCAACTAAACTGCACTCTTTAAAAAAACAGTCATCACTTGATGATAAAATTAACTCAATAGAATGTACTATGAGCCTTGTTAGTTTAGATCATAATAGTGTTTTGTTTTTATGGGGTTGATTTACTAAAACTCGAGAGTGCAAAAGCTGGTGCAGCTCTGCATAGAAACCAATCAGCTTCCAGGGTTTATTGTCAAAAAAGACCAAGCCTTTTCTGGCCCTTTTTTTTAGCATAAGGCCGGGCTCACACTATAACCCACTGCGGATCGCACAGGAGCGGTGTGCGTCCCTGTTCCCTATTTCAGGGATGAATCAGGGCCAATTCTATGCCTGAATTTGGCCCTTAAACGGAGCCAGAGACTCACATCGTTTTTGTGCAGTGCGCTCCGCAGCCGCAACAGAGCTATGTGAACCGGCTCCATAGGGAACCAGTCACATTCTCCTGCTATGCGAATTGAATGCGGAAAAACCCCGCATCTAATTCGCATAGGTGTGAACCCGGCCTAAATCAGTATTTTTTGCTAGAAAATTACTTATAAATCCCAAACATTATAATTTATTTTATTTTTTTATTTTTTTAGCAGAGACCCTAGGGAATAAAATGGAGATTGTTGCAAATTTTTGCATTTTTTTTGCGGTGTTTGCACAGCGGTTTTTCAAATATTTTTGGGAAAAGATTCACTGTAATAAATAAATAAAATAAAAAAAGACTCCAAATCTCTCCTTTACCTTTATAAGCAAAATACCCAAAAAAAAAAAAAAAATGTATTATTTACTTCCACCCTAGATTGGAAGTGACATTATGATGGTCTTCAAAAAGCCATAGAGACGATCAGAGATGACCTGGTGTTCGCTTCTGTGACCAACAGTCAAATCATTTCTCGCGCATACCTGTAACAACGATAAGCCCGCAAAACACTGGTGAGCGGCATGGGGAGGGGGAGCGTCCTCTCCTGCTGCGACTAAAAGCGATCAATCGGCTAATGAGCCGCTCAGGACGGCTTTCATGAGAAAAAAAATACTATGCTTATGGCTTCAGCCATAACCCTGGTAAATCACTTGAAAGCTACAACCTATATATACATTGGCAAGTGGTTAATTGAACAAGCTGAAGTTAGAAGCTGATTGACTACCATGTACAGCTGCACTAGATTTTTCACTCTTCAGTTTTAGTAAATTAACCCCTATGCGTACAGAAATCTTTTATAATATCTATGCCATATATTGCAATATTCTCTCTGTGAAGAAAACTAGATACCTTGAACTTTTGATTGACATGACTCTTAAAGCTTGTTTATTATAATTGGTCTGCTACTACTGTCTGTACATTTGTCTTCTTTAATTTATTCAAAAACCAAACAAAACAATATGGTAAAAAAAAAAAAAAAAACATCCTTACCCATTGTGTGCCTTCAAACATTTTTAGATCCAGTGGGTCTCCTTGAAGTTTTCCATCAATTGAAACTAATGAGTGGCAGCAGCTTAGTGCTCCGAGAAGGGGACTCCAAGGCAAAGTGTCATCTGATGCAAAGTTATGTAATTTCTGGAAGCTAAAGGGAAAACATAAAAAAACTGATTCAGTGCCACTGCTCACTTTAAAAAAATAATTAGCTAACTAGGGAATCTCTGATATTTCCAAATTATCACACTTAACCTGTTTAGTTTTTTTTTTTTTCTTTCATAACATTATCCTTTGTTAGACTGAGAGTGATAGCTGTTCATAAAAGAGGTTTTAGAAAAGGAAAACTTTGTCAGTTGAATAACAGGGGCATAGCTTAACACAGGGTTAACCCTTTTGACAGAGCCATTTTTGATGTTTTTTGCACATATGTTGTAATTTTAGGCATAAAGATTATTTAAAAATTCCAAAATATTATATACCTCCTGAAAGCCGGGATCCTGGGGAACAAAATGGTGGTAGCTCCAGTTTTTTATGGCACATGATATTTCCACAATGGTTTATCAAGCACTAGTATTTCAGTAAAAAATACACTAGTTTATTTTAGAGTACATAACACAACATGCTCTGTGAATGGGGGGGATTTTGATCAGTCTCCTTCTCCACATTCACAAATGTGTTACAACATAATCATTGAAAGAACTTTTCTCAATGGTGGAGAAGGAAGCTGGGGGTGTCCGCATCAGACCATTTAAACTAATGTTCTGTCTGTAGACCCAAAGCTGTTAACCATGGTAGCACCTGAAGCTAAGAGACAGGAAGAAGATTCCTGCAATGAAGATTTCTCCAGGATCCAGTTGCCTTCACTATGTGATACCTCCTTCATTACAGGTAAGTAATGAGACTATAGCTGTGAGAAATTTTTAAGCTGATCTTTAAGTCACATTACATGTCAGAGCCACAAAAGAAGTCTAGCTGGAAGATTTCCCTCTGCCATGTGCTGTGATAGAAGGTCTGAACAGGGAGGCGATAGCTACTGTATATGTAAACCCAGGCATCCAACATTTCTTATTTGTACTGGCCCAGAATGGCAAATGCCCCACTACTCCCAGGCCAAGTCCTTACATGATATAAAAGATGATACATGTTATTTTATATACATAATGTTCAATACTTTCTGATGTTATGTGAAGTTAAATGAGAATCCTAAATGTTAACATGATTTGAGCATAGACATGTTTTACCTCTTAGCCCTTGTACACACGGTCCGACATTCCGACGGAAAATGTCCGATCGGACCATGTTGTCGGATAATCTGACTGTGTGTGGGCTCCATCGGACTGTTTCCATCTGAATATCCGACAGACAAACTTTTAGAGCTGGGCTATAAAATTTTCCGACAACATGATCCGATCGGACTTTGTCCGATTGTGTGTAGAGAATTCCGATCGGACAATGTGCCACACATGCTCAGATCAAATTCCTAGACCAAAGCTATTGGTTACTAGCCTGAACGTAGTCCCGTCGTAACGAAATAATGTCATCACGTTCAGAACGATCGGATTTTCTAACAACTTTGTCCAACCATGTGTATGCAACACCGGTTTTGGACAAAATTTGATGGATTTTGTTGTCGGAATGTCCGACCGTGTGTACAAGGGCTAAGGGATTGACACTTGGGGCCCTCAAGTTGTGGCAAGACTTAAGAAAATTGATAGCTTATAATTATAACTATGGGGATGCTGTGACTTAATGCTGCCATAGATGATTGAAACAGGGCAGATATCTCGCAATGTACTAAAAGGTCAGCTTTTCCTATCTTCGCATTAGAACTCATTTATTATTCTGATACTTATATTAGAAATGTTCACTAGTGTATGGAACCTACAAGTTCCCTTGAGAAGGCAGTACTCCACAAAGGTCTAATCCATCTTCTGTTAGGGTACCCGTCTGTTATAAAATAAAATAAGATAAAATAAAATAAATGTTATAAAATACACAAAACAGTCTTACTATTAATATATACAGAAATTCCTTCTATATTATTGTAATTCATTCACACTGTTCTGTACATGGCTTATAAATGAATAATTACGTTGTATATGAAACAATCATGAACTTATTATTAAAGAACTCAAATGAACACAGTACAGACTTAAAAAAAGTATGTTCTGGAATCTCACTACAACCTTACCTTATCAAAACAAATAATGTTTAGCCGACCACATACATTGATCCTTTGAGGACTGATGCAGAAAATCCCTTTGGTTTTGAGTCTGCGTTGAGCGTACATAATACCTGTAGACAAGGCAGCTGACAGTGCTGGAGGGACAGCGGTGGTGATAATGATCAAAGCTTTCACCACTACTTCAGTCAGAGACTCCTGAAAGACAAATAGAGGTAATATTCTATAATACTATATTGTTTAACCACTTGGGTACCGCGCTATTGCAAAATGACGGCAATAGCGCGGACCCACATTTCCGGGACTACGTCTATTGACGTAGTCCTGGTTACGAGCGGCCTGCGCGCCCCCTGAGGGGCGCGCGCGGCGCGCTCTGTGATCGGCGAGTCCGTGAGACTCGCCTGATCACCGATCCGTGTAAGGGGTCGATCCCGACCCCTTATCACGTGATCAGCTGTCAGCCAATGACAGCTGATCATGTGATAAAACGGAGCCGGTAATCGGCTAGTATTCCTCCTCGCGCTGACAGCGCGAGGAGAAAAAAAAAAGCCGATCGCCGGCGGCCGTGTTCGGGACATCAGTCCCGATCACGGCCAGCATATCCAGCGGACACCTGCCCCCTGCCAGTGCCCACCTGCCACCCGCAGTGCCATCCTGAACTAAAGTAAGTGCCCCCCTGTCAGTGCCACCCAGCAGTGCCCATAGTGCCCACAGTGCCACCCAGCAGTGCCCACAGTGCCACCCAGCAGTGCCCACAGTGCCACCCGCAGTGCCACCCGCAGTGCCACCCACAGTGCCACCCAAAATCTGCCTCAAAGGTGCTGCACCCCAGTGCCGCCCATCAGTGCCCAGCAGTGCCGCCCAGCAGTGCCCAGCAGTGCCGCCCATCAGTGCCCAGCAGTGCCACCTATCAGAGCCACCTATCAGTGCCACCTATCAGTGCCCATCAGTCCCATCTATCTGTGGTACCTATCAGTGCCCATCCGTGCCACCCATCCGTGCCACTTATCCGTGCCACCCATCCGTGCCATCTTATCTGTGCCCATCTTTGCCCATCAGTGCCGCCTTATCTGTGCCCATCGGTGCCGCCTTATCTGTGCCTATTAGTGCCGCCTTAACTATGCCTATCAGTGCCCACCAGTGCAGCCTATCAGTGCCCACCAATGCAGCCCATCAGTGCCCACCAATGCAGCCCATCAGTGCCCACCAATGCAGCCTATCAGTGCCGCCTAATCAGCGCACTTCAATGAAGGAGAAAAATGACCCGTTTGCAAAATTTTATAACAAACTATTAAAACATGATTTTTTTTTTTTTTTTTTTGCATCTTTTTTTGTTTGTTTAGCAAAAAATAAAACTCCGAGCTGTAACTAAATACCACCAAAAGAAAGCTCTATTTGTGGGAAAAAAATGATAAAAATTTCATTTGGGTACAGTGTTGTATGCCCGCGCAATTGTCATTCAAAGTGCATCAGCGCTGAAAGCTGAAAATTGGTCTGGGACTGAGGGGGGTTTAAGTGCCCAGTAAGCAAGTGGTTAATATGCCTCATCTGTTATACTGTTGATCTTGTATTAATAAAGATCCACACGATTCAGCATCAGTCTGATATATTTGCTTAACAACTGATGTGTGCTATATAGGAGACCACTGGAGACAGTAAACACATATGGTAGACATATCCTGTAGTATCTCATTACTAAAATGTAATTGCAACTCTCCAATTCACAGTCATTAGACTTTGTATTAAATACATTTTCAGGTATTTTGTTATGGTATAGGCCACCTAGGATCAATAACCTTCACAAGTATTTCTTTCTTTTTTTGGGGTGTTTGCTCAGCAGCTCATAGAAAACATCTTTATTACTGACCTCTACATGCATCTAAATTAACTTTATTATGCTCTAATTTAATCTGCATGCTTTACTTTACACATTCTAAAAAAACACAAAGGCCTATTTAAAGGCATTATCATTTACACAAATAATATTGTTGATCAATTATTTCTATGGCAATATTGATTATTTTTAACAGCAATATAAAAAAATAAATTTCCAAAAAAATTACCATTGATGTCTTTTTTTTATTAGTAAGGTTGTAAAAACTGCATTTTATCTATTATAAATGAATTTGTTTGATCTTCATACTGTTATGCAGGTGCTATTGCTGTCATAACTTACCCCCCATAAGACAAAAACAGCCACAGTGTAGATTGTTCCAATGACAGCAACTCCGGCTAATATCATTAAGAATCTGAAGGCATCCCTATACAATTTAAAATTCATGGGTTTCGGGTACAAGATGGATCTGACCAAATCCCCCTTAGCTGTATTAAATCCTGCACATACAAAATAAATTCTTTCATAAGAATACATTAAGAAAAACTTGTTGTACAGATCCATAGATTAATACAGACACATATTAATATTAAAGCAGAACTAAACCCATATATTTAATTGTTTCTCAAAACAGAAATGCTGCATACACACGATTGGACATTCTGACAACAAAATCCTGGATTTATTTCAGACGGATGTTGGCTCAAACTTGTCTTGCATACACACGGTTGCACAAATGTTGCTGGAAATTCCGACCCTCAAGAACGCGGTGACGTACAACGTATGCCGAGCCGAGAAAAGTTCAATGGCCAGTGCGGCTCTTCTGCTTGATTCCGAGCATGCGTGGAATTTTGTGCTCAGAATTTACGACAACGGATTTTGTTGTCAGAACATTTGAGAACCAGCTCTCAAATTTTTGTTCTCGGAAATTCTGACAACAAATGTCCCATGAAGCCTACACACACAGTTGGAATTTCAGACAACAAGCTCACATTGAATATTTGTTGACGGAAATTCCGACCGCGTGTCACGGCATTACTGTACATTTAAGGCATGCTGTGAATAATAACTGTTGCAGGTGCTTGCTCTCAGCCAAATTGTCAAACCATCACATGGTGTCATAGCTGATCATATATGCAGAACCATAGCAACCACAGATCGAACAGAGGCTAAGATGGCATCTTCCTTGGCATAAAAAATTAGGAGGGTTTAGTTCTACTGAAATGTTTGTCTAAAACAGTCATACTTGTACATTTCATAATTTCAGATTTTTCAAACTCTTTACTAACCAGTTTTTAAGACAACTGCCTTAACTTGCCCATGGCTGGTTGGCTTTGTCTGAATGACTTCTGTTCCACAGAAAAGTATATGTCTTTTGAAATCCTCCCCACTGTGAGCCTTCCATGTCATGGTATGGTTATTGTTAGGTAGAGGAGTTTTAGAGACAGGAATACTTTCACCTGTTGAAAAAAAAACAGCACTCCTGAAATATTAAATGATAAAAAAAGACAGCAATGAAATCTTCTTTCAGTCTTGTTGACATGATCATCTGTAATGGCGGGGACACAGTAAGGTCGGAGCCTCTGTATTAACCATGCAAGGATAGTCCAGTGATCTTACTCGCTGAGCTGTTGTGTTCTGCCATGGGGACTGGACCAGAACACTACGATCAGCTCTTCCCTTGGCTAAAAGCACTGACTGGGAGTCATTCGGTTGCTGGTTTTCTGGGATGCATGTCCGACAAAAGCCGGCTGAACAAGTGTCTTCTGTCATACAGACCTACATACACACGGTAGAATGTCAGCCGTTATTTTTGTACCGGCAAATGTCTTAAACAAAGTACATGAGGTAGATGTATGGCTTCCCATTCACTCTAAAGGACCAACCTTGATGGTGCTCACTGTGCAGATTGCAACAAGCTTTAACCGCAGCATTGTTTAAGATTAGGAATGAGCTCTCAATTCAGTCCAAACACAGGTTAAGACCAAACTTTGCCTGTTCAGACTGCTGCTGAATGTCATATATAGTAGCATTTTTTTACCACTACTATATATGACAATTGATCAAATTAGAATTGGAGCTTCAGAGGTTCTAATAAACGCAATCTTCTTTAAATATGACAAAAAAGTATATAACCTGAAAGCAAAAATGTGGTTTTAAGCTTTAAAATATAGAATTTTTTTATTACATAGATAATATAAAACTATTTATAAAATACGGGCCAAAACAACCCAATGGTCAAAGTACAAAAGTATGATTGCCTCTAACTACAAATCTGCTTCTTCTGGAGCTTTTTTAGGACCTTTTTTTGATCCCCAAGACCCTCCAGGAGGTCTAGTGGAGAACATCTGTGCCACAAAAAGTGAGGGAAGAATGATTGCCCTATAGTCACACCTATTATTTCAAGAAGTTTAGCAAATTAATCGATCAATATTCATATCCTTTTCCCAAATGCAAACTTCCTCAGATTTTCTGATTTCTTGAATTTTAAAGGTACTTGTGCTGCCTGAGTACTCCCCTTCAATATGACACTTTTTAACCAGGCAGGATCAAAAACATTTATTCAATCTATCCCAAGGGATTGACCCTTTTAAACAGGTTTTGGAGCCTTACCGGTAACAGGGTGAATGGCCACAACCACATTGTGGTGAAACATGTAGTGGCAATCATACTTTTGTACATTGGGTTGTTTTGGCCAGAATTTTATAAATAGTTTTATATTATCTATGTAATAAAAAATTCCATATTTTTTATAAACTTGATTTTGATAGATTTTCTTGCTCCTTGAAACTACATTTTTTGATCTCTGGGTATATACTGTTTTACTATATATATATGACAGTTTCCTCTGTCAGTGGTTGTTAAGGAAGCACCAGGTGCTGGCATTAACCATATTCTTAGCAACCAGTGACATCACCCGGCCTCATTCATTTGTTAACTGGTATACCATGCCTTGTAAACAAAGGTGCAAGGATAGCTCTGATAACACTGACCAAATATGGCCATATGGCCATATTTGAGCAATGGCCATGGCCACTGGATTTTTAATGTTGACTCTTAAGCATTATAAAAAGTGTTGCTCACCACCAAATGGAAATAATTAAAACATGTTTTATTTTGTACATGTTCCCCAGGGCAGTGCCCAGCTTCCCATGCCATTTGTTTTGCAATTCTATGCCTCATAGCCTATAAAATGGCCATTTTCACATTCAGCTCCAGTTGTCTTCAATGGGGTTCGATTTCAGCACTTATAATACCAATTTATGGTCTGACTATCAGATAGAATACAAGCTAACTGCAGGAAAGATATCTATGCTACAGGCCCATCCTAACCATCCTAATCATTTGTCCATAAAAAGAAGAGGTTAAACTGTGGCTAAATACACTATAAACTGATCTTAACAAATCATCAAATTGTGATAAAGCATTCATTTAAACTTCATTTTTATAACAGTATAACTCTTTATGTACAGGAGGCTTTTATAAACGCTTTTCTCTTAGCAGGAGAAAAATAACTTCATAAACACACTTAAGTTGCATTTAGGTGCATTTTGACTTGTAAAGGCCTTGATTTATTTAATTGGCCAGAATATTAATATTTTATGGCGACTTAAATGAAAAAATGCTCAAGCGCTAAATGCACCTAGTCAAAGGCACGGTTAGACGAGTTTACCTGCAAATCAGGCGTTTTTATGCTCAATAGCTCCTCTCCTGAACGCAACTCTGGTTGGGGTGGGGGGGGGGGGGGGTTCGGCCTCTAAACTCTTGTAAATGCCCACAATGTGCATGGACATATAGACTTAAGCCCCGTACACACTATCAGATTGTCTGCTCAGTTTTTCCTTCAGATTTACCAAAACCATGTAGTAGAAGGGCCTGCCTGATTGCATACACATTGAAACTCCTAAGGTTTGACCTCATATTATATGGTTTTGGTAAATCTGAAGGAAAAACTCAGCAGACAATCTGATAGTGTGTATGGGGCTTTACATGGAGGGACATTTAGAGGCAATCTGGTCATACAATTAGGCCCCTGCACTACATATTTCTTGGTGTATCTAAGGCCTGGTTCAATGCATCCAAACGTCACACTACATAGTTGCACTGAAAATCAAATCAAATTGCAGTAGTATGAACCTAGCCTTAAGGAGCATTTGCAATCAGTTTGTAATGAGTGTTATGAGGTGATGTAATACAACTAATTAAACAATAAAAAGCAGCCACCCACAAAAAGTAATGCATAAAATAAAATAGTTAATTAAAAAAAAAGTGGTAATCATCCTATTTACAATTGTTATTAGTTGGTATTCTGACATTTAGTTTAAAAATATATGACGCCTATCTGTTGGTAGACTACAAAAAACTTGTCACCTCAAAATTTAAGTTTGCAATTTTTCAATACTTTAGATGCAGAACTTAGATGTATTAGAATTATGTAAAATGTGTTTGTAGTCTTTGCTTCTTTTTGATATGTCATTAAAATAATCTTAAATTCTAAAAAATATATATTATATGCATACCAGGTGTATCTATACACCCTAAGAAAACTAAAATATAAACTATTCTCTTTTAAAATGATCCTGTGATCGAAATAGAACATATATCATTGTATATTGCACCGTTTGTCTGTATACCTGTAAGCATGCTCTCATTCACAACACATCCTCCATTGAGAAGTATGGCATCACATGGTAAGAACTGCCTCTTTCCTGTAAGAACAATTACATCACCGGGCACCAAGCAGTGTGATTCAATCTCTTTACATTCTGCAAAAAAATGTATATAATGGCTATAAGTAATTCAAGCAAGTGCACCACATGTTTTATTCCGCTTTTCTTTTCTTCTTTTTGTTTAACAAAGCCATGTGAATACCACATCAGCACTGACATGGTGTTTACCCTTTTGCTGACCATGTAACACATGTATGCAGTGCAAGAATGGTGGGCTTTAACACCCAGCTGCTGCACATATGCATCCACAGGGGCATGAAGTTGCATGCTAAGAGCCATAGACAGTCCTCAGTCAAGGCTTCAGGATGAGCTCCCGATCATATGACCGCTGTGAGAGCCACTCAAAGCGGTCACATGGTACAGAAGCTGTGCCACCTCCCGTGCATTACACCCCTCTTAAAAGGCCATTACAGGTTTAAAGGCTTTGTTAATAAACAAAACAATGTCATTGACATGATACTCACATGATTTTGGTGATAAACTTTGATTTTACCATATCAAACACTATCATTTTCCAGGAAGGAATTAAGTTTGAAAATGACTTGCTAAACTATTGCTAGACTTGCCAGGCTTCACAAGATTGTTGCAAAATTGAAGCAAGTCTGCATGGCATGACTCCAGATCAACTTTCTTTGCAAACGTTCTGCAAGTCTGCAGTTATGTTGTACAATAGTCATCCCACCACAGGGACCACTATGACTTGCAAAGCTTGTGCTGTAGACTCACCGCTGCAGCTTTGCTTTTGCTAGAGACTTGCCATGCAAATTTGCTAGAAGTTGGAAAAGTGTCAACTAGAACTTGTGCTTTAAGTGCTCTACAAGTATACAACTTGCCAGGGAAAATGTGCAGCAGGGTAACAGACTTACATTTCAGCACTGCCACACATTTGTGACAAGTTATCCTTTCTATCTGGGATTTGGTTATGCTATTGGATTGTTCATAGTTTTTTTATAATTTTCTTGTGATAATAATCCACTTTATTAATTTTACTCTCATTTAAAAAAAGAAACCAATATTCTAAGCTTGGCAAAAAGAAATATTGTCTGGCCCCATCATTTACTCAGTACATGCCAATGAACTCTGTGCACACCTTTGGCATATGTGGTGGAAAGGAGAAAGCAGAAACAGTGCCTGGTCCTGAGATAGGCCTCAACAGACTCTCATTGCACGCACCCACAGTAGTTAATGCAGGAAACGACATACAGGTACGACGTTTCGCAAAGCCAGGCCACCCTGCCGCAGCATATGTGCAGTGGGTGGTCCGGAAGTGGCTAAAGGCTCCTCCAATACTTTCAATGTTAATCACTACAATATTTTAGTATTCTGGTAATGTAACATGCCTCCATTTTTCTGGCGTATGGTCACCTTGACACTGTTGTTGGATTTCACCAGATTATGAAGCTTTACTGATTCCTGTAGAAAAACAATGATATATTTATTTATGTGAATGTATTATTTATCACAGATACAGTGGTGTGAAAAAGTGTTTGCCCCCTTCCTCATTTCCTGTTCCTTTGCATGTTTGTCACACTTAAGTGTTTCGGAACATCAAACCAATTTAAACAATAGTCAAGGCCAACACAAGTAAACACAAAATGCAATTTGTAAATGAAGGTGTTTATTATTAAAGGTGAAAAAAAATCCAAACCATCATGGCCCTGTGTGAAAAAGTGATTGCCCCCCTTGTTAAAACATACTATAACTGTGGTTGTCCACACCTGAGTTCAATTTCTCTAGCCACACCCAGGCCTGATTATTGCCACACTTGTTCACAATCAAGGCATCACTTAAATAGGAGCTGCTTGACACAGTAAGGTCCACCAGAAGATCCTTAAAAGCTACACATCATGCCGAGACCCAAAGAAATTCAGGAACAATTGAGAAAGAAAGTAATTGAGATCTATCAGTCTGGAAAGGGTTATAAAGCCATTTCCAAAGCTTTGGGAATCCAGCGAACCACAGTGAGAGCCATTATCCACAAATGGCGAAGACATGGAACAGTGGTGAACCTTCCCAGGAGTGGCCGGCCGCCCAAAATTACCCCAAGAGCGCAGCGACGACTCATCCAAGAGGTCACAAAAGACCCCACAACAACGTCCAAGGAACTGCAGGCCTCACTTGCCTCAGTTAAGGTCAGCGTTCATGCCTCCACCATCAGGAAAAGACTGGGCAAAAATGGCCTGCATGGCAGAGTTCCAAGGAGAAAACCACTACTGAGCAAAAAGAACATCAAAGCTCGTCTCAATTTCTCCACAACACATCTTGATGATCCCCAAGACTTTTGGGACAACATTCTGTGGACCGATGAGACAAAAGTGGAACTCTTTGGAAGGTGTGTGTCCAAGTATATCTGGCGTAGAAGGAACACTGCATTTCAGAAAAAGAACATTATACCAACAGTAAAATATGGTGGTGGTAGTGTGATGGTCTGGGGCTGTTTTGCTGCTTCAGGACCTGGAAGACTTGCCGTGATAAAAGGAACTATGAATTCTGCTGTCTACCAAGAGATCCTGAAGGAGAATGTCCGACCATCTGTTCGTGTACTCAAGCTGAAACGAACTTGGGTTCTGCAGCAGGACAATGATCCTAAACACACCAGCAAGTCCACCACCGAATGGCTGAAGAAAAACAAAATGAAGACTTTGGAGTGGCCTAGCCAAAGTCCTGACCTGAATCCTATTGAGATGTTGTGGTATGACCTTAAAAAGGCCGTTCATGCTCGAAAACCCTCTAATGTAACTGAATTAGGACAATTCTGCAAAGATGAGTGGGCCAAAATTCCTCCAGGACGCTGTAAAAGCCTCATTGCACGTTATCGCAAACGCTTGGTTGCAGTTGTTGCTGCTAAGGGTGGCCCAACCAGTTATTAGGTTTAGGGGGCAATCACTTTTTCACACAGGGCCATGATGGTTTGGATTTTTTTTCACCTTTAATAATAAACACCTTCATTTACAAATTGCATTTTGTGTTTACTTGTGTTGTCCTTGACTATTGTTTAAATTGGTTTGATGTTCCGAAACACTTAAGTGTGACAAACATGCAAAGGAACAGGAAATGAGGAAGGGGGCAAACACTTTTTCACACCACTGTAAATATTAAAGAAAAATGCTAGATTGAGTACGATAACATGTAGGGAAGAAGAAAATACAGATACTAAGCCTAGGTTCACACAGTGTTTCGGGATTTGAGCCTATTCATTTTGAATGAGCTCAAATGTCACCGCATCAGCAGCAAAGTTCTGCATTTAGCAATTTTGGGAACGTACTGCAACTGGATCGCATGGTCATTTTGTACCACATGATCTGGTGCAGGCAAAAGAACTGCGCTTGCGACCTGCATTTGGGGTGCCATTAAGATTGCACTGAAACTTGTTGCAGATCACAAGAACACACAGGGTTTCTAGTACTACATTCTAGTGTGAACACAGGCTAAATCACACACACACGCACACACATATAAGTAAAATATAATTACAAAATGTTTTAAAGCAGTATTGGGTTGATCGATAAGACACTGTAAAACAACTTGCCTTTCTTAGGTCATGAACTGTAAAAATGATGGAAATGAGAGTCATTATAATAACAGCAACTGAATATTCGATGAATCCCACTGCCAACCACACAGCCAGACTGCAAGCTTCAAAGGCATAAAAGGGGTTTAAAACCTAAAATATAGGACAATGCAAAGAGAAATGAAAATAATAGAAATATAGTAAATAGAAAGTAAAATGTTGTCATCCTTCAAAATAAAAGTGATAGAAATTGGACATGCAACAGTAAATATGCGCTGTCAGATCGTTTAATTGTAATTTACCTACAGCCAAACCTCTTCTTTAGTTTTATATGGAATGGGGAAGGCTTACAGCCTCTGTCTGGTTTTTGTTGTTGTTTTTGCTTCTGTTGAAGCAAAAGACAGCAATGGGTTTGATTTACTGAAGGCAAACAGACTGTGCACTTTGCAAGGGGATTTACTCCAGAGATTAGTAGATTATGTAAAGCTTCAGTTTGCAAAGAATACCCAATCACAGGCAAGGAAGATAAAAAAGAGCATTTTTGCTTATATATGATTGAATGATGGAAGGCAACAGAGCTTCCCCTTGTTTACTAAGCTATGGAGCAAATTCTCTTGCAACTGCACTTGCAAATTGCTCAGTCTATTTGCCTTTAGTAAAACCCCAGTATGTCCAAAAGAGGGGAAATCCAATTTTTAATGATTATGGCACAGATGTGAGAAATCTTCCCAAGGAAAGACCTTTTCCATTGCCACATGCTAAAAGTGTTATTCCCCCTCACTTTACGGAGATATTATTCACTTCCTGTTAGGTATCTGGGACAAGAAGTTATGTCAATGGCGCTGAATAAATTATCACACATTTGGATTCCGATGCGTGTACTGTATGTTTATGATGTTAATTTGTTTATTTCCACTAAAAAAGTGGCATAAAGCTTGAGCAAAGTGTTTCATTAAAACAATATATACAATTAATGTATATCTACAAAAAGTTTTGTAAATGTACTTTTGAAGTATATTTTCAATACACCAAAAGTGTCTTGGTGAGCCTTCCACTAAAAGATAATATAGCCTCAGTATGTTATGGAATTATTCTCAGTTAACTTTAGCTCCAGTATGTACTACCTCTTTGAACAGTAATTTCCAGATTGGTTCAACGTCAACTTCAATAGCATTTGGGCCACAAATTGTTCTTCTGCAGAAACAAAAAGGTTTTACATGTTACAAGATGTGTTTAATATAAGTGGTCGATAAGAGTATGGCATGTGGCTCTTAGCATTACGAGAAGTAGTTTTCTTCTGTGACATGTGTGGACATTTTCTTCAAGTGAGTATTATTTTCTCACAAATAGGACCAAAAGTCTCAAAATGCACTGAAATATTGAAGGGGACTTTTTCTTTGTCTATAGAATAACCCAGTCTTTTCTTTACCACTTTCTAATTAATGATTACTTTCCACATTCTGCAAAATGTAATTTGCTACAGTCACTGCACCCTCATTCATTGTTTACATTCTTTCTGCATGTGAATGGATAGACATACTAAATAGAATATAATTTCCTGTGTTTCCACTGCATTTTTATTTCTTCCCTCTAATTTTTACAACTCATATTTGAGATATTACAGTTGTCAGCAACATCCAAAGACACACAGTGGTCTATTCTTTAAAGTGTATGGACAACCTAGCAATACATTTGTATATTTACTCCCTTTTGTTCTGTTAAATATAATGTTGAGTTTAAAAAAAAAAATTGAAGTATGGACTGGATGGTGAGAACATTCATGCCATCTATTAGTGGTGATAAGGATACTCTAACATGTTGAATTAATAATGTTTCTCCTGTATCTGTCTAAAATTGTCTAAATAAAAATTTAAAACAATATATACTGATATATAACAAGGGGACCCCAGATCCTGCCCCCCCCATGTGAAATGGTAACAGGCACATTGTACCCCTACCATTTCACAAAAAAATTGGCAAAAACAGTAAAAAAGACAGGAGAAATTTTGGGACAAGTCCTTTATTAAAAAATAAAAATCTTGTAAATTGATCTCACGCTGCCCAATGAGCCAAAAAAAGAAAATAAAGCTGCAACAGCTCCGCCTCCATGGCACACTGCACATTTCTCTCTTTGACAGCTGTTATATAGCTGAGGGTGAGGCCACTCAGTGACATAAACGGGCGACCCCGCCTTCCTCTGATGTCATGTGGCATCAGAGGGGAGTGGGTTCACCCATTTACGACACTGGTGGCCCTGCCCTCAGCTATATAACAGGTGTCACTGAGAAGTGCCACTCGGCGGATTTTGCTTCTAATCACCTTGTGGAGGCTGCCATTTGTGGATGGATATTTTATGGTTGCACAACTTAGTCACATTGCTATAATCTTTTTATATGGACTATAAACTGAAGGACTTATGAGTAAATGCTTGTGAAACAAATCATATGAGTTTCCATATTTCTTATGGGGAAATTTGCTTTGATATACGAGTGCTGTGGATTACAAGCATGTTTCTGGAACAAATTATGCTTGCAATCCAAGGTTTTACTGTGTAATCATTCTGTAGTCCAAGATAAGATCTAAGAAGGCTCTTTGAGATAACACAGGAAGTTCAGGGAAGACACAGGACATTTCTGACAAGCATAAATGAATTAGTTTTTGTAAATATCAAACAGATATAACAAAATGCTTCCCACAGTATATTAAACAGTCAAAATGGGAGCAGGTAAAATAAGTTCATTATTAGAGTTTACATCGGCTTTAATTTGTGTGTCTTTCATATTGCCTGATGTGCGGTTTTACCTGATGTTCTGCTCTTCTCGTGTTAATCCAGATCCAAATTTTGAATGAATGTCATAGCAGGTCAGGCTGTCCTCAAGAACTCTTAAAAATAAATCATATGATTTGGTATCAAGCTCATAAAAAATGACTATTCAGACATTGTACACGAGTCCTTACTTACCCAGCTCTCTGAAAGTGTTGTGCTTCTTGATCCCAAACATGAGTGACTTTTTGTACTCTTATCAATTTAACCTGAGAATGTCAATCAAAAAAATACACTCCTTTAGAATTTGAATGACATTTTTCAAGGAAAAAATGATTTTTCATTAAAAAACAGGGATTTTAGAAAAACATCTTGCAGTTATAAGCTCCTCATCTGTACTGAAGATGACGCTCAGTCTGATTTCACTGCACACTTTGAGCTTCTTCTCTCTGCATCAGAAGCTGCAGCAAGTCAAATATTGTATCCAAATAGACAGGCATTTGCACTACATAGTTTAATGTGGCCATATTAGGTAAATTAGGGCACAATCATGCCTGACTCTTTTGTGTTATACTTGATTGGATGGCAATAGGCTGAAGTGACAGGGTTCAGCTTGAACTCAAGTTTGGCCCAAACCTGAGTTCATCCCTATTCTCCAACATTCTGTCTCATTGACATCCAGGGTGAGATGCAATTATCAGAGGGTCAGGAAAGTATAGACAGCAATAAAAACATTCTCAAAAGTTCTAACCCTTCTCCACTGTACATTTTATGTCTGTATCCCTGATGAAAGGATTTACTACTTGCCCTTAGTAGTCCCTGAATGGTTAGGGGTGGGTAGTGAGGCCCCACATGGTTCTGTGCTGGTACCAATCCTATTTAATTTGTTCATAAATGACCTGGAGAATGGGGTAAACAGTTCAATCTCTGTATTTGTGGATGATACTAAGCTAAGCAGGGCAATGACTTATCCGCAGGATGTGGAAACCATGCAAAAAGATCTGAACAAATGAATGGGGTGGGCAACTACAAGGCAAATGAGGTTCAATATAGAAAAATGTAAAATAATGCATTTGGGTGGCAAAAATATGAATGCAATCTATACACTGGGGGGAGAACCTCTGGGGGAATCTAGGAAGGAAAAGGACACGGGGGTCCTAGTAGATGATAGGCTCAGCAATGGCATGCAATGCCAAGCTGCTGCTAACAAAGCAAACAGAATATTTGCATGCATTGAAAAGGGGATCAACTCCAGAGATAAAACAATAATTCTTCCACTTTACAAGACTCTGGTCCGGCCACACCTAGAGTATGCTGTCCAGTTCTGGGCACCCGTCCTCAGGAACAGGAAGGATGTACTGGAAATGGAGCGAGTACAATGAAGGGCAACAAAACTAATAAAGGGTCTGGAGGATATTAGTTATGAGGAAAGGTTGCGAGCAGTGAACTTATTCTCTTTGGAGAAGAGACGCTTGAGAGGGGATATGATTTCAATATACAAATACCATACTGGTGATCCCACAATAGGGATAAAACTTTTTCGCAGAAGGGAGTTTAACAAGACTCGCAGCCACTCATTAAAATTAGAAGAAAAGGGGTTTAACCTTAAACTACGTAGAGAAAAGAGAGGGGATTTGATGTGTTTGCCTTGCTTATTTCAGGAGTGCAAAAAAAATTAGCTCACCTGTTTTTCATCAAAATATGTTTGTCCTAGCAAACAAATATCAAAAATGGTTTCCACACAAAAATGAAAGTTGTTTGCGTTGTTTCAAGCTTTTGTGTCAAATGACACAGCTTTTCTTCTGGCAACCCATACAAAATAGCACATGGCATCATTTTGTACAGTTGCAGGTTGCTTCATGGAATCACCATATTTTGTTATAGGGCCAATAGGTTTGGGTAACATTACATATTTTGGTACGATTCAGTGCCATTGTTTCTGACTGGCACCACCAAAGCACCCTGCCAAGTAACGTGATTTGCGGTACACTGCCATAAATTGTACATGCTCCTTTTTTGGTACATTTGGTAGTTAATTCAAATGAATAGGCTGTCTTAACAGACGGTGCATGAACCAATATCATAAAGCATATTAACACACATTCCTTAGCGCACCACAATGGTGTGAATGGGCCCTTAAGGTACTAAGAAAATATACAATATTGTTTCGCATTTTTGACAGGGGTTGTAGTGCCCTGTATAAATATTATATTCAAGGTCACGCAACATGTGTCATATGGTTGTGAGTCAACAGCAGCATCCAGAATACTTCAGATACATTTTGAAAAAGGGTAAAGCTACCAAATATTTCCTACCTTAAAGTATAACTAAAGGCACAACTTTTTTTTTTGTTTTGGGTAGAGTGCAGAGGGATTAGAACCCCTGACAGTTTATATTGCTGTCTGTGCACCCATTAAGGAAATTCATCCTCTCTATTTGTCCTGTTTACCATTATCATTGAAAGTGAAAGTAAAAGAAAATTCCAAATTTTGGGTTGTCCCCAGAAAGTTATTATAGTGGAAAACTTCCAATGGGGACTTTAGTTCTGATGACCAGGGGGTCCCCAAGAGATTCCCTTAATTTGCAGGGAATTCCTCTCACTTCATATTTGGCTATGGGACAGGAAGTGTAGGAAAATCTCCTCAATGGGACAGAGATGCTGAAAAAAAGTCTGATAGGGATTACAACCCTCCCTTACTCTATCAAAAATGAAAAAAATATAAAAAAAGTTTTGCCTGTAGTTCTAGTTTAATAATTAGGTATGCTTTTTCCCTCCTGCTGTAAAAAAAAAAAAAAATACTAACTCAAAAATCTGTATCTGGTAACATACCTTCAGGTCTTTTTTATAGATGGCTTTAGTAATGATAGACTTGCCATCCGCAATCACTGGCTGTGCAGTTTTCGTGTTTATTGATATGTTTAAACCCTGCAACTGAATCCAATCTATGCTTTTTCTGAAATAATGTTCAAATTCATCCTGGAAAAATAGTAATCATTGAGTTAATCAGAAACAGAAATCTAGCATAGCATGCAGATACAGTGGTGTGAAAAAGTGTTTGCCCCCTTCCTCATTTCCTGTTCCTTTGCATGTTTGTCACACTTAAGTGTTTCGGAACATCAAACCAATTTAAACAATAGTCAAGGACAACACAAGTAAACACAAAATGCAATTTGTAAATGAAGGTGTTTATTATTAAAGGTGAAAAAAAATCCAAACCATCATGGCCCTGTGTGAAAAAGTCATTGTTAAAACATACTATAACTGTGGTTGTCCACACCTGAGTTCAATTTCTCTAGCCACACCCAGGCCTGATTATTGCCACACCTGTTCACAATCAAGGCATCACTTAAATAGGAGCTGCTTGACACAGTAAGGTCCACCAGAAGATCCTTAAAAGCTACACATCATGCCGAGACCCAAAGAAATTCAGGAACAATTGAGAAAGAAAGTAATTGAGATCTATCAGTCTGGAAAGGGTTATAAAGCCATTTCCAAAGCTTTGGGAATCCAGCGAACCACAGTGAGAGCCATTATCCACAAATGGCGAAGACATGGAACAGTGGTGAACCTTCCCAGGAGTGGCCGGCCGCCCAAAATTACCCCAAGAGCGCAGCGACGACTCATCCAAGAGGTCACAAAAGACCCCACAACAACGTCCAAGGAACTGCAGGCCTCACTTGCCTCAGTTAAGGTCAGCGTTCATGCCTCCACCATCAGGAAAAGACTGGGCAAAAATGGCCTGCATGGCAGAGTTCCAAGGAGAAAACCACTGCTGAGCAAAAAGAACAAAAAGGTCGTTTCAATTTCTCCACAACACATCTTGATGATCCCAAAGACTTTTGGGACAACATTCTGTGGACCGATGAGACAAAAGTGGAACTCTTTGGAAGGTGTGTGTCCAAGTATATCTGGCGTAGAAGGAACACTGCATTTCATAAAAAGAACATTATACCAACAGTAAAATATGGTGGTGGTAGTGTGATGGTCTGGGGCTGTTTTGCTGCTTCAGGACCTGGAAGACTTGCCGTGATAAAAGGAACTATGAATTCTGCTGTCTACCAAGAGATCCTGAAGGAGAATGTCCGACCATCTGTTCGTGTACTCAAGCTGAAACGAACTTGGGTTCTGCAGCAGGACAATGATCCTAAACACACCAGCAAGTCCACCACCGAATGGCTGAAGAAAAACAAAATGAAAACTTTGGAGTGGCCTAGCCAAAGTCCTGACCTGAATCCTATTGAGATGTTGTGGTATGACCTTAAAAAGGCCGTTCATGCTCGAAAACCCTCTAATGTAACTGAATTAGGACAATTCTGCAAAGATGAGTGGGACAAAATTCCTCCAGGACGCTGTAAAAGCCTCATTGCACGTTATCGCAAACGCTTGGTTGCAGTTGTTGCTGCTAAGGGTGGCCCAACCAGTTATTAGGTTTAGGGGGCAATCACTTTTTCACACAGGGCCATGATGGTTTGGATTTTTTTTCACCTTTAATAATAAACCTTGACTATTGTTTAAATTGGTTTGATGTTCCGAAACACTTAAGTGTGGCAAACATGCAAAGGAACAGGAAATGAGGAAGGGGGCAAACACTTTTTCACACCACTGTATGTAGTAACATTTGGTAATTCCTTGTATACTATTTAAACATATTTAAAAATACAGGTATGTGCAAAATTCGTTTCTATGGAAAAGAAAATACAGTTTACCACAGCAGTAGTACTACCATATACATCTGATTCTTTATTTTTTTATTAAATTATACTTAGATGGCACTTTTAGTATACTTTTATTCTGAAGTATAAAAATAGCTTTTACTGCAATGCTCACTTTCTCTCTGGTGCTGTCCCCTACAGAGTCACCATGCCAAGGTGTATCATTGCTTCTTTTCTGGGTTTTCTGTTTATTCAACCCACTTTCTGTGAGGTTAGGTTGTCAGAGACCCACCCCCTGGTGAAGTGTCACTGTGTCAATCTGGATTTGGTAAAATACTGTATAAAGCAATGCTGTTCTCTTCAGCATTGAGAACTTGCCACCACCTCCACAGGAAGAAGAGGACCTGTCTAAAAGGATTTTATTTTAAAAGTCATTGTGTAGGGATGTGGGTCGGTAGTTGGCCGGATCGTCAAAGGTTTTACCTTGTTTGGGAATGGTGACAATTAAGGCTTCTAGAGACTCATTGGGGATGTCTCCTGTCACTGCAAATCTGTTTAGTGAGGCGCATAAGTGGGGGGTGAGTAAGTCAGAATATGTCTTATAGTATTCAATACAGAACCCATCAGGTCCTGGGCTCTTGTGAAGGGGAAGGGAGTTAATGGCTGTCTTGAGTTCCAGTTCTGTGAATGGTTGTGAAAGGGCATTTCATTGGGAGAGAGTGATTGATGGGAGCTGGACTGATGATAGGAAAGACTGGATGGCAACGTCTGCGGGAGGTGGCTCTGAGGAAGATGTGGCGATGTTGTATAGTTTTGAGTAGAAGGTTTTAAAACAGTTGCCTATGTCTAGTGGATTTGTGCATCTGTGACCTCGGTGGTCAGTTAGGTATGATATTTTGAATTGAGTTACTCTACGTTTGTATTGGTTTGCTAAAACTTTGCCTGGCCTATTTCCTAGAGTGTACCAAGATAGTTGGAGATGTTTAATGTAGAAGTTGGTGGAGCTCTTTGGACTGTTGTGCAGTGGGAGAGTTTTTGTTACTATACTCAAGATCCCTAATACGGTTTAAGTACTGAGTAGTGTCTTCTTTTCTCATATGCACTGAATTTGACAAACAACCCTCTAATTACCGATTTATATGCATTCCATACCATTGTGGGATTGGTTACTGAACCAGCATTAACAGAAAAGTATGACTCTATTCCAGCCTCGATTTGTGGTTTGTAGACAGAATGAGTCAGTAGGGAGGCATTCATTCTCCATATCTTGTTCAGTTTGGAGGTATGTGCTGTGTTTAGAGAGATGGTTCCCGGGGCATGGTCAGACCACGTGATGAGCCCAATGTGGGCTGAGGTAACCTGTTGTAGTAGGAGTTTAGATGTGAGGAATAAATAGAGTCTGGAATATGATCCCTGAGTAGGTGAGATAATAATCCCATTCCGTACCATGAGCACACCTCCGTATGTCATAAAGGTCCTCCCTGCTTAGAAGTGAGGACAATGCTGATGAGCTTTTCCTGTGAGAATTGGAGAAGTATAGAGAGTGGTCCACAATCTCAATAAAGTTTCCGTAACGAATGATACATTATTTGGGGTAGGTAGAAAGCTTGTTGAGAATACTCTGGCAAAAGGATTTTTGTCTTACGTTAAGCAAATATAGGTTCACTATGACAAGTGGGCAATTATTAAAGGACACAGAAAGGATGAGGAATCTGCCTAGAGGGTCTTGTTCAACTTGGTGAAGTTGGAATGCTACATAGGAGCGTATTGCTATCATTACACCTCTTGCTTTTTTATCTGTGTTGGCAAAGAAGCAGTGTGGGTACTGTTTATGGGTACAGGGCAGATCTTTGTTTTTGGTGAAATGTGTCTCTTCGACACAAATAATATCGGCATTTTGGGATATAGCTTCCTTCCAGAGAAGTGATTGCTTAAAGGGGTGGTTAAGACCCTTGGCATTAATGGTAGTAATTGACAACATTCTGTAGAGGGGATGTGTGAAGTGCGAGCGTTAGAACGGAAGGGAAACAACACCGTTTGCTTTATCACACCAGGGAGTGGCTTGTGGTTAAGGGACTGATAGGAGCAAGAGAGGATGTTAACAATGCAATATTAAGGACAAACAGATAAACCAGAAAATGCAATCGAATTATTGACTTAAGAAGTTGTGTCACATATAACTAGGACTGCTTTTAGGAAATATGTGACAGCAAATCTCAATGAACAAGTAATAAAAGAGAAGAGAAAAAAAAGTTAACGTGTAGCTACGTATGTGCTTAGCACACTAGAAGTATCAGGGAATGATCAGATCAACTCTAGAGAGCCCTTGTTCTCCCTCAGAAGGCACAGAGTAACTATGATGGTATTAGCCATAAAGATATTGCAGTTCCCCGGGTGGAAGGTCCTGAGAAGGTCCTCCTATCAGGTTCTGTCTTCTTGCGACCAGGGATCCGGGACCTTGGTTGATTGTAACCAATTGCTGACCTCCGCACACACATATACATTGAATGGCACAGGCAGGCAAACAGGTGTACCTGTATGTCCCTTCGAATTTTCAGCCTATCGGGCCCCAGCAAACTCAATGCTCGCTGGCGGCCCACGATTTCAGCGAGGAGAGGCAGAACGGGGAGATGCCTATGTAAACAAGGCATTTCCCTGTTCTGCCTAGCAAGATGACAGGGATCTACTGCTCCATGTCATCGGGAGCAGTGATCTCTGTCATGTTGTAGTGAGCCCATCCCCCCACATTTAGAATCACTCCCTAGAACACACTTAACTTCTTGATTGTCCCCTAGTGTTTAACCAGTTCCCTGCCAGTGTCATTTATACAGTAATCAGTGGCTATTTGTAGCTCTGATCGCTGTATAATTGACAATGGTCCCAAAATAGTGTCAAAAGTGTCCGAGGTGTCCGCCATAATGTTGCAGTCCCGATAAAAATCGCAGATCGACAAAATAACTAGTAAAGAAAAAATGATAAAAACGCCATAAATCTATCCCCTATTTTGTAGACGATATAACTTTTGCGTAAACCAATCAATATACACTTATTGCGATTTTTTTTACCAAAAATATGTAGAAGAATACAAATCAGCTTAAACTGGGGAAGAAACTTGGGTTTTTTTTAAATATTTTTTGGGGATGCTTATTATAGCAAAAGGTAAAAAATATTGATTTTTTTTCAAAATTATCACTTTTTTTGTTTATAGTGCAAAAAATAAAAACCACGGAGGTGATCAAATACCACCAAAAGAAAGCTCTATTTGTGGGAAAATAAGGATGTCAATTTTGTTTGGGTACAATGTAGCATGACCGTGCAATTGTCAACTAAAGAGCAGTACCTAATTACAAAAAATCCTCTAGTCAGGAAGGGGTTAAATCCTTCCGGGGCTGAAGTGGTTAAGAGATGTCCTACAAGGTGTCAAGGGGCAGAGTTGACCAGTGATCATGATGTATTGGGGCAGAGCCATGAAAGGAAAATTAGGATAAGTATTGATAACAAGTTTCCATTATTCCTCAAAACTATATCGCATTTTGGCCACTACATAAAGCTGACGATTCAGGACTTAAAGTGGATGTAAACCTGAATCATAAAAATTTGAGCTGGGCACATATATATATGCAGTATTTTCTTATCTCTCTTCAAAGCTTTCTCCTGCTCCATTCTTCTGTTATCAGCATGATAACTTCTAAAAGGTTCTCTAAAACGTGAGGTAAAACCAGCCAAAAATTTGTGTCGTGGGAGGTTGCTATAAATAGATTAGCAGAGTGCTTGACTTGTTAGAGCAGAGCTCTGAGAGTTTTTGCCTACGTGAAGGGGGGGGGGGTGCCTTTCCTCCAATCAGCTGTCTTGGCTGTATGTCCAGATTTCACTCCCTGTTCTGAACAGGACAAGGAGATCTGTAACATGATGTGCACTTTCAAAAGAATATAGAAAGGGACAGACAGCAGATATGCACGTAAAACATATGTAGGAAGATTTGTTCCATTTCTGTGTATCATTTGAGGCTGTTCAGTTCACTGGGTATATGTGAGGGTTTACATCCCCTTTAATCTCTTTAGCTTGCAGGAATGCATTTGACGATTGCACAACAAATGTTTTAGAAAATAGACCCCATTGTGTATGGCTACCTTCATAAAAACATTACATGTTTTAATTTTAGAGACTGAGTTAAATGTTTGAACCTGAATAGGGGGCTATGTATTAGGGTCAGCCTAAAAGTTTTAGGCTAGGCATTATGGGTTAGGGTAAGTAGGCTGCTGTTTTTTATGTCACTTGTTTTGTGATAAAAGCGTCTCTAATCTCAGCATTTTTACTGAAAAACATATTTGATTTTTTAACTCTTAGTTTATAATATATCCCATTGTTCTACATCATGGTACAGAAGTATGAGACTTACTGTGGTTTTCAGCAGTATAACGTCAGCTTCCTGCAGGCTACACGGAATGCAGTGGGCCCATACATGCCATTCTGGCTTCCAATAAAACAAAAGCCAGAGAAATCCACAAGAAAATACATATCCAAAAACACAGGCTGCTCTTCTGCAGGACTGCTGTTTGTACCCATATGTTTCCTATGAAAATATAAAACACAATAAGCAATACAAAGTGTTTGCTAACCTTCTACACATCCTTCTTACAGCAAAATTCTATGAGATGCCACGTGAGGAGGGGGATTGAAGGGTGCATTAGCAAACATCTTGAAGGTAAGGAAGCCTGCAAACCCATTAATCACAGACTTTTGTAATCTGTTATTGGTTCAGGGACCACTAGCACCAGTGGAGGTGCGTCCATTAGGGGCGCACGGGCGCCGCCCCTTCTCTCCAGCCACCCCCTATATGACCAATGGATAGAGTCATGCAGAGTCATGTTTGTCACCTGTTACCTGATTGGCTGAAATAACAGGCGCTGTGATTGGATGCCAATTAGGCGTCCAATCATAGGAGAGGACAGGAGAAGACATTGAGGACATGGAGGAGCAAAGGAGCATGGAGGACACCTCCTGGTGCAATCACCCACTGCCCCACCAAGACCGGGTAAGTGTTGGGTAAGTACTGGGAAGAGGGCAGGCGGGGGGGGGCACAGTGACAACATTCGATGGGCACAGTGGGAGCATTAATGGCACAGTGGGAGCATTTAATGGGGCACAGTGGGAGCATTTGATGGCACAGTGGCAGCGTTTGATGGGCACAGTTTAAATAAGGTAGTTAGATCTAGTATTGTAGACTGGAAAGGGCCTAATTAATTGAAGTCTTATAAATATTTTTAGATTATCAACTAGGAGAATGGGGTAATCTTACATGGCCCATTGGTAATTGCCATTGGGATTTGGCTACATCTCTTAAGTAAGTCCAATGTGATATTATGGATGTACACAGTCTGCATAGTAATACAAATAAAGTATTGACATATGGGGATAGGTTGGTATCACTTCTCATTTTTTTAGGGGCCATGATGTATGGAACGTCTCAATGGTCTTAGGTGGGGAATTATTGAAGTAATTAATACAATTATGGAAATAACGTATTAAACAAGTACTATACCAAGACATCTACTGCCTTCCCGTTTGCTGGATTTGGATGGAATGTACACACATGGATATACTGATTTTAACATAGCCTTGTTCAAAATAAAGATATGACTTATGTAAGCATCATGTAATAAAATATTAGTAGAAGTCTGGGTAGATATTGGATTGTAAATGCATGAATTTTCAGGCCCCTGACCCCAGTTTCTCTTCTGAAGAAGTGAAACTCAAGAAATATGTTGAGATTTCTGGCTCTCTGCGGTTGCTGCTCTCTTGTGAATTTTTAATGATATGCTCACATTTAGAATGGGAGAAGTGAGTTGCAGGAATAAAGGCAGGAGGAAGTTTCTCCGAGAAATTTTCTCTGTAACCAGCATCATCTGAGGATGTGAGCTTCACATCCCCAGACGTTGCTGGTTACAGAGAATCGCGTGCGTTGGAAGGGGCCTCACACGTGACATTATTCCACAAGTGCCTGACCACTTGGACATGCTGGTTGTAACACATGCTGTGTAATTCCTTCAAAATTGTGAGTGCGATTTTATAATTTTATAAAAATTTCAGTCTACGGCAGAAAGATTGCATTGTTTTTCTTTCTGTCAGTCTCCATTTATTGCAAGAAAGAAACTAATGCAGCCACCACAAGGACTTGTATGCGGCAATATATTACATTTTGTCTGGGATTTAGTTATCCTGTAAAAACGGAAACCACTCTGGAGAATACAATGTCACACAGTTCATTAGGTAATGAAAACAAAGAGAGAACACCCAACTCTGTCCCTGAAGGCAGCTTCTCTGAACTATAAATGTCAAGCTCATCACTTATATTAATCATCTGTAGAAAGACTTGGTAGCAATTTTCTGGTCTTGCCAGGATTTTACACAGATTATAGTTCTGTTTATATACACCTTTTTAATCCACAGTCAACTCTAAACTGTCAGATTATCATTAATTCGTTTTATATATATATATATATATATAAACACACACACAGACAACACAGTATATACATGTCTACATGAAAAGAACAAAATACTAACAATTACATAAACTCATCCCCTAGATGCTACAGTATATTGTGACAATAAATGGAATTAGTGTACTTACAATCAATGTTTTAAAGTAATGTGTTTTTAATTTGTCAAACTCAATATAATTAACCACTTAAAGACAGAGCCTCTTTCTGAGAGTTGTTGTTTATAAGTTAAAAATAGTTTTTTTTTGCTAGAAAATTACTTAGAACCCTAAAACATCATAATTTTTTTTTTAACACCCTAGAGAACAAAATGGCGTTCGTTGCAATACTTTCTGTCACACGGTATTGGCACAGCGGTCTTGCATCGCTTTTTTGGGGGAAAAAATACTTTTTTGAATTAAGTAATAAGACAACAGTAAAGTTAGCCCAATTTCTTTTATATTGTGAAAGATTACGCCGATTAAATTGATACCCAACATGTCACACTTTAAATTTGCGCCCACTTGTGGAATGGCGACAAACTTTTACCCTTAAAAATCTCCATAGGTGACCTTTAAAAAAATTCTACAGGTTGTATGTTTTAAGTTACAGAGGAGGTCTAGGGCTAGAATTATTGCTCATACTCTACCGATCGTGGCGATATCTCACATGTGTGGTTTAAACAACATTTTCAAACCACACATGGGTTTGAAAATGTGACGTGGGTGCTAGTCACGTATGTGTTCGCTTCGAGCTCGTCAGGACGGGGCACGTTTAAAAATGTATTTTTTTCTTATTTTACCTTTTTTTTTACATTTTTATAAAAAAAAAATAATTTTAAGAAATTGTTTTACTTTTATTCCTATTACAAGGAATGTAAATATCCCTTGTAATAGAAAAAAGCATGACAGGACCTCTTAAATAAGAGATCTGGCGTCAAAAAGACCTCCGATCTCATATTTAGATTAAAATGCAATTAAAAAAAAAGAAAAAAGATTTGTCATAAAAAAAAGGCCCTTTAAGAACTATAGGCGGGAGTGACGTTTTGATATGGAGACGGGTGGAGGCCATCTTTCCCTCACTCGTCTCCATACCCAGCAAGGGGACAGGCGCGATCACCTCCGCCACTGCCAATGGCTTCGGTAAGCGGTGGAGGGCATTGGATAGCGGTAGAAGGGGGTGCCCCTCTCCCGGCACTGATAAAAGTGAATTCCCAGCGAATCCACCGCAGAGACCACTTTTATCTTGTAGAGGATCGCCCGCTGAAAAGGAGGATACTGGGATTATGGCAGCTAGCTGCTGCCATAACAACAATATCCTTCTTCAAAGTCATCACGTAAAATGACAGTGGGTGGTCCGGAAAATGGTTAACATATCATATAAGCAAATACATTTTGGATCACCTACACATAGAATCATGGTATACTACTAGTTGTTAAAGCTGAACTCCAGCTTTGCATACACTTTACATAGTTTGTTTGGGCCAGCTTGGCAAATTATGTCTTTCACTAACATATGAGGCCGCCGGATGTGCAGTATAAACTTTATGTAGCTGAGGCATACTGCATTGTGTTCTGGGTTCAAGCTGAGAATTCCTGTCTCATAATCAAAATACAATCTATCACAGCGGCTCTCAGCCATTCAGAGAAAGTGTTGTATTCTAGTAATGAATAGTCAAATCAGCTAAACACTAACCATGAGTGAAAGAAAAGAAAAGTTTTTGTGTTATCATTCATATTCTCAGAAAAATGGCCAAGAAATCATAAATTCTAACAAGGTATGTAAACTTATGAGCACAACTGTATGTTTGGATAGAGAAAGGAAGGAATAGAGCCCCTGTCAGGCATTTTTCTGGTCCCTGCTAGGTAGATTCATACTCTCAAATTCTCCAGGTGACCATTACAACTGTAAATAAAAATGTGTTACAGCTGTCATGAGAGCAAAAGGTATGGGTAAATCTTCCAATAGGGACATCTGTTCTGATGACAAGCGGGGACCCCCTCACCTACTCCTGCAGCTCCAGGAGAGGAAGAATACGGAAATGGAACAGAAAAAAATAATCTGACATGGGTTTTAATGTAAAAAAAGTTTTGCCTACAGATACACTTTAATTAGCAGATCTTTGAATTTATAAGTATAATATTGTTTGTAAGTATGATTAAAGCTGAATTCCAGATTTTCATACACTTTACATAGTTCACTTGGGCCAAGTTGGGCCAAACAAACTACATCCCTCACTAACATGTAAGGCTGTTGTATGTGCGGTATAAACTGTATGTAGCTAAGGATGCATACAGCATACTGCATTGTGTTCCAATTTCGAGCCGAGCCTTCCTGTCTCATACCCAGAACACAATATAGTCTATCTGAGCAGCACTCAGCCATTCAGAGAACGCAATGTAGTCAAGCAATCAATACAAAGCTTCCTCTTTTTGACTGAGTCATTGAGGCGGATTAATGATGTCATAACCTCTGACTCCGCCGCTGAACACTTCTCATATCCTGAGAAATGCTCTGCTAAAATCTACAGAGAACCCAACACTCCCAGCAATTTAACTCTTGAAAAATGATCTTTCAGTGCCATAGTCTTCTGGTGCGACAGATGTAATTTATTTGTGCTGATATTTTTTTAAGTTTTATTTAAACCTAGGCTTTAAGCTAATTTCTCAAGATCGGAGCAGCCTTTGTGGTACAGGTAGAAGGAAAGGTAAGTATTTACACAGTTCTTCTATATACCGGTATAGCTTGATTTTAAATGTTTGCAATACGGATAGAGTCTTTTTTAAATAACTGGCCATATTAACCTCATTTGGTACAAAGATCAGTAATCTCCAATGTAGTAACCAAAAATGTTTTAGTTTTCTAAATGTATTCCCTGTCCCCACCCCATGAAAAAAAATATTATCATCTGTAGCGCTTCAAAAATTAAATGGCTGGGTTAATTTTACAATGTAATAACAGATTACCCACTGGTACAACAATCCTAGATATTGATCTGCACTTCATATGCACACAGCAGTCCTGAGATTTTCCTTAACATACAAATTAGTATTCCACTGTTGGTTACTGGACAGTGACAGTTGAAATGCAAATGTTAATTACTATTTTGGCAATGTTTCAAAGAAAAGCTGTAGAGAAATATCTACATTGCAGTCACTGACCTTTCCTTCTGAAGATGCTGACTGCTTAGCTGTTAAGCAGGTGCATTGGCTTTAGTACTTTTTTAAGATTCTGGAGGCTCAACTTTACTGTAAACCCACCCTAGGTTGTACTTCAGGCCAGTGATTCTAAGCATTGAAGCTAGAGGCAGTCAGACATCAAGTACTTTCAGAAGAAGAACTGCAGCAATGACACCTACATATTTCCATTAGTACATGCTTCCTTTAAAACTGAACTCCAGGGGGAAAAAAGATTCACCCTTGCAGTGGGGAATTGCCTAGTCCATAGGCTAATTTTGCTTAGGGCAGTGATGGCAAACCTTGGCACTCCAGGTGTTTTGGAACTACATTTCCCATGATGCTCATGCACTCAGCAGTGTAGTTGAGCATCATGGGAAATGTAGTTCCAAAACATCTGGGGTGCCAAGGTTCTCCATCGCTGGCTTAGGGAATGATAAATAAGGTGATTTACTTACCTTTTTACTCAGACTTACTCCTCTGTATGGGATGATTTCCAAGAAGCCTCTTACCTACTACATCATTCCATACAGTGGATGGCCTGTATGGGAGGATGTCATGGGCTGGCACACATTCTAGGCGTCAGTGGATGAGATCACTGGCTGTTCTGGGCTTGAGGAATAATTGAAGTGTATTAAACATTCATCATACCCTATGTAAACTAAACAGTTAACCTTTGCAGTGGAGAAGGGGATCCATTGCAAGGGCAAATATTTTTCTCTATACAAGGAGGAGATACGTGACAAATGTGAATTTATAGGCAAATAACAGATGAGAGTATCATGATCCACATATGAAAAACCAATACAAGTGCTAAAAATGTTCAGCGGAGCCTTACTACTTGGTATCCAGTAGCCCTTCCATGTTAGAACATAAAAATGAATGACAGGATAATCGCCCAAAACAAAACATAATACCTGAAGAGTAGATTCCAATAGTAGCTTAACATGAGAGATCCAAAAAAAATAAAAATAAATAGAAAAATATGAAGAGAGACGTTTGCTATTCTTTCCTAAGTATATGAGCAAATTTGTTTTTTTTTCAACTTCTAAAAATGAAAAAAAAAAGTGGAAAAGACCCTCTACTGTATGGTAACCAACCTGTATTGACATACAGGAATATTTTACTGATGGAAATTCAGTAACGTGCAAAACTACAGATTACAAAATGTTAGGAATCCTATGCACAGCACCCAGGGTTGGTGTCAACAAAAGACAAACATTAGAATTTTCTTCTTTCTTTTTTTTTTTTTCTCACTGTCAATGCACATCCTTATCCTAGAAACCAATATCTTCTTTTTATAAAGAGATTACACAGAATAGTCTCACCATCTCATTTTCTTCTCCCTCGTTAAGTAGAGCATGATCAACATATCTCTCCATCTATATTCAAACCTCTGTCTTCTGCTGAGTTTGCTAGAATCTAATGAAAACTAACTTTCATGTGCTATAATGTGTGTATATATGGCATATAGACCATTTATTCCCAATGTGCTTTATGTAGCCTTTGTCCTGGGAACACACCCCTATCATCAAGTTGGCATCCAGCAAGCTTTGTAAATTGATCCACAGTTTTGAAATATGTGGACTGAAATATCATTGTTGAACACTTTAGCTGTATGCAGGATATTTCCTTGTTTGTATAAACCACCTTGACATCGCAAAGTTATATGACGAACTTGTCCAAAAAAATGCACGTGACACAGTGAAACAAAATCATTTACTTGGCAAAGTAAATACACTCTGCTAACCCCAATAAAACTATTAACCTACATGGTAACTTAAATACTAGGAATGTTGTATTCATTGGTGGACATCTAAAGCTGGCCATCGATGGTTTGTGTTTATTTGATCAGTGGCATATACAGTGCAGCAGTCAAGACTATGTGATGTACAAGAGTGTAGAGGTCATAATGAAAAGACTATGACACTATTACACTTTAACACAGCACAGCTTGCACAGTGCAATAGATAGATGTAATTGTCCCTGTTGTGTTGGTGATCAGTGTGCTCCCTTACACTGGTGGTCAACATGCCTCCTTATACCGGTGATCAAGGCTTAGTGCTGCCCCTTACATTGGTGGCCAAAGCTCCACATGCCCCCTTACATTGGTGGTCAGAGCTCAGTGTGCCTCCATACACTGATGGTCAGAATTCAGTATGCCCCCTTACTTTGGTAGTTGGTCTGCAGTGTGTACCCTTACATTGGTGATCGGTGTGCTTCTTACATTGGTGGTCAGTGTGCCGCTCACATTTGTGGTCAGTGTATCCCTTTACTGTACATTGGTGGTCAGAATGTTCCTGTGCATTTGTTCATGGTCCATACATTGGTTGCCAGTGTTTTGCTTACATTGGTGGTCAGCGTTTTCCTTTCCATTGGTGGCCAGTGTACCCTTTACAGCTCTACACTTAGATATATATATATGTGAGGCATTAGATAACACAGAAGTATTATGCCAACAAGGAGTATAGGGTCCACTATTGCAAGTAGACATGGAGGCACAAACGGGTAACTTGAGTCACAGGTGTTCACTTGGAGTAACTTTGTATCGTGAAGATAAATTAATGTGTTTTGCCAGCCAGGAGTGGAAAATTATTGATAATCATGAGATTTAACAGACAAGATGCAATGTACAACACTTAATTTGAGGAGCTTAGGCCAGCAATAAAGTAGGACACTCAATATCACATATAAACTTACCACCAATCCAGTCAAGGTTGCCACCATACCTTCAAATGTATACCAAAAAAGTAAAAGAAAAATAGTCACTATTAAGGAAAAAAGCACTTTATACAACTTGACAAAGTCATATAGTTAATATTCTCATTGGTGGGCTGTATTCCTTATGGGCTGAGATAACTAGCAAATGTTTGTGCAAAAAAAGTTTACCATGTTGAGGACTGTTAGCCATTGGACTGAGGACTGTTAGTTAAAAGTTTACAGTGGAAACTGAAGATAGAGTGTTGAGGACTGACAGCCAATGAATATCCAGAATAATCTTGTGACTGTGTCTTTGATCTTCCACAAGACTATGTAAGACAAGACTATGCAATCCTTTACTACTGAAAAGTGTATGCACCCGAAATGTACAACTATATCAGCAGGACCAGTCAGAGTCTTCCATTAAATTGGTGATCAGTGTTCACCTTTCATTGGTTCTTTATATTTGTGATCAGAGTTTTCCATTGTATTATTAGTAGGCATGCCCCTTACATTGGTGTTAAGTGTGCCCTTTAAGTTGGTGGTCCATGTGCCCATTACATTGGTGCTCAGTGTTCCCCTTACATTGGAGGTTAGAGTGTTTCTTTACAGTGATGGCCAGGGTCCCCGCCTACATTGGTGGTCAATGTGTCCTCTTACATTGGTGTTCAGTGTTTCTTTACATTGGTGGCCAGGATGTCCCTTATATTGGGGTCAGTGTTCCTTTAAATTGGTGGTCGGTGTTCCCCTTATATTGGTGGTCAGTGTGCCCTTATAATGGGGACCAGAGCATTTTTTACATTGGCGGTTATTGTGTCTTCTTAAATTGGTGGTTGGGGTGCCCATTACATTGGCGGTCAGAGCATTCCTTTACAGTAAAAGTCAGCGTGTCCTCTTACATTGGCGGTCATTGTGTCCCTTGTATTGGTGATTAAAAAAAAATTATCTAGATCCCTGCCTCATTGGTTGCTAGGAAGCAGTTGTTCGAGCTGCAGAGAAACACTGATGGTCACCTGTACCAAAAAAACTGAGCTTTTTTCTGCTGGAACGTGCTGCCAGAACACTCCCGTGTCCAAATCTGTGTAGCTTGCTGTGCTGCCATCTAAAATAAAGTCATGACAGCCATGGAGGGATCAAACACTAGGGCACCTCTGCCAGAGCACTCCCTGTTGTCTCCCTGTGACCTAATCTGCCTCTCAATGCAGATCGACCAGAAGCTTGTTTTGTGTATGAGAGTGAGGTTCGTTATGGTGCGTGGTACTATTGTTGAATGGTTGGTGTGGGTAGGTAGCCTGTCCTCCTACTCACTAGTCTCCTGCAAACTACTGTGTGCTGGAGACTGTGGTAAAAACTAAAGTTTTTAGTTTCTGGTGGTGACAATGCTGCTGAATGAGGCTGGTTCTGCCTGCTGAGAGACTGTCTCTTTGCTCTACCTGGCTGTGGCTGTCTCTTCCTGGACTGGGCTGTGGCTGTCTCTTGCTGGACTAGGCTGTAGCTGTCTCTTGCTGGAAAGGGATGTGGCTTTCTCTTTGCTGGACTGGGCTGTGGCTGTTGCTTGCTGGATTGAGCTGTGGCTGTCTCTTTGCTGTACTGGTCTGCGGCTGTCTCTTTGCTGGACTGGGATGCAGCTGTCTCTTGCTGGCTTGGGATGCGGCTGTTTCTTGCTGGACTGGACTGCGGATGTCTCTTTGCTGGACTGGGCTGCGGCTGTCTCTTTGCTGGACTAAGATGTTGCTGTCTCTTTGATGGACTGGGCTGCAGCTGTCTCTTTGCTAGACTGGGCTGTGGCTGTCTCTTTGCTGGACTAGACTGAGGCTGTCTCTTGCTGGACTGGGCTGTGGCTGTCTCTTTGTTGGACTGGGCTGTGACTGTCTCTTTGTTGGACTGGGCTGTGGCTGTCCCTTTGCTGTACTGGGCTCTCTCTTTGCTGGACTGGACTGTCTTTCTGCTGGATTGGGCTGCCTCTTTGCTGGACTGGGCTGCGGCTGTCTCTTTGCTAGACTGGACTGTGGCTGTCTCTTTGCTGGGCTGTAGTGGTTGCTTTGATGTACTGGGCTGTCTCTTTGCTGGACTGGGCTGTGGCTGTCTCTTTGCTGGGATGGGCTGCAGTGGTCACTTTGATGTACTGGGCTGTCTTTGCTGGACTGCACTGCGGCTGTCTGTTTGCTGGACTGGGCTGTCTCTTTGCTGGATATTTCTGGATATTTGGGAATGTCTCTTTGGTGCACATTTTGGAATGTTTAATTATAGAGGGGTGTCTATTGTTGATGGATATGGGGGAGGGCTGTCTATTGATGCTGAAGGGATGTATTCTTGCTGTAGTGGGTCTATTATTGCTTTTACTGCAGAAGCAAACTCACAGGGCTGATGCATATGGGCACTTAAAACTGTACAGTAGTGATGAGCTGATGTATGTTCAGAAACATGTCCAAACTATATGACATAAATGCTGAAATCATCTGGAAGTGCCTCTGCGCTTATATTGGTAAGTGCTGGATATTTCCAATTTTTTGCACATTTTACTGCAGGGCTTTTTATTAGCAAATACTATACAAATTACTTGTATAGCCCCCAAAATTATACTTAGTTCCCTGGTCTCTAAAGGGGCAGTTCTAGGGGGGAAGTTCTAGGTGTGGGTAGGAGCATGACCTGGAGGGGTTGAGTTCCTGCACCTTTTCTCTGAAAAAAATGCCCTGCATAAAACCAATGATGCTGTGCAGTCCAGGAGCTTGACCTATACAGGACCGATCATGCATTGAAGATGGAGTTCCAAGTGTAGACACTCCTAGTCCTGTGCTGACCCCCATCTTTCCTCCATGGGTGCTGCTTAAGGTTGTTGCCTCAACTGGTCTCAATGGAGGCACGACCCTAGGTGCAAATCACTAGCAGCTAGGAAGACAGTTAGTATTCTCTACACGTAATTATAGGAATAAGAAAAATATTAGGACATGGGAACCCCTAATAGTTTTGCTTTGTGGCCCTATTAAAATGGGGAGCTTGTCAGTCCATATTGCTTGTGTCATCACAAAGGATTCCTCACATGCAAACACAGTAACTGAAACTCAAGTACTGCACAACAGAATTCAGTAAATGTGCTGGTTTCTTGTTTAAAGTTTAAAAATATAAATATTGAACCTCTAAAGGCCAGTTCACATCTAAATTGCATAGAAATGCGGACCCATGTGCGAATATACTGACACCTGCAGCAGATTGCACACATAGTGTATTTGGAATGTGGTGTGGGAAACACACCTGAAATGCAGGTTTCTCACTTCAGGGTTCTGGTGTGAACCGGCCTTCATGACTACTGGTTGCACTTGAACAACAAACTATTCACAAACAAATTGGCAAATTGAAGCAAATTTGAAAAGGAAGCTGATTATCTGTTGAAATTATAATTTACAATTTAGTTACTGTGACAGAGGCAAAAGTCCAAATGTTGCAATAGGTCACGTTTCCTCTCAGTACTAGACAGTAAGGAGAATTACAACTGGCTTCATTTATAAAGAAGAAAGTCATAAAGGAGAACCGTTGTATGCCCGCTATCCCTTTTATTGCTAAAGTATCCATAACTTAAAGGGACTTAAAGTGGAGTTCCACCCAAATGTGGAACCTCTGCTTAATTGACCCCCTCCAGTGCCACATTTGGCACCTTTCAGGGGGAGGGGGTAATAGGTACCTGTTTTTGACCTGTCCCTCAGAAGTTCGGCCCCTCTCTTCCTTCCTCCACCACCAGGCCAATTAGAAAGCGCAGCAAGCTTCGCGGAGTAGGGAACCTTTTCGGCTTCGCAGCCGGGTTCCCTTTTTACAAATGGCAGCAGCAGCACCCGAGAGCCGATCCAAAGATTGGCTGGGGTGCCAACATTGCAGGAACCCTGGACAGGTAAGTATCCTAATATTAAAAGTCAGCAGCTACAGTATTTGTTTTTTTCGTGGGTACGCAGAACTCCTCTTTGAAGTCACAAAAGTAAACCACTTGTGTACTCATGCTTCAATGATAGAAGCAATCACCCCCTGACTTATTTGACACAAACTATTTTTTAATATGATTGTTTTGCAGTATGTAACATAATAGTAGCAAATAATAACAAATGAAAAAAGAAATAATAATAACATAGCTGAAACTGAAAATGTACTGTTTTAACATGAGTTATTGTATGAAGCCAAAAAAACTGTCTTTATTATTTACTATAATATCAACTTTTGACATAGTTACATTGAACCCTGAATGTAGCAATACATATACCCAGGGCTGCTGTTAGAAAAAAATATTTGGGCCCCCATGAAACCTACATGACAGCCCCCCCCCCCCCCCCCGCAAAAAAAATATCAAAACAATATCTAATAAAGTATCAATATAAAGCCCCAAAATGTGCACTTATCAAGTGATAAAATAGCCAAAATTGGGTATTGCTAATTCACACGTGCAAAGAAATGCATAGATATAGCCTCCTACAAGAGGTTCATGATCTCTAAATTAAACACCATTTTGCTGGCTTAAGACCAGACCACTTTTTGCGATTCGGCACTGCGCCGCTTTAACTGACAATTGCGCGGTGGTGTGACATGGCTCCCAAACAAAATTGACGTCCTTTTTTCCCCACAAATAGAGCTTTCTTTTGGTGGTATTTGATCTCCCCTGCGGTTTTTATTTTCTGTGCTATAAACAAAAATAGAGTGACAATTTTGAAAAAAACGCATAATTTTTTACTTTTTGCTATAATAAATATCCTCCAAAAATATATATAAAAATTTTTGTTTCCCTCAATTTAGGCATACGTATTCTTCTACATAACTTAAAAATCACAAGTTATAGCGTTTACAAAATGTTTTTTTTCTTAATTCTGTCATAGAGTTCCACTTAACCACTTCAATACACTGCATTATATACCCTGTTCTGTATTTTATAGACTACACTGACTGCACTATATATATATATATATATATATATATATATATATATATATATATATATATATACAGTGGTGCGAAAAAGTGTTTGCCCCCTTCCTCATTTCCTGTTCCTTTGCATGTTTGTCACACTTAAGTGTTTCGGAAAACATCAAACCAATTTAAACAATAGTCAAGGACAACACAAGTAAACACAAAATGCAATTTGTAAATGAAGGTGTTTATTATTAAAGGTGAAAAAATAATCCAAACCATCATGGCCCTGTGTGAAAAAGTCATTGCCCCCCTTGTTAAAACATACTATAACTGTGGTTGTCCACACCTGAGTTCAATTTCTCAAGCCACACCCAGGCCTGATTATTGCCACACCTGTTCACAATCAAGGCATCACTTAAATAGGAGCTGCTTGACACAGTAAGGTCCACCAGAAGATCCTTAAAAGCTACACATCATGCCGAGACCCAAAGAAGTTCAGGAACAATTGAGAAAGAAAGTAATTGAGATCTATCAGTCTGGAAAGGGTTATAAAGCCATTTCCAAAGCTTTGGGAATCCAGCGAACCACAGTGAGAGCCATTATCCACAAATGGCGAAGACATGGAACAGTGGTGAACCTTCCCAGGAGTGTCCGGCCGCCCAAAATTACCCCAAGAGCGCAGCGACGACTCATCCAAGAGGTCACAAAAGACCCCACAACAACGTCCAAGGAACTGCAGGCCTCATTTGCCTCAGTTAAGGTCAGCGTTCATGCCTCCACCATCAGGAAAAGACTGGGCAAAAATGGCCTGCATGGCAGAGTTCCAAGTAGAAAACCACTGCTGAGCAAAAAGAACATCAAAGCTCGTCTCAATTTCTCCACAACACATCTTGATGATCCCAAAGACTTTTGGGACAACATTCTGTGGACCGATGAGACAAAAGTGGAACTCTTTGGAAGGTGTGTGTCCAAGTATATCTGGCGTAGAAGGAACACTGCATTTCATAAAAAGAACATTATACCAACAGTAAAATATGGTGGTGGTAGTGTGATGGTCTGGGGCTGTTTTGCTGCTTCAGGACCTGGAAGACTTGCTGTGATAAAAGGAACTATGAATTCTGCTGTCTACCAAGAGATCCTGAAGGAGAATGTCCGACCATCTGTTCGTGTACTCAAGCTGAAATGAACTTGGGTTCTGCAGCAGGACAATGATCCTAAACACACCAGCAAGTCCACCACCGAATGGCTGAAGAAAAACAAAATGAAGACTTTGGAGTGGCCTAGCCAAAGTCCTGACCTGAATCCTATTGAGATGTTGTGGTATGACCTTAAAAAGGCCGTTCATGCTCGAAAACCCTCTAATGTAACTGAATTAGGACAATTCTGCAAAGATGAGTGGGCCAAAATTCCTCCAGGACACTGTAAAAGCCTCATTGCACGTTATCGCAAACGCTTGGTTGCAGTTGTTGCTGCTAAGGGTGGCCCAACCAGTTATTAGGTTTAGGGGGCAATCACTTTTTCACACAGGGCCATGATGGTTTGGATTTTTTTTCACCTTTAATAATAAACACCTTCATTTACAAATTGCATTTTGTGTTTACTTGTGTTGTCCTTGACTATTGTTTAAATTGGTTTGATGTTCCGAAACACTTAAGTGTGACAAATATGCAAAGGAACAGGAAATGAGGAAGGGGGCAAACACTTTTTCACACCACTGTATATATATATATATATATGTACACATGCATACACACACACATACACTACACAGTGTCAGGGAAATGGCCATAGGACTGATGATCTTGCCAGTAACCGTCGTGGTCGCACCGTGCGAATCCCTGTACGCACACAGGGGCACAACGACGGGTGCACACAGGTGTGCTACGGCAGGTGCACTACGGCAGGTGCGCACAGATGCGCGCCAGCACAATGACAGCTGTTAGCGCCCTCTGGCCTATTTAAGCCTGCTGCAGATGCATACAGGTTGTTGGATTATCATCAGATTCCTGTGTTCCCTGGACCTAATGCTTGTATCTGATTCCTGTTGACTACTCGGCTTGCCTGACTCTTCCTGTTCTCTGCCTGCATCGACCCCTGACACCTGTACCTTTGCTTGTCCCCACGGTGTTTGACCCCTGGCCTGGCTACAAACTCTGTTCCTGTTTTATCCTGTTACACCTCTTCTCGGACTGATCCTGTTGTACATAACCCCTGGCCTGGCTTAACCTTTTTCCTGGCTGCTCCACTGGGGCCCTTCCTCGCACGACTTCCCAATCATCTTACCAGTGCACCCCAGCTGCCCTCAGCAACCCAGCTATCCAGCGAACAGCATCTGGCAGTCCGTGCACCTTTGGGCACCACACTCCCTGTCTCACTCCCAGGGGTGCGCTGCACTTAGCCACAAGGGGCACCCTCTCAGCAATCCGGCCTCACTCCAAGGACTTGACACACTGACTGCACTATATACTCTGAACTGTATTTTATATATATATATATACACACTACACTGACTGCACTATATACTGTAAACTGTATTATATAAACTACACTGACTGCACTATATATTCTGCACTGTATTATATATACTACACTGACTGCACTATATACTCTGAACTCTGAGCTGTATTTTATATATATATATATATATATATATATATATATATATATATATATATATATATATATATATATATATTTTTTTTTTTTCTTTTTTTATACTGACTGCACTATATACTCTGAACTGTATTATATATACTACACTGACTGCACTATATACTGTGAACTGTATTATATATACTACACTGACTGCACCATGATTGGTTTTTCCACCGCAGAATACCTCCATTGTTTAAACAACCTGATGACAAAGGCTTATTATATATACACTACAAACAATTAGACAAAGACAAAGGAATACAATAAAAAGCAGCTATATATATATATATATATATATATATATATATATATAGCCCTGACCCCCGAAAGAGCTGCTGGTTTTATTGGGCTTACTGTTACCTTCTTGACCTCGCCTCTGTCTAGGGTTTCCCGTGGTAGATGGCTCAAAGAAATGTAGAAAAACACAGTCTTGATAGTTATTCAACCAATAAAATATTGGCTCAGACAAAGTTAGTGTTTTCCCCTGAGCGTCCACCGTAGTGATAAAATAGACAACATTGTCCTTAACAGGCAAATAACAACCTTGTCTGAGTAGATGTGTCTCCCAAAGCTCCAATGCTGAAGACATCTGGTGAAACGCTCGTACATAGCAGGGGAACATCCTTGCTTCCTGAATGGTTTAGGCACCTTCAAATAGTCCCATACATCATTTGCATACCAGTTCTCTCGATTTTCCTCAATTTCCTTCATAATCTCTTTAGGAACGTAGGGGAACTCCAGTCCATACTCTGTTGCCACCCGCTTATTCAGCAGCCGCTGGGACCATGCGAACCTGGGCAGAGCTCGAGCACTTCCATCCCCGGGGGGCACCCAGGAGTTTGGTTATTTGCGCACCGTTGCAAAGGTAATTTTCTTGGGTTCAGGTAAACTAACAGGTTTTGCCAAAGTCAAGTCAATAGTTGTAGGGGTTCCCGCCGGAGGCTGTACACTCCCCGAATTAAGGCTAACCAGCTGGAGACATTGCAAGTTGCGGCCACATCTTCCGCGTTTGCCCACAACATCTTCTGGGACAAAGTCTCAAACAGATCATCATCCCCTGAAACATTGGAGAGGGAGTCTATCTCTGAATCCCCCAACTCCTCTGCTGGTAAATAATTATGTACAGCCCCTCTCAACACAATTTCCCCTGAGTTCTGTGACGGACTTCTCGGGAATGATCTCCTTCCTCTGATCCGATCCGGGTAAACCCTGGGATGGTCCTCTCCTGCGGTCGCAGGAGGCCTTGACATAGCCCACTCTTTTTGAAGCAGGCACGGTAGTGGTGGTGACGGTGGACGAAGTAGTGTCCATGACATCTTGAGTAGCTCCTCCAGTAACTGTATCAATAGCATCTCCCTCCGGGACACTGGTAGCAGTAGACAGCACAGAGGTTGTAGGCCTCACCAAAGGAGCGTAGACAGCAGACTCATTGGTGGCAATGCCCGTGGCCCAGTCCATGCGGTACCACATGGTGGGTTGTTCTAGCTTGAACAAATACTCTCCACACTGCAGGCAACGAACAAATGGCCGGGGACTTGCGACCAGTCCCTCGCATTTGCCGCAGAGCATTCCCAGGGCTTTGACATCTCCTGTCGTGTACAGGACAAAACGCCCCTGTGGTAACAGGCAAATTCCCGTATCCATCAATAAAGTCCCAGGCAGTCTCACACTTGTGGGATTCTCCACCGAAGAAATCCTGGGTCCCATGATGGACGATGTCCCTGGCACTCGGAGCATTTTCTCTTTTTCCTCATTCCGCAATGAAACACAACCTATTTCCTCTTTCTCCTACGACACACTCATGCAGTGCCTCGTGCAGGGAAAAGAAACAGGCAAGACTCCTCCCACTGGTTCCTCTGGTCACGCAACTCGTGGGCTTTTTCCAACTCCACCCACAGTTTACGCGCCAACAGTGGATGTAAATCATTCCTTGCAGAAATGGCGCAGTCCAAAACATAACCCTCTACCATATAGATTCCACGTGGACCATTCTTTTTTTTTGTTGTGAGGGGTAACGGTAAATCCCAGACTCGAGCCCCCCACATGTTGCACTGACCCCCGAAGGAACTGCTGGTTTATTGGGCTTACCATTACCTTCTTGACCTCATCTCTGTCTAGGGTTTCCCATAGTAGATGGCCCAAAGAAGTGTAGAAACTGACACTGAATGTTCTTTTGGGTTATTTATTTGAAGTAGAAACAGAATCTCTCAATTTAGGGTAGAGGGTTAGAAGGAAGTTCAGGTACTTTGGACTGCCAAAAATGGAAAGTCTTTTATAGAAGAAATCCAGAGAATAACCGTTTCACAGCTGGATTTTCACAACCCCCGGATAGACCTCCTCTCATTAGGCCTAGCAGTCGGTAGGGTGTTAAGTAAAGTAAAGTCTCTGCCACAGACTTGAGTGTAGAATACTTAAGAAAAAGTCTCTGCCACAGACTTGAGTGTAGAATACTTGAGAAAAAGTCTCTGCCACAGACTTGAGCATAACTGAGGAACATAGACAAATTTATAAAGCTATCACACGTTACCAGTATCTCTCAGCCGGTCCGGCGATACCGTATGAATGTAGATCCATGAAGTGTCCTTCAACTGAGCCTCCAGGCTATTTCAGAGAAATTAGCCTTGCGCATGGCCTTCTCCTGAAGAGTCCTCCCCTGGATGCTTCTCCAGTTGCTGGGCCTCTCCCTAGATGAGACGGCACTGGACCACCCTTGAATCGCCAGGCCCCGATATCCATTCAGGCCTGTTCCTGCAGTTGCTTCACCTCGGGCTATCCAGCCCTGAGACTTGGAAATGCATGAAACCGCACCCCAGGCCAGGAGGACTATGGGAGCTGGTCAGGAGGACCAGAACCAAACAGGCAGAAAAATCTTCTGGCACGGAACCCCATAGCACATGATGTCAGTACCTTAAATACCATCTCCCAGAATGCACAGCAGGAGAACACTCCCACTGGGCTGGTTCCAAGAAAAATGTGGCACTCAATACACCCAGCTAAACTGCATTCTACCACAGTGGTGACAGCGACACCTGCGGCCAAGGAGAATCCAGTGCAACCCAGCTGGACTGGTACTGAGATAATAATTTAGTAAAATTAGCCCTAAAACCCAACTGTGGTTTCAGGAACATTAACTTTCAAAAACATATAGTGCATGCTCGCCAGGAGCCATATATATAAAATGAAGAAAAAAACAATTATATATATATATATATGTGTATATAATAAAAAAGAATACATTTGAATTACTAATGAAAATAAAATGTATAATAACAATTCATAATGATAAGGATGATTCTCAAAAAAGTATAATTTGATACAGACCATACTGTGTGTGATAGCCCAAAGTATATAATCATTAAAGATTAATGACAATAATAATATTCGTGACAGAACCAGGCAAGTTAGTTCATTAATTCAATGATTCGTTAGTTTATGATTAATGTTCCCATGGTTCATAGTGTCAAAACCCAACGGGAACCTAATTGGTGTTTTATCTATTACCATGCATATATAACAAGTATATGGATGAAAAAAAATATATAATGGTGATTGGAAGCCATGTAGGATTCGACAAGTGGTTCCCAATACAAAACATCCTATATGTTTACTATGATCCCCTCAGTATGTAACCTATGGGTACACCCTGAGAATATACAGACTGAAAACTGGTGGTGACAGGACAATAAGGAATGATAACAGAAGGAATCTAGATGATACTATAAATCTCTAGGCCTTCATTCAACCCATTGGGAGATAAAGAAGCCAGTTTATACATCCAGAATGATTCTCGCTTGCACAACAAGTAGAACCTCGCGTTATCAGTCAGAGAACCACCCGGGATGCATTCGATGGCAACGACCTTTAGACAATGGATGTTTTTAGCACAATAGGTTTTGAAGTGGCGGGGGACACTAAGTTCATGAAGTCCCTTTTGTATAAACCGTCGGTGCTCCCCTGCGCGTTTTCGTAAGGGTGGCATCGTGCGGCCCACGTATAACAAATTGCACGGGCATGTGAGTACATATATCACATACTCAGTGGAGCAGGTAATAAATTGCTTTATATTTTACTCATTAGCCCTATTAGAAAAAGAGGAGTGGCCATGTTGGATGAACTGGCAAGTCAGACAACCTCTTTTCTTACACTGGAAAATACTGGTTCTGTTGTCGAAATAGGATCCAACGTCCATAACTCTCTCCTTTTAGCGAATTCTTAAGTTTGCTCGGGGCAACAATGTTCTTCAGAGTATGTGTTCTTTTGAATTTGATCTGAGGCGCTGGAGGTAGGATAGGTCTTAGTTTCGGATCCATATGCAGAATATGCAAAGTTTGCTCCCATGGCTGTTCCATGTTTCTGAATGTAAAACTTGTCCTGGAACACAAAATAATTGTGCTCCAAGCAGAAACCTGTAGCATCAATCAAAAATTGTGCCTATCTGTAATTCATATTGGAATCTTTGGGAAGGAAATTTGGGAGTGCCTCTAAGCCTACATTATGTGCGATTGATGTGTATAGAGAGAGACCACATCCAAATAGGCCCACAAGTAGTCTGGCTCCCATTCATAATTCAGGAGCGTCTCAATCACATGACCAAAATCCTTGATGTATGATGGTAAACCTGAGACTATGGGTTGTAGAAATGTCATGAGTCCAGAGGTAAAACTATCGGTACTGGCCACAATGGTTCTGCCTAGAGGACATACAGTAGACTTGTGAACCTTTGACAGATGGTAAAAGTAGGGAGTACTGCAAATGTGGGGAAGGACGAACTGTTTCTCCCTTTTACATAATACCCCATCATTTGCAGCTCCCTCTACCAAACATATCAATTCCACTTGGAACCCTGGTAAGGGATCCCCTTTTAGGATATCATATGTTTTCTGATCAGATAGTAAGCGGTAAGCTTCTTTCTCATACTCAGTTCTATCTTGAATAACCAGACTGCCCCCTTGTCAGCCTGTTTAATGACAAACCGGTTGTTGTTCTTTAGAGTAATTAGCGCTGTACGTTCAGCACTTGACAAGATCCTACTACGTTGTTTTTTTCTTTTTTAGTCTTAATTTAGGAGATTCAACAAGGTTACAAATACACGAATAGCAATTGGCACTGTTAGAAGGAAACCCACTCAAAAGCTGAAGAATACCCACATTTCAGATAGTGTTCTAGCTGGAACTGAACCTAAGTACAGCAAAGACAGAAAGCTAACCACTCAGCCATCATACAGCCCTTTTGCTGTAAACATTTGCTATGGGAAGGTTTCACAAGTTATATTAAAAATGTGAAACACCTTGTTTCGCAATATTCCATGACAGAGATGGTGATTGCCTCCTGTGGGGAAATGTGCTCTATTAACAATAGTGGAGAATTGTGAATAACCGCAGTAAAGAAGTAACTGAACTGTGTATACATAGGTTTAGTTAATGTACCTAGTACTTTAATGAGAAAGAAGGGGTAACAAACTCTGGGACTTTAATGATGTTCAGTAGGAAACAAGGTAAATACACAAATGGTATCAATAACATGTAAATATTTTATTAAACACATAAAAAACATGAGGAAATTAAACCATCCATGACAAGGTTATGAATTCCAATTAATGGTGCAAATACAACCAATACCAACTCAACATGTTTTGCTTTTAATGCTTCTTCAGGTGTTTCTTGTAAGGGGTAAATTATGTTGGGGATAACAAAAAAAGACAAGGATAAGTGCTCATGTTAACTATTTGTTTGAGATGAACAAACTAAATTATGCAAATGAGGTAGGTAACATTTGGCAAAAATCACCATTACAAATACAGTTCATGAACATAAACATAATCAATTCTATGCCAATACATTAAAAGTACAAAGGCAATGCAAGTGAAAGGAAAACAAATCTCATCTGGGCTGCCAAAAAGTTAGATGTAAACCTAATTTAGGAATGGTATAATTGAAACGTCCCATATAGGTTCAGAGGATCCTGTCTGAGAGTCCAGTTCAAAGTGATAGGAGGAATAGAATATTAAAGTCCCTACAAAGGGAAAATGGTATGTATTAAAAAATACAATTAAATATGTATTGCCAGTGTTGATATAAAAAACAATAAAAAATATATTGCAAAAAATCTATAGACACCAGGGGCCAAATAGCAACTGAAGAAAAAAATAAAAAGTAATATAACAATCAGATGAGCACCCAAGAGGCCCATAGTAACTCTTGAGGAGCTGCAGAGATCCACAGCTTAGGTGGGAGAATCTGTCCACAGGACAACTATTAGTTGTGCACTCTACACATCTGGTTTAACGAAAGCCATAAGAAGTCCAGTTTGCAGTTTGTGAGAAGCCATATGGGGACACAGCAAATGTGTGGAAGAAGGTGCTCTGGTCAGATGAGACCAAAATTGAACTTTTTGGCCTAAAAAAAAATGCTATGTGTGGTGGAAAACTAGCACTGCACATCACCTTGAACAAAGCATCCCCACCGTAAAACATGGTGGTGGCAGCATCATGCTGTGGGGATGCTTTTCTTCAAAAGGAACATGGAACCTGCTCAGAGTTGAAGGGAAGATGAATGGAGCCAAATACAGGGCAATCTTAAAAGAAAACCTGTTAGAGCCTTCAAAAGACTTGAGATTGGGGTGGAGGTTCACTTTGCAGCAGGACAATGACGCTAAACATACAGCCAGAGCTATGGAGGAACCAGTGTATTATAAAACTTAAATTCCAAGAATCATGTGTTTATATATCAACATAAGTAACTAAGTAAAAGGGAAAAAATATTCCATAAAGTGCAAATGTCTTATGTTAAAACGTGCAATTCATAGTGCATGATTACAAACAATGGTAAAATACAGTCTTTAGTGAAATTAAATAAAGTGACAGTGGTATTGGTTCCGTAATCTTCTTAAAAAAAAAAAAAAAAAATTAATAAATATGTATATAAGACAGTCTATATAAAAGCTGAAATAGGTGCTCAGTGACTTGTTCAGTGCTTCTCAAAAAGGAAAACAGGTGCCAGCAATCGTGTTGTAATTTCTGTGTCTCCAGTATACACGGCACACTAAGTAAAATGGCCCCTTACCTTACTGCTGTAAGGTAAACAGCAAATCAAGCAGCAAAAACAAGGGTCCAGGGATTCTATCCCAATTCCTAGCAGGTGGATATTGGTCCCCTCAGGTAGGTATTTTTCCTCTCAGATAGTTTCCATATAGATCTTTGGCTTCAGTATAACTCCCAGAGGTCTCATAGGAAAGATAGAGGTACACTCGGATGGTGAAGTACGTTCGTAAAATTTATTATAACGATATATAAAAAGAGGTACTCACAAACATACGATAAAATACAGCTTTAAAAACGGACGAGCAATCCGCTCGTGTATGCGAACGTCACTTCCGGTATCCTCGTTCCGACGCGTATCGTCACTAGTCACGTGACTTCATCAGGGAATTCCCTGATGAAGTCACGTGACTAGTGACGATACGCGTCGGAACGAGGATACCGGAAGTGACGTTCGCATACACGAGCGGATTGCTCGTCCGTTTTTAAAGCTGTATTTTATCGTATGTTTGTGAGTACCTCTTTTTATATATCGTTATAATAAATTTTACGAACGTACTTCACCATCCGAGTGTACCTCTATCTTTCCTATGAGACCTCTGGGAGTTATACTGAAGCCAAAGATCTATATGGAAACTATCTGAGAGGAAAAATACCTACCTGAGGGGACCAATATCCACCTGCTAGGAATTGGGATAGAATCCCTGGACCCTTGTTTTTGCTGCTTGATTTGCTGTTTACCTTACAGCAGTAAGGTAAGGGGCCATTTTACTTAGTGTGCCGTGTATACTGGAGACACAGAAATTACAACACGATTGCTGGCACCTGTTTTCCTTTTTGAGAAGCACTGAACAAGTCACTGAGCACCTATTTCAGCTTTTATATAGACTGTCTTATATACATATTTATTAATTTTTTTTTTTTTTTTTTAAGAAGATTACGGAACCAATACCACTGTCACTTTATTTAATTTCACTAAAGACTGTATTTTACCATTGTTTGTAATCATGCACTATGAATTGCACGTTTTAACATAAGACATTTGCACTTTATGGAATATTTTTTCCCTTTTACTTAGTTACTTATGTTGATATATAAACACATGATTCTTGGAATTTAAGTTTTATAATACACTGGTTCCTCCATAGCACAAGGCACCTTAATGTTTATTTAAGATAGGCTAGTTGATTTATAGCTAGATTTTATTTCTTCCAGTATTAGGCTCTGTATATCTATATTTATATCTAGTTCAGGTAGCGCAATACCATCTGTTTGATTTTCACTTTTATTATCTGGGGGTTAGGGTTCATACCCCTGTCGGTAGTTTGCTGCAACCTATCCTTTTAAATAGTTTAGGCCCTTGACGACAGCGCGGGGATACCTTAACCCAAAATACAGCCAGAGCTACAATGAAATGATTTAGATCAAAGCATATTCATGTGTTAGAATAGCCTAGTCAAAATCCAGACCTAAATACAATTGAGAATCTGTGTCAAGGCTTGAAAATTGCCTTTTCAGAGATGCTCTTTATCCAGTCTGACAGAGCTTGAGCTATTTGCAAAGAAGAATGGGCAAATATTTCACTGTAGATGTGCAAAACTGGTAGAGACATTCCCAAAAAGTCTTGCAACTGTAATTGCAGTGAAATGTTTCCAATTGCACGCCGTACTTTCCAGATATTTATTTGTAAATAATTTTGAAAAACCTTTATAATTTTTCTTCCACAACCAATTTTTTGGTTGTAACATGACAAAATGTGGAGAATTTCAAGGTGTATGAATACTTTTTAAAGAGGCTCTATTTACCAATATAATATTTAAATTTAATGAATTGTCTCTTTACCCATCAAATGCCATATTTTATATAAAATGGTAAGGCGGAACAAATATTGGATTCAATAACTGCTATGCCCCATATACACAGTCGTAAATTACGACGGAAAAAGTCTGATCGGATTATGTTGTCGGAAAATCCGATCGTGTGTGGGCTCTATCGGACGTTTTCCGTCAGATATTCTGACGCTCAAAGTTTGAGAGCAGGATCTAAAATTTTCCAACAACAAAATCCGATTGTTTAAATTCCGATCGTGTGTAGACAATTTAGATTAAACAAAGTGTCACGCATGCACAGAATAAACTAAGAGACTAAAGTTATTGGCTACTGGCCCGTTTTATACTCCCGACATACGTGTTTGACGTCACCTCGTTGCGAACGATCGGATTTTCGGACATTTTTGTGCGACCGTGTGTATGCAAGACAAGTTTGGCCCAAAATCCATCTGAAAAAATCTGATGGATTTTGTAGTTAGAATGTCCAACGTGTATATGGGACATAAGTGAATTGAACCCTGTATGTGAAAAAAAAAAAATTTATGCTGAATTTCTCAGAAGGATGCTATAACAAAGAATATGGTGCCCTATGAGTCCTGAGGATAAAGGATTCATAGTGATCAATGTGAATGTCACAGGAACTGCTTGAGGCACAGTTATTTCACAGTGGTGATATTTATCTCCAACAAACAAGACACACGTGTTTTTATAAAATCAACAAAGATAGGTATTAGGGCACCTCCAGTCTATAACAATACAGCTTTCTTTACCCTTTTTGAAGTAATTACACGGGTTCCACATAATACATGCAAGATGTCCTTAAATGATCCTAAAATGGCGCTATGAACAAAATCAAAAATTACATTAGATGCAGTCAGTCGCTAACGTTACCCTCTGTTACATCATTTTATTATGTTTTCAAATGCCTTTAACAGACCAAGCTGACCAGCAAAAGTGCCAGCTAGAGACAAACCATTTACCACTGACAGCTTGCAATGGTCAGCTTTTATTCCTATAGTTCAAACGTTTATCCCAAAAGAAAAAAAAACTGTTTCTGTAACTGTTTAAAAAGTGTTGGTGTTAGCTAAGTCACCCTTAATTTGTCAATAACTTATATAAAGCCCATCTAAATCTAGTCCATCTAAAGCCTCATACACACGATAGGACTTTGTACAAACTTTCCCTTGGATTTTTGTACAAAGGGCGTCGGCCCTGAACTTGCATTGCATACACACAGCAGGACTTTTTCAGCCAACTTTCACCAAATCATGTGGTTTTTCTGCTCTTTACCGCCACCTTTGGTCAACTTCTGTATTGTTGTCTGATCTTTTGCATTGGTTCTGAGCATGCCTGTTTGTACATTGTACAAAAGTCCTATGGTTTTCTGTACACACGATCAGACTTTGCTCCATCGGACTTTTGTTGCCAGAAAGTTTGTCCGTTCGCACAGCCAACAAAAGTCCGATGAAAACCAAAAAAGTTTGTCCGATGGAGCGTACACACGGTTGGATGTTGCTCCAAAACAGCTAATTTGCATGTTTGTTGTCAAAAAGTCTGATCGTGTGTATGGGCCTTAACACTATCCTCTCTACTGTGTGCCAATACTGTTATCCAAAGGTGACTGCACTGTCCCTCCTTGGATACAGTGGAGAAGTGAGTGCAGCCACCCAAATGCCCTGTACACACGGTCGGACTTTAAGACGGAAAATGTGTGATCGGATCTTGTTGTCGGAAAATCCGATCATGTGTGGGCTCCATCTGACTTTTTCCATCAGAATTTCCAACACACAAAGTTTGAGATCAGGATATAAAATTTTCCAACAACAAAATCCGATTGTTTAAATTCCGATCGTGTGTAGACAATTCTGACGGACAAAGTGCCACGCATTATCAGAATAAATTACGAGACGAAAGCTATTGGCTACTGCCCTCTTTATAGTCCTGTTGTACGTGTTCTACGTCACCGTGTTCAGAACGAACAGATTTTCTGACAACTTTGTGCGACCGTGTATATGCAAGGCAAGTTTGCGCGACAATCCATCGGAAAAAATTAGACAGATTTTGCAGTTGGAATGTCCGATCATGTGTACAGGGCATAAGACAGTAAGTGTTTTACTGGCCAGATCAACCAGGATCGGATAGGTATTTTCATGTATATTTCCTTTTTAAACTGGTAAGGCCTCAGTCACACAGGAATGAAAAACTGATAAGGCCTCATTCACACAGGCATAAAAACACTGCTTTTACAGGCATACAGCATATTTTTTTTATGCCTATAAGCTTATGTGGTCATGCACATTAGGCATTAGATCAGTATTTTAAGAGCAGCATTTAGAGGCATAAAAAGTACCCAAGCTATGTTCAGAGAGGAGCTTTTAAGCACAATTTACACGTGTAACCGAGAGTAAATATACAAAAAACCTGTTACTATTAGTTTAAATGTATTCCAGTGGTCAAAATAAATTTATATTCTGGCTAGTAGAATGCATTTACACAGACATTTTTTTGTTACTGTCAGAAATAAAAACCCAGCATAACTGGAGCTTAACCACTTCAGCCCCGGAAGAATTTACCCCCTTTATGACCAGAGCACTTTTTGCGATTTGGCACTGCGTCGCTTTAACTAACAATTGCGCGGTCATACGACGTGGCTCCCAAACAAAATTGACGTCCTTTTTCCCCCCACAAATAGAGCTTTCTTTTGGTGATATTTAATCACCTCTGCGGTTTTTATTTCTTGTGCTATAAACAAAAAAAGCGACAATTTTGAAAAAACTCAATATTTTTTACTTTTTGCTATAATAAATATCCCCAAAAAATATTTAAAAAAACATTTTTTTTTACTCAGTTTAGGCCGATACGTATTCTTCTACATATTTTTGGTAAAAAATTGCAATAAGCATTTATTGATTTTTTTTACTAGTAATGGCGTCGATCAGAGATTTTTATCATGACTGCGACACTATGGCGGACACATCAGACAATTTTGACACGTTTTTGGGACCATTAATACAGCAATCAATGCTAAAAAAAATTGCATTGATTACTGTAAAAATGTCACTGGCAGTGAAGGGGTTAACGACTAGGTGGCACTGTAGGGGTTAAGTGTGTCCTAGGGAGTGTTTCTCACTGTGGGGGGGGGGGGCTGTATGTGACACTGATCAGTGCTCCCGATTACAGGGAGAGCTGACCTGTGGCAGTGTCATTAGGCAGAACAGGGAGATGCTTGTTTACATGACTCATTCTGGTTCATGAGGTGTTTTTGTGATAAAAGAGGTCCTTGCTGTATTTCACTGCACCATCTATAAGGTTTCCTAAGTGTTTGATATATTTGGACATTCTGAGAATGTTAGTTCACATAGAATATTGTTGTTTTTTATGCACATAAGAGGCACTGTGTTTTACTTTATAGGTATTAGCACACCAATTTGGTTCATTTACCAGAATCTGGAAGCCCCCTTTAACAAGGGGACCCCCAGAGGGGGTAAACAAGTGACCACACCCCCCTCTGAAAACATGGGGAAAGCCATAGGGAAGTCACCGGGTGGCCCTGCCCTCCGTTATTTAAGAAGTGTCAAAAGAATCGAAAGACGTCACATGGCTGAAGACTCCCACAGAGGCGGATCATGCGGACGGCGCGGAGAAGAAGCCGGAGCAAGATGCGGGAGGAGAAGAGTGGAGGTAGAAGAAGATGAAGAAGAAGATGAAGAAAAAGATGGAGAAGAAGAAGTTGGAGGAACAAGAAGAACAGGGAGGGAAGACCAGAAGAAAGAAGATGAAAGAAGAAGTGCAAAAAAGAAGAATTTATTAAAGGACTTGTCAAAAAACATTTCTTTTTTAAACTTTTTGTCACTTTTCTTATGAAATGGTAGGGGCACATTACCAACTCACATACTCACACACTCTCTCGTCCCTCCCTCTTTTCCTGCGGCCTGCCAGGTTGCTCGGATAAGGGTCTGGTATTGATTTTTGGGGGTCCCCACAACATTTTTTTTATCTTGGTGCGGGGTTCCCCTTAAAATCCATACCAGACCTGAAGGGCCAGTTATGGAATTTAGGGGGACCCCCACACATTTTTTTTTAAATTTTGGTTCGGGATTCCCCTGTGGGGAAATCCCCATGCCGGTTTTATCATTGAACTTTTATGTGTATTGTCGGAACGACAATTCATTGTAGCCGCGAGTAGTTTTAAATGACTTTTTTTCCTTTAGAAATGTAATTTTGCTGTCAGACTGTTCTAAACACGGGAAACATGCGCCCCTTTAAGGCATACTATAGACACCCCCCAGGTACGAAATTTAAAGGAATATTACACTTTTATTGTCTCACTTTAAGCATTAATAAAATCACTGCTCCGGAAAAAACAGACGTTTTTGCATTGATACATGTCCTCTGGGGCAGGATCCAGGTCCCCAAACACTTTTTATGACAATACCATGCATATAAGCCTTTAAAATTAGCACTTTTGATTATTCGTGTTCGTGTCCCATAGACTTAAACGGTGTTTGCGTGTTCAAACTAATTTTTGGCCTATTCGCATGTTCTGGTGCAAACCGAACGGGGGGGTGTTCGGCTCATCCCTTGTCTTGATAAAAAAGGACCGTTTGGAAACTGCCACACCCGCCCTCCCAAGAGGAGTTTGAGCATAGCCAAACTATTCCACCAGCAGGGCTTGGTGGATATTTGAAGAGAAATCAACCCCACTCAACGTGATTACACTCACTTTTCCCATCCGCATCGGTGATTCATATCGTAATTATCACTTAACATGTACCCCTGGCTTCTAAATCCTATATGAGAGACTCAGTTTGGTACAACCATTCCTCAGTCTATATCCTTCATCCTTCGAGCCAAAGTGGCGAGTTTAAATGGAAGCTTAATGAACCCATCCTTAGTGATCCAATCAGAGTGCTTGAAATCTAGAAAGCTATACAGTACAAGAATGCTTCCTACTGAACAATAGGGATGGCCGAACTGTTCGTCCGGCGGTCAGTTTGCGGCAAATTTCGGCTGTTCGCGATTCGCCCGATCGGCGGACTATTGCCGCTGTTCGCCCGGCGGACTTACGTGTTTACTGTGTGAAAGAACTTTGACCTATGATGACACATCCATCATGGGGTACAGGACAGCCAATTGAGACATTACAGCACATGTACAATTGGACATTCTCCCTAACTTATAAATAGACCCGATCCGGCGGCCATTTTACATTCTTTCTTCTGTCACTATAGGGAGAGGTTGCTGTGTGGAGCAGGGAGAGACTGCAGTGACCCAAATCGCTAGCTATTAGGTCCACAAAAGTCCTTTTAAGGACTGGTAGTACATGATATAGGTTTGAGTGCACTGCTATGCAAGTGACTGTTGCAGCAGCCTGTCTTTTGTCAGTGTAGAGAGGGACAGACAGGACGCTGTGTGTAGCAGGGAGGGACAGTCAGTTTAATCATTAGCTGTTACTATTAGGTCCACAAAGGTCCTTTTCAGGACTGGTATGGTGTAGGTGTAGTACAGGATATAGGTTTGAGTGCACTGCTATGCAAGTGATTGTTGCAGCAGCCTGTTTTTTGTCAGTGTAGAGAGGGGCAGACAGGACGCTGTGTGTAGCAGGGAGGGACAGTCAGTTTAATCATTAGCTGTTACTATTAGGTCCACAAAGGTCCTTTTCAGGACTGGTATGGTATAGGAGTTGGACAGTATACAGGGTTGTACACGTATATTATTCTTTCTTCCAAGTATAGAAAGAATATTATACTTGACTGCTGCCCTTATGCTGCAGCAGTCCTTTATCAGTATAGGGACTGAGGTACAGTCTGCTAATCACTAGCTACTAGTTCCACAAAGGTCCTTTTAAGGACGGGTTTGGTATAGCGTAGTACAGTATATAGGGTTGAGTGAGGTACAGTCTGCTAATCCCTAGCTACTAGTTCCACAAAGGTCCTTATAAGGACTGGTATGGTATAGTGTAGTACAGTATATAGGGTTGAGTGAGGTACAGTCTGCTAATCACAACCTACTAGTTCCACAAAGGTCTTTATAAGGACTGGTATGGTATAGCGTAGTACAGTATATAGGGTTGAGTGAGGTACAGTCTGCTAATCCTTAAGGACTGGTATAGGTCCACAATATATAGGGTTGTGGCGCACTACTGCTGACTGCTGCCCTATTCTGCAGCAGTCCTTTATCAGTATAGGGACTGGGGTACAGTCTGCTAATCACTAGCTACTAGTGCCACAAAGGTCCTTATAAGGACTGGTATGGTATAGCGTAGTACAGTATATAGGGTCGAGTGAGGTACAGTCTGCTAATCCTTAAGGACTGGTATAGGTCCACAATATATAGGGTTGTGGTGCACTACTGCTGACTGCTGCCCTATTCCGCAGCAGTCCTTTATCAGTAGAGGGACTGAGGTACAGTCTGCTAATCCCTAGCTACTAGTTCCACAAAGGTCCTTATAAGGACTGGTATGGTATAGCGTAGTACAGTATATAGGATTGAGTGAGGTACAGTCTGCTAATCACAACCTACTAGTTCCACAAAGGTCCTTATAAGGACTGGTATGGTATAGCATAGTACAATATATAGGGTTGAGTGAGGTACAGCCTGCTAATCCTTAAGGACTGGTATAGGTCCACAATATATAGGGTTGTGGTGCACTACTGCTGACTGTTGCCCTATTCTGCAGCAGTCCTTTATCAGTATAGGGACTGAGGTACAGTCTGCTAATCACTAGCTACTAGTTCCACAAAGGTCCTTATAAGGACTGGTATGGTATAGCGTAGTACAGTATATAGGATTGAGTGAGGTACAGTCTTCTAATCACAACCTACTAGTTCCACAAAGGTCCTTATAAGGACTGGTATGGTATAGCGTAGTACAGTATATAGAGTTGAGTGAGGTACAGTGTGCTAATCCTTAAGTACTGGTATAGGTCCACAATATATAGGGTTGTGGTGCACTACTGCTGACTGCTGCCCTATTCTGCAGCAGTCCTTTATCAGTATAGGGACTGAGGTACAGTCTGCTAATCCCTAGCTACTAGTTCCACAAAGGTCCTTATAAGGACTGGTTTGGTATAGCGTAGTACAGTATATAGGGTTGAGTGAGGTACAGTCTGCTAATCACTAGTGATGGCCGAACGGTTCGCCCGGCGGTCGTTTTGCGGCGAATTTCGGCTGTTCGCGGTCCGCCCGTTCAGTGGTCTATTGGCGCTGTTTGCCCGGTGGACTTCCGCGTTTACTGTGTAAAAGAACTTTGACCTATGATGACACATCCATCATGGGGTACAGGACAGCCAATTGAGACATTACAACACATGAACACTTGGACATTCCCCCTAACTTATAAATACACCTGATCGGGCGGCCATTTTACATTCTTTCTTCTGTCACTATAGGGAGAGGTTGCTGTGTGGAGCAGGGAGAGATAACAGTGACCCAAATCGCTAGCTATTTGGTACACAAAAGTTCTTTTCAGGACTGGTATAGGTTTTAGGTGTAGTTCAGGATAGGCAGTGCTGTGCTAGTGATTGTTGCAGCAGCCTGAGTGTCTTTTGTCAGTTTAGAGAAAGGGACAGGACGGTGTGTCTGCTGTAGGGACAGTCAGTTTAGTCATCATCATTAGCTGTTACTATCAGGTCCACAAAAGTGCTATTCCAGTTATTGTTCCAGTAGCCTCTGTTTTGTCAGTTTATATAGGGACAGGCAGGAAGCAGTGTGTGAGGCAGTGAGGGTCAGTTTAATCAGTAGCAGTTACTATTAGTTCCACAAAGGTTCTTTTCAGGACTGGTATCAGTGGTATGGTAATAGGCTTGTACACGTATAATATTCTTTCTTCCAAATATAGAAAGAATATTATACTTGACTGCTGCCCTTCTGCTGCAGTCTGCTAATCATTCACAACCTATTTGTTCCACAAAGCTCCTTATAAGGACTGGTAACTTGGTCTGTCTTGGGTGCTACAGTACATAGGGTTGAGTGAGGTACAGTCTGCTATTCTATAAGGACTGGTATCAGTCCACAATACATAGGGTTGAGGTGCACTACTGCTGACTGCTGCCCTATACTGCAGCAATCCTTCATCGGTATAGGGACTGACGTACAGTCTGCTAATCACTCACACACAACCTACTTGGTCCACAAAAGTCCTTATAAGGACTGGTAACTTGGTCTGTCTAGGGTGCTACAGTACATAGGGTTGAGTGAGGTACAGTCTGCTATTCTATAAGGACTGGTATCGGTCCACAATACATAGGGTTGAGGTGCACTACTGCTGACCGCTGCCCTATACTGCAGCAGTCCTTCATCAGTATAGGGACTGACGTACAGTCTGCTAATCACTCACACACGACCTACTTGGTCCACAAAAGTCCTTATAAGGACTGGTAACTTGATCTGTCTAGGGTGCTACAGTACATAGGGTTGAGTGAGGTACAGTCTGCTATTCTATAAGGACTGGTATCGGTCCACAATACATAGGGTTGAGGTGCACTACTGCTGACCACTGCCCTATACTGCAGCAGTCCTTCATCGGTATAGGGACTGACGTACAGTCTGCTAATCACTCACACACAACTTACTTGGTCCACAAAAGTCCTTATAAGGACTGGTAACTTGGACTGTCTAGGGTGCTACAGTACATAGGGTTGAGTGAGGTACAGTCTGCTATTCTATAAGGACTGGTATCGGTCCACAATACATAGGGTTGAGGTGCACTACTGCTGACCGCTACCCTATACTGCAGCAGTCCTTCATCGGTATAGGGACTGACGTACAGTCTGCTAATCACTCACACACAACCTACTTGGTCCACAAAAGTCCTTATAAGGACTGGTAACTTGGTCTGTCTAGGGTGCTACAGTACATAGGGTTGAGTGAGGTACAGTCTGCTATTCTATAAGGACTGGTATCGGTCCACAATACATAGGGTTGAGGTGCACTACTGCTGACCGCTACCCTATACTGCAGCAGTCCTTCATCGGTATAGGGACTGACGTACAGTCTGCTAATCACTCACACACAACCTACTTGGTCCACAAAGTCCTTATAAGGACTGGTAACTTGGTCTGTCTAGGGTGCTACAGTACATAGGGTTGAGTGAGGTACAGTCTGCTATTCTATAAGGACTGGTATCGGTTCACAATACATAGGGTTGAGGTGCACTACTGCTGACCGCTGCCCTATACTGCAGCAGTCCTTCATCGGTATAGGGACTGAGAGTTTTGTCACAGGGTCATTTAAAAAATGACAGGCAGAGGAAGAGGCAGACCCTTCCACAGGGGTGGTAGGGGTAGGGCAGGAGCAACAGGCTTGAGCCAAAGTGGGAAGTTGCAGAAGGTGCGTTCAATTACTTTAAAGGACGCACCAGACTTGGTTGAGTGGCTCGCTCAGCCTTACTCTTCTGCACCCTCCTCATCCTCTCGATCTGCACCCTCTTCTTCACTCTCTGCTATGTGCACCCCCAAAGACACTACCACCAACAACACCACCACCACCACCACATACCTTCCGCTTGAGTCACAGGAATTATTTTCCGATCCATATCAACACATTTCTGATGCGCAGCCACTCTTGGTATTGGATCAGGAAGAGGAGGCAGCAACAACCGCTACTCAGCAGTCTGACGACAGTACCCAGATCAGCCCAAGGAGGAGGTTGGTCCCCGGTGTTGCTGCCTACTCCGAGATCTCTACTTATAGCGGTGGAAAAGGTGACGTTGATGATGACGTGTCTAGTGATGTCACGCGGGTGCCCACAAGAGAGGAAGAGGAGGGGAGTTCAGAGGGAGATATGGACCAGCAGATAGGGAGGAGAAGCAGGAATAACTTACATTGCACAGGAGGGACAAAGCAGACTGCAAATGTATCAGGAGCGAGTCATCGACCATGTGCGCTCCCAGGACACCGGCACATGGCTCCGCAGTGTGGGCTTTTTTTAACGTGTCCGCTGCTGAAAATAGCGTTGCCATCTGCAATCTTTGCCGTCAACGCATTAGTCGCGGTAAGCCCAACACTCACCTAGGGACGACCACCTTAAGAAGGCACATGAGCAGCCATCACCGAGCCGAGTGGGAGCAACGGAACACACAAAGCCACACTGCAGGCTCTCACCGTCCAGCCTCGTCTTCTACTTCTCCTTCTCCTCTCTCCTCACAATTGTCCTCCACTCCACCTTCCATCACGCCAAGCTCACGTTTTTCTGCAAAAAGGCAGGCTTCCGTGGGCCTAATGTTCGAGCGTAAAATAATGATGACGCCGGATAACCCTCTTGCCCAACGGTTGACGGCTGGCTTGTCAGAACTTATAGCCCGCCAACTACTGCCATATAAACTGGTGGACTCGGAGGCCTTTCGCAAATTTGTGGCCATTGGAACACCACAATGGAACATCCCAGGAAGGAAGTATTTCTCAGAGAAGGGCATCCCAGAGCTATATGGCCATGTTCAGCGGCAAGTGAATGTATCTCTGGCACACAGTGTCGGTGCCAAAATACATCTGACCACAGACACGTGGTCTAGCAAACACGGGCAGGGAAGGTATATCACTTTTACTGCCCACTGGGTGAACCTGCTGACGGCCGTCAAGCATGTAACCCGTGGCACCCGTGTAGATTTGGTTTTACCGCCACGGATTGCATGCAGGCCTGACTCTTCTTCTCCTCCTCCTCCTACTCCATCCTCCTCCCTCTCCTCCTCAGCTGACTCCTCCTTTTCCGCTGCTAGCGTCTCTTCCGCTGCGCCGCCCAAGCTCCCCAGAACCTATTTGACATGCCAGGTGAGACGTTGCCATGCCGAGCTGCGTCTGTTGTGCCTGGAAGCCAAGAGCCACACTGGCCCGGCACTCCTTTCAGCTTTGTGTTCACAGGCAGATCAGTGGCTAAGACTCCTCAATTTGACAGTTGGTAAAGTGGTGTTTGACAATGGTGCCAATCTGCTTAGCGCATTGAAACAGGGCAAAATCACGCATGTGCCATGCATGGCACACGTCTTAAACTTGGTCATGCAGCGATTCGTTGTCCAATACCCTGGGGTCCAGGACATCTTGCAGCAGGCAAGGAAAATCTCGGCCCATTTCAGAAGATCTTACACGGCCATGGCTCGCCTTGCTGACATTCAGCGGCGACACAATCTGCCGGTCAGACGTCTTATTTGTGATTGCCCGATGCAATGGAACTCAACCTTCTATATGCTTGATAGGCTGCTCCAGCAGAAACGTGCAGTTAACGTCTACCTGTATGAACTCTGCGGCAGAACCGGTTCTGGGGAGCTGGGTTTTTTTTCACCGCGCCAGTGGCTGCTCATGCGCGATGCATGCAGACTTCTGCGCCCATTTGAGGAGATCACCAAACTGGTCAGTCGCAGCCATGGCGCCATCAGTGACATGGTACCTTATGCCTTCTTTATGGAGCATGCATTGCGTCGTGTCATTGATCAAGCTGTGGAGGAGCAGGAGCGGGAAGATGAGGAAGTCGCAATGCTGGATGAATTCCCAGGGGGGGCTACTCTATCTGAGACAAGTCAACAACAGGAGTCTGAAGAGGAGTCAGAGGAGGATGGTGCCGGGGCGGATGAGGAGGAGCAAGAAGAGCATGCTTTAAACCTTTCTGGGATCCCTTTTGTGCGTGGATGGGGAGAGGAGAATGAAGAGGACGACATTATCCTGGATGATGAGCAGGAGCCAGGCCACCACACCGCTTCCAGTTTAGTGCAAATGGGGGCCTTCACGCTCCAGTGTTTTAATAGGGACCCCCGTATAAAAAGCATAAGGGTCAAGGACCAGTACTGGGTGGCAACGTACTTAGACCCCCGGTACAAACACAAAATGGCGGAAATGCTACCGCCGTCACAGGGGGCTGTCAGAATGCAGCACTTCCAGGCCTTGCTTCGAGAAATGCTGCATTCTGCTTTTGCGTGCGCTGGCAGAGGAGCAATTCCCACTCCCAGAGAAGGAGTTGCAGGTACCAATCCAACAGCGCCTGCAAGAAGAGGCCGGTTTGAAGATGTGTTGGTGACTTTGGATATGAGGTCATTCTTTCAGCCGACTCATCGACAGGTGTCATCCGGATCCAGCATCAGGGAACGCCTAGACTGACAGGTGTCTGACTACATCGGGTTAACAGCCGATGTGGACACTCTGAGGAGTGATGAACCCCTGGACTACTGGGTGGGCAGGCTTGACCTCTGGCCAAACTGTTGGCTTGCCCCTCGTCCAGTGTCCTGTCCGAAAGGACGTTCAGCGCAGCAGGGGGGATCGTGACCGATAAGCGTACTCGCCTAGCTCACGACAGTGTTAACTACCTCACATTTTTAAAAATGAATGAGGCATGGATCTCGGAGGAATTCAACACATGTGACCAGTAGACCATGTATATGTCTATAAACGATTTTTTTAATCAAGCACACAGACCTTCTTTCTACATTTGGCTCACTTCCATGTACAAGAAAGCACACCGTACTATATGCCCGTACCCTCCTGTTTGAAGAGGTTGAGTGGTGTCATATTTTTGGGGCCCAGCAGCAAGTTGCTGGTATCAGTGCTGCTGTTAGTGCTCTCTATCTCGGTGCTGGTGTCAGTGCACTCTATCATGGTGCAGGTGTCAGTGCTCTATATCACGGTGCTGGTGTCAGATCACTCTATCACGGTGCAGGTGTCAGTGCTCTATATCACGGTGCTGGTGTCAGTGCTTTATGTCACGGTGCTGATGTCAGTGCTTTATATCACGGTGCTGGTGTCAGTGCTCTATATCACGGTGCTGGTGTCAGTGCTCTCTATCACGGTGCTGGTGTCAGATCACTCTATCACGATGCAGGTATCAGTGCTCTATATCACGGTGCTGGTGTCAGTGCTTTATGTCACGCTGATGATGTCAGTGCTCTCTATCACAGTGCTGGTATCAGATCACTCTATCACGGTGCAGGTGTCAGTGCTCTTTATCACGGTGCAGGTGTCAGTGCTTTATGTCACGGTGCTGATGTCAGTGCTCTCTATCACGGTGCTGGTGTCAGTGCTTTATGTCACGCTGCTGATGTCAGTGCTCTCTATCACGGTGCTGGTGTCAGATCACTCTATCACGGTGCAGGTGTCAGTGCTCTATATTACGGTGCTGGTGATCATCTCCTGAACCCTCTTCTTTGCCTACCCTGACCTTCCCTCTCTTCCATTGCCTTCATGTGCTCCTGAGTCCTGAATTGTCAGAATTTCACATTTAAAAAAAGAATGCTTGTAGTTGTTGATCCCAGATTCACCTCATACATGTGTTATGTCAGTGGCCATGTAGTGGGACTATGTGTGCACAGCTAGTAATTATTTTGTGGCTGCAAATATGACCTGTAGGTTTGTAAAGTTCGCCTGCCATTGAAGTCAATGGGGCCCGCCGCGAACTTTGCGGTTCGCAAACTTTCGGCCGCGTTCGCGTTTCGCGTTCGCGAAATGTCCCGTCAGAAGTTCGTCCATCACTACTGAACAATACCCACGAGGTCCATCCACGCTCATTCATCCCGCCATCCACACTCAGTCATCCCGCAATCGATGCTCAGCCATCCCGCCATCCATGCTCAGCCATCCCACCATCCACTCTCAGCCATCCTGCCAACTATGCTCAGCCATCCCACCATTCATACTCAAACCTTTCATACTCATCCATCCATGCTCAGCCATCCCACCATTCATACTCAAACCTTCCATACTCATCCATCCATACTCAGCCATCCCACCATTCATACTCAAACCTTCCATACTCATCCATCCATGCTCAGCCATCCCTCTGTCATACTTATCCACCCATCCATGCTCAGCCATCCATACTCAGCAATACTCATCCAGCCATCCATGTTCAGTCATCCCATCCACCCCCAGCCATACTCAGCCATACCCAGCTGTACCCAGCCATACTCAGCCATACCGAGCTGTACCCAACCATTCTCAGCCATACTCAGCCACACCCAGCCATATTCAGCTTTACCCAGCCATACTCAGCCATACCGAGCTGTACCCAGCCATGCTCAGCCATAATCGGTGATACCCAGCCATACTCAGCTGTACCCAGCTGTACTCAGCCATACCGAGCTGTACTCAGCCATGCTCAGTGATACCCAGCCATACTCAGCCATACCCGGCCATACCCAGCCATGCTCAGCCATACCCAGCCATGCTCAGCCATACCCAGCCGTGCTCAACCATACCCAGGCATGCTCAGCCATACATAGTCGTGCTCAGCCTCTGTATGTGGCAAGGCTGTGGAAGTCTCCCACATGGGGTATCGCCATACTCAGGAGGAGTAGGAGAATCTATTTTGGGGTGTCATTTTTGGTATGTACATGCTATGTGTTAGAAAAATTGTATAAATGGACAACTTTGTGTTAAAAAAAATGCGTTTTCATTTTCTTTCCACAGTTTCCAAAAATCTGTAGAAAAAAATTATCAAAAAGACTCATTATGCCTCATAGATTATACATTGGGGTGTTTACTTTCCAAAATGGGGTAATTTTTGGGTCGTTTCCATTGTCCTGGTGCTCCAGAGCCTTCAAAAGTGTAAGCCCCTGTATACATGGTCGGACATTCCAACGGAAAATGTCCGTCGGACCGCGTTGTCGGATAATCCGACCGTGTGTGGGCTCCATCTGACTTTTTCCGTCGTAATGTCCGACCAACAAAGTTTGAGAGCTGGATATAAAATTTTCCAACAACATGATCCGATCGGTCTTTGTCCGATCGTTTTAGAGAATTCCAATTGGACAAAGTGCTACACATGCTCAGATCAAATTACGAGACTAAAGCTATTGGCTACTAGCCTGAACGTAGTCCCATCGTAACAAACGAACGCCATCACGTTCCGAAGGATTAGATTTTCAACTTTATCCGATCATGTGTATGCAACACCAGTTTTGGACAAAATCTGTCGAAAAAAAGCCGACGGATTTTGTGGTCGGAATGTCCGACAGTGTGTACAAGGGCTAAGAGGTAGTCAGGAAATTAGATGTGTAATTTATGCTCCGGAACACCTGATGGCGCTCCCTGCATGTTGGGCCTCTGTATGTGGCCGCTTTGTTTAAAAGTCTTACACATGTGGTATCGCCATACTTGGGAGGAATAGAAGAATGTGTTTTGGGGTGTAATTTGTGGTATGCATATGCTGTGTGTGAGAAATAACCTGCTAATATGAAAATTTTGTGAAATAAAAAGAAAAAGGAAAATCTTGATTTTGCAAAGAATTGTGGCAAAAATTACAACTTAAAAAAAACTCACCATGCCCCTTTCTAAATACCTTGGAATGTCTACTTTTCAAAAAGGGGTCATTTGGGGAGTATTTGTACTTTCCTGGCATGTTAGGGTCTCAAGAAATGAGATAGGCCATCAGTACTTCAGGTGTGATCAATTTTCAGAGATTGGCACCATAGCTTGTGGGTTATTTTTTACCAAAGATATGTAGCAGTATACATTTTGGCCAAAATGTATGAAGAAAAATTACTAATTTGCCAAATTTTATAACAGAAACTAAGAAAAATTCATTTTTTTACAATTTTCAGTCTTTTCTCTTTTATAGCACAAAAAAAAAAAAAAACTAGAATAGATATTACTCAACAAGGATATTAAAACCAATTCCAAGAAACAACTTTACCAGTTAATGTCTATTATTTTTATAACCCGGCCATAAACTTTGCTCAATAGTGATCCATTGCCAAGGACAGCAAATATGGCATGTGCATGGAATGGCTTGCGTAAATGTACCCAGCATTGGAAAATTCTAAATTTTCATATAAACTTTCATGTTTTAGTTGATTATCTATTCTTATACTTAAAATGCTATTAGTATGTTACATTTGCATTGTAATAATGGCCATTTATAAGCCATAAACAGAAGTTATGGGCCCATTTCATTAAGCATCAATGCCACTTACTGGGACTCATTTAACTGGAGAAAATAAAAATTAATAGAAAAAGTTAGTTATCTAAATTATAGAAACAAATCAGTATTTGTGTTTGTCACTGTTAAGAATGATTTTTTTTTTTTTTATAAAATTAATATAAAGCCACGATGATGTGGAATTGTGCAGAGACACGAGGAGAGACAATATGACCTAGGTCTCTTGAACGATTAAGCTGAGGTGGCAAAAAATAAATAAAATTAATGAGCCGAGCACCCCCCAGGTTTGGTTCGCACCAGAACTTTTGAACAGGCAAAAAATTTGGACGAACACATGAACACCGTTAAAGTCTATGGGACACGAACATGAAAAATCAAAAGTGCTAATTTTAAAGGCTTATATGCAAGTTATTGTTATAAAAAGTGTTTGGGGACCTGGGTCCTGCCCCAAGGGGACATGTATATCAATGCAAAGAAAAAGCTTTAAAAACAGACTTTTTTTAGGAGCAGTAATTTTAATAATGCGTGCCTGGGGGTGACTATAGTATGCCTGTAAAGTGGCACAGGTTTCCCGTGTTTAGAACAGTACCACAGCAAAATGACAATTCTAAAGGAAAAAAAAAGTCATTTAAAACTGATCGTGGCTGTAATGTATTGTCGGGTCTCGGAATTATAGATAAAACTCATTGAAAAAAATTGCAAGGGTCTGCCCCCCCAGACCATTACCAGGCCCTTTGGGTCTGGTATGAATATTAAGGGGACCCCGGAACCAAATAAAAAAAATGGCATAGGGGTCCCCCTAAAATCCATACCAAACCCTTATAAGAGCATGCAACCTGGCAGGCCACAGGAAAAGGGTGGGGCGAGAGAGTGCGCCCCCTCCTGAACCATACTAGGCCACATGCTTTCAACATGGGGAGGGTGCTTTGGAGTAGCCCCCCCAAAGCACCTTGTCTTCATGTTAATGGGGACAAGTCCTCATCCCCACAACCCTTGCCCAGTGGTTGTGGGGGTATGCGGGCAGGGGGTGCTTATCGGAATCCCTGATAATGGGGGGATCCATGCTGTTTTTTAAATGAGTTTTATCTATATTGTCAAGACCCGACAATTCATTACAGCCACGATCAGTTTTAAATTACTTTTTTTCCTTTAGAAATGTAATTTTGCTGTGGTACTGTTCTAAATACGGGAAAACTGTGCCATTTTACCAGCATACTGTAGACACTCCTCAGTCAAGATATTTAAAGCAATTTTTTATTTTTATTATTTCACTTTAAGCATTATTAATATCACGGCTCCCGAAAAAACATCAGTTTTTAAAACAGATTTTTTGCATTGATACATGCCCCCTGGGGCAGGACCCAGGTCCCCAAACACTTTTTTATGACAAAAACTTGCATATAAGCCTTTAAAAATAGCACTTTTGGTTTTTCACGTTTGTATCCCATAGACTTTAATGGGGTTACATGGCTTTTGAATTCGCTGCAAACACCACATAATGTTCGTTGGTTCGCCGAACATCTCAACAGCCAAAGTTCAGCCAGAACTTATGCTCGGGCCGAACTGTTCGCCCATCCCTAGTCACTGCAAGGTTTAATGGTTCATGTCCTGCTTGGCAAAAATAACGAGGCTTTTACCGATAGTAGCCACCTTTTCCTTATGGCTACCATGCTGCAATGCTATATTCACAGGACCGGAAAGGTTCCCTAGCTATCCTTAGAGAGCAAGAGTTCACATACTATGTCTGACAGATAGCTTCACGATGTGGAAAGTCTCAAGGCAGCAGTGGCAACCCTGTGCAAAAGTGACTATGACTAGCGCCTGGCTAGACACCAATTTTGCACTGGTCAGAACTGGCTAGCAGCAGGCAGAAGCAAAGTCTGTTAAGCAAGCAAGGGGGATTGGTAGCCTATCAATTATCCAGGCAAGGGTCAAGGTAGGAGGCAATCAGTAGCATTAACTGTATCCAGGCGAAAAAGGTCAGTTCAAGTTGCAATCAGTAGAATAGTCAATATCTGGGCAAGGGCTAGGGAAGGGGTCAAGCAACAGTAATAATCCAATAAAAGGCGAGGCATGGTTACAGGAGCCAGGAAGAAAAATACTAGCACAAGTATTTAAAATAAAATGGCTGAACAGTGACTGCAGGCGCTTCAGGGAAAGAGAGAGGAGGAACAGCAGCTGTAGCATTTCTAAGATCAGCACTCCTAACAGTTTCAAATATAAAAAAAAACCTTACTATTTGCTACTGAAAAAAAAAAAACATGCTTTTTTCTGTAGTCTTAATAAATAAGTTCCTATCCATAAAATGAACATATAAGCCAGTATTACCCTTTATGCTAGGATCGCTTGATTCATTAAATAGGTATCAATTTGAAACACGATCAATGCCAAAATCTTTTTACATGCAACTTGAAAAACTTAAATAAGTATAATTTTACTGTGGCTGAAAACGCAAAATGTAAGCATTAAGATGCCATTTCTTAGCAATAATTTTTCTTGTGTACTAGCCGAAAGCCCAACTCAAGAATTTTTTTTTTCTTTTAAATGGTCCTCCAGCAGTGATGGAAAATAAAAAGCAGCTCTAGTTGCGATTCTAACATCATTCATCATTACATCAGAATTTACATTGTTTATATTACATATCAGAATATAATGTGAGCTGTGTTTCTCTGTAATTTTGGCTGATGCAAAAAGTACAGTTATCTATTCATCTTTAATCACATCAACATCGCTTTCTGCATCATTGAGATCCACCACCACCTAGAGCAGATCCAATGTGGAAGTGGAACCTGTCGTGTGACCAACCAGAGAAATTTAAATATAACATAAAAGCAAGATACAGCAGGGCAAGGGAGGGAAACATTGGGATGGAAGAGTTGAGCCTGGAGTTGAGCTTTACACCCACTTGCTTAACTCACTTGCAAACAAGTCCAACAAGTAAAAGCCTTTTTTCAAATGATTTGGAAGTGCTTTCAGGCAGAGTTGGAACAAGGGTCAGATACAGACAATACACAATTCACCAGTGATCACCGAGTAGGAGGAATCCTTCTATACCTAGGGGTTTTCTCAACCCAAATAAAGGTGAGAAGAGGCAGAAACACATAATAACCACTTGACCTCCAGAATTACCTCCCTTTATGATCAGGACATTTTTTGCTATAAGGCACTGTGTTACTTTCAGTTGGTCATGTAACATTGTACAAAAATTAAATGTATGTACTTTTTTTTCCTACAAATAGAGCTTTCTTTAGGTGATATTTGATCACCAATGTTTTGTTTTTTTGCACTATAAACAAAGAAAGACCGACATAAAAAAAAAAAAATCTATATTTTTTACCTTCTGCTTTAACCACCTCAATACAGTGCAGTTACACCCCCTTCCTGACCAGACCAATTTTCAGCTTTCAGCGCTCTCACACTTTGAATGACAATTACTCAGTCATCCAACACTGTATCCATATGAAACTTGCGTCCTTTTTTCCACACAAATAGAGCTTTCTTTTAGTGGTATTTAATCACTAGTGGATTTTTTATTTTTTGTGCTATAAATAAAATAAAACGTAAATTTTGTGAAAAAAATGCCTTTTTCTTCGTTTCTGTAATACATTTTTGCTAATTAGTAATTTTTCTTCATAAATTTTGGCCAAAATTTATACTGCTACATATCTTTGGTAAAAATAACCCACATTAGTATATATTATTTGGTCTTTGTGAAAGTTATAGAGTCTACAATCTATGGTGCCAATCACTGAAAATTGATTACTTCTGATCAGGCCTTCAGTACATCAGGTGTACCTAATTTCTTGAGACTCTAACTAGTCAGGAAAGTACAAATACCCCCCAAATGACCCCTTTTTACAAAGTAGACATCCCAAGGTATTAAGTAAGTAGCATGGTGAGTTTTTTTAAGTTGTCATTTTTTCCCACAATTCTTTGCAAAATGAAGATTTTTTATTTTTTTTTTATTTTTTTTTAACTAAATTGTCATATTATCAGGTTATTTCTCACACACAGCATATGCATACAACAAATTACACCCCAAAATACATTCTGCTACTCCTTCCGAGTACGGCGATACCACATGTGTGAGACTTTTACACAGCCTGGCCACATACAGAGCACCAACATTGATGTAGTACCTTCAGACGTTCTACGAGCAAAAATGACGCATCTCATTTCTCAGCCACCTATTACACTTTTGAAGTCCCTGGAGTACCAGGACAATGGAATTTCCCATAAAATGTCCCCATTTTGGAAAGAAAACACCCCAACGTATAATCTGTGAGGCATAATGAGTCTTTTGAATGGTTAATTTTTTTCCAAAAGTTTTTGGAAAATGTGGAAAAAAATTAAAACGCATTTTTTTTTTTACACAAAATTGTCAATTTATAAGATATTTCTAACACATAGCATGTATATAGCAAAAATTACACCCCAAAATACATTCTGCTACTCCTCCCGAGTATGGCGATACCACATGTGTAGGACTTTTACACAGCCTGGCCACATAGAGAGGCCGAACATTGAAGTAGTACGTTCAGGCGTTCTAGGAGCATAAATGACACATCTCATTTCATTCCTACCCATCACACTTTTGAAGGTCCTGGACCACCAGGACAGTGAAATTACCCACAAAATGACCCCATTTTGGAAAGTAAACACCCCAACGTATATTCTATGAGACATGGGCTGCAAATAGGTACTCGGGTACTCTGATGGACTGGAGATAGGTACTCGGGTACTCTGATGGCCTGGTGACAGGTACTCGGGTACTCTGATGGCCTGGTGACAGGTACTCGGGTACTCTGATGGCCTGGTGACAGGTACTCGGGTACTCTGATGGCCTGGTGACAGGTACTCGGGTACTCTGATGGCCTGGTGACAGGTACTCAGGTACTCTGATGGCCTGGTGACAAGTACTCAGGTACTCTGATGGCCTGGTGACAAGTACTCAGGTACTCTGGTGGCCTGGTGACAGGTACTCTGATGGTTTGGTGACTGGTATTTGGGTACTCTGAAGGGCGGTGACAGGTACTCATATGGACTGTGACAGTTACTCGGGTACTCAGATGAACTGTGACAGGTACTCAGGTACTCAGATGGACTGTGACAGGTACTTGGGTACTCAGATGGCCTGGTGACAGGTACTCGAGTACTCTGATGGCCTGGTGACAGGTACTCGGGTACTCTGATGGCCTGGTGACAGCTACTCGGGTACTCTGATGGCCTGGGTTACAGGTACTCGGGTACTCTGATGGCCTGGTGACAGGTACTCGGGTACTCTGATGGCCTGGTGACAAGTACTCAGGTACTCTGATGGCCTGGTGACAGGTACTCTGATGGTTTGGTGACTGGTATTTGGGTACTCTGAAGAGCGGTGACAGGTACTCATATGGACTGTGACAGGTACTCGGGTACTCAAATGAACTGTGACAGGTACTCGGGTACTCAGATGGACTGTGACAGGTACTCTGGTACACAGATGGACTGGAACAGGTACTCGGGTACTCAGATGGGCTGTGACAGGTACTCGGTACTCTAATGGACTGTGACAGGTACTCGGGTACCCTGATGGACTGTGACAGGTACTCGGTACTCTAATGGACTGTGACAGGTACTCGGGTACCCTGATGGGCCGTGACAGGTACTCGGGTACCCTGATGGGCCGTGACAGGTACTCGGGTACCCTGATGTGCCGTGACAGGTACTCGGGTACTCTGATGTGCCGTGACAGGTACTTGGGTACTCTGATGTGCCGTGACAGGTACTCGGGTACTCTAATGGGCCGTGACAGGTACTCGGGTACTCTGATGTGCCGTGACAGGTACTCGGGTACTCTAATGGGCCGGGACAGGTACTCGGGTACTCTGATGGGCCGGGGCAGGTACTCGGGTACTCTGATGGGCCGGGGCAGGTACTCGGGTACTCTGATGGGCTGGGACAGGTACTCCGGTACTTTGATGGGCTGGGACAGGTACTCCGGTACTCAGATGGGCTGGGACAGGTACTCGGGTACTCTGATGGGCTGGGACAGGTACTCGGGTACTCTGATGGGCTGGGACAGGTACCCGGGTACTCTGATGGGCTGGGACAGGTACTCGGGTAATCTGATGGGCTGTGACAGGTACTCAAATACTCTGATGGACTGTGACAGGTACTCTGATGGACTGTGATTGACAGGTACTATGAGGGGCGGTGACAGGTCCTCTTTATTGGGGGGGGGGGGGGCAATCAGTATGTTTGGTGTACACTGTATGCGGTAACGAGATGTTACCGCAATCTCCTCCTCACACACGATCGGTGTGTGAGGAGGAGAACCCGGTAACATCCCGTTACCGCGGTTTGTTTACATTTTAGTGATCGGCTGTGAAAGGATCACAGCCGATCACGTGGGTAAACAGCCGGCCAATGGCTGTTTACCAGTGTCAGTGACGAGCAGTGTTCCCGGGGAACGCGCCGCCACCGACGTGCACGCTCAGCGCGCTCGCGATCGCGCGCATGCGCCGTGCACGTTCGGGGTGTGACCATCTGTGATCGGCCGTGATTTCATCACGGCCGATCACGTGGTAAACAGCCATAACGAATGGCTGTTCACCCCCTTCAGTGGCGAGCGGTGTCTCCGTGACACGCCACCACCGAAGAAACAGGGATGCGCGCGCACGATCGCGCGCATCCCTGTTTAAACGGGAGGCCGTCATATGACGGCCTCCCGCCACAATAGGTGCGCCGCCTGGCCGTCATTTGACGGCCGGCGGTCAGCTACTAGTTAAAACATATCCTATAATAAAAATGTAAAAAATTACCAAAATGTATTCTGCTACATATTTTTCTCAATCTCAATAAGCGTATATTGATTGGTTTGTGAAAATGTTAAAGCATCTACAAACTATTGTGTATAGAATGGATTTTTTTTTATACTAATAATGGTGGCAAACAGCGACTTATAGCGGGACTGTGATATGGCAGTGAGCAATCTGACACTAGCTGACTCTTTTGACACTTTGCGGGAACCGATGACAATAATACAGTGATCAGTGCTAAAACTATTCACTGTCATTGTACTAATGACACTGGCTGAAAAGGGGTTAAACATCTAGGATGATCAAAGGGTTAAATGGGTGCCCAACCAGTGTTTTTGTGTTTTTTTTTTCCATAAAATTTTTATTGAGAAAAAAAAAAGTACATTACAGAAGGGTGACCAGCAAGTACAAAATGTCTCTGTTTTTCAAATTTGCAGTCCTGCCTTGGGTAGCTACCCAGTAGTAGAGGGGGCTGCGGTGAGCCAATGGCCATTGTAGACAAAAGAGTGTTCAGCAAGGTGAGCTCGTTCTTGAGGAGTGAGTTGCGATGTCACAAAAGAGTCCCATCTGCTGTGGAAGCGCTGATTGGCCTTCTTGAGGGCTAGATTGGCGTTAATTCTGTCACAGAATAGAAGTTGCAGGAGATCTCTATTGACCTGAGTGACTGAGGGTGTGGAAGCAGACGTCCAGTTGGCTAATATGGCCCGTCGTGCCAGCAGGAGGCAGATCAAGGCCCATTCTTTGCCTTGCGGGCCAGGAGCATTTGACCAAGGAAGTAGTGTAGGATCCCAATATCCAAAGATAAGTAGTAAAGGGTCTTTGGGTAGCTGTAATCCTAAAGATGAAGGCCAGGATCTGGTCCCAAAACGCAGAGATAAAGGAGCAAGTCCAGTAATGGTGCGCGAGAGAGGGCTTAGGTTGGTGGCACAGAGGGCATAGTGAAGACGGGGGGGAGTGTGGTTGTTTGGCAGGAAGAAAAGGGATATGCGCCCGGTGAGCGATTTTTAGTTGCGTTTCCCTCCAGGATTCATTTGGAACCAAATTGTAGACAGTGCGGAGGCCTTGAAGGATCTTGTCCACTATGTCTTCCTCCGGGAAGTCTTTTGCCCAATTGGACACCGAGGATGAATCCAAAGAAGGTGTCGTTTTTACGAGTAGAGGCTTATAGATATCCGAGATTTTGTAAGAATCTTTCTGTGTAAGTGTCTCAAGGAATGATGATGTGAATCTCGTGGATGCGACTCTGCAGGTTTTGTCGAGAAAGCTGAGACATTGACCATAGTGAAAAGCGGAGGTAGTGGTGAGAGAGAATCGAGCAGCTAGAGTACGGAAAGGTAATGCTTGACCAGTATCAGGATCACAAAGCGAGAAGAAGGTGGTGAGACCCTTTTGCCGCCAGGATTCATAAGGTTTGTTGTTCCAGACCTGGAGAAAAGCTCGGGTTGCCTTGTATCGGGAGGAATTTCGAGATGAAGGGGGAGAGACAGAGGCTTTTCTTTACCTCCCTCCAGGCTATAGCAGTGTCTCTCAACAGAAGGTTATGTTGATATGGTGTTGGTAGAGATTTCCACTTACAGTGGAGAAGGGCTGTTAGGGAGTAGGGGTGGACCATTTCAGCCTCCAGTTGATAGTTAGAACATTTGGACTTTTGGGTTATCCAGTCCAGACCTACCCTCAAAAGACAAGCAAGGTTATACATTCTAAGGCTCGGGAGACTAATACCGCCTTCGGTCCTGGGAAGATGAAGTTTCGAAAAGGCTATGCGTGGTCGCTTGTTTTTCCATATAAAGTTTGATATTGCAGAATTCAACAATTTAGAGAGTCTTTGTGTCTTATAAGTAAAGGTATTGTCTGGAGAGGGTATAGCAGGCGTGCGAAACTGACCATTTTTACCAAATGGCATCCTCCCAGGAGCGAGAGGGGCAGATCCATCCAGTTGTCTAATTCCTGGGTGATTTTGGCAAAAAGTGAAAATGGAGTTTTGAACCCAGGCTGGTGGGGGGAGGGAGCCTAGGGGCAGAATCTCACTTTTGGAGTAGTTTATGCGCAACCCTGAGCATTTTCTGAACAAATCAAAGGTGTATTTTATTGTGGCATGTCTGCGGAAGGGTCAGCTGAGAAGATGAGGACATCATCCGCAAAGAGACGTCCTCAATTCCTGATCCCCTATTCATATGCCATGCATCGGGGCTACCGTTAACAGATATCTAGAGAGTGGTTCCAGAGCTAAATTAAAGAGGAGTGGGGATAGGGGGCAACCTTGTCTTGTGCCTTTGTGGAGGCGAAATTCGTTTGAGAGGAGGCCAGCGGCTACTAATCTAGCTGCAGGTGAGGTGTACATAGAATTTATTAGGTGAAGGAAAGGGCCAGAGAATCCCATTTTATGTAAAACCATGGCAAGCCAGTCAAAGTTTACATTGTCAAAAGCCTTTTCGGCATCAAGAGTGACAATGGCATAGTCACCCCTTGGATGGCATCTGCTGTGTTCTAGCGCCATAATCACCTTTCTGATATTTATCGTTGCCGTTCTGCCTTTCACAAAGCCAGACTGGGCAGGATGGATCGGAAAAGGGATGACGTCGGCCAGTCTTGTGGCTACAATTTTAGAAAGAATCTTAACATCAAGGTTCAGGAGTGAGATGGGTCTGTACGATCCAGATTCCTGGGGGTCTTTCCCTTTCTTTTCTAGTAATTTAATTATTGCCTGATTGCCCGTGGGAAGGTAGGGGCCACCAGACCACATACGTAGATAGACATTTTGAAGAGTGGGTGCCAGGAGAGGGTTCAGGGATTTGTAGAATTCGCCTGTTAGGCCATCTGGGCCAGGCGCTTTAGAGGAGGCTAAATTTCGTATTGTGGCAGTTATTTCTGTAAGAGAGATAGGGGCATTAAGGGATTCTAATTGGGAGGGAGATATTTGTGTCAGAGTCACTTTTTCTAGGAAGTCGCACGCCGTGGGTTTGTCAATGGGATCGGCAGCATATAACGTAGAATAATAGCGCAACATGGCCGAGTTCATGCCTTTTGCGTGGTCGTGACAGAATCATCTGGCTCATGGATGGAGGGGATGATAGTCGGGCGGTAGGTTCCCTTGCTAAGACAGGCTAGTAGCTTACCTGCCTTGTTTCCAAATTTATGGAGAGTGGCGTCTAGGTATGCTCTCTTGGTCGATTCCAAGGTGTCTGCCCAGGTGTCAAAGGATTGTTTGGCTAATTGCCAAGCAGCCCGATTTTCAGGGGAGTCATGAGTGTATAGTGCTCATTGAGCCATGTGAAGTCTGGAGCTGGAGGTGTTGTAGTTGAGGTGTGCATTTTTCTTAAAGGGCGACGCATACGAGATGATGCGACCCCTGAGAAAAGCTTTCCCCGCATCCCAGAATAGATTTGGGTCGTCAGCGTGTGTCGCATTCGTTTGCGTGTAAAACTGCCATTCTTTAGTGATATAAGTTTGGAAATTCGCATTGTGTTGGAGGAAGGAGGGAAACGCCAAATTTTAGGGTTGGGGTGTATGTCAGGGGTCTCTAGGGACACAGATATGGGAGCGTGATCAGAGATGGCTATATCGTGTATCTCTGCTTCTGGGATTAGAGGAAGTAAATCATCGGAGCAGAATAGATAATCTATCCTGGTGAAGACATGATGTGGGTGCGAGTAAAAGGAGAATTCTCTATCGGTCGGGTGGTGAAATCGCCATATGTCACGGAGGTGAAGGGATTCCTTTGTTGCTGCAAGCACCGCGGGGTTTAAAGGGGTCGGGAGCGGGATGGGGTGTAGTCGCGTGGATTTGTCATCTATCTGGTGAATAACAGAGTTGAAATCACCCCCAATGATCTGAGGGAGGTGTGGATGTCGTAAGAGCCAAGTGGTCAGTGTATTGAAAAATTGCTTCGTGGGGCTGTTAGGGGCATAGATGTTAGAGATTATTAGTTCCCTTGTCCCAATGAAGACACGGATGGAGAGAAGTCTGCCCTGGTCGTCTGAGTCCGTAGATAGGAGTTTACAGGGGAGATGTTTGTGAATGAGGACAAGAACTCCTGCTTTGCGGCCTAAAGCCTCAGATCCTACAACCGTACCCACCCAAAGTTTCCTCATCCGAGCAAAGTTGGGTGAGGAAAGGTGGGTTTCCTGAAGTAATGCCATATCTGTGTTCAGCCCCTTGAGATGTCGAAGGACCTTCATTCTTTTAAAAGGAGAACGAAGGCCCTTCACATTCCACGAGACTATCTGCAACATGGTGGGAATGTACTGGGGAGATGTTGTACAAGTATTAGAGCTACTAAGACATTGGGGCCTGGGTAGGATAGATAGCTAAAAGCTGAAATGGAATTAGCTCGCCAGGCCCTAGGAAGCGGGGGTAGTAAATGGTGTCAAAACATTAGCGGGCCCAATGGGGAGAAGGAGAGACAGAGGGGGAGAGGGGGAGGACTGGTATGTGCACCAAAGGTAGAGTATACAAAAGTGAACATATTCATTAACCAACTTCGCTTTTTTCCGCATGGGGGTCACCGTGAGGACCAGCTCCCATAACCAGCCCTGTGTCTGATGTGAGGGTTTCTGCCCTTCAAATAGAAAATATGGAGTATCATCAGTATCTGCAGGGAATTGGAGTGTGGTTATAGGTCCGCACAATAGCGCCCAGGGGAGGAAAACATGATTACACGTATAGTGGAATCAATGTCTAGAGTATCATTAAAGACATAAGAAACCATACTATAAACTGTATCAAGGAAAATACCACAAAAGAAAAACAGAGACAAAAGAACAAAAACGAACCGAGATGTCGCAGGTGACATCCCCATAACCGATTAACTCTTATCGAGTAATACCTGAGAGGTGTGGACAGGCCAGGAAGAGAGTCCAAGAACAGTTCACCTTGACCAGGTCGGGTGGGGGCCAGGTAAGGCCATCTGGAAAAGAATATGAGATTGTGTCAGGGGGGGCACCGTTGATTACATCGCCCCTCAGCGGGCAGTTAGACCATGTTGTGTTGGGCCCGAGGCCCTAAAGCGCTTGGGAGAGTCTTTCCGCGGGCTCCGTTGATCCAAGGCTCGGTTGACTGGCGGGGCTTTAGGTGCGGGACTGAGGTGGGATTCCGAGCGGGAAGATTTCAAGAAGGATTCCGCCTCCTCCGGATCTTGAAAATAAAGTTGTTCCCCAGCGGGTATTTTGATCCGCAAAACGGCCGGGAATGCCAAGGTGAACTTGAGTTGACGTTGGTGAAGTTCTGCGCAGATGTGCTGAAAGGCCTTGCGTTTCTTGGAAACGTCCGCCGAGTAGTCAGCAAAGATTAAAATTTTGATACCATCAATCTGCAAAGATCTGGACTGTCAGTATTGTTGCAATATGGCGGCCTTGTCCGAGTAGTTGAGGTATTTGGCGATTATCGGGCATGGTGTTTTGCGTTCAGAATTAAAGGCTCCCACTCGGTGAGCACGTTGCACTGTGCAGGGGCCTCCCAGACCCAGAGCATCGGGAATGCGGCGGGCACAGAATTCTGAAAGAGCAGACTGGGGAAGCGATTCGGGGAGTCCTACAAACCGCAGGTTGCTCCTCCTGGACCTATTTTTGAGGTCATCGAGTTTTTCCAGTATGTATTTGTTCATTCTGTCTTGGGCATGTTCAAGAGATTGCGTCTGGTAGAGTTCTTCTTCAAGACTTGATATACGGTGTTCTGCTTCATTCAATCTGGAGGCATGTTCCCCTAGCTGGGCTTGAATCTTTTGCATGCCTGCGCTGACAGCCTTCTCCACTGATGCAGCAATCATAGGGGAGAGAAGAGCAGCCACAGCTTGAGCCAGAACCTCAGTGTGATGATCCTGCAGTGGTTGAGGTATGTGAGGCTGCTGCACATGCTGGGCTCTTGCAGGGCCGGAGATTTGTGGAGGGGCCTGGGGTTGTGGAGACATGGAGTCTGTCTGAGTAGGGTGTGTAGCTAGCTGATCGCCTACCTCCATAGCTGGGGCCGTCTCCGCTGGATAGGCTGCGCAGGCCGGTTCCGTGTAGGCCGAAGCCGGGGCCTCGATTTGCGGCAGGGCCGACCGCGCGGTAGCGGCCGCATACGATCGCGGCCCGGTTTTTTCCACAAACCGGTCCATCTCGCGATCGGATTCGTGGAGAGGGTGGCTGGGGTCGTTTTGAGCGAAAACGCAGATTTTTTAGGCAGTTTTATAGGGCGGTCTGGAGAGGAGAGACAGCTACTCCATGCGGCGCCGGAACCGGAATCGGAAGTGTTTTTGTGTTTATTATGTGGTGATTTACTAAAAGACGTGCTGGATTTTATTCCCTGCTCTGCAGGGAAACAAAATCCAGCACATCCCCGCTGACAGGACAGTGCTGTGCCTTGTTTACAAAAGCAGAGCTCTGTTATTTCTTTCTCCTCACCAATCAGCGTGTGCAAGCGGGCATCCATTGGCCAATGACTAATCACAGTACAAGCGCAACACGCGCTCCCCCACCCGACCTGGTGCAGGAGAGCCACTCTGCAACCATAGATGGCCATTAGGCAGTTGGCAAGTGGATAAGCAACAAGTTCCAGTTATCTGGGAATAGGAAAAACCCACATATAGTAGTGATAGAGAGAGATTCCTAAGGGAATTTAACATGGTGCTGCTCCACTCATTTTGACAATGAATTGTGGCAGACCTGTGATGGCTCTATGGGGGGCTGGATAATACATACTTGTGTCCCTTTACAAAAGGCTACCTCTGATCCCCTACATTTAGATCCAGAAAAACCAAAGAGGATGAGGTCCATTTCCTTGTTGTTTTCCAGACCTGAATGGGCTTGAGGGGAAGCAGATGTAAACGGACACAAGTTCTTTATAACCACCTGCCCATAGAGGTACATGTAGCTCCTGTTCAGGTCTCCCTGGAAAACCAACAGGTGGACCTGATCAGAAAACTTGTGTGACAGAAGCTTACACCTGTGATTATTGATAAATGACATCTGTTCAATTTTTGTCAGGGATAGGCAAATAACAAACTCCTTTCAGCTGTCAATTTGCCGAATCCGGTCAATTGAGTAAAGGGAAGTGAGCCCATGGCCTGCTATGGCCTTTGCTTTTTTATCCCACCTAAAACACACGCAATTTTGACCCTAACCAGGACCTAGATCAATCCCTAGCTATTTATCTTTATTTTTTTTTACACATATATATATATATACACACACACACACTTCTCTGACAAAGAAGGAAAGGTACAATGTATGCTATTCTCTGTTCAAGAAGAGAAAGAATACATTTACTGAGCCTGTGATTGGCTATCACAGTGATCATATGATTGAAAGCCTTCCAGGCTCTCATTTAGTGCGAGACCCAGTGCTGTTGGTGAAAGCTTCCAGCCCAAACACAGGTGCGCACATATGTGACCCCACAGAAGACCCCGCTTTAGCGAGGCTGCATATGCACATAAACTCATTGTAAAGGGATAAATTAATTCACATTACATGCCGAGGTGACCCAGGATTTACACCTAGTAGAGTGAATATCTGCATGATCAATGGAAACAGAATTTCTGAGTTTCAGTCCTCAGTTATTACACATTGAATGACAGAGCAGCTGATAATGGTCATCGTATAGGTCGGTTTATGTACAGTACATGGGAATTTATTTATAGCACAACTGCTTCTCTTTCTTGTCTTTCTTCTTACTTGTGAATGGGTTTGGAAAAAACAGCTCAAAGCAGTTTAGAAGGAAAAGCACCTGCAAAAAAATAAATAAATACATCAGAAGGTTCTTAGAAGCACTTTAGAGCTGATGTCAATTTAAAAGCTGAATATTCCTGCATATATAATCCGAACTGAAATACTACATTGTACATTCTGTACATATTGCCTCATTTTAGAACAATAAGGGCTTTATGAGTAAGTGTGTCAGCTATAACACTTGTTGATATTTTCCCACAATTTAAAAAAATAAGAAGTTGAATTTGAATGTTCGCTTTCAGAAAACAATGACATTTTATAGTATTGACGCACACACGTCTACTTCTTTAGTTAAGAAATGTGTTATCAATCACTCTATTTATGACATTGACAATTACTACACATTTGTTACACGTGCATTTTGCAAATACACCAACAGTGAACATGGTATAACTACAGAGCCCCTACAGAGCCCCTAACCCTACTATTGGGATATTATTATTTGTTTTAATAAAAACTAAATAAAAATTGGCATGTTGAATTCAAGATGGCTTTTGTTAAACAGAAGGGTACACGTGGATCGAAATTTGTTCAGCTCCTGCTGAACCAGCCAAATGTCAATATGTGTATACATGCTTAACCTCCCTAGCGGTATTCCCGAGTCTGGCTCGGGGGTGAGATTTAATTACCATAAGCAGTATTCCCGAGCCAGACTCGAGATCACATCACAGGATCCATGTAGGGGTTACTTACCTTGTCCCCTGGATCCAGCGATGTCTCCCCGCTGTGATCAGCGAGCCGCCGTGTCTCCCTCGATCTGTGACAGTGCCGAACTCCGTTCTCTGCGAGTGTTGCGACACACGGGGACGGAGTTCGGCGCCAAATTCAAAAAGTAAAAAACACAGTATAGATACAGTATACAGTAATCTTACAGATTACAGTACTGTATTAAATACTTACACATCCCCTTTGTCCCTAGTGGTCTGCCCAGTGTCCTGCATACAGTTTTATATTATAAATACTATTCTTTATGCCAGGAAACTGGAGATTGTCCATAGCAACCAAAAAATGTCCGTTTACATCAAAAGTGGTTATAGACCAGCTAGAAAACAGCGATAATAAATTAGAATCACTTGCAGAATTGAGCGATAGTAATTTGTGAGGAAATTCATCATCAACCACTAAAAGTAATGACAGTGGCAATTCTGCAACTCAGCACATTTCAGTGCTTTTGATTTGATTACATTATTGAATAATTTTTAATATTATTATTTGTTATAATTATTATTTATAGTTATTTATTTTAATATATATATATATATATATATATATATATATATTATATATTATAATTTATGATTTCATATTTCAAATTGTATCATACCCGGGATGTTTATTAGGTGGATTTAAGGAAATTATTTCTAAGAATTACAGGCCTACAATGTAAAATTCCAAATTTCTATGCAAAATAATGGTACCGCTTTCAGCACCTAAAATCTGAAATAATCATACCGCCAGGGAGGTTAAGCATTTGCTGCTCGTGCAGTAAATGCAAATGTCATCTAGATCAGGGCTCAAAATTTCAAGTCCTGAGTTACTAGCCAGGCCTTAAGAGTTACTCGCGACCAGTTGCCTCACCCAACCCTTACCCTGCCCCACCCCGAATTCCACCCCTAAACATGCCCTCATAAATTATCTCATGAAATGACACTGTTAAATGTTTTCTGCAGAATTAAGTTTCAAAAATAATTATTAACCACTTCAATACAGGGCATTTTCCCTAGACATGTGTACTACAAAAAAAAATTGTTTTGTTTTGTTTCTTTACGTTTCTGTTGATTCGTAACGTGTCATAATTTCATAAGACGCACATTTTCATGTTCGGACTCGTTCGTATTTTCGTAACAGATATATTTTAGTTAATGATTCGTACTTTCATTAGTCTAATGATTCGTAATTTCGTAAGACATGAGGTTTCATATTCAGACTCGATCTTGTTTTCGTAGTTATATTTCCGTTGATACGAAATGATTCGTAATTCCGTCTAATTTTCTTTGATTCGAAATTCGTAATTTTGTTAGATAATAATTTTCGTTTATTCGGTACACCACTCGTAATTTAGTAATTGTTACTTTTGTGAGATTGCCTTTGTCGTTGATTCGTGCTTTCGGAGGAAATAAAGAATAATAATCCTATGCTTGCTTTTCTAATAAGTCCTGTGCTTACTCCAGTCCACTCCCTCAGTCACAAGACATTACTCAGTCTCCTCCTCAACTGAATATAAAAAGATTTAGGAATGCAGTGTGACTCAGACACAAAATGGATAAGCTGACTGGCTAAAGATATTAAGTAAGATCAGTGACGGCCGGTGCTTAAAATTGTTTTTTTTTTTGGGGGGGGGCGCAAATAAATACCACCGTAAGAAAGTTCTAGTGGGATAAAAAGGACATCAATTTTATTTGTGTACAGCTTTGTACAACAAGCAGTTAAAGCGATGCAGTGCTGAATAGTAAAAAATGGATTCCTATCTGTGGCTGATCACAAACACCTGGCCATGCCTGCTGCAGACATATGCTGATCTGGGCGGTATACGGCTCTAATTGGCCATGTGCATAAGATATAGGACAACTATCATCTTATCTTACCTGTCTCTATACCTAACACACTTAAGGTAGATAATCTGCAGCCACTTCCGGGACAAGCTAGCCCCCCCCCCCCCCCCCGTTGTGTTCTGGGAAACACACAGTTCCCAGGACACAGCGGGGACCAGTGGAGAAGTGCAGCGCGACTCGCGCATGCACAGTAGGGAACTGGGCAGTAAAGCCGCAATGCTTTACTTCCCGATTCCCTGACAGATGATGGCGGCAGGGGCAGCGCAGAGATGAGCGATTGCTCGTCATGTGCCACTGACATCGCTGGACCCTGGGACAGGTAAGTGTCAATTTATTAAAAGTCAGCAGCTGCAATATTTGTAGCTGCTGGCTTTTAATATTTTTTTTTAAAGGTGCAGCTCCTCTAAGCTTGCTAAAGCACTGTTTATCATAACAAATTACATTTTTCTTTTTTTTTTTGGAAAACAGTTTTATTTTCATGTAGTTGTATATCTTAGCACTTCTGATCTCCCGCAGCCTCTTAGCAGACACTTCCCATTTATATGCATGCCCTCTGCACCAGCTGCATGTCATTGGTTGGCAGGTCATTTCTGCCCATTGCATGTTACCACATCCTTCTCCACCAGAAGTATGTGAAACCAGGAGACAACCCAGGAAAACAATTGGCAGAGGAGGACAGATCGTTGCCACTAGGGATGAGCTTCGAGTTCGAGTCGAACTCATGTTCGACTCGAACATTGCCTGTTCGCCTGTTCAGCGAACAGTGAACAATTTGGGCTGTTCGCAGAAAATTCGAAAATCCGGAACACCCTGTACAAGTCTATGGGAGAAATCTAAAGTGCTAATTTTAAAGGCTAATATGCAAGTTACTGTCCTTAAAAGTGTTTGGGTACCCGGGTCATGCCCCAGGGGACATGGATCAATGCAAAAAAAAGTTTTAAAAACTGAAGTTTTTTCAGGAGCAGTGATTTTAATAACTTTAAATTTTGTACCTGGGGGGTGTCTATAGTATGCCTGTGAAGGGGCGCATGTTTCCCGTGCTTAGAACTGTCCCTGCACAAAGTGTCATTTCGCAAGGAAAAAAAGTATTTTAAAATCATTCTCCATTGTTGGCTCAATGAGTGTTCTCTGTATTAGCTGACAATTCATTCATTGATAAAAAAAAAAGTGTGGGGGTTCCCCTAAATTCAATTACCAGGCCCTTCAGGTCTGGTATGGATATTAAGGGAAACCCCGTGTCAAATTAAAAAAAAAATTGACGTGGAGGTCCCCCTAAAAATCCATACCAGACCCTTTATCCGAGCATCCAACCTAGCAGGCCGCAGGAAAAGAGGCGGGGACGAGAGAGTGCGCCCCCCTCCTGAACCGTACCAGGCCACATGCCCTCAACATTGGGAGGATGCTTTGGGGGTCTGTTGTTGTGGACAAGGGCCTCATCCCCACAACCATGGCTGGTGGTTGTGGGGGTCTGCGGGGGCGGGGGGCTTATCAGAATCTGGAAGCCCCCTTTAACAAGGGGACCCCCAGATCCTGCCCCCCCCGTTTTAAATGGTAAGGGGGTACAAATGTACCCCTACCATTTCACAAAGAAAGTGTAAAAATGGATAAATAAGACAAACACACTTTTGAAAAATTCCTTTATTAAAAATGAAAAAAAGATTCCAGCGGTGGTAATCCACTCTTGCTATCCAGCGACGGATGATCACCTCTCCGGGGTCCAGCGATGGCTGATCTGATCCAGCGACGGGGGATCTCACAGTCCAGCGCTGTCCATACATGCATCCGTCTTCTATCTCCACTGACACTGCAGGGATCCCAGCGCTGACGTTTCTTATTTTCTTATATTAGGAGGGCGGGGCCACCCGTCACCTGACCCTGCCCCCTCTGATGCTGATGAGGGAAGCCATGGGGTTCCCCAGGGATGTATGGGTGACCCCGCCCCCTCTGATGTAACGCAGGTGCACTGACTGCACACACCAAGGATTGCCTTCTCACTATTAAAACATGCCAGCAAGATGTGTAAATCCTATGGTGCTCCAGGTGCCCTTGTTCATGCTGAAGGAGCTTACCTTCCAGCAGCTCTGCTCCGGCCGAAGAATGGAGCTGCTGAAGACACTTCTGGTTTTCGTCTTGCACACGAAACCCGGAAGTAACCTCTAGAATTTAAACAACAATGCTCCCGCCTGTAGAATCACAGTGATTCTATGAGCGGAAGCAACTCAGCATTTTGCATTGTGACACAAGGCGAGTTAACAGCCCACAAATGAAGCGTCACGTCTACAATCTCATGATTGCATTGACATTGCACTTCCTATAGTGCACTGCGTCCGGTGCCCGGACACAGTGCATTTAGTTAAAACACTTTTTTTTTCTTAAAGGGGCTGTTTTAAAAGATTTTTTTTGTGACTACGGGGGGGCCTGGGCGCCCCCTATGGACGGGCCGCCACTGAGTAAGATATATCACTCACTAATACACTGCCCATTCGAAAGAACGATTCAAGAACACAAAGTTACGAACATACAAAATTAAAAACATACATATTAAGATACACTTACACTGTCCATTCAAAAGAACGATTAGAGAACACAAAGAAACAAAATTACGAACAGATGAATGAAAATACAAACATACGAAATTATGAACAGACAAAGGATGGAAATATGAAATGTAAATCATTCATTATAGATGTAATTTTCTTTCTTTTACTGTTTCAGAGTTTCGTATTTTCATAAGTTTGTCCATTCGTAAGTTCATATTTTTGCGTGTTTGTTATTTTGCTTATTTGTAATCTCGTAATTTTCGTATTTTGGTTCTTTCAGCTATTCAAATGTTCGAATTGATCCGAATGTACGAATAATAACAAATTCGTATGAAAATCTATTCACACATGTCTAATTTTCCCCTCCTTCCTGCCCAGGGCAATTTTCAGATTTCAGCGCTGTAACATTTTAAATGACAATTGCGCTGTCATGCAACACTGTACCCAAATGATATTTTATGATTTGTTTCCCCACAAATAGAGGTTTGGTGGTATTTGATCACCTCTGCAGTTTTTATTTTTTGCGCTATAAACAAAAAAAGAGCATCAATTTTGAAAAAAACACTTTATTTTTTATTTTTGCTATAATAAATGTCCCAAATTATTAATACTGCCCGCTGACACTACCAATTGTGGAACACATTTCAACATCTTTATTGCCCTGACAGTGAAAAAACCCCCTACACGGTTTAAGGTTAAATCGCTTCTCCTGCAATCTCATTGTGTGGCCCTGTGTCCCCTTACACTCCCCGAGACTGAAAAGTTTTCTTCCTATGCGGGGATCATCATTGAAGTATTTGTATACCATTATCATATCTCCTCTTAAGTGTCTCTTCTCCATGTGCATTGGAAAGCACTATTGTAGGCCTTAGTGACTATATGAATAGTAGTATTTAGCTGGAACTAGGGTTGAGTGCTTGTTTTATCCTTTTCATTTTCACCATATGTTGGAACAAAGCCAGCCTCTCTTGCTGACTGCTAAGGTGGACTATGGACTATGGGATGTGTAGAGTGCATAAAGCACACTACTCATTCCAAACAAGTGGAGGCAGAACAAGGAGGCAGAAAAACACAGTTAGAAATGATTTAATGAAAAATAGATTACAGAGCCATTAAGTAGTAGATATGTATGGATTGCTTTTGGAGAATAAGGATAATGTTTAGTGTCACTTTAAGGGTGGACTGGGTTTGAAGAGATAATCCAAAGTAGAATGCTTTTCTCAGGGTTGGTGGTGGATTTAATTTCCAGGTTCCAAGAAACGTCACTGTTTAGTATTCATATATACATGTCTATACAATTAGCTAGAAAAGGTGTGATGATACAGATAACATTCATCATATAGCAATACAGACATGAACAATAAACAACCCTCCCTTCTTGTTAATCAGATATTTCCAAAAATATGAAAGCATTGGCTGGTATTTGGAAACAATGCTACCAGTCCTGTCAGTTATAAAGGCAACCAGAATATTGGTCAGATATAGAGGTATGAGAAAATGGTGAAATACATTTCCACCATGCTTGATCATGCTGCATTGCACAAGCAATTGTATCAAAACACAATCTTCTAAAGACCTCTAAGGAAAACAGTAGGGAGCAAGTTGTAGAAAATGATCAAAGGTATCCAAGCAAATGGACGATGGTTAGTGCAATCAGGGCTAAAAGCAGTATATAACCCAAAACCAAAAAACTTTATATGTTGCAGCTTACCAAACCTTAGATGTGATTGATGCGTAATTTCCTTTTTTAGGCTTTTTTCCCCTCTGTTTCCACCTAGAGACGTGACCAGTAACACATCTCCTGTGTTAGAGTGCCCCCACTCTGGATGAAGAAGCACATGCTACACAGCAGACAGTAGCATTATCAGTCAGGGAGGAGGGAGGGGGTAGTCCTTTTTGGATAAAGGTTTTACATGAATAAATAAAAGCTGAACATTTTAAGGACCCCTGCCAGTGTTAAATAATATGTCTCATAGTAACAAAAAAATGGCCTTCGCCCACACCCATAACTGGCCTTCACAGTAAGGAGCACATGGAGGGCATATACATGCAAGACAAAAACAATTCCATAGCTCAACTCACCAACCAGTCTGTTGATCAACCAAATTAACCTGTCTAACCATCTGTTAACGGGGTTTAGTTAGCACACATTTGCAAACACATGTGAGAGCTGCAAGGCCCCATCACGGCACCCTGTGTTGCTTGCAGTCCTAACACTACAAATGTATAAATGTCTCCACAGTGGAAGCACATGCATGGAATGAATAGATGTGGGACAGGTGAGCCTGGAGGCTACCCAAGCCCCCTTAAAGGAACAGGAGCACACTGGACACCCAGCAAGACCACAATGGCAGCAAAGGTGCCCAGTGTGTCCCCGGACCATATATACGAACAGTAACAAAAAACTGGTCATTGCCCATAACTGGCCTTCACAGTAAGGAGCACATGGAGGGCATATACATGTAAGACAAAAATGATTCCATGCTTTTAACAGACGGTTAGACTTTGGTTGGTTGATTTGGTTGGTCAGCAGACTGGTTGGTGAGTTGAGCTATGGAATCGTTTTTGTCTTACTTAAATAATATGTCTCATCCCTGTAAGCTGATACATTCGTAGGAGAGCTTCTTCTTTTGAAAGACAACAGAATTACCAGCTGGATCACCAGATGAAAATAGAAGAAAGAAATCCTAAAAAAAAAGAATAATAAGGATAATAAACATATACTTGTATCTAACTAGTAAACGTTTTATTCTGATGAATTCACAAATGGTTTAATTCACAAAAGTTGAATATATTCTTTGTGTACAGATTTGTTGGGTATATAGTGTTGGCACATGCACCACGTACATGTATCAGCTCTGACAGATTCAAATCTCACAAATATCAGAAAACTCAAGTCACCAAGTCAATACTGAATTCTGAGTTCATAGCAAGTATTTAAAAACACTAAATGCAATGATGTATGTTTTATCACTGTTGTCCATACGCCTGTTATTTCTTCTGGCATTCAATAAAGGAATTACAAAAAAAACACTAAATAACTAAAATAATTTGCACTAAGGCCAGCCATACATGGAGCAAATTCCTTTCCTGCAACCAGGAAAGGATTTTACTTGATTCCCGCCATCAACACAGACATTGTTGATGTGGGAATCCCTCCTGCAAGACCATTGTCTCAGCAGGAGGGGGCAGGGGAAGCCATCCTGACTGGGAGAAGACAGTGATTATTGCTAGTAGCTATAGCAGCCGCTAGCAGTAATTTGGTTGTAGCCAAGTTGATCGGTCCATCAACTTGATACTTTCAGCCTGCCCATATACGGTTTTCGAATCTCGTCCGGTCCTGCTGAACTGGCTGAGATGTGAACCGTGTATGTGTCAAAAGATTATGACTGAATGGATCAGATCCTTAGCGCAAGTGCTTCTTTCTTCCACCACCTGAATACAAAGAGCGGCTTACCAGAAGCCTAGGCCCCATATATAAACAGGTCTCAATGCGCTTGCCCAGTAGAAAACCGGGCAGCACAGATGTAACTTTTTCCCATACATAGACTCCAGTAACATCAGTTCAGGTAATTTGACACCACGAGGAAGAAAAGACTCTATAGAGTAGACTACTCCATAGAGTAGTAAAATATTAATACTTTTATAAAAAAGAAAATGTGGTGCTCACTAAATGTAACTTAATGAATGGCACATCAGCTAAACAGTGTTTCGATCCAGCTGTTGAGTGAGCATGATGATATCACCACCAAGGCTCTGCTCAATGCGTTTAATCACAATCATTGGCAGACGACTTCTGGTAAGCTGCCCTGTATATTGAGGTGGTGGAAGAGAGAAGCACTTGCACTGAAGATCACAGTGGCACTAGTTTTGCACTGTATTAAACCACATTTGTGTTTGAGCACAATTTTCACATTATGCTTTATGAGCTTTATTCACATTGTTTTTGTTTAAAATATTTTTATTGAAAATTTCCAATTTACAAGTGTCAACAGAAAGGAGTAGCTTTACAAAGCTTGTTTCTAACCCACTACCAATGTTTCCTTTTACTGCATTGATATTAATGGCTTGGCACCTTTTTTTTTCCTTTATACTGCATTTGTTATTTAAAGGGAAAGAGCAATATTTACAAATACTACCTTAGAGGTAAAATTATTTGATGAAACAAATGTGGTTCTTAAAGTTTCCCATAGTCATGAAAGCAATTATGAGTATATTTTCTACAGCAGATTGTCCATAGTTTACTCCTGTTAATGTAAAGCCAAATGTGTTAGGCTTGCTAATCCTTCATAAATGTCAGGAGTGTCTATTATGCTCTTTCTCTGGAAGCCACACCTTCTGCATTCCCATTGGCCTGCGCCAACACACCCCGTGGATTGTGCCATCATTTCTAGGCAGCGGCTCCATCTAGTCTCCTCTGCTCTGAATGGCCAATGGTACTATGGCCAGCTATAACCTCATCAGTATTAAGGTGAACACTAGGGTGGTAATTACAAAAAAGGTCCTATTAAATGATAACATTTTACCCTTAAATATCAATTTACACCAGATTTTTTTTTTTTTTACCTGTTGCTATTAAATTTTATAACATTTGAAAATGTTGTGGTTGCATACTAGCCTAAACTAAAACAGTTATGGCAAGCTGCACCATTGGTAGGTCTGAAGAGAGATAAAAAAAAGTAATTAACTTTTACCCACAGAAGGGCATATGGTTTGCTATTGTTATGTCTAATAACTCAACCTGCCTTTTATGTACGTCTTTACTGCTATGATATTTTTTCTTAAATCTCAGCACATTTATAAAGCACAATTGTGTGGTAAATGTGCTTAGTATTCTGCTGGATAAAGTCTGTCAAAGTCAAATTACCAGCTCTCCTCCATTAATAATGTTCTGTCTCCTGTATTATGATACTTCTCATTTAAAAGTATAAGTTGTATGCCTGTGCCTATTCAAAACCTTTATTGGAAGGACCAGTTTGTCTGATCATATCCCACTGGGTCAAAAATACTTCAAGGGTGTAGGTTAAACAAAAACTTTCATACTTGCCACTCACTGATAGCACTATATTTGCGTATTAATGCTGCAATATTGCCATTCTCTGTTCTTGATTGTGATACCACTCATTTGGTCTAGAATATAAATCTTCTTATATAATTACCCCTGATGAAAGGACTTTGAACCTACAACGCTCTGGGTACCGTTAGGATTTATCCCGGATGTTGATACTGGAAAGTGCTACCGGACATTGAGGCAAGACTACTCTGTATATGTATTGCCATATATACCAATCATCATGTAGATACTTTTTTAAGCATAGTCTCTTTGTCTTCTATGTATAATAAATGATAGCCCATTTTAGCAAATTCATCAGTGTCTTTGCGAATTTACAATTTTTTCGGGGGGGGGGGGGGGGGCAATTTTTCTGTCTCCTGTATTAAGCATAGAGAACTTCATAGGATATCACAGGCTCCATAGTGTAGCCTGCATTTTATGAATGGACTGCAACATGCAGGCCATGGAATACCGTAGTACCTCTCTCTGTTAAACAATGTAAATGGAGCCCATGTACTCACTCATATTTTTGCCTCTCATCAACTTTAGGGGACTTTAGGGACTTTATATGTCCATACCAGTGTGGACTTGGCCCCCCTTTCTCACACCCTATGCACCTAGAGCATGAGGGCTGGCCGCACGGAGGCGGTGACCTGTCCATGGCAACCTGGCAGACGAATAGGTGACGTAGGAACGCTCACTCGTCCTAGGAGAAGCACCATCTCAGACCCCACCTCAACCTGCACCATAGTCCAAGGCTGGAGCTTACCTTCACATGGAAGCCTGGTGCACGGAGGAGCTGTAGCAAGTTGCCCACAGGAATCCCCAATATGACAGGGGCTGACAGAGATTTGAATTCCCCACCATAATGGCATCACCACCGTGCCCTGTCTGCCTACACAATGGTGACCTGACATAGAGCGCCTGCATGACCGCCAGGTCCCCAGCCGTACTGCGAAATGCGTGGAACCAAGCCTCAGTTTCGCCCGAGGATCGCGCATGCGCGGAAGCGCACTGGGCCACAACCCAGAAGAGGGAGCCGTATCCTGGCACCATTAAAGCAAAAACAAAAGAAACAAAAATTTGCAGGAAAGAGGGGACGTGAGGGGGGAGACAGATGATCACATACAAAAGCTTGGAGGAAGGATAAATCTTCAGATCTGCCAGCCGATCCACCGCTTCCTTGCCTGGGCATATGAAAGGCCATCCCCACCACTGGACATAGGGGCCTGGAGCCGCACACCCGTCCATGGCTGGGCCCTGGGCTATCTTCACACCGCTAAGACGTATGCCCGGCAATAACCTCCATCGATTTGGACGTCCGAAAAACGTAAGTGCATTGTTTGCAGGTCCGAAGAGGGCAGAAAATAAAAGCAGTCTCTAGTGGTGAGCTCAAATTTATGTGAGTGGGTTCCTATAGCATTGAATAGGAGGCGGGGTTAACCCACACAAGTAGTCTGTCAGGAAAGGAAAAAACAGGGGGGAAAAGGTTAAAAAAAAGGGGGGGGGGGAATATAAGCAGAGAGGAAAAGGAAAACAGAAACAAGAAAAAAGGTAGATACAGAAAGAAAATTACAAGAAAAAGAAAGAAAAAGAAAATAAATATAAATACAAAATAAATACAAAATATAATAATTAAAAATAAAAATAAATATAAATAAAAATAATACTATATATAAAAATAAATATAAAAAATAAAAATGAAAATAAATAAAAATACAAATAATAAATACAAAATATAAAAAGAAATGTAAATAAATGTAAATGAAAAATAAAGAAATATAAATAAAAAAATAAAAAATATAAAGACAGGAATACAAGTGACTAACAATAAAATTAAATAAACATACGACCGAACAAAGAGAAACCCAATCGAATAGCTCCTATGTGAGGCACTCTAAGCTCATACCATGGTGTCAGTTTACGGTTGTACAAAATTTGAAATGATTTAATATGCAAATCAATGGTGGACAAATTGTCACATTCAGCCTTTAGAATATATATCAGAAAAAACATAGGTATTCATAACCTATGTCTACCATAAGCGATTATCACGGGTAAGCACAGGGTGTGAGAAACAAAGGGGAAAAGAGTACAAACAAGCAAATAAATAAAGAAAAATAGATATACTACATGGTATGTACTATACCCAATAAAGAGCTGCCCAGACTAGACATAAATAGGAATTGTACTGGTGTCAAATATGTCAAAAAAGAAAATCTCTTAATTTTTATTATCTGTCGTCAATGAAACATGTCAGAGATAGATTGGTGTTAAGACCACCAGGATATACCGTGCCCAGTGTATGTATCCAATATGCCTCATGGCAGAGAAGTAACAGGTCTCGATTACCTCCCCTGTTGGGTAGCTCGACGTGTTCAATCATTCCACGTAGCTCATGGATCTGGTGCTTAGCTGTCACAAAGTGTATTGCTACAGGTTTGTTGGGGTCGGCCTGTTTGCCCTTTTCAGTTTTGGCTATGGCTACTCTAATGTCACTTCTGTGCTTCTGAAACGGGCCAACAGTCTTACTCACATATGTCAATGTGCAAGGGCATTTCAAAATGTACACACAAAGATCTCTGTTGCAATTGAAATACTCTCGTATGTGATACTGATTACGCATGTGTGGATGTGAAGTTTGTTTTCCGCAAATAAGTGAATTGCACACATTACAATTATAACATTTATAACAACCCATTTTCTTAGATATCTTAGGTGAAACTTTAGCATATTTATGTCTGGGGCCTGTACCAAATAGGCACACAGTATCCTTCCATGTTTATACACTATCATGGGTTTGGTCTTGATAGTGGGTCCTAAGGACCTGTTGGATCGTAAAATGTTCAAGTTGCATTCCGCTGCCTGTTTAATCGCACCCGATTCATGATTGTATGTGTGAATGAACACCAGATGAGCCAGAGGGTAGAGGTCCTGGAGCAACTAGAAAAGGCTTTGACAAGGGCACGATCAAGTACTAAAGTGGGATAGCAACGTTCCACAAACTTGTAATACATTATCTCATGTTGCTTCTTTTTGTCCTTCTCATCGGAACAGATGCGTAAAACCCTTACAAATTGTGAGATTGGTAAGTTCTTATGCAGATGTGCAGGATGTGCACTATGGAAATGAAGCAGTGTTTTTCTGTCAGTGGGTTTGGTGCACAGAGATGTAATGATGGACCCATGGGTGTTGGTGATAAGCATGTCAAGCAATGAAATCTGATTGTGTGAAAACTCAGGATTGAACACTATTCCTGGGAAAAACAATTCAAAAAGTCAACAAACACAGTAAAGTCATCCTTACTACCTGACCTATATCATCAATATACCTCACCCATTTATTTACATGCATGGTGAATAGAGGGGATGGGTAGACATGGTGCTCTTCAAGATAACCCACAAACAAGTTAGCAAATCAGGGTGCTGCTTAGCTCCTCATGGCTGTACCCTGAATCTGTGTATATACTCTCCCCTCAAACATAAAATGGTTGTTAGTGAGAATGAACTCAGGAAATTCAAGTATGTTTGGCAAGAAAATATTCAACAGCCTGTAAGCCCACAGAATTGGGTATAAAGATGAAATATTCATTGTAGCAAGTTTCCACCCATCCTGAAATATTGAGAAAGGCCCATGTTTCTCTAGGAAATCACTCGTGTCATGAATGTAGGAAGGTAAGTCCTTCACAAGGGGTTGTAGACGGAAAACAATAAACTGTTTTGAATTTTTAAATTGGTTAAGTGATGGTCCCTGTGCCGGAGACTATAGGTCGGAATTTGAATGGTGTAGTGCCCTTATAAATTTTTGGTAGCCCAAAGATGACTGGCATATGCGGATAATCATTGCGTAGAAAATTGGCAATTTCCTCGGTCACCCACCCATTAAACTCACAATAAAGCATCTTCTTAACAAACAGGATCGCAAGCTCATCCAAGTCATCTGTCACAAATGAAGCAGCAATCGCCCATTCGAAAGCCGAAGCAGCGAGGGCCAGGGGCGCATTTGCAGAGAAAAGAGTTGCAGATGAGAAGAGAAAAGGCACGCCTTGATGCAGAAAAAGGTGAGGCAGGAGTAGGAAAAAGTACACCTGGAGGCTGAACTAGCTCAGCAAGAGGCATCTCTGAAAATGATGCAGGCTATCCTAGAAGCAGACCTAGAGAGGCTGGCAGTGGACTGAGACACTGATGCTTCCATTGCAGAAGCAGAAGCATTAGAAGCAGCTGCATATGGTGATTCAAGAGTAGGTAGCAGCATACTGGATCCAGAGGAGGACCACCAAGATTCCATGTTGTGCACTTCAGATTATGTCTACCCGCACTCTAACCCAAGCAGTACTCCACAGCAAGAAATCAAATATGATGTCAATGTGTCACATAAAGCAAAGCAGCAGGAGGCTGACCTCGAGCCCCAGTGCTACAAACAAGAGAAATTTGACTGAGATCCAGGTTATCCAGATCCAACCAAACCTTCTACTCAGCAAGATACTCAGTCGTCATACAGATATAAAACACCTGCTTTCACTCCAAGGGAGTGTGAAACAAGCTGGCACAAGCCACCAACCTTATGCAAGTATTATCCCAGCCTGCCTAAAGAAGAGACTTCTACCAGGTATGACTATACATCACAACACTATACACCAGCAGCCTACCCCAATGCTAATCAGGCTACTGTAGACCTTGCCAAGTTCCTTGCAAAATGTGAGTTAGTTACCCAAGGACTTGTCAAATTCAGTGATCGCCCCCAGCATCACAAAGCATGGCAATCTTCTTTCTAGAGGGCCATCAGAGGTTTAGATCTATCCTGCAGGGAACAAATAGATATCCTTGTAAAGTGGCTTGGCAATGATTCTGCTGAGCATGCTAAGAGATTTAGAGACATTAATATAAAACACCCTGAAATAGGCCTTACGAACATCTGGAACAGGCTGGATAGATGGTATGGCTCACCAGAGGCTATAGAAAGTACACTACTTAAAAGGATAGAGGACTTCCCAAAAAATCCTACCAGGAGTTATCAGAGACTCAGAGAATTCATTGATCTTGTATGGAGCTACAAGTTGCCAAAGCAGAAGGAGATTTACCTGGCCTTTCTTTTCTTGACACAGCTAGAGGTATTAACTCCTTAGCAGAAAGACTTCCTTATGAGTTGCATGAAAGATGGATTCTCATGGCTGTAACTACATGCGAAAACACAATGTACTTTTTCCACCCTTTAGAGAGGTGGTGGACTTTGTAGACATACAAGCAGGAACAAAAGATGAGCTTCATTTTTCCAGTGTCTTATGTCATTTTCTCCAGCTCTAAGCAACACAGGGCTCCAGTAGCAGTGCACAAAATGAAAATTTCTTCCCATAGATCTGCAGAGTCTCAGCCAGAGGAACAAGACAGTGACCCTGCTAAGTTCTGCCTTCTGCATAAGATGCCACATCCCCTTCTGAAATGCAGAACCTTCAGAGCAAGACCATGTGGGTATCGCAAGGCCTTCCTCAAAGAGAAGAACATCTGTTACAAGAGCTGCTCTTGATCAACACACTTCGCCAAGGACTGTAAGGTCAGTGTTAATTGTTCAGAGTGTGGCAGCACAGATCACAACACATCTCTGCACCCAGGACCAGCCCCAAGAACCTCCCCCCCGTCCATAGTGACAATGAGTTTGACGGGGAGGCCAAGGACTACAGATGCAATAGCAATCACTACACAGTGCACTGAAGTCTTCAAAGCAATTACAGGTGGCGGATCCTGTTCCAAAATCTGTCTAGTAAGTGTTTACCCAAAAGGACACAGAGACAAAGCAGTCAAGCTCTATGCCATCTTGGATGGTCAGAGTAATAAGTCACTAGCTAGATATGTGTTTTTTGACATTCTAAACATCAAGGGCCCCAGAAGTCCTTACTCCCTTAGGGCCTGTGCAGGTACAATGGAAATGGCGGGGAGATGGGCTGACGGCCTACAAATAGAATCTATGGATGGTAAAACATGTCTTCCCTTACCAACCAGAATAGAATGCAATCAGATCCCAGACAACAAATCTGAGATCCCCACACCAGATCCAGCGCTTCACCAGACTCACCTGAATAACATAGCACATCTCATACCAGAAATAGATGATCAGGCTAAAATAATCTTGCTCCTAGGGAGAGATATCTTGCAAGCCCACAAAGCAAGAAAGAAGACCAATGGCCCTCACAATGCCCCATATGCCCAAAAACTGGATCTTTGTGAGTCATTACGGGCGGTACTGTGGTGTAGTGGTCAGCACTCTCACCTAGCAGTAAAAAGGGTCGCTGGTTCGAATCCCAACCACAACACTACCTGCCTGGAGTTTGCATGCTCTCCCTGACCCTGCGTGGGTTTCCTCTGGGTACTCTGGTTTCCTCCCACACTCCAAAGACATGCAGGTAGGTTAATTGGCTTCTGTCCAAAATTGGCCCTAGTATATCAATGAGGACTTTGGATTGTGGGCTACTTGAGGGTAGAGACCAATGTGAGTGTGCAATGTACAGGGATAGGGGTAGACACTCACTCAGGTTGAACTGGATGGACTGGTGTCTTTATTCAACCTTACTAACTATGAAACTATTATAGGTGATGTTTGCCCCGGAGGTGCACACAGACATCTTTCAATAACTTGTACATTAGAGAATGGTCGTCCTTTTTTCCAGCCCTGTAAAAATCACATCCTCATAAAGCAGCTACCACAAAGCAACCCTGTACCTCTTCCTTTCATAAGTTCCCCTGTGACAGCAATACCTATGACGGTGACCAAGAGAGCAAAGGAGGACAATCAGGTAGCAATCTCCATTGGGAATAGGGTCTTCCTGGAAGTTATGGAAAAGAGCATAAAGAAAGATGGGTCTAATAGCTGGGCTGCACCTCTTCCCTTTAGGCCAAGAAGACGACGTTTGCTTAACAACAGGGAGCAAGTATATAAAAGCTTCACTTCCCTAAGACACAATCTTCAAAGAAATCCAGAGATGAGGGAACACTTCCTTTCCTTCATGGAGAAAATATTCAAGAATGGTCATGCAGAGATCCTCCTCAAATCGCCCCAAACCTCAAAGACTAATGCCGCGTACACACGATCGGAATTCCGGCCAGAAAAAGACAGATGAGAGCTTTTCATCAGAAAATGGGACCGTGTGTATGCTCCATCGGAATTTAGCTGTCCGAATTTCCGCCAGCCAAAAATTGATAGCATGTTCTCAATTTTCCCGACGAAAAAACTTTCTATTGGTAATTCCGATCATGTGTATGCAATTCCGACACGCCAAAAATCACGCATGCTCAGATTCAACTACGAGACAGAAGCTATTGGCTACTGGCTATTGAACTTCCTTTTTCTAGTCACGTCATACGTGTTGTACGTCACCGCGTTATAAATGATCGGAATTTGATGTCACCGTGTGTAGGCAAGACAGCTTGAGCCGAATTCCGTCGGAATTCCGTCGGGAAAACCATCAGAGCTTTTTCCGATGAGAATTCCGATCGTGTGTACGTGGCATTAGAGGAATGATGGTACTTACCTATTTTTGGAGTCTATCACCCTAAGAAACCAGGGCAGATGAGAGTAGTGTTTGTGCCAAGCATGAGGATGTCACCCTAAATGATGTGCTTCTCTCTGGTCCTGACCTTAACAACAGGCTCTTAGGAGTACTCCTCTACTTCCGCAAAGATTAATTTGCATTCATGGCAGACATACAACAAATATTCCATTGCTTTTTGTTAAAGAAGAACACAGAAACTTTTTGAGGTTCCTATGGTTCAGGGACAACAATACCTCTGGAGACATCACAGAGTACCTCATGAGGGTTCACATTTTTGGCAACAGTCCTTCCCCTACAGTTTCCTATTTATAGACACAGATGTCAGCCAATTTGTGGACAAGGATTTTTGTAGATGACTGCTTGAAATCACTACCCACAAATGAAGCCACAATCAGTCTCCTCAAAAGCAATGCTTGCTTGCTCCAACTTAAGACTCCATACGATTGCTTCCAACAGTAGGGAAGTTATAGAAGCCTTTCCTGCCCAAGATCATTCTAGCGAGTTAAAAGACTTAGATTAGGGAACAGACTCACTTCCCAATCAATGCAGCCTTGGTTTGCTTTGGGATTTAAAATCTGACACTTTTACCTTCCAAGTAACTATGGATGAAATCCCTTTACCTGTAGAGGTGTCCTGTCTACCATAAACAGCCTGAATGTTCCTATGAGTTTTGCAGCACCTGTTACCATCCGGGGTAAAGCACTACTTAGAGACTTAACCTGTGAGACATTAGACTGGGACTACCCTCTCCCCACCGACAGGAAGAACCTATGGGTAGAGTGAAAGGACTCATTAACAGCTCTATCTAATCTCAAAGTTCCATGCCTGTATCCCCCCCGCCATCTACAGAAGTTCAGATGGAAAGACTAGTTATATGCAGAGCGCAGGCGCCACCTACTGTTCCCTTTCTATTATAGCTTTGCTGTTTGTAGAAGTTACCTATTGTATCTTTATATAATGTGTTAATAAAGTTGTTTGGAACCAGCACATTCTGGGAGAATTCTCTAGAGGAAGTGAATCAGAATCCATTTTAAGAATCTACAGCTACAGGAAGGCATGTTTTCTCCAATCTCTTGCAATCTCCCCTCAGCGTGCTTAAAACGTGGGTTCTTGTTATCCCATTCTGTGTTATAGAGCATTGTTTCTTTATCATATGCGAAATTGTACTGACTGATGTTTATTTTATCAATTTGTAGTTTCACCTGGCTTGTACTAATAAATTTAAGATAAATTAGCTCTTTGTCCTAGAGACAGAAAACCGTCGTAACACAAACATGCGGCCCCACTGGACTGGGCTTTTTGCTGTGGTGAAGCATATTTGCGTACCTCCCTTTGTGCTGGGAGCGCGACACACAATGTGCTCCCAGCACGGTGACCAGGGTCTCACCAAGAGCCCCGGCCCTGCTCTAACGATTGAGACCAGGAACTTCCGATTCTGGGTCAACTGATTGCTGTGATAGCCTCTGATTGGCTATCATAGTGATCAGTCACAGTGAAGCCTGCCCCTGTATTTTCTGTCTCTGTGAATTGACAAGAAAGATACATTGTACACAAAGTGTGTGTAGAATTTTTTTTTATAATAATTATTAAAAAAAATAAAAATTGTAAAAAATGCCTAGATCAAGGTTTGATCTAGGTCAATGCCAGGGTTAGTGTTTGGGTCAGGGTCCAAGGTCAAAGGTAAATTTTAGGTCAAAGGTCAGGGTCAGTATATTTTGGACAGGATTTTTTTTAACCACAATACTGGCCACTTTGCCCCCTTCCTTCCCAGATCGATTTTCAGATTTAAGTGCTCTTGCACTTCCAGTAAGAATTGCGTGGTCATGCTACGCTGTACCCAAATGAAATTTTTATTATTTTGTTCGCACAAATAGAGCTTTCTTTTGGTGGTATTTATTCACGACTTCGTTTTTTTTTTTTTTGCGATATATAAGCGAAAAAAAGCCGAAATTTGGAAAATAAACAATATTTTCTTTATTCTATTTTAAAAGAAATCCAATAAAATCAAATTTTGTCATAAATGTAAGCCAAAATGTACAGTAGGTGACCGCGATATTGTGTCAATCCACAATTATTAAAGGGGGCTCCCGGATTCCGATAAGCCCCCCGCCCGCAGACCCCGACAACCAATGGCCAGGGTTGTCGGAAAGAGGCCCTTGTCCTCATCAACATGGGGACAAGGTGCTTTGGGGTGCAAGGCCCCCCCTTCCCCAAGGCACCCCCCATGTAGAGGGCACGCGGCCTGGTACGGCTCAGGAGGGGGGGGCGCTCGCTCGTCCCCACCCCCTTTCCTGACCGGCCGGGCTGCGTGCTCGGATAGGGGTCTGGTATGGATTTTGGGGGGACCCCACGTCGTTTTTTTCGGCGAAGGGGATTCCCCTTAAAATCCCTACCGGACCTAAGGGCCTGGTATGCCCCCGAGAAGGCATGCAGGCTTCATGAGTGAGGCGACATTATTGCCTCTCTCTGGCTGCTATAGGAAAATTACATTTTCCTATTGCAGCCAGGGCAACGGGATCACGCTGGTTAGAGAAGCCTGTCGCCGGGAACCAGCGCGATACTGTCGCGCTGGAAACACAATATCGGCGGCACCTACTGTATTTTGCTACATGTTTTTGGTATAAAAAATCCTGTTAAGTGTATAATAATTGGTTTGTGTGATCACGGACATATGCAAATGATCATTGGGACATGTGATTGTACTGTTATATATGTGGGGGACATGTGTTTTGGGGATCATTACTTTGTGGGGACAGGTGTTTTGGGGACATGCGTGCGTTCCTGAACCGCCACTCAGAAGGAGTGAGCACCCGCCCGGCCGTACATATGCAGTGGCTGGGTGGGAAGTGGTTAATTAGTGTCGGTGTGTTTTAGGTAGGATAAAAAAAATGAAGCAAAATGCACACTATGTTTTCTGGGCTGTACTATGGGTACAACTAACTACTAACAATTAACATACACATATGTGGTATCGCTGCGTTCATCAGGAGCAGGAAAATTAGTTTTGGGTTGTTCTTTGGTGGTAGGTTATGGTATTAGCAAGATATATACAGTGATTTTTTTTTACTTTTTTTTTAATTTTGGGCAAATTTTCCTTTCATAATAAAAAAAAATCAAGCGATATCCATTACTATTTACCACCAAATGTAAGCTCAATTTGTCCTGAAAAAAACAAGGTATAATCCACCTGGATGCACAAAGTAGTTGTGATGATAAGTACGATTTCACTAACACAAGTCAAAATTTCTAAATTGGGCAATTTTGTATTACCCTTAGGCACAAAGGGGTTAATAAAAAAATATATATTCTTTAGAACCACTTTAAGACAATTCGATTTTACTGCCACTACAGGTGGATTTTGACACTGGCAAGAGTTCTTCAGAAAACACTTCCGACCGACTTGTTCTCCAAGATTTGGAGTCGACAGTCGAGTTATCCATCTTTGCAATGCTGCAATAGAGTTTTGGTCTTGATGGTAGCCTTCACTGAGGCAGTGCCATTCGCTTAATTCAACGCCAAGCCTCTATACAATACAACATTTTTTAATCATAGGACAAATTAGTTCAGTCTTTAGACAGTCTGATTTGCCTGATACCCAAGACCAGAATATCAATGGCCTGGTGGTTCTTCTATCTCTATATTTGACTCAAGATCACCGGAAGGAAATTTCACTTTTTTCTTCCCTTTCCCTTCCTACTGTCAGGATGTAAGTCATGCTGTATGAGTTTGTCTCTCAGCCACTGCTTTCATTAAGAAGACTCTTTTTTGTCATTCTTGAAGGTCTTCAGAAAGGAAAACCAGCTTTTCATTCCACCATTTCTCAGTGGCTCAGACAGCTTACAGCCCAAGCTTACTGTATAGGCTTAAATACAACATTTCACCTTTTCCTGTCAAGATACACTTTACTAGATTAGTGTCTCTTGGACCATTCAGCATCAGGCAACAGTTTCCCAAATTTTCAAGGCTTCTACCTGGTCTTCTGTTCATGTGTTTTGCCAGTTTTACCAGGTAGATGTTCAGGCCTCTTTTGATGCCAGTTTTGGGTGTAAGGTCCTTCAAGCAATTCTTTGAGCAGCAGGTTGCCCCTTGTTTTATTCTGTTTGTTGTTGGTTTGTTAGCCATTTGTCTGCTGTGTTGCCTTCCCCTCGGTTGAACTGTTTTTGGATAGTGCCATTTTCTGAGGTAAATTGAATCCTATTCCCACTATTGAGTAGTAAAGAAAACAGTATTTTTATACTTACTGTAATATCTGTTTCTTTAAGTTCACCACGGGACACAGATGCCACTCCTCTGTGTTTACGATCAACTCCTATGTACTGCTTTGCTACAAAACTGAAACATGCTGGGGTGGGAGAGATTATACCAAGCTGGCCAATGTTTTTGATCCAAATGCTTTTGGTCCAAATCCTCCTGTTAGCAGTGTGACAGTGTGAGGCCCTGTCCCTGTGAAAATGTAGGATAATGTGGCACAGGGTTCTCACATAGTTAGAGTGCGGGTTTCCAGAATATCAGTTCTGAGTGGAAAAAGGTGTTTTTCATATTTCTCTATGTTTTGCAATTCCTGAATCTGGAGTTTGTAAATTTTGAAGTGCCATAGATGAGAAAAAGTCTCCAACCCAGTGTCTGGGTCTTGGTAAAGACCATCAGGATGTATGCCTAGGTGCACACGGTCCTTATAATGAAGGATAGGGCAAAGCTGAAGACTATACCAAAGAGTCAGGCGATCTCCACCTTTCTCCAAAAGTCAGGGAGGCTGCAAGAGGCAGCCAGAGCATCTATGTCTATACAGAACAGGTGCAGTTGGTGACAGAGTAGCAGGGAGCTGAAAGAGAGTCTGAGTGTCAGGAGAACCCCTATTCAGAGGCCAGGAGTGGGCCTGTGCAGCAGGCTGCTACGACAAAAGGCTAAAGTTAGGAGGGACTGGTAAGCAGAGTAGCGGTGCTGCTGACATAGGGGCCAGGTGGCTTGCCATTTTTCAGTTGACTGTGTTGATAGTGAAAATCCCTGCATGGGCAACTTAATTCCATATGAACTTTTCCACTCTGTTTAATAAAAGTGGGCTGCCATGCCCTAATATACCGTTTGGACTGACATAACTCATTGAAACATGAATGAATGAATAACTTGTATAGCGTCACATATGCGAACAAAAGGGCGCTTTTGCCACCAGTGTCCGTCTGGGTTTTCAGAAAAGATGGGTCTTGAGCTTCTTCCTGAAGGCCAGATAGTTTACTTCTGAGCAGATGTCCACGGGTAGAGCATTCCATAGCTGTGGTCCTTGGACTGTGAACCTTCGTTCGCCTTTTAATTTATAATGGGTTTTGGGTATGTGGAGGAGGTTCTGGTTAGTTGACCGGAGAGTGCGACCCGGTTTGTAGTGCTGTAATGCACCTACCACATGAGCATGTATACCCCAACATCACAGAAGCAATATACATCAATTGTCTCAGATTATTTGAATCGTGTGTCCTTTAACACATTGTTCAGGAACTACAAAAAACTGTTATTAAACTTTGATGTGGCTTGGCGGTAAATGCTTTCTGCCTACGCATTTCAGGTCTGAGTTTGGCGCAATCTGACAATCTGTTGTCAGCTTTCTGATTTGATCATAGCTGTGATTCTTCCTCCTTTCATAGTCTGCTGTGACTTACTAGATAACATTAAGGAAAAATCACATGACCCAGTCCACGGGCAGTCTTATTTTATTGTATGTTTTTAACATCTGATTTGTGTTTGATAATAAGAGTATAAAACATCAGAACTTTGTATTTTCATTCTATCTTCTACCCTGATATTTTTTTCTTTAAATCAGTTGTTTAATGTTTTGAACAGATCAATGCCCAAGCCAGATTTCGTTTTAGACAGAATGGAAAATAGATTGAATTTCTTTTAGTTTTTTATCTTCCACCTGTGTCCCCAGGAGATATATTTAAAAACAATGCTGCTCACATTCCTCAACAACCACAGCACCACAGCATTCAATAGTGAACAGTGGCCAGATTTCCCCTCACTTGGGCCATAAAGTGATGCAAAATCTCTACAGTGGAGACACAGAATTGTACTCCGTCTAAATAGGAAAGGGTTAGAACCTCTACGAGGTTATCATTACTGGCAATGTCTTCCTATCAGCTGCTGACAGCTACTTCCCTCATCTTTCCAAAATTTCAGTAAAAGTATAAAGAGCTCAAAGTAACCAAACCTTTTTTTTTTTTTTACAAGCTTCTTTCACATAAAAAGTTCAATGAAATATTAGTTCAGCAGACATTTAGCTTTCAAATTCCAGTAAATTATATCAGCTAAAATGTGTTCATTCATTTTATATTGTCCATCAAGGGTTTCTCGTTCACAGGATCATCCTGCTGGAAAACTGGATTATTGTAGGCTTCACTGTGTCCATTGGTCATCATCTCGCTGTTGTTATATATTGTTTTCCCAATCAATGGCCATTCTGCGTCCTCTGCCAATGTTGTCCGGAGTATTTTATACTTACTCCCAGGCTTTACATTTAAGCACCTCTTCAAGGCTACCCAAAGAGCTCTATTATCCAAAATAAACTCCTGAAAAGATTTAATGTAACCATCAGATATAAAAGCTTTCTTATGCAATGGCATATATTATTTCAGTCAGTAACAAGAACATATGATACACACAGTTTATGAAAAATCTTTTACATACATTATCTCACAAAAGTAAGTACACCCCTCACATTTTTGTAAATATTTTATTATATCTTTTCATGTGACAACACTGAAAAAATTACACTTTGTTTCAATGTAAAGTAGTGAGTGTACAGCTTGTATAACAGTGTCAATTTGCTGTCCCCTCAAAATAACTCAACACACAGCCATTAACGTTGAAACCACTGGCAACAAAAGTGAGTACACCCCTAAGTGAAAATGTTCAAATCAGGCCCAATAAGCCATTTTGTTTCCTCCCTGGTGTCATGCGACTCATTAGTGTTACAAGGTCTCAGGTGTAAATGGTGAGCAAGTGTGTTACATTTGGTATCATCACTCTCTCATACTGGTCACTGGAAATTCAACATGGCACCTCATGGCAAAGAACTCTGAGTATCTGAAAAAAAGAATTGTTGCTCTACACAAAGATGGCCTAGGCCAGTGATGGTGAACCTTGGCACCCTAGCTGTTTTGGAACTCCATTTCCCATGATGCTCATGCACTCTGCAGTGTAGTTGAGCATCATGGGAAATGTAGTTCCAAAACATCTGGGGTGCCAAGGTTCACCATCACTGGCCTAGACTATAAGAAGATTGCCAAGACTCTGAAACTGAGCCACAGCACGGTGGCCAAGACCATAAAGCGGTTTAACAGGACAGGTTCCCCTCACAACAGGCCTTGCCATGATTGAGCAAATAAGTTGAGTGCACGTGCTCAGCGTCATATCCAGGGGTTGTCTTTGGGAAATAAACGTATGAGTGCTGCCAGCATTGCTGCAGAGGTTGAAGGGGTGGGGGGTCAGCCTGTCAGTGCTCAGATCATATGCTGCACACTGCATCAAATTGGTCTGCATGGCTGTCATCTCAGAAGGAAACCTCCTCTTAAGATGATACACAAGAGAGATGCAAACAGTGCCATCTTAAGAGCATTATAGGCCCCAGGGCAATAGAGTGCACTGAGGCCCTGTCTACACAATTACGCACGAGAATAAAAATTAAAATTATCAATAAGGCTATATTTATTGGTGCTTCCAACACCTGGATTGAGCCAAGATGTTAGTTTTGGAAATTTACACATTTTCTCTTTCTCCTCTGCAGCCATTTTCCTCTTCTTTGCTCCACTCAAAACATTATGTTTCATTTCTGCTCTAAAGGTTATTTTCAGGAACACATACTAAAGTTTCTTTTTCCTCACCTTTCTTACACTTCCTCAAACTAGTGGCAACTCTAAGATTGATATATAAGGGGGACACATAAGATATTACAGTTAAAACTTGGGGGGGGGGGGGGCTGGTCACTAATAACTTTCACCACTAAATCATACAACTAAAAAAAAACTAAATAAACATATATAAATGTACACACTCTGATGCTGCTGGTGCTGCCTGGTGGGTATTAATGCTGGCGTGTGTACTGCTGCCTGGCTCACGGAAGTGTGACAGGAAGCATGTGGCCGCAGTGGGGAGCAGAGCTGATGCTTCCTGCATCTGTCACAGGCGGAATGCATTTCATATCACTCCCCCTGTGAAGAGCCCGAACCACACAGAAAGAAAGCACCGGCTCCGTTCTTCACAGTGACAGCTGACTCACACCGCACACTGCCCGCCGTTGAGTCACTGACTGATATTGGGTCTGATTGCACGGCACTCTGTCTCTGTAAGGGAGCCACACAGCCTGGCATAATGTGGCAGCGAACTTTGTGACATCTGAATAGGGGCATACCTAGTGCATTTGGCACCCGGGGTGGATGCTATATCTGGCATCCCCCCCGACTTTAAAATATAAAAACACCCCTCTGTGCCCCCTGCATACCTCTGCACCCTCCAATATCTCTTTGTCACTACTATGTATCCCCTCTCCACAACTCTTTACATTACACAGCCCCCCTCCCCCCCACAGCTCTGACCCCTACACATTACACAACCCCTGCACCTCTGGACCCCTTTACATTACACAGCACCTTGCACCCTGAAGCTTTTGGGTTCACGCTGGTGTCCTGGAGTTTGTCCCCATTTTTAGCTGCAGTCCCACAGACTTCTATTAGTTTGTATAATTTGACTATGTTTTCTGAAAGCACACCAAAGATGCAGTATAGAGGACATTTGGTGCGCTTTCAGAAAATTTAGCAAAAATGTGTAACCTAATAGAAGTCTGTGGGACTGTAGAGAAAATTGCGGCAAATGCAGGAAAACTGTGTATACACCAGCACTGCAACTGAACCACAGCACATCTGTGTGAACCCACTTGAGCCCTGGTTCACATATATGTGATGCAGGAATCAGCGCAATTCTAGTGCGGATTCCTGCATTGCATGTCGCTTGCCGGCAGTTCACACTGCCCTTTGCAAACTGCTATGGGAGTCAATGTAATGTTAATGACACCCCCAGATCGGTTTGCAGATCACAGTGCAAACTGTGAAATGGTGCAGGAATCAGATTGCATAGGTGTGAACACCTATCCGATCCGATTCCAGTGCGGACCAAAAAAAGGGTCCTGCACTGTTTTGGTGCAAATGCCATTTCAGCTATACAATTTGTATGGCTGAATTTGCATCGCACAGACATTGCATGTGATTTGCACAGCAATGTGGTGCGAATCACATGCAATGTCTATGAGCAGTAGTGAAAACCCTGTCTAAAAGAACATGATGGAGCCAACTATTACCATGGGTTGGTTAAAAGAAAATTCTTTGGATAGAGTTAATATAAGATTGTGCTGGAGGACAACAGAGGAAAGAGGGGGAGTGAAAGAGATTTGGGAGAGAGAGGGCAGTGTCTTGACAGAGTGACAGTGCGGCTAACTCACTTGGATGTTTCTAGGATGCTCACACTGGTTCAGTCGGTGGCTTCTGTAGGCACTTGTTTCAACTTTCTAGCCCCCACATTCCTTTCGGACGTAGCACACGGGCTGCACAGAGCATGGATGGACACAGGAACAGAGGGGAGGGAGGGGGCAGAGCCGAAGCAGCCTCTTACATCTCTGTGGACGGGGGGGGGGGAGAGTGTTGTTCTCACTGGGCCAATAGAATGTAATGTAGAATGCACAGCATTGTGACAAGTGCAGTCGAGCCGACATCCCTATATTTATGCCCGATGGATCAGTCCACCTGAGCTGGGATCTCCCTGTTCTGTAGGTTGTGACATTGCTGCTGCTCTACCAAGCCTGCCCATTGTCACTGTTTCTTACAGGGGAAGACAGGGGTGCTGCCTGACACCCCCCCAGTGTGTGGCACCCGGTGCGGACTGTCCCCCTGCCCCCGAGTTAGTACGCCACTTCATCTGAATGATGATTGGCTGGGGTCACTGGGCAGGTGGGCCCCCCAGGCAAGTGGGGCCCCCGGGCAACTGCCCAGCGTGCCCATGCGAAAAGACAGCCCTGATCGCAAACAGTTTGCTGAAGACAAGCAGACTAAGGAAATGGATTACTGGAAAAATGTCCATTTGGTCTGACGAGACCAAGATAAACATATTAGGTTCAGATGGTTGAGTGAATCATGAATGCCAATATGTACTGTGACACACTAAAGCAGAGCATGATCCTCTCCCTTCAGAGACTTGGCCACAGGGCAGTATTTCAACATGACATTGACCCCAAAGACACCTCCAAGATGACCACTGCCTTGCTAAAGAAGCTGAAGGTAAAGGTGATGGACTGGCCAAACATGTCTCCAGACTTAAACCCTATTGAGCATCTGTGGGACATCCTCACATGAAAGGTGGAGGAGCACAAGGTCTCTAACCTACACCAGCTCTTTGATGTCATCATGGAGGAGTGGAAGAGGACTCCAGTGGTAACCTGTGAAGCTCTGGTGAACTCCATGCCCAAGAGGGTTAAGGCAGTGCTGGAAAATAATGGTGGCCACACAAAAGTTTAACACTTTGTTCCAATTTGGACATTTTCACTTAGGGGTATAATCACTTTTATTGCCAGCGGTTCAGACATTAATGGCTGTGTGTTTAGTTATTTGCTGGGGACAGCAAATTTACACAATTGTTATACAAGCTGTACAATTGAAAATATATAATAAAATATTTACAAAAATGTGAGTGGTTTGTGAGATATAGATATTGTACATATATTTAAAAAGCCCTCTCCATACAATAATATTTTTAAATCTATAACAGAAATTCAAAGCAGGCACTGTGATGTCTCTATGTATCTCCTAATGTTTTTTGGGAGCCCTGGGTCACTTGAGACATGGAGAACTCTAATATGCATATGTGGATTTGGAGCAGAAAGTCCAGTTACAAAATGAAAGAGGATAGCCCGTCAAGGCATTATTTGCATTTAAAAGTGCTTCAGGATTTAGGAAACCTTAGGTGCTCAAAAAGACATTTATGCCACGTACACATCGAAATGTCCAGTGGACTAGGTCCGCCGGACCACAGTACGCCGGACAATTTGATCATGTGTGGGCTCCAGCGGACTTTTTTATCATCAAAAGTACTATTTAGAATGTAGTTTTGACTCAAAATTTGTCCGCCGGACTTGGCTTTCAGTGGACAATCCTTTCATCAGTGTCCGGCGGACTAAGAATGACGCATGCTCTGAAGCAAGTACGCTATTGGCTACTGGCTATTGAACTTCCTTTTTCTAGTCCCGTTGTACGCGCTCTACGTCATCACGTTAGAAATCGCCGGACTTTCAGAGCGTCCATGTGTGGCCAAGTCCGTTCGTTATAAAGTCCGGCGGATTGTTTGCCGGACCAATTTCGCCGGACAATTCGATCGTGTGTATGCGGCATAAGAGGTACAAGTGGGTACTGGTGTACAGTATGCCTGTTTACAATCATGTCATAGGTTTACAAGTTTTATAGTGTAAAAAGGGTTGCTTTAACCACTTCCCGACCAGCGCACGACGATGTACGTCGACAGAATGGCACGGGCAGGCATATTGGCGTACATGTACGTCCAATCTTCAATGCCGCCCTGCCACCGGGAGCGCGCCATCGTCGGGACCCCCGTGAGTCCGGTTGCAGGGACCCGCGGACTCGATCGCCGCGGGCATCCCCGCGATCGTCTCACGGGACGGCTGAATGGAGGAAATGCCGTGTAAACAGCATTTCTCCATTCTGCCTAGCAACTAGTGACGCTGATCTCTGCTCCATATGATTGGAGCAGAGATCAGTGTTCACTAAATGAAAGCCTAACCCCCCCACAGTTAGTAACACACCCCTAGGAACACTTAACCCCTACACTGCCCCCCACTGGTTAACCCCTTCACTGCCAGTGTCATTTACACAGGAATCACTGCATTTATATAGCAGTGATTACTGTATAAATGACAATGGTCCCAAAAATGTGTCAAAAATGTCCGATGGGTCCCCCACAATGTCACAGTCACAATAAAAATCACTGATCGCCGCCATTACTAGTAAAAAAAAAATAATAAAAAATTATTAATAAAAATGCTATAAAACTACCCCTATTTTGTAAACGCTATAACTTTTGCGCAAACCAATCAATAAACACTTATTGCGATTTTTTTTACCAAAAATATGTAGAAGAATACGTATCGGCCTAAACTGAGGAAAAAAAAGTTTTTTTTATATATTTTTGGGGGATATTTATTATAACAAAAAGTAAAAAATAATGCGTTGTTTTCAAAATTGGCGCTCTATTTTTGTTTATAGCGCAAAAAAATAAAAACCACAGGGGTGATCAAATACCACCAAAAGAAAGCTCTATTTGTGGGGAAAAAAGGACGTCAATTTTGTTTGGGAGCCACGTCGCACGACCGCGCAATTGTCAGTTAAAGCGACGCATCGCAAAAAGTGGTCTGGTCTTTGACCAGCAAAATGGCCCGGTCTGAAAGTGGTTAAACACCTAAAGTATTATACTCCTGTAAATGACACCTAATATATTATATTCCTGTAAATATTTTACTGAAATTTTATATTTTATCCACTTATAAATGAAAGTTGCAGAATATCTTGAGTCTAAACAGAAACATTTCCATAGTTTTCAAAAGTTGATCTGTTTTTGAATCGAAATACCTATTAGGTTTTTGACGATGAGGGGACTACAAATATGCAAATCAACTACTCTACTCAGTTAGGCAGGCCATTGCAATAAAACAATGGCTGGTTGTACTGAAGTTTATCAATACATACAACCAACCTGCCCATAGATGGATAGAAATTTTACCAGTTCCCGCTGAACCTGGCTGAATTTTGATTTATCTATGGCTGGCTTTAGGTAACAAGGTAAAATGGAAGGAACTAGAAGTTTCTAGGGATGATAATTTACATATTTTCTTGCCCCCAGTTTTTAAATTGAAGTCCTCATCTTTCAGGCTTTAATTTTAAGCTTTGCACATAAATCAAATAGACACTTGTAAGAATATTGCATAATATCGACCACAAATGTATAAATGCAGTATCTACATGAAATGGCATCTATAGTCTCAGTAGACATGTGATGTTTGAAGTTTGGAGTCATGGTCCAAAGTCAGTAAAACCAAGCGAGTAACAAAATTACTTAAATATAAGCGTTCATTAACAAGGTAGTGGTAAACAGTGAATACCCTTCCTAAATACACACAGTATAATACTCTTAACATTGATACCAATACTGGTTTATTTTTCTAATGAAATTACCTGTATGTTCTAATGAAACATGTATTGATAAATTGTAAAGGTTGTTTTTTTAATACCAAAAACTATATAAAATAGCCTCATTCACAATAATACTGACCTCCACTACAAATGTTACCACCAGATTTACAACCAGTAGTACAATTATATGTATTCTCCAGCTGATAGGTGTACAGCAAAGCTGAAAATAAAAGAGAATCAATTAGTTATCTTGACTTTATTGAAAGATAGGTGCACTCAATTGAACCAATTCATCCTTATATTTTTTCTAACTCAAAATTTTGTCTCATTCCCTTATTGTTTTAGCTACTGAGAACTTCATCTAAGTAACATCTCATATTTCCACAAGATAAAGTGATAATAAATGCTATTTTTTTATTTTATCTTACAGGTAGTAGAGGAGGGCACTGAGGGGACAGACAGAATGCTGCAGCTGTCTAAAATTGTTGCAAGATGGAGGGAGAAGAGGCAAGGCTTGCCAGGTGCTGGGTGATTCAATGGCTGCACACAGCTAAACTCAGGTTGCATGGGTCTCTCTTTGCAGCCTGCTAGGTAAAGGAGACATCCGCAAACAGGATGAGGGAGTGTTAGAGCAGTTTGGCAGTCAGGGCCAACCAAACACAGATAAAAAGGGACATTTTTAACCACATGGGGCAATTTGAAAATTTTCACACACGTTAAAATCTGCTTTTTTTGTTATAAAATCGCTTGGAACACCAAATATTATATGTTTTTAAAGCAGAGGCCCTGGAGAATAAATGGGTGGCTGCTGCAATTTTTTTATGTCACCCAATATTTGCACAGCCATTTATCAAACACAAAGTTTCAGGAAAAAAAAATACAATAAAATACATTTTAGTGCACACAAACACAATACAATAAGCAATTTTTGTTAAAAATAAAAAAAGATGAGGTCACACTGAGTAAACAGATACTAACTATATATGTCAAGACTCAAAATTGCATGCACCCTAGAAATGCCAACAAGCATCGGTACCTAAAACTTTGCATAGCTTTAAAAGCTTTTAGAGGTTATCAGTAGTGTTATTCATTATTCCATTGAAATTTATTACACTGCTACAGACAATGCACATTGATGCATAAAGGGAACAGGGTATAACATTTTTTCTAGCTAGGATTACAATCATATGTTCCAAGATAAACTAAAGCTTTCAAAAAATAAAATGCCACCTGGCTTTGGAATGTCTTGTACTTATTAAAAAGGAAGTAAACCCTGATGGGTTTTACTTCCTCTTTTGTTCCCTACAAAGTAAAAGCATAATGGGCTAGTATGCATTGCATACTAGCCCATTATGTGCCAATTACCTGCAAACAAAGCCGATGTCGGCGATGTCCCCGCCTCCATCTTTACCCCTCTTCCTTTCGGGGCCGTGGACTCTGGCTCTGTGACTGGCCAGAGTCGCGTGACTTCACTCCCGTGCATGCGCGCAGGAGCTGACAGTCATGGCACTGGCCCTTTAGAAAGTGTACATGTGTCGGCGCAAGCGTATATGGTTAATATAGGAGATATTTCCAGTACCTACAGGTAAGCCTTATTATAGCCTTATTATAGGTTTACCTGTAGGTAAAAGTGGTGTGTAAGGGTTTACAACTACTTTAAGTATGTGTTGGGCAATAACTCGCAGTATTCAACAATATTTTAGAATGCTGACATGAGATTAGTGACAGATTCTAAATGATGTTTATAGGTCACTGCACAGTTGTCTGCTACATTTAACCCCTTTCACACTGAGGCATTTTTCAGGCACTTTTGGGCTAAAAATAGCACATGTAAAGCGCCAGAAAAACGGGTCCCCTGCAGTCTCAGTGTGAAAACCGGAGTGCTTTCATGCTGAGGCAATGCGCTGGCAGGACGTTAAAAAAACTCCTGCAAGCAGCATCTTTGGAGCAGTGAAGGAGGGGTTTATACACCGCTCCTTCACCGCTCCTGCCCATTAAAATGAATAGGCAGCGCTGCCGAACCGCCGGCAAAGCGCCACTGCAGAGGTGCTTTGTGGGTCATTTTAACCCTTTTTCAGTGCTTTCACGCTGAGGCAATGAGCTGGCAGGATGTTGAAAAAACTCCTGCAAGCAGCATCTTTGGAGCAGTGAAGGAACGGTGTATACACTGCTCCTTAGCCGCTCCTGCCTATTGAAATGAATGGGCAGCGCTGCCGAACTGCCGGCAAAGCGCCACTGCAGAGGTGCTTCGTGGGTCATTTTAACCTAGCGGCCGAAAACCTCTGCAGAAATGATGGTAAAGCGCAGCTTCTTTGTGTTAAAGGTCTGCGGGTGGGGGGCTTATCAGAATCTAGAATCCCCCTTTAACAAGGGGACCCCCAGATCCCGGCCTACCCCCAAGTGAATTGGTAACGAGTACATTGTACCTCTACCATTTCACAAAAAAGTGTCAAAAATAGTAAAAAAGACAGGAGACACTTTGGGACAAGTCCTTTATTTAAAAAAAAAAAAATGTGATGTAGATACATCTCACGCTGCCCGACAGACCGAAAAAATAAAAAAACAGCTCCACATCCATGAGTGGCTCCCGCCGAGTGATGCTTCTTCTTGGTGACATTTTATATAGCTGAGGGCGGGGCCACCCGGTGACATAAACCCCCCTCTGATGCCACGTGACGTTGCTAAATATCTATATTGCCGAGACCCGACAATTCATTACAGCCACGATCAGTTTTAAATTACTTTTTTTTCCTTTAGAAATGTCATTTTGCTGTGGTACTGGTCTAAACACAGAAAAACGATGCCACTTTACAGGCATACTATAGACACCCCCTAGGCATGATATTTAAAGGTATATTTCATTTTTATTGTTTCACTTTAAGCATTATTAATATCACTGCTCCCAAAAAAACTGCAATTTTTAAAACTTTTTTTGCAATGATACATGTCCCCTGGGGCAGGACTCGGGTCCCCAAACACTTTTTATGGCAATAACTTCTATATAAGCCTTCAAAATGAGCACTTTTGATTTTTCATGTTTGTGTCCTATAGACTTTGGTGTTCACATATTTTTTTTGCCTGTTTGCAAGTTCTGGTGCGAACCAAAAATAGAGTGTTATTCCTCCCCAATAGCCAATGACACATGAGCATGTTTGGTAGCATAATATTAATCCCTCCAATGCAAACAATTATTGTATAGAATGAAGAGAATCATACATTAATAATAGTATTTTCTGTGTATGCTTGTGCTCAGCTCCATAGCGTAGTGGTAGGCTGCTACCTTTAAAGGTTCAAGCCATGGGTTTGAATCCCACTAATGGTGTCACCGCTTGAAAACATACATTGTACTCAGCAGCATAATTAGCAAATGCAGGTTCGAGCCCCATTGACTTCCACCATTCCCGCATATGTGATCTGACAGGCATATTCGCCGGCAATAGCGATGCTTACCATTTGCATTTGTGCCCAGTTTCTGAGAGTTGAAGTCTTAATTGGCCTTAATTGGGTGCTATTTTCCAGGACTACAAGATCATTTATTGGCACTATAGTAAATTACCCCCAATATCTTACTTTTTGCTATAATAAATATCCCAAATTAAAAAAAAAAAAAAAAATGTTCCAGTTTAGGCCGATATGTATAGGGTATAGATTTATGGCATTTTTATTAGTATTATTTTTGTTACTAGTAATGGTGACGATCAGCAATTTTTATCAGGACTGCAATATTGCAGCGGACAAATCGGACACTTTTGACACATTTTTGGGACCAGTGACATTTATACAGCAATCAGTGCAATAAAAATGCACTGATTACTATATAAATGTCAGTGGCAGGGAAGGGGTTAACACTAGAGGGAGATCAGGGGCTTAACTATGTTCCCTAGGTGTCTTCTAACTGTGCGGGGGATGAGACTGACTAGGGGAGGACAGAGATTGGTGTTCATACTTAGTAATCAATGGGCAGCGCCGCCAAAGCGCTGGCAAAGCACCACTGCACTTTGCCGGCGCTTTTTTAACCCTTTTTCAGCCACTAGCAGGGGTTAAAAGCACCCCGCTAGTAGCCTAAAAGCACAGCTAAAACGACGGTAAATCGCTGCTAAAAATAGCAGCTCTTTATTGTCGACGCCCCCAATGTCTCTTTGAGGGCATCACAGAACAGCTGTATTTATACTGAAATTAAATTACACACTTGTGGACTCTATTTACTAATTAGGTGGCCTCTGAAGGCTAATTGGTTCCACTAGATTTTAGTTAGGGGTATCAGAGTAAAGGGGGCTGAATACAAATGCATGCTTTTCAGATATTTATTTGTAAAAAAAATTGAAAAACAGTTATAATTTTACTTCCACTTAACAATTATGTGTCACTTTGTGTTGGTCTATCACAGGGATATGCAATTAGCAGACCTCCATCTGCTGTAGAACTACAAGTCCCATGAGGCATAGCGAGACTCTGACAACCACAACCATGACACCCAGAGGCAGAGGCATGATGGGACTTGTAGTTTTGCAACAGCTGGAGGTCTGCTAATTGCATATCCCTGGTCTATCACATAAAATCCCAATAAAATACATTTACGTATTTAGTTGTAACATGACAAATAGGGGAAAATTTCAAGGGGTGTGAATACTTTTTCAAGGCACTATGCCTGTATGTTTATACCTATATTAAGAATGCACTATTTATCTACCAAAAATATTTTATCGGTAGAGCTTTTCAGCAAGTTGGGAGGTAATCATCTACTACACACTGATAGACTAAAGCCTGGTGCACACTAATAGTTTTTTTTTTTCATTCTACCCAGCAGGATGAATGAAAAAAAACCTGGCAGTTCCGGTCAGAGCCGCTGTACTAATGATCCAACATTAGTACAGCGATCTCCCCTGCTAAGCTTTTGGGTACTGACAGGGGGACGGCCCCTCTACCAGAAAACTCCATTCAGCTCTAGCAGCCATTGGCTAAGAGTGCTGATGGGGAGCTGGCCGGCCACTGGTTTTTCATGGCCTTGATGGGGAAATCCAGCGATTTTCTTTCCTTCAACCTATGGTTTTACCTGTGGGAAAATCAATGAAAAAGTCCTTGACCCTTTTTCCAAAACCGTGTGCAGGGCAGCCACACAGAACCACAAAAGCGTTTTTTTGATGTGTGGGGGTGCCATTAAAAATTATTGTCAACCCTGTGTGTCTGCTAAAATGCAGCGGATCTGCGGGTTGATAACCAGTGTGATTATGCACTGGTTCCTGACCTGCATAGGTGTGAACTCAAACTAACCCAAACCATTTACATTATAAGGAGCATAAAAAAGCTATTAAAAAGCTTCTCTGTTGGCCTGGAAGCCACATATGTTTCAGCATGTTTCTGTGTGTTTTTATGCACATTTAGGCACGTTATTCTGCGTAAAAAAGTTGCAAACACATTGCAGTTTTATGTACATCCCTCTAATGCATATAAACTCAGTGTTCTAGTGCGAACATGACACACAGAAAACGTGTTTTCTTTGTGTCGGGGTAGTTAACTATATTCATCCAATAAGGAAAAATGTAGGTAACTGCATATAGTATGATCATACCCTAATGCCGTGTACACACGACCAGACTTTTTGACAGAACTGGTCAGACGGAACAAATCGTAAGACCGTGTGTGGGCTTCATCAGACCTTCAGTGGACATTTTCTGTCGCAAATCAGATGGACTTTAGATTTAAAACATGTTTCAAATCTTTCCGACGGACTCGAGTCCGGTGGAAAAATCAGTTTGTCTGTATACTAGTCCGACGGACAAAAACCGACGCTAGTGCAGCAAATGGCTACTGGCCATGAACTTCCTTATTCTAGTCCAGTCGTATGTCATCACGGTCAAATCCGTCGGACTTTGCTGTTAGTGTGTGTAGACAAGTTCAATTCGACGGAAGTCCATCGAAACTCTGTCGATAAGTCTGACGGAATTCAGTCCGTCGAAAAGTCTGGTCGTGTGTACACGGCACTAGAAGAATCATGCACCTCAATCTCATTTGTGAATTTCTGTGTGTCCTGGTAATTGCTTTCCCTTTGTGGCAAATTATGTTTTATACTAAGTGATCAAGTAGAGAAAATGCTAAAGAAAGGCAATCACAAAGCGCATTTAGAAAGTCACTAGTATGCTAAGTTGTTTATTTGATTTGTAAGTAAATGCTTACCTCTAAAACAATGTAAATGTTTTCAAAGTCAGCAAATATGAAGAATATGGTAAAAATAACTTCTATAATCAGTACGACCACAAACAAATCTGGAAAACAAAAAATAAATTTATATATAGATAAGAAAAATATTTAAAATAATAAGTTGTTTAGATTGCTTTCCTACTTGTGATTTGGAAAAAGTGGTAAACTTGTCTAGTCTATAGCGTCTGGTCAAATGTTTGTGTTCTTTTTCCAACCCAGATCAAGTTTTAGAAAGAAATTTGGTTGGCAATTGGGAGAACGTTTCTAACGTTTCAGGGGAGAAATATTAGTATTTTGAATATGGCTCTCCCATTGCAATCTACCTCTCCCTTTTTTAATATATTATGTAGGCCCAGCCAGCAGTGAAATTAGCCCGGTCTGTGACTGCTACCCAGTGGCTGCACACCTGGGCCTTTACTGAAATTGTCACACACAGCACGCTTTGCCACTTCCCTCCCTCTCCCTAGCTTCCAGTGAGCAGTGTTTTTTTTTGCTTTTTTTTTACTTCTTTTGTCTGAGTATAGAGCTGTGTTTTTACCAAGCATGTTTGAAGCCAATTACTGTTAACTGACTTACTACTTCTGCTGGAAGTTTATTCCAAGCATCAACTACCCTTTCAGTAAAAGAATACTTTCTAATACTTTCTAATAGATTTGTTTTTAAAATCTCCTCCTTCTAGTTTGAGGTCATTATATTACATTGTTGTAGGAGAAGCTCAGTACATATTAGAACCAGAAGGCTATTACATGCTCATAATTCTGAGCAAACTGCAGAATGTGCAATAGCATGCAAGTGCAAATGTATTAGCATGTGCACAAAAAGAGTGTGCAATTGTGCGCCCGATAGTGGCGCCAAATAAGCTATTTGAGCTGGGCTATGACATGAACAGATTGCTGCGTTTCTGTTTAACCAGTGTATTGACCTGCTATACCTGCCTACCTGTTCACGACCTGGCTTTCCCCTGACCAGTCTCTGTATTCCTGCCTGCCTGCTGTGACTTTGGCTTTTACTCTGACTCCACTCCTATTTTGCACTCCTGTACCCCACTGCCTGGCTGTGTACTGGTCCCAGCCTGTATCCTGCCTCTGTCTCATGTTGCTGTACCTAACTGCCCAGCTGTCGATGACCTTTTGTCCTGGCTACACTCCTGCATGCCAATCAAGAGTCACTGTGTTCCAGTTCCTGGTTCCTGCCTGGTGATCTTTTTTCTGTAGGGAGCACTAATGTGTGAAATACAACCGTTTACCTAGTTTAGGTCTGCTTGATAAGTGACTGCATATGTCATATACTCACAGTTAGTATATAATGGCTGTCGGAAGGGCTTCCCCTTAGAGAAGACAAAAGATAGGATCACCAAGTGTACACATGTTATCAGCCACAGTGTTGTAGACTCAAAGCTAAAATAGTTAATTGTCTTTCTTTCATAAATTAAAATATGGGTAAGATTCCTGTTCAGGCTTTCATTTCCAGGATGGCAGGCACTAGGAGAGAATGACAATAAACACCACATTAGCACATGTAGAAAAGCTGTATAGTTATTCCATTTGAAACTTTATTATAGCAAAGCTTTTTTAATGTGAAAAAAGGAAAAAAATGCGCTAACTTAATGAAAAAAACAAAAACAAGCTGCAATGCCCAAATGATTTACTACATTCACGGAAAAGAAAAAAGAAAGCGGGCTGCGCTAAAAGAAATAGTGAGGTATTCAATCAATGAAGAGATGCTAAAACATTAAAAAATTAATCGATAATCTCCCCAATAATATAAAGGAAAATGTGCAAAAAACAATTCATATATATATATAATTAATAATCTCCCCAATATTGCAAAGGAAAAATGTGCAAAAAACAATTCCTACATATAGTATGCTAAATAACTTATCTAAACAGATATAGCTAAAAACGTGTTGATAATAGGATACAGGTGATAATAAAAATAAATAAATAAATCAACTTAAATCATAATCAATCCATAATGACTGTACTAAAAAGTCCATAAAAAAGTCCCAAAGAGAGATAATGGTAATAGCTCCCACGGTGAAGAAACTGTGAAGTAAATCCAAAAATGTGTCAATTGTGAACGCCTCCACCACAGTACATGCTGCCGCTTACCAGATGCTAATGGTTCTTTATTATGGAGAACCGCAAAGCACAGATGGCTATTTCCCCCAGCCTAGGTTATTGAATGGATGGAATAATGCGATCAGCCTCCCCCAGTTCAGACCCCCAGTCACACGGCTTACCTGGAATCTCCCACTGTGGCTGCTCCGGTAGAACCTGTTTTGCAGGCCATCCCTGCTGTCTCTGTGAAGGCACCTGCCTCAAATATTATATCTATAAGAGGTATGTCTGGTTCTGCTCTGCTTCCCTAGTAATTTGGGGGTGAGCTAGTCCCGCAGAGGGTTTCTCAACCAGGTTGATATATACTTTGAGATGCTGCCCCAGGCATTTCCCATGGACAGAAGCAAAGTAGGTTTCGTGATAGGTTTGCTTTTTGCCTTGGCCTGGGCAAACCCTCTATGGGAGACGCAAAAACCTGTTGTCTTGAGTTACCCTGAGTTTGTGGCTTTTTTTAAAAGGATATTTGACGTTCCTGCATGCTCTGCTTCTGCTGCCAAGTGGCTCATGTCCATCAGAGTACAAGAACTGTTGCCAATTACGCCATTGAATTCCATACTCTGACAGCAGAGGTTGCTTGGAACAATGAGGCCCTTGTGGCTGCTTTTTATCATGGTCTCTTGGATACCATCAAGGATGAGATAGCAGCCCGAGATATACCCACTGAGCTTGAGAAGTTGATCACGTTTGCCACCCTCATTGACTCGACCCAGAGAAAGACTCTTTTAAAGAAGTGCTAGTGGAAGCCTCCTGTACATTTGTCTCCAAGCTTTGCAGTCCCATCCTTGCCTCCCTCACCTCCCATGCCTCCTGGTACCAAGTTGGTCAGTGAAGGTGAACCCATGCACTTGGGCTTCACACGTCCCTCTGCGGATGAGAGAGCCTTTAGGAGGAGGGAGAGATTTGCCTTTATTGTGGCCAGGCAGGTCACTTTATTAAGTCTTGTCCTACCCATCCTGGGAACGCCCATACCTTGAGGTCCTGTCATGGACAGACCTTAGGTGGCGTTGTTTCGTCCCCTGTTATCCAGAAGGATAAGCCCCTGGTTTTGGTTACCCTTTCTTGGGCTGAGTCATCCATCGAGATACAGGCTCTAATCAACTATGGGGCCCCAGGCCTGTTCATTGATGCCTGCTTTGTATTGAAGCACCCGATTCTGCTGCAGCTGCGTGACACTCCACTTGCCATTGAGGCTCTTGATGTGCGACCTCTAAAGCCTGCCCATGTGACTCATGAAACTGTTCCATTGTCCATGGCCGTAGGGGATCTTCACCATGAGATAATCCGATTCCAAATTATTTTCTCACAAGTTTCCACTGGTTATTGGTTATCCTTGGTTATAGAAGCAAAACCCCTCTTTTGATTGGCTCTGTGCTGAGGTTCTCTCCTGGTCACAACAATGCAGCAAGACATGCTCTCAGAAGGTAGCCAAGGTTCTGTGCACCTCTTCACTCGCCTCCCTGCCGGAGGAGTACTGTGATTTTAGCGATTCAGTTCGCATTGTGCGCTATATAAGTATTTCATTCATTCATTCACAAAGGTCAAGCCGGTAGTTTGCCTCCACACCGGTCATATGATTGCACAATGGACCTTCAACCTGGTGCCATACCCACTCGTGGCCAGGTTTACCCTTTGTCAGTCTTGGAGGATAAGGCCATGAAGGAGTATGTTGCAGACGCACATTCTTGAGGTTTCATCTGCAAATCCTCGTCTCCTGCTGGTGCTGGCTTCTTATATGTGAAGAAGAAGAGTGGTGAACTGAGACCTTGTATTGATTAATGGGGATCTCAGTCTTTTCACAATTAAGAATGCCTATCCGATTCCATTGATTATGCAGTTATTTGAACGCCTCAAGGGAGCAACGGTTTTCATGAAGCTTGAGAGGGGCATATAATCTCGTGAGGATTAAGGAGGGCGACGAGTGAAAAACTGTGTTTAATACCAGAACATGCCATTATGAGTACCCCATAATGCCTTTTGGCCTTTGTAACGCCCCAGCAGTTTTCCAAGAATTTATTAAAGATGTCCTCCAAGATTGGTGGTTTATCTTGATGATAGCCTCATATTTTCCAAGTCCCTGGAGAGCCACCACAAAGATGTCTGTCATGTCCTTCAGAAACTAAGCACGCGACTGATGTGACCAGAAAGGACAGTAACCCACAGAGTTGGTCTCCAGAGTCCATTAAGGTCTTTGAGAGTCTCAAGGCTGCCTTTGTTTCTGCTCCTGTGTTGGCACATCCGGATCCTACATCAACTTTTATCCTAGAGGTTGATGTTTCTGAGACTGGAGTTGGTGCCCTTCTGTCTCAACGTCCTACCTCAGAGTGCTATGCATCCTTGTGACTACTTTTAGAAGAAATTGTCATCTGTGGAGTGCAATTATGAGATTGGTGACAGAGAGCTGTTAGCGATTATTTTAGCCCTGAAAGAATGGAGACATCTCCTCAAAGGTACCACTGTGCCGGTTTTCATTCTTACTGACCATAAGAATCTCACATTCTTGTCTGAGGCTAAACACCTCTCTCCCAGAAGGGCACGATGGGCTTTTTTCTTGTCAAATTTCAATTACATTGTCTCATTCTAAGCCCTAAGCCCTAAGAATGTAAGGGCTGATGCTCTGTGACAACAATTTTCCTCCACTTCCAAGTCGGAGTCGGTTACGGTTCCTATGATTCCTCCTGATCGTATCTTGGCTATGGTTCGCACCAGTCTTACTTCTCCTTTGGGTGAAAAAAATTCTTGCTGCTTAGGTCCATGCTCCTCCTGAGAAACCTTGTGATCGCCGCTATGTCCCAGAGAGTCTCCATACTGCCGTGCTCCAGACTTACCGTTCTCCCAAGGCTGCTGGGCACCCTGGGAAGAATCAACACTTTTGGATTATTTCCCCAAAATTCTGGTGGCCTAGTCTATGTGCTGATGTAACTGCCTTCATAGCTGCCTGTTCTGTGTGTGCTCAGAGTTAGACTCCATGACACCTTCCAGTGGCCTCCTACAACCCATACCCAATGGAGAGAGGCCCTGGACCCACCTGTCTATGGATTTCATTGTGGAGTTAACCAACTTCCAGGGCAACACAGTTATCCTTATGGTGGTTGACCGGTTCTAAAAAATGTATTACACTTAAGATGTTGACCACTTCTAAGGAACTGGCTTCCATTTTTGCTTGGGAGATCTTTCACATACATGGGTTACCCAAGGTTATTGTCTCGGACAGGGGTAGTCAGTTTGTGTCCCGGTTCTGGTGAGCCTTTTGTGCACAGTTGGGAATTCAGCTTGCTTTCTCCTCTGTGTATCACCCACAGTCAAATGGGGCCGCAGAACGAGCCAATCAGTCCTTGGAGCAATTCCTACATGCTGCTATATTTCTGACCATCATAACAACTGGTCAGACCTCTTACCGTGGGCAGAGTTTGCTCACAATAGTGCCTTAAATTCTGCTTCCAGATTGTCCCCATTTATGGTGGTAACTATGGTTTCCAACCTTCCATGTTGCCTGACTCTTTTGTTACACAGAGTATTGCTGCATTAGAGGAGCACCTCTGTGGTCTTCATCCCACTTGGGCATCAGGTCCAGGAGGCTTTGCGACATGATAGGTACAGACTCCATGCTGACCACAGATGCCTGCCTGTGCCTTCCTACCAGGTTGGAGACAGGGTCTGGCTGTAATCTCGCAATCTCCGACTTCGAGTTCCCTTTCTAAAGTTCGCACCTCTGTCTATTGGACCTTTCCGTATTCTTTGCAAAATTAACCCAGTGGCTTACGCATGAGACCTTCCTTCTAATATGAGTATCTCAAATGTATTTCATGTCTCCTTATTAAAAATTTTGGTCTGCAACCGCTTTACCACCTCAGTGCCACATCCTCACCCTTTACAGGTTAAGAACCATGAGGAGTATGAAGTATGGTCCATTGTTGACTCCCATAGGTTCCATGGGCCCATACAGTACCTAGTGCATTGGAAAGGGTATGGTCCGGAGGAAGGCTCTTGGGTCTCATCCATGGATGTACATGCCCCTGTCCTACTTCGTGATTTCCATAGACGTTTTCCCCTCAAGACTGGTGGTCCTACGAGGGGGAGGGGTCATTGAGGAGGGGGTACTGTCAGAGTTGGACTTCTCTGAGAAGACCCTTCCTTCTATGAGCTGGCCGCTCAACTGTCGCCTAATTGCCATCTCCTATCTCTCCACAGTGACTCACATGTTGATGATATCCTGCTCGTCAGACTTGCCTACTAATGAGCAGCCCAGATGATCTCTGCCTTCGCCTTGGTCAACTTCACAGAGACTATCTCCTGCGTTCCTGTTAAAGACTTGCTTGGCTGGCATTCCTCCTTGGCTCCAGATCCTGCTTGCTGTTCCACTACTCTTATCCCTGGCTCTCCGACTTTCTGGCTAGTCTATCCATCTGTTCCAGTTACCGAACTTTGGCTATATTTTGACTATGCTTGTTCTTTTTACTTATTAAACAAGTGTGATTTAACTGTACTTCTGTCTTTGTCTGATTCATGGTTTCTGACACCACCATCCTGGATTTGATGTCAGCAGCCCCAGCAGACTCAGAGTTGTCACTCAAATGATGCTCTATTGTATTCCCTTGTATTCATCCCCTGGTTGCTACATAAAAATGTATGTAGGGGGCGAGGAAGAGCGAAGACCCAGCCAGCATAGAAAGTAATTAGATGCTCTCTAGGGATGAGCCGAACACCCCCCCGGTTCAGTTCGCACCAGAACCTGCGAACGGACCGAAAGTTTGCACGAATGTTAGAACCCTATTAATTACAATGGACGCGAACGTTTGAAAACTAAAATGCTAATTATAACGGCCAATATGCATGTTATTGTCCTAAAAAGGGTTTGGGGACCCGGGTCCTGCCCCAGGGGACATGGGTCAATGCAAAAATAAGTTTTAAAAACTAAAGTTTTTTCTGGAGCAGTCATTTTAATGATGCATACAGTGAAAAAATAAGTGAAATATTCCTTTAAATATCGTGCCTGGGGGGGTGTCTAAAGTATGCCTGTGAAGTGGCATGTGTTTCCCATGTTTAGAACAGTCCCTGCACAAAATGACATTTGGAAAGGAAAAAAGCCATTTAAATCTGCTTGCGGCTTTAATGTAATTTCTTGTCCTGGAAATATGGATGAAAATCTTTGAGAAAAATGGCATGGCTACCCCATCACCCCCCTACCTCCAGCCCATTACCAGCCCCTTTGGGTCTTGAATGGATATTAAGGGGAACCCCACACCCAAAATATGTTATGTTAATGTTAGGCAGATGCCTGTGTTGCACAAATGAACTACACAACATCAGCAACGGGGTGGTAAATTCAGGTGCATGCTGTGCAGGAGGCACACTACACTGACTGAATATTAGGCAGATGCCTGTGTTTCACAAATCAACTACACAACACCAGCAATGAGGGGGGGTAGATTCAGGTGTATGCTGTGCAGAAGGCACACTACACCCACTGTATCAGCGCTAGGTTAGGAAGCAAAGCAAAGCTGACACTGTCCCTGCCTATCCTGCTCTCTCCCTGAACACTACACTCACTGTAACAGAGCTATCTAAAGAAGTAAAGCACAGCTGACACTGTCCCTGCCTATCCTGCTCTCTCCCTGAACACTACACTCACTGTAACATATTTTGGGTGTGGGGTTCCCCTTAATATCCATACAAGACCCAAAGGGGCTGGTAATGGGCTTGGGGTAGGGAGGTGATGTTGAAAGAAAGCCATACGAAGTACTGTTTGCAGTTTGCAAGAAGACCTGTGGGGGACACAGCAAGCATGTGAAAGAAGGTACTCTGATCAGATGAGCACAAAATTTTACTTTTTGGCCGAAACGCAAAACGCCATGTGTGGCGGAAAACTAACACTGCACATCACCCTGAACACACCATCCCCACCGTGAAACATGGTGATGCCAGCATCATGTTGTGGGGGTGCTTTTCTTCAGCGGGGACAGGGAAACTGGTCAGAATTGATGGGAGGGTGGATAAAGTCAAATACAGGGCAATGTTAGAAGAAAAATTGTTAGTCTGCAAAACATTTGAGACTGGGGCAGAGGTTTGTCTTCCAGCAGGACAACAACCCTAAGCATACAGCCAGGGCTACAACAGAATCGTTTAGATCATAGTATATTGATGTGTTAGAATGGCCCAGTCAAAGTCGAGACCTAAATCCAATTGAGAATCTGTGGCAAGACTTGAAAATTGCTGTTCAGATGCTCTATATCCAATCTGATAGAGCTTGAGCTATTTTGCAAAGAAGAATGGGTAAAAATTGTACTCCCTAGATGTGCAAATCTGGTAGAGAGATATACCCAAAAACACTTGCAGCTGTAATTGCAGCGAAAGGTGGTTCTAACAAAGGATTGACTCAGGGCTCTGAATACAAATGCATGCCACACTTTTCAGATATTTATTTGTAAAAAATGTTGAAAACCATTTATCGTTCTCCTTCCAATTCACAATGATGTGCCACTTTGTGTTGGTCTATCACGTAAAATCCCAATAAAATACACGTGATGTAATAAAAGTTTTGGTTTTTCTACAATGCACCCACTGGCAGCCAGGAATGCTATTCCTCTGCTTGAGTTCCTACACTTTACTGGGTCTTTCTTAGCTCTGTCAGGTGTGGCACCTTCCTTGGTTCTATTCCAGGAGGATTTGACTACACTTATGCAGGATTTCTTTGGTTAAACTACAACTTTAATTGATGATGCAGACGTTGTAAGTATGCCTCTGAGCTTTCCCCTGCAGAATTATTATCAAATCTGCAGCCTTAACCATCTCTGAGCCTTCTGTTACAGAGGCTCTGTCTGATGCATCTAATGAGTCTCAGAAATAAGGTTGAGTATAGGACACAACATAATATACTTATGAGGCTGGGCAAGTACATACAGTACAAGTTTACAAAAAGTGAACCTGTGTTTTAAGCTGTGTATTTAGTTGTATCCCAAGAGTTTAGAAAGCTTTACAAAGCAGGATCTGAGATTATTATTATTACCGTATATACTCGAGTATAAGCCGAGATTTTCAGCCTCTTTTTTGAGGCTGAAAGTGCCCCCCTCGGCTTATACTCGAGTCACCGCTGTCTGACTGCCCGAACAGCGTGTCGAGCAGACAGACAGCGGCCATTCTACCTTTCAAAAGCCGCGCCTCCGCCTCCGCCTCCGCCTGTGATAGGCGGAACACTCAATTTCCCAGCAGTCAGTGTTCCGCCTATCACGGACATCGGCTCATCCTCGGATGAGCCGATGTCCGTGATAGGCGGAACACTGACTGCTGGGAAATTGAGTGTTCCGCCTATCACAGGCGGAGGCAGAGGCGCGGCTTTTGAACAGGGGAATGGCCGCCAGGGCGCCGATGAAGAGCGGCGATCCTGGCATGGGACGACACGGAGGCTCGGGACGGGACGGGACGACACGGAGGCTCGGGACGGGACGACACGGAGGCTCGGGACGGGACGACACGGAGGCTCGGGACGGGACGACACGGAGGCTCGGGACGGGACCGGACGGAGGCTCGGGGCACAGGTAGGCTGGACACACAAGGCTGCACGGACACACACACACACACACACACACACACACACACACACACACACACACACACACACACACACACACACACACACACAGGGATGGATGGATGGACACACACACACAGGGATGGATGGATGGATGGACACACACACACACACAGGGATGGATGGATGGATGGGCACACACACACACACACACAGGGATGGATGGATGGATGGACGCACACACACACAGGGATGGATGGATGGACACACACACAGGGATGGATGGATGGACACACACACAGGGATGGATGGATGGACACACACACAGGGATGGACGGACACACAGGGATGGACGGACACAGAGGGATGGACGGACACACACAGGGATGGACAGGCATATCTCACCCTCGGCTTATACACGAGTCAATAGGTTTCCCAGTTTTTTGGGGGTAAATTGGGGGCCTCGGCTTATACTCGGGTCGGCCTATACTCGAGTATATACGGTATACAGGATTTATATAGCGTTAACAGTTTACACAGTACTTTATAACATAAATATATTATGACAGATTTACCTGTAGATATCATCTCTGCTGTACCATGGTTGCTGCTGAACCATAAGAAATGCATACGTCTGTGAAGCTATGCCATAAAGTACATTGAAGAGTACTGAAAAGACCATAGATGGAGATAGCATCTGTCCTGGTGGTCTGTACTTTGCCAGTTTCGGGTATGCAGTGGTAGCACTCACTGAAAAATAGTGTATGTTTAAAAGCAAATCTCTGACATTGACTTACCAAATTAATATTTATATAATTGCTGAAATCTATAAAGCATCCAAATCAGTGAATGTTTATAATATTTATTTCAAGTTGGTTATTTAGTAAACAGTGTTTAAAACCAGACAGCATGGTGGTGTTTCAACTACCCCCAACAGATATGTTTTCTGGATTTCCTTAAAGTGAATGTAAAGTCTAATTTTTTTCCTATAAAAATAACAAACATATTATAAAAAACATAGCTGCTCTGTGCAGTAGATTTGCACATAGCAACCCAGATCCTCCTCTTCTCGGGTCCCTCTTCTGTGATCCTGGCCCCTCCCTCCTGTTCAGTGCACCCACAGCAAGCAGCTTGCTATGGGGGCACATAAGCCAAGTCACAGCTCCCTGTGTCCATTCAGACACGAAGCCCCAACCCAGCCCCCTCTCTCCCTGATTGGCTAGCTGACTTGTATTGACAGCAGTGGCAGCAAATGAAGCCGCTGCTGTGTCTCAGCCAATCAGGAGGGAGAATCTTGGATGGCTGAAACACTCATGGACATCGCTGGACAGAGAGGGACTTCAGGTAAGTATTAGGGGGGCTGCTACACACAGAAGGTTTTTTATCTTAATGCATGAGTGCATTAAGAAAAAAATAACTTTCTGACTTTACAACCCCTTTAAGCCCTGGTTCACACTGATGTTATTCCTGATGCGTTCCAGAAGGCATGTAATTGCAAGTGAAATAACATGTGTTTCTTTGTAAGCTGTCCAAATATATGTAGTGCGATTTTAAAAAGGGTCCTGTACAAGTTTAACACAATTCCAGTATGTTTTCTGCCAGTCATTGCCATGTTCCTCACCTCCCATCCTTGGACCATGTGTCCTCCCCTCCCATTCTTGGATGAGAGCGATAGAGAGATTTCAACTGCATAAAATTTTGCAGAAAAAACTCATTACAATCGCATATGAACCACACCAACTTGCATTGGAGCTGCCCATGGAAATCACACTGCAAAACTGATTCAACTCACGCTGTATAAGTATGAACCTAGCCTAAAGCTGACGTTTTTTTTGGAACACAGCACCAAATTCATTAGTTATGTGTATCCCATTGAGGAAGCTGTCACTGCCATCAATCATAAGCAGCAGAGACATTCCCTCCCAAGAGCCCCACGCATACATGCCCCTAGGTGCAGCTGTGGGATGTGGAATGTCTCCACCACTTATTGGTTGTGAGTACCTAACTATTGTGAGCAACTGAGTATTGTGAGTGACCTGAGTATTGTGAGTACCTGAGTATTGTGTGCATTGTGTGTACCTGAGTATTGTGTGCATTGTGTGTACCTGAGTATTGTGTGTATATTGTGAGTACCAGAGTATAATGTGTGTATTGTGAGTACCGGAGTATTGTGTGTGTGTATTGTATGTACCGGAGTATTGTGAGTATCTGAGTAATGTGTATGTATTGTTATTACCTGAGTGTTGTGTGTATTGTGAGTAACTGGGTATTGTGAGTGCCTGAGTACCTGTTTATTGAGAGTATTGTGAATGCACGTGGACTGTGAGTGCACAAGTGCTGTGAGTACACGAGTGCTGTGAGTGCTGTGAGTGCACGTGGACTGGGAGTGCATGCGGACTGTGAGTGCACGGGTGCTGTGAGTGCACGTGGACTATGAGCTCTTGCACCCAAGGGTCCTTAAGGAACTCAGTGAAGTAATTGCCAGATCATTGTTCCTAATTTTTATGAACAGTTTACTGACTAAAATGGTACCAGCTAATTGGAGAAAAAACAATGTAGCACCAATATTTAGAAAGGGCCAAGATACATCCCTGGAAATTAGAGACCAGTTGGCCTAACATCAATTGTATGCAAGCTCTTGGAAGGGATGATAAGGGACTATATACAAGATTTTAGTAAAGATAACAGTATCATTAGAAGCAATCAGCATGGATTCATGGAGAATCGTGCTTGCCAAACCAATCTATTAACCTTCTATGAGGAGGTGAGCTGCCATCTAGATAAAGAAAGGCCTGTAGATGTGGTGCATCTGGATTTTGCAAAAGCATTTGAAACAGTTCCCCATAAATGTTTACTGTACAAAATAAGATCCCTTGGACCATAGGGTGAGTACATGGATTGAAAACTTGCTACAGGGGTGAGTTCAGAGGGTAGTGATACATGGGGAGTACTTGGAATGGCTAGGGATGGAAATACTTAAACAACCTGGAGGATGGGATAAACCGCTCAATCTCTGTATTTGCAGACGATACTAAGCTAAGCAGGACAATAACTTCTACGCAGGATGTGGAAACCTTGCAAGAAGATCTTCACAAATGAATATGGTGGGCAACTACATGGCAAATGAGGTTTCATGTAGAAAAATGTAAAATAATGAATTTGGTTGGCAAAAATATGAATGTAATCTACTCACTAGGGGGAGAACCTCTGGGGAAATCTAGGATGGAAAAGGACCTGGGTGTCCAAGTAGATGACAGGCTCAGAAATGGCATGCAATGCCAAGCTTCTGCAAGCAAAGCAAACAGAATATTGGCATGCATTAAAAAGGGGATTAACTCCAGCGATAAAACGATAGGGAGATGACATCATCCAGACCTGTGGGAATGGTTCTTCCTGCCAACTCATTCTTCACTCTGTCAGAGAGGCCTTGTAAAAAGGTTGCAACTAAGACCTCATTATTCCAGCCCAGCTCAGCAATTGAAATGCAAAAGTGAAGGGCATACTGTCCCACCGAAGAAGACTCTTGACGGAGACGAAAAAGGGCACTGGCCACAGAAGAAACATGGCTCAGTTCCTCTAAAATATTCTGGATGAGTTTCAGGAAGTAAGACAAGCTGGAAACCACTGGATCATTCCTCTCCCACAGAGGAGCAGCTCAGGCTAAAGGCTTGTTGGTTAGGAGGGAGATAATGTAAGCTACTCTTGCTTGATCAGAGGAAATATTTTGAGGATGGAGCTCAAAAATGGATGGTGCACTGACTAAGGACCCCCCCCCCCCCCCCCCCACAGGCCTTGGTGGTCACCAGAGAAATGAGAAGGAGCTGGTAAATACAACAAATTTGTGGTAGGGACCGTAAGCGATGTAGGTAAACCGCCGGCTGCAATTGAGATTGGTGAACCTGGGATCTAAAAGAGGCCTGAAGCTGTTCAAAGCAGGAGGCCAAACCTTGCAGGAATTGCATCACTTGGGTCTGATTAGACTCCTGTGTCTCGAGTCTATGGACTACACCCTGCAGCTGATCAATGTCAGGTAGTGGCACATCAGTCGGGTCCATGGCCAGAGCAAACTGTCAGGTCACCTGAGGCTAGGTGACAGATGCACACCACTGGGGTCAGGAGTGCATAGCTAATGTAGTGGATCTTATGGCTGGCTGCTGATGATGAAGCTCTGGGTGGTTCAGGAAAGCAGGTCCTCTGGAGCACAAACAGACCGCACTGAGAGTTAGAGCATAAGATTCCCCAGGGCGCGGGCGTCGCTGCAACTGGCTCCAGGTCACAGCCCCAGGGTCTCCCAGCTCATGCTCATGGTAGGCTACTGGAGGATAGAGAGGAAGCAGCAGACTGAGACAACAAGTGATAGTCCGGAGGTAAGCCAATAGATCAGGGCAACGAGCAGACATGGATAGTCAAGAACAAGCCAAGGATGGTAAACAGAATCAGACGTGGAGCACACAGCAACAAGCACACAGGAATCCAAACACACAATATTGCTTGAGCAAGGCAAGCTTGGAGAGCACAGTGTTAAATAGTGTATCCTGTATAGGCTAGGATGGAGCCACACTAAGGGAAGATTACTTAACCATGTAGGTGTGAAAGTGCAGGCCCTAAGGCCCTAAGGCTGATGCACAGACCAGAGGTAAGCAGACAGACAGGGCATGAAAGTATTACTGCAGATTCATGACAGAGAGCAACAGGGGGTGAGCAAGCAGAGCAACTTTTCAGACTTTTACAGTGCCAGAACACACCATTACATATGATCAATTTTTTTGGTATTAACCCCCCCCCCCCAAAAAAAAATAGCATTTCCATTTTAAACTTGCATGAGTGACTTGTTTCACTTGCTTAACCACTTTCAGACCGGACCATTTTGCTGGCTTAAGACCAGACCACTTTTTGCAATTCAGCAACAAAATTGACGTCCTTTTTTTTCCCCCCGCAAGTAGAGCTTTCTTTTGGTGGTATTTGATCACCTCTGCAGTTTTTATTTTTTGCGCTATAAACAAAAATAGAGCGACAATTTTGAAAAAAATGCATTATTTTTTACTTTTTGTTATAATAAATATCCCCCAAAAATATAAAAAAAAACATTTTTTTCCCTCAGTTTAGACCGATACGTATTCTTCTACATATTTTTGGTAAAAAAAATCACAATAAGCGATTATAGATTGGTTTGCGCAAAAGTTATAGTGTTTACAAAATAGGGGATAGTTTTATGGCATTTCTATTAATAATTTTTTTTTTTACACATAATGGCGGCAATCTGCGATTTCTATTGTGACTGCGACATTATGGCGGACACATCGGACATTTTTGACACATTTGTGGGACCATTGTCATTTATACAGCAATCATTGCTATACAAATGCAGTGATTCCTGTGTAAATGACACTGGCAGTGAAGAGTTTAACCAGGGGGTGGCAGTGTAGGGGTTAAGTGTTCCTAGGGGCGTGTTACTAACTGTGGGGGGCTGGGCTTTGTGTAAATGAACACTGATCTCTGCTCCAATCACATGGAGCAGAGATCAGCGTCACTTGTTGCTAGGTAGAACGGGGAGATGCTGTTTACAGCGGCATCTCCTCGTTCAGCCGCCCCATGAGACTATTTCGGGTATCCCCGCGGCAATCGAGTCGGCAGGACCGGTTCGCTCGCGATGGCAGGGCGGAATTTAAAAATGGACGTACCTGTACGCCAATATGCCTGCCCGTGCCATTCTGCCGACGTACATCGGCGTGCGCCGGTCGGGAAGTGGTTAAGCAATTCACTCAAGGCACTGAGGTCCTGGGTAAAAGGCCGAATAGGACTCAATGTGTATTGGGTTTGTATGTTTGCCTAGGATTAATTCAAGTGTTGCAGTTTCCTACTAGAGTCCAAAAATATATTAGTAGATTACGGTATAACCAAAGACAAAACTTTTTTTAGTTTTGGTTAGAGTGAAGCATTAGAACACCTGATCAGTTTTATTACTGTCTGTGTCCCGGGTAAGGAGGTTAATTCTCTCTATTTCTCCTGTTTACTATCATCATTAAAAGTAAAAAAAAAAAAATCTCTAATTTTTGGTTGTCCCCAGAAAAGTAATTGAGGGGAAAATCTTCCAATGGGGACAGTAGTTCTGATGACCTGGGATTCCCCAAGAGATTCCCTTGATTTGTAGGGATTTCCTCTCACTTCCTTTTTTGGCTGCAGGACAGGAAGTGCAGATAAAACTCCCTAATGGGACACTCCCTTGCGCTATCCAAAATGGAAAAAAAAAACATTTTGCCTATAGTTCTACTCTACATGGTGCTTTGGAACTACATTTGCTTTATTGTCTGTGTGGAGTACATGGGACATTGGACTTCATGGAGAAAATAGACTAACCCAGTGAATAAAACATATTTCAACTTCTCATCCTCATGCCTTTTCCTCAGTATATCAATAAAGTTAGAAAACAGAGTGGGAGAGAAGTGTAATAATGCCCTAGTATTTTATACATCTCAAGAATTCCTGCATTCAAAGTGAGTAAACTGAAGGTGACTGCCATTTCTGTTATTTTTTTTTTTTTTTACTGTAAAGCATTGGATAATGCTATTACCACATTAAAATCGTAGTTTAAAACATTTTTACTTACTTGTTAAAAATATTGCAAACACAATGGCAAAGTCATGAATGAGCCACTGATTGTTTCCAAAGATGTTTCGTTGCTGAAATATAAAAAATAAAAAATGTGATCGCCTTCTTCAGCTAACTGTGTCTTGATTCTCTAAACTCACCCATTGTAAATTTCTTAAATTACTGTGTCAAGTGCAATACTGCTTAATCTTTTATTATGAGAAATATTAGATTTTTTAGGTACCCCCCCCCCCCAGTTTGAATTTACTTTTTTTCTTTCTATCAAAATTATGGGGTTCTACCTAAAGTGTACTTGGGTAAGGCTGTGTATACTTGAGTTCTTATGGACCCTTTAAGGAAAATGGGGACTGCAGCATGAATGTGAAACAATGCTATAGCATGTGCTCTTTTCAGAGCCAAACCCTGCAAAGCAAAAATACTGATCATCTGTGTTTATGAAGTTATTAGTTCAGTGCTTTTCTCAAGCATCTTGCAACAGAGAGAAATTGATGAGTATTAGCAAAGCACAGAGTACTCCCTTGTAGCACTCATTAATCAGCCAAATATTAATTTGGAGACTCCATGTGAGTTAATATACAAGCATTTTCTAATTTTTTAATTCTGGCTTTTTTTTTTTTTTTGTAATTTCACCTTTTAACCTATTTTGTAATCATGTCACATCCAATCTCATGTTAATCATGTCATCCTAATGGACATTGGAATGCTCTCATTGTTGACTTCTGAAAATGCTAGTTGTTGGACTGTTAACCTCATCCAATGGATTCAAAAGTTTCTGAACCCCTGTGACTTCCTGGTACAAGTATGCAGATCAATAGTTCTGATTTCACTTACTGCATGCTTGATCCAGGTCAATGACTCAAGCCTCTTTCACACAAGCCCACATGCTGAAACCCATATGCAGAGGCAGCAAGTGACAGTGTAATGCAATACATCACACTGTTTATTTTTATTTTATTGAATTGTCACGAAAATTACACTTCATTTAAGACTATGCATAGCAGTATGTCGCAACGTGATGATGTGCTGCAGTGAGTTGTGTGTAAAAATGCAGACAAAATTTTGAAGCCAACCAGCTACATCCATACAGCTAGCATTTTAATTTATTAATCAGAGTGCAATTAATTAAGACAGGAAACTTAAAGTGAACCACATTAATATTAATTTAATACCTTATCTCATAAACTTACAGTATATCTGTCATGCAATCCAATGGATACATAGAATGATTTGTTATTATTATTATTATTATTATTATTATTAGTATGCATGTATATCTTTGAAAATCAATAAAAAAAAAAATTATGTCACTAATACATAAAAAATGTATAGTGTTTTTTTTTCCTATATCTCTGATTGAAATGTTTGTGACATGCTTTGGCATGTGGATAAATCTGAACTTAGTTCTTATGAAGTGGTTCGGGATTCTTTCACTGTTATTGTTGCAAGTATGGTTTGAAGAGGTTTTATTTTTTGCAGAAATATCATAGTGTCCTAAAAGCCATGGAATGAAAGGTTAGCACCTTTTAAAGTCCACCTCCAGCCAAAACATGCAATTTAATTTTGGATAGCGCACTGAAGGGTTAGAACCTCTATCAGGTTTTCATTTCTTTTAACATCTTTATTGGGTTCACTTATGCCATTGTGGCTATTGCTGTATGTACCTTCCTGTTCCAGTGACAAGTGAACCCCTACAAAAGCCAGAAAGACAGGCTAACAGACAAACATAAAAAATTAGAATTTGTAACTCTTCTTTCCTATTCAAAGCTAAAACAAAATGTGGTTGTAATGATGTTTTAATGATCTAAAATCATCTCTAATTCTTAAAGTAAAAATAATAAAATGAATCTCACCCAATAGAGCAGTAGTGTGTTGGTATATTCAAATAAACCAAACATAGCCATGTATTTAAACATACAGAATGAAGTTACAAGTGCTGCCCGTCCTTCCCTGTAAAAGAGTTATAGATAACACCGTTGGACAAATGTGGGTATATTTCAGTAGTTGCTGATGTGGAACGAGTATGTAGACTGGTAAAATCAGAGAAAATGTAAAAGTCCTGGTCTACATCCTGGGTTTAGTACATTATATTAAAGTCAGAAAAACAGCATGATGGGCAATCAACATTTTCAGGCTATTCATGTTCATAACAAAATTGTCCGAAAACTTCCTGGGCATATAGTGAACTCCTCTTAGTAAAAAATGGCTTCAGCTTGGTATTCTCCCCATGGGAGAGCCCCCTCTAACATGTTTTTGACCAGTGGGGGCTTAATCATAGAGGCTTCAAGCCAGTTTTCAGCCTGACCAGCCCCCGCAAACATTGTGGTCAGTCAGCTGGAATAACAGATTGGGGCATTCGAGCAGTATCAATTTTATTTGGTTAATGGCAATGCCCATGCTTCACGATAAAATTCCAGTTCTACAATTTTTGTGGCATTATAAAGTTAAATAACTACCCCCTACAACAGTGATGCCATCTTTATGGCTTTGTGGAAGGTCTGAGACATGAACTACTAATGGTAAATATCACCATTTAAATCACTTAGCTTTATATAATGGAAAGTACAGTGTGTTTTTAGGGAACACATATATTCAGAAATTATGCAGGTTTATACAGTTAGTAGAGTATAGTTACTCTAGTAATAGTTAGCATAGGCTAGTGATGTGCACAGTTCTTGCTTTGCCTCCTGGAATGTGCACATCACATATCCCAGAGGCATAGCCCTTCATTCAGAAAGGAGTAGGGGGGTGTGCCTAGCACTGCATCATTGGGAGGCAGGGCAGCTGAACCCTGAAGAGCCGGAGAGCCTCTCAATGTCACAAGCAGGTGCTTCCAAAAGGTCCTGTGTATATGAAGTTTTTCTTTTACTATTTCCATGCTCTAGGGTTAGTCAGGTCAACTTTTCTTCCCTGTGAAAGCCATTTACTATGTACGTTTATTGCATTGTATCCTTGGTATACCTACTGAGCCGGTGGTTCCTAAGATGGAAGGATCAACACTGATGCACAGGTTTTCCCGCTATTTTCAGGAAGGTTACTGCCCCCTGCAGATCATATAAATAGGGATTTATTATTTCCCTGAGGAGGTCATCTGGGGATAGACTGCCTTCACTAGTGACCAGTTTCCCTACACGCTGGGACTGACCTCATGGCGCAGAGTACTTAGGGACTTAGGGCCCAAAAGTCACGAAAGGTGTAGTTATGCCTCAGGAGGAGAACAAGCATGAAGTTATGGAGAAGTGTGTTTTCTGCGTCCATTAGTAAGATATAGGACATTGTCACTGGGAGTGAGGTTACGGGACTGCTGAGTTGGTGGAGACCAGTATATGTTCCATGGTCAGAAATGCTGTACACCTAGAGGGAGAGGTGTTCTCTAACAGAAGTGTCTGAAGTGCATTAGTGTCAAAATTGTGAGAAGTTTGGCAACGGATTATAAGGTGTTACAAAGTGTTATCTGTGCAAGTGCTCTGCTTACTTCTAAGTCTGGAGTATTGCGTTAATGTTGATTTCACACTACTACAGCTGCTATCTGATTCAAGCATTAGCAAGTGTATTTCCACAGTGTCCCTACTAGGATATCCCCAGCTAGAGAGGTCATGGTTTGGATACTGCCTGCTGAACACAATGGTAGAATAATGTTTGCCTTGTTGTTATGCAAAGCATCATGGCTGCAGCATGTGTACACCCCCATACACTGCCTTTGCAGCTTAATTACTTAAGAAACGGGCCTATATTTACACTAAAAGAGCATTGGGCGGACGTGACGTTTGACCTTTTACATGAGCCCCATCTCTGTCCAGTGATGTCCACGAGTGTCTTGGCAGTCCAGGACTCTCCCTCTGCATTGGCTCAGACATAGCAGCGGTGTCATTGGCTCCTGCTGCTGTCAATCAAAGACAGGTAGCCAATCAGGAGAAAGAGGGGGTGGGGATGAACCGCAGCTCTGTGTCTGAATGGATACAAGGAGCTGCAGCTCGGATTGGGTGCCCCCATATCAAGCTGTTTGCTGTGGGGGCACTCAACAGGAGGGACCAGCAGCGCAGAAGAGGAACCCCAGAAGTGGAGGATCTAGGCTGCTCTGTGCAAATCCACTGCAACACTGCAGGGAAGTATAAGGTCCCTTTCATATGGGATGGATCCGTTTGACAGACTCCGCTTGCTCGGCAGGGATCGATCCGCTGATTCTGTCTGAGCAGGTGAATTACAGGTCCGTCTCCACTCACTGTCCTGCAGGGGTGTGTGCCCTCTGGTGGCCGTAAACGGGTATTGCATACCCGTATGGGATTTCGCCCATGAGAAATATTGTGTATATTTCTGTGACTCGGTCAGCAAGTGGTTAAGATAAAAACCTTCTGACTTTACAACCCTTTTAAGAGAGAGGGATTGGGGGCAATAAAAATGCGGTGTAACCACATGGTTTTACCACCCCCATCACCGTAAGCATAAACTAGGCCTCAATGTCAATAGCATGGGTACAGGTGCACTTTTTTGTTCTAGTCACATTTCCCAGTTCCTTCCTTAGCAATTAACAAAGGTATATTAGAGTCTCCACTGTAATATAATACAAATCAGAATGCAGTCATTAAATAGCTACCTCAGAATGAAGGTTTGCCCAGGCTTGTTTATTTCTCACCTTATTGAATTTACCATCCTTTATATTAATCATGTGTGACTGCCTTTCTTTCTAAATCTATTTCCAAGTAAAAACAAATACACGGTAAACAAATATATGTGTAGAAATTTGAGATGTGCTGACACCTGGTAGCTTATAATTTGTCATCGTATTGTTGACTCATTGTTCATGAAACCATTATTTGGATCTGGGAACAATAAAATCATCTGTTTTCTTCAAGAAATCTGCCACAGACATTGAGGACCCATTGAAATCTATGCATATGCATTGGCAACACATGGTAAAATATGCGTTTTTCTATATGCTACCACAACAAATGGTGACGCCTGTACAGAAGTGCAGCGTGGAGCCATTTATTGTTGTGGTGCGCTGCATTCCCAGTAAAGGGTCGCGTGTTTTATTGTCAGTTGCATTGAGTTGGCAGACCATAACGAATGGGCTGACTTAACATAGCGCATCTTAACAAGGGATGTAACAGACCTCAATATTGTAAATTTATTTGAATGGGGAGGTGGATATATGGATATAACTAAAATTCTAACATAAACCTACAAGTCTGAATTACCCAGACATGTACATCTATATCTCTTGGGGGCAGGAAAGGAAAATGTATATGAACGCTTCTAGCAAGCTCTTAGTGACAAAATTATTGTGATTGGCTGATCGCCTTTTCCTTTGTGATCAAGTGATTGAGATTGAATTTGGTAGCTTGCCGTATTTCTTTTTTTTTCCTTTTTATTAAAGCCTAACTACAACCAATTTGTTTTTCAGTTTATAGATAAAGTTGAAAGAGTTAGAGCTTGGTAGTTTTAAAAAATTTTCTTTTTCTTTTTAGTACCTGTGTTGCCATTGGGTTTGGGGACCCGGGTCCTGCCCCTGGGGACATATATCAATGCGAACATTAAAAAAAAAAACTGAAGTTTTTTCAGGAGCAGTGATTTTTTTAATACTTAAAGTGAAACAATAAAAATGAAATATTCCTTTAAATAGTATGCCTGTAAAGTGGCGCATTTTTCCCATGTTTAGAACAGTACCACAGCAAAATAACATTTCTAACATTTAAAACTGATCGTGGCTGTAATGAATTGTCGGGTCTCGGCAATATAGATAAAACTCCTTGAAAAAAAGAGCATGGGTTCCCCCTCAGTCCATTACCATGCCCTTTGGGTCTGGTATGAATATTAAGGGGAACACCGAAACCAAAATTTAAAAAAAAATTGCGTGGTGGTCCCCCTAAATTCCACACCAGGCCCTTCAAGTCTGATATGGAAATTAAGGTGAACCCTGTACCAAAGTAAAAAAAATGATGTAGGGGTCCCCCCAAAATCCATACCAGACCCTTATTCAAGCACGCAACCTGGCAGGCCGCAAGAAAATCCGGGTGGACGAGAGCACACCCCCCCTTAAACCGTACCAGACCAGATGCCCTCAACATGTTGATAGGGACAAGGGCCTCATCCCCACAACCCTTGCCCAGTGGTTGTGGGGGTATGCAGGCAGGGGGCTTGTCAGAATCTGGAAGCCCCCTTTAACAAGGGGGCCCCCAAATCCCAGCCCCCCTATGTGAATTGGTAATGGGGTAGACTGTACCTCTACCATTTCACAAAAAAGTGTCAAAAATGGTAAAAAAGACAAGAGAGTGCTTGGGAGAAGTCCTTTATTAAAAAATAAAAATGTCAAGCGATGTCCATTCATCTTCTATCATGCCCCCCCATGGACCAAAAAAAGAAGAAGCCGCAACCGTTCTGCCTCCATGGGAGGCTCCCACTGACTGACACATCTTCTCTATGACACTTCTTATATAGCTGAGGTCGCCATGGGGGCCTCCGGGGGCCTCCAGCGGTGGTGTGCTCCGCTAAGACAATAAGCATGGCGAAACGGACCTGGAAGTGACGGATCCATCGCTCCAACTTACATTTTGGCACGCTTAGCCTCTTCAGGAAGCGACTTCCTGAAGTTGCCAAGCACAGCGAAATGTAGTGTCTTCAGGAAGTGACTTCCTGAAGTTACCAAAAATGGCAAAACGTACGTTGGAACAGAGGATCCATCACTTCTGGGTCCTGTTTGATACCCCACACAGGCTTTACTATCCATAGCAAGATGTGAATCGCACGTCACCGCCCTAGGATTAGCCATATCTGTACCCGCTGTTTATACCTAGTGCCAGGCCAGGCACTTTGACATGTGAGTGCAACCTGTATTGCTACTGTTTTTTACTTTAATTAAATGTACTACACTATGAGACTTTTACTGATGTCTCCTGTGAAGTAATTTTTCACATCCTAGATTCATCCTGAGGGGCCATTGGAGTGCAGTGGTGCTGACTGTGGAATCACATTGGTATTCCAAATGTGCATTTTGACCATCCTGTAAAGAGGGGTCAAACACCTCTGGTGAGTTGCCACCTCCCCCCATTGAGCACTCGTGGTGGAAGAACTAGAAGTTTTACCTAAGAGCAATTCAGTTTGGTGTTGGGATTATTATCACACATGGACTCCAAGCTCGCAACATGTTATTTTTCACTTAATTCACTTTGAAGTGTTATATGCTCATGACATTGTATACAGTATATGTTTACTATTAATTGTTTCACATATGAACACAGCGCCTTATCCTTTCATTCTATACACAATAGCAGTAATGCTAAACTAGGAAACTAAGAAGTGGGGTGATCATCCTGACAAGAGGTGTGTGTCCCAAAAGAATGGAAGGCCAAAATGACAGATCCTTCAGCAGGTAAAACAGAAAACATAGATGTCTTTTAACTGTATATATACTTTATATATACAGTGCCTTGAAAAAGTTATCACACCCCTTGACATTTTCCACATTTTGTCACGTTACAGACAAAAACTTAAATGAGAGTGACATTTTTTCCCATTCTTCTTTTCAAAATAGCTCAAGCTCTGTCAGATTGGATGGAAAGCGTCTGTGAACAGCAAATTTTCAAGTCTTGCCACAGATTCTCAGTTGGATTTAGGTCTGGACTTTAACTGGGCCATTCTAACACATGAATATGCTTTGATCTAAACCATTTAATTGTAGCTCTGGCTGTATGTTTAGGGTTGTTGTCCTGCTCAAAGGTGAACCTCCATCTCCAGTCTTTTGCATACTCTAAGCCCTTGTACACACGGTCGGACATTCTGACAACCAAATCCGTTGGATTTTGTCCGACGGATTTTGTCCGAAACTGTTGCATACACACGGTCGGACAAAGTTGTCGGAAAATCCGATTGTACATAACGTGATGACGTTATTTCGTTACGACGGGACTACGTTCAGGCTAGTAGTCAATAGCTTTGGTCTAGGAATTTGATCTGAGGATGCGTGGCACTTTGTCCGTCGGAGTAGGCTACACATGATCAGAGTATGTCTGATCGGAGCATTTTGTCGGAAAATTTTGCGGACAAGTTGGAAAACTTGGTCCGTCAGATACTCCGACGGAAACAGTCCGATGGAGACCACACACAGTCGGATTATCCGACAAAATGGTCCGATAGGACACATTCCCTTCGGAATCTCCGACCGTGTGTACAAGGGCTAACAGGTTTTCTTCTAAGATTGCCCTGTATTTGGCTCCATCCATCCTCCCATCAACTCTGAACAGCTTCTCTGTCCGTGCTGAAGAATAGCATCCCCACAACATGATGCTGCCACCACCATGTTTCACGTGGGTATGATGTGTTCAGGATGATGTACTGTACAGTGTAAGTTTTCCGCCACACATAGCCTTTTGCTTTTAGGCCAAAAAGTAGACATGTGCGCTGTCAATAAATTTGATTTGTTTTGTTCCGTTCCGTTTCGTATTAGCAGTTAATTCGGTTAGTTAACTTTTTCGTAACAATTACGAATGTTCGTTATGATGAATTTATCATTATGAGGGGCTCCCACCATACCTGTGCTGTGATCAAGGGGCTCCCACCATCCCTGTGTTTTTAACTGCATCATAATGAATACTCGTAATTAACGAACATTCTTATTTTCTCCAATTCTGAATCTCCCATCGACTACCAGTACCAGTCTCCCACTGTCATATTAAAAAAGGTAATTTTCCCAACCCTCACTCAGCAGCAGAAGAAAACCTCTGATTGATCAACAAAACACCAGTCACGTTTCTGTTGTAACGGAATTTGGATCCAAAATTAGTAAATGAAATTTCATATTTCGTACAAAATTCGGAAGCATAGCAATTCATATTTCGGATCCTCCCGAATGAACGATTGTAATCCTAACCTACCCCTGGGAAGACCCACCACCTTGATCCATCGGGGTGTGTTTCCCAGGATAAAATTCTTGATCCTGGATCGTATCCACCGGAGTTCAAGGGGAGTCGACTGTAACAAAAGCTCGAATTGCGCTAGATTTACACATTAGGAGCTACACACCCCCCAGGATTAAACGACGCAGTATGTTTCAAGCTATTCTTGGAGGGTTTCAACTCAGGTGGGATGGAGAAATAGGGATTTATACTCCATGGGTTTTCTTTCTCTGGGTCCCTTGCCTTCCACACCCGATTGCCCGAAGTTTGCCATGTTTCCGTGCTTATTTGATCTCTGAGCCTGCTTCCCCTTTTTTCTTTTCCTCTCTCTTTTTTCTTTAGCCTTCTAACCTCTCTGATTGTCAATTGCAGTTGTACTTATGACATTGTCCCAGTCTGTGTCTGCTGTTATTTCTGATGTTCCCTTATGTAAACACTGTCACATGTGGCCTATAGTATCCCCTCCACGATCAATTATAATGGCTACCTTCTGGCTCCCCAATATCATCAGGTACTGGGGACCACATTGTGGCCATGATTGATTGTCTAGTGTAACTTGATGGAGCACAACATGATCATTTTTTTTTATATATATTTTTCTTTTGTTTTTGCCTTAGTTTGCTTTTTTTTAAATCTTTTTTTTTTAACATTAAGCTTGCTTTGGGCCATATAATAATACTATCATATAGTTTCCACACCAGTGATTCATGTGTGTCCGGGACACGGCTAAAATACTCCTCTATGAGGACTCTTTGGGAGGGAGCTGTCTGTCCATCTGCAACCTCCACTCCCATCTGTATCTAGGGTGACCGCTTGATGTCTGCCAGGGATACGTTGCCATGCTGGTGGGACGCAGACGTGTCGTGTCACTCTGCGGCGCGTGCGCATGATGTCATGACGCACACCGTGAGATCAGAGCTGCTTCCTTCTGGGATGACAGCTATGCAGACCAATTTGATACAGCGTGCAGCATATGATCTGAGCACTGACAGGCTGACCCCCCCACCCCTTCAACCTCTGCAGCAATGCTGGCAGCACTCATATGTCTATTTCCCAAAGACAACCTCTGGATATGAGACTCAGCATGTGCACTCAACTTCTTTGGTCGACCATGGTGAGGCCTGTTCTGAGTGGAACTTGTCCTGTCCTGGATACCGCTGTATGGTCTTGGCCACCATGCTGCAGCTCAGTTACAGGGTCTTGGCAATCTTCTTATAGCCTAGGCCATCTTTATGTAGAGCAACAATTCTTTTTGCAGATCCTCAGAGCTTTTTGCCATGAGGTGCCATGTTGAACTTCCAGTGACCAGAGAGTGAGAGAGTGAGAGCTATAGCAACAAATTTAACATACCTGCTCCCCATTATAAAAAAAAAAGCTCATGCGCTACTATGGGGGAATTTCGTAACCAGTAGGTGCTGCACACACCGTATGAGTCAAACGTAACTCCAAAAAATTAGGAGTGAAAAAAATATTGGTGCTGCTCCCGATTCACACCTGAGACCTTGTAATAGGTCTGTCATACTGTCACGAGCCACATAACACAGGGGAGGAAAATGGCTGATTGGGCCCAATTTTCACTTAGGGGTGTACTCACTTTTGTTGCCAGCAGTTTAGACATTAATGGCTGTGTGTTGAGTTATTTTGATAGGACAGCAAATTTATACTGTTATACAAGCTGTACACTCACTACTTTACATTGTAGCAAAGTGTAATTTCTTCATTGTTGTCACATATTTACAAAAATGTGAGGGGTGTACTCACTTTTGTGAGATACTGTGTGTGTATATATATATATATATATATATATATATATATATATAGATAGATAGATATAGTGGGAGATTAGCTCATGGGGATCCTTTTCTGGGAAAAAAGGTCAGTGTGCAGGCAATTTCTTTAAAATCTGGTGGGTTGCCAGGTTTATTTACCAGAGGTTTGCAAATGAAAACAAACAAGAAAAATAGTAAAGCATATCCTTGCCGTCCGGCGCTAAAATTTATAGCAGTCTTCCTCTCTATAAGGTGTGGGGCTGGTCCCCCTCACCTACAAAACATGTGGTAAAGCGAACCTTCTTTTCAAGTCCAAACAGAGCTCTCTCTCAAATTCCTTTCTGAGTCTCGGGCCAGAGCTATCCTGAGCTCTCTTCCTGCTCATTTAAAGTCCACCAGAGCGTGGACTCAAGTGGATCACCACATTCGGACCGGAAACCAAGCCTGCCACAGAGGCTGGAAAAACCCGGGCCGGATTCCAGTTCAGTCTCTTACAACAGAACGCATGCAAGGTGAAATATACATATTATCCATTACCTCACCTCGCATACTGTCATAATAAATAAATATATATATATATATATATATATATATATATATATATATATATATATATATATATAAATAGAGATATATATATAGAGATATATATACAGTATATATATATATATATATATATATATATATATATATATATATATATATATATATATATATATATATTTATTTATATATGTATATATACCATATTTATCGGCGTATAACACGCACAGGTGTATAACACGCACATTCATTTTAGGAGGGAAGTTTCAGGAAAAAACTTACATTTTAAATAAGGCAGCTAAAATTTAAGTATTGGCATATAACACACACGAGCTATTTGCACCTGATTTTCGTGGTGAAAAAGTTAGTGTTGTACGCCAATAAATACAGTGTATATATATATATATATATATATATATATATATATACACACACACACACACAAATTTTTTGTAAACTAAATGTCATCCATTTAGGGTTTAGATTGACTTTAAGTACATGGGACACCTGCCTTTACACACACATAAACTTTAATGACATCCCAGTCTAAGACCCCATACACACTATTACATTTTCTGCAGATTTTTGTCTTCAGATTTACCAAAACCATATAATATGAGGTCAAATCTTAAGAGTTTCAATTTGTATGCAATCAGGCCGGCCCTCGCACTACATAGTTTTGTTAAATCTGAAGACAAAAATCTTCAGAAAATCTAACAGTGTGTGTAGGGCCTAAGTCTGTAGGGTTCAATATTGAGTTGGCCCACCCTTTGCTGCTATAACAGCTTCAACTCTTTTGGGAAGGCTTTCCACAAGGTTTAAGAGTGTGTCTATGGGAATGTTTGACCATTCTTCCAGAAGCACATTTGTAAGGTCAGGCACTGATGTGGGTGAGAAGACTTGGCTCGCAATCTCTGCTCAAATTCATCCGAAAGGTGTTCTATATATGTTCCTCCACCCCAACTCGCTCATCCGTGTTTTTATGGACCTTGCTTTATGCACTGGTCCAAATAATTTGGTGGAGGGGGGATTATGCTGTGGAGTAGTTTTTTAGGGGTTGGACTTGGCCCCTTAGTTCCAACAAAGGGAACACTTAAGGCGTCAGCATACCAAAACATTTTGGACAATTTCATGCTCCCAACTTTATGGGAACAGTTTGAGAATGGCCCCTTCCTGTTACAACATGACTGTGCACCAGTGCACAAAGCAAGATCCATACAGATATGGATGAGGGAGTTTTAGTTGGAGGAACTTGACTGGCCTGCACCTCGACCCGATAGAACACCTTTGGAATGAATTAGAGCAGAGACTGCGAGCCAGGCCGTCTTATCCCCATCACTGCCTGACCTCACAAATGTGCTTCTGGAAGAATGGTCAAACGTTCCCATAGACACACTCCTAAAGCTTGTGGACAGCCTTCTCAGAAGAGTTAAAGCTGTTATAGCTGCAAAGGGTGGGTTAACTCAATATTGAACCCTATGGACTAAGACTGGGATGCCGTTAAAGTTCATGTGCGTGTAAAGGCAAGTGTCCCAATACTTTTGGTAATAAAGTGTATGTAAATACATATAATATATATATAATATATATATATATATATATATATATATATATATATATATATATATATATATATTAGAGCTGCAACTAACGATTAATTTGTCTGTCGACTAATCTATTGATTATTTTTTCGATTAGTAAACGACTATCCGATTATTTTTATTTTTTTTATTTTTTTATGAATCTAGTGTTTTTTTTTTTTTGATTAGCTAATTAATCCTTTGGATAACCTTGAGAGTATTGTATTGCAGAGTATTGTATTGCATTGCAGAGTATTGTATTGCATTGCAGAGTATTGCAATGCATTGGTGGGCAGAGTATTGTATTGTATTGGCGGGCAGAGTATTGTATTGTATTGGCTGGCATAGTATTGGCAGGCAGAGTATTGTATTGTATTCGCTGGCAGAGTATTGGCGGGCAGAGTATTGTATTGTATTGGCTGGCAGAGTATTGGCGGGCAGAGTATTGTATTGTATTGGCTGGCAGAGTATTGTATTGTCTGGCAGAGTATTGGTGGGCAGAATATTGTATTGGCTGGCAGAGTATTGGCGGGCAGAGTATTGTATTGGCTGGCAGAGTATTGACGGGCAGAGTATTGTACTGTATTGGCTGGCAGAGTATTGGCGGGCAGAGTATTGTATTGGCTGGCAGAGTATTGGCGGGCAGAGTATTGTATTGGCTGGCAGAGTATTGGCGGGCAGAGTATTGTACTGTATTGGCTGGCAGAGTATTGGCGGGCAGAGTATTGTACTGTATTGGCGGGCAGAGAATTGTACTGTATTGGCAGGCAGAGTATTATATTGTATTGGCTGGCAGAGTATTGGCGGGCAGAGTATTGTATTGTATTGCAGCAGAGTATTGTTTTACAGCAGAGTATTGTATTGCATTGCAGAGTATTGTATTGCAGAGTATTGCATTGCAAAGTATTGCATTGCAGAGGCTGGCAGAGTATCTGGCTGGCAGAGTATTGGCTGGGTATGGAGGGATGGCTGCTTCCATCCGACCTCTCCCCTCCACTGTACAGAACAGTACAGAGAGGGGAGAGAGACATGACATGACACCGGTTTGTTTACAAGTGATTGCTCCGTCGGAGCGATCACATTGTAAACGCCTGGGTGTAGAAAGATGGCCGCTGCTTCGGAGCTCTCCTAAGGCCGAGACCGCGGAGCGCTCCGCGGATCGCGGCATGTGCTCTCGGATCACGGATCGGTGACGATCCGTTGCACCCCTAGGGGCGGCGGCATGGAGGGGGAGAAGAGAGGGGGACAGCGGGGGAGAAGAGAGGGGGACGGCGGCACGGCACCACTGTGACGCATCGACGCCCAGAACGCATGTCGACGTATTTTCTTAGTCGACGTAGTCGATTACGTTGACGCGTCGTGGCAGGTCTAATATATATATATATATATATATATATATATATATATATATATATATATATATATATATATATATATATATATATTCACTTTAACTTATTCATTTAACTCGTATTATATAAATGGTGATTGTTATTTAGTTTCTATTATTCTTAAATTCTGCTTTAATTTTTGCATTGTAAAAGTTCCTCATTACTTACTTCAGTAATTCTGGAACACAGCTGATATTGGTAACTTGAGAGTTGAAAGGTGCAGCTACTGATGCTTCTTCTTCAGATAAAGATATCCCTGCATTAGCCATTTTCAAAGCCTGTAAAAAAAAAAAATTCAAGTTATATGCAACCACTGCTTATGTTTACAATCTAGCCTGAGCTATAGCCATTCTGCTGAAAAATACCCTATTACAAATATCCTGGTATTTATTTCACATTATTTTCTAACCCTTTTAAAAGAAAAGTAGGGTGTCACTGGTCCCACTATAATATGACCTGTGGCTATTGGTCTGGAGGCTTCATTCCACCCATGTCTCCTTCTTGCACCCTCTGGCATTATCTCAAGTCTTTTTATCTTACAGAACTGCACCAACATGTCATCCTTTGCTCCCATGCCCTATAGTTACTTAGTGAACTTCTCCCTGGGTTCCCTTGCCCACAAGAGGTAAATTGTATAAATTGGATCTTCTTACTGCAGTTAGAGAAATTCATGGACAAAGCATTCTAGTATCTATGCATACATTAAACATTAACATCTCATAAGAGCAAATGTCAAAAGTTTATAGTTTTCAATAATTTTAAATCTTCCACTTTAATTAAAATATTTCTTGGTGGTCCTTCCTTCAAAGCCCTTGTTCTATTACTTCCTGTTATAAAAATTACAATTGTCTCCCAACTGAGCTACTTTGTTTTCAGTCTGTTAGCTGAGCCAACATGCATTGGGCATGACTGGTCCATCATTGACACTATTGCCGCGTACACACGATCAGACTTTCCGGCAGACTTGGTCTGGTGGACCGGGATCCGTCGGACAATTCGATCGTGTGTGGGCTCCAGCTGAATTTTTTTTCCCAAAAGTCTGACGGACCAAGAAATAAAACATGTTTCAAATCTATTCGACAGACTAAAAAATCGGGAAAACCGTTCACCTGTGTGCTAGTCCGACGGACCAAATACGACGCAAGGGCAGCTATTGGATACTGGCTATTGAACATCCTTGTTTAGTCTCATTTACGTCATCACATTCAAAATGAACGGACTTTCGAACGGACTTAGTCTGGTCGTTTGTGGCCAAGTCCGCTCGTTCAGAAAGTCCATCGGGAAGACCGTCGGACCTAGTCCGTCGAAAAGTCCGGTCGTGTGTTTGCGGCATATCAGGTAGCCATTCCAAAGCAATAATGTGCAGCTGATGCTGGAGTAAGTCAGTGTAGACAAGAAATGTTGAAAAGAGGCTAGAGATCAATAGCACTGACATGTAAAAAGGGATTTAAAAAGGTGAAAACTTATGAAAAAGAATAAAAAAAAATGTTAATTAGTTATTATGCACAAATTTTTTGTAAACTAAATGTCATCCATTTAGGGTTTAGATCGACTTTAAGTACATTTGAAACACATGCTGCACTGATGGCATCCTATCTGTTAGGTGTAAATATGTACAAAAATAAATCAAGAAAGGCTACTTACTGCACAGTCATTGGCTCCGTCACCACACATTCCCACATAATAACTAGGTGGAAAAAAAAATCTTATCACATGATCAGAATCAACATGAGGGCCTTATTTACCAAAAAAAGCATTTGTGATACTATGCTGAACATAGCATAGTAAAAAGGGGCAGCCACAGAAAGCATCTACAAGTTATGTTTTTTTTTTGGGGGGGGGGGGGCGTTTTTGTATTCGGCCAACACTGAGCAATTCAGTCCAATGCACAAGGTGTGAATGGGCTTTAATTTTCATGCAGAACCAGGTTAGCAAAAATAAAAGGTTCTGCAGATGAATGATCTGGCAACTATGCCTATAGAGTTTGGATTCACATCAGCTCACGTTGATGCACATTAAATGCATTTGAGTTGACATCCTTATTTTTTGCATTCAATGATGCACACTTTTTAACAAGTTGCATTGATGTGCAGTTCATTAAATGCATTTGAGTTGACATCCTTATTTTATGCATTGCAATGATGCACACTTTTTAACAAGTTGCATTGATGTGCAGTTTTTTGTTTACAGCAGAATACATTACTTTCCATTTCAAATGCATTGCAACATGCTGTGATGCAATGTACCTCATTGCAGCTTGCCGAGCTGTGGTTAAATGCAGCTCATTCCTCTTTTACAAAATGCACACCATTAAACTAGAAAAGTGTTTTGGCTTGTTATTGCCTTGGGTCTGTGTTCGGCAACACAGCCCAACACAACCCAACACATGAAGTGAGAACGGGCTTCAATAGCAGCTTTGTTTCACAATAATATGGTTGGCAAAAAAAGGTTAGATCCTGGTTGGCAAAAAAAGGTTAGAGCCTAGGGCATCATGGTTAGAGCATTTTTCCTGTGTGCCTAGGGCATCATGAATGCTTACATAGAACTGTTCCACATATAGCTTGTTTTACTAAGATAACATTTTTTGATAACGCAAACAGCAATATGCAATTGCAAATACCTAGAGGATCCTGTGAAATTCCTATTTCAGAGATATAGTTTAGTAAACTTAAGTCATGATTGCTATGGGTTAGCACATATCACTCATCCTTTCATGTGCTCTGCTCAACAGAGATCTCGGTGCCTGTCCCAATATTGTCAGCCTATGGTACTTTGGTACTCTAAAACGTTGCTTTGATATGCTAATTTCATTCTCCATGGATCTCCAAATTCACAGACTTTTTTTTTTTTACATATGATAGTTAAAGTCTGAGCCTCTGCTCATTTGGTGCCATAGGACCATTAATCTGTGTGTCTCTTTGGCCATGCTTGCAGTTAGCTGAGCCTTGAGAATTTAAGTGGGACCCCTACTGAACTTGACTTCCATGTTACTGGGCAGCTGGTATATATGGTGGCTCTTATTACTATTACAAAAAGATTCCTAAATGTGAGACTTCTTATTTTTTTTTTTTTTCTATAGAATATTATACTTACTCAAGTTTCCGAAATTCATCTATTATTGTTGACTTCTGTCCTGGGGACATTCGAGCATATATTGTTCCATTCATCAGTATCTGTGCAACACCAATATATGATAATATTAAAATCTTTGAAGAGTTCTTTTATCCTATCCCTCGTCAATTGAAGGACACATGACTTTTTACACTATCATGATTATACTTCAGCATCCAGGAAAAATGGATACTAACATCAAAAGAAAAACACTTCAATACCCAGCCATAGTAAAATGACGTCCTTGACTTGGAGGGGGGGGGGGGGGTGGTATCTGAATGTTGCCTGCAGCTAGAGGCATCATTCAGGTATCATTCTTTGTAACTGGCGATTCTGTGCACGATAAGAATGATCATAGTGGCAGTTCCACCACTTGATTATTCTTATAGGTGATGGGAGGGGACATCCCCCCTCCTGCCATCATCCGGTGCTTCTCCGGGCTCTCCCGTGCCATCGGGGGCCCGGAGAAAGAATCGGCCAGCGCAGAATAAGGACGATAGAGATTTCTGGTGATGAGATGGTCTCCAGTCATCTCTATGACCGTCGGAGGCCTGGGAGTGACCTTATGACATCACACCCGGGTACCCGGAGATAAAAAAAGCCGCGATCACGGCTGTCAGCATCAGAGCGGTGAATTCTTTTTTCCCAATTTTATGCTTCCCAGCCCAGAGGGGAGATGTGGGATCTTATTAACCCCTCATCTCTCCATAAAGAGGACCTGTCATGTAGATTCCTATTACAAGGGATGTTTACATTCCTTGTAATAGGAATAAAAGGGATTAAAAAAAATGTAAAAAAAAGTTTAAAAATCAAAAAATTAAGTAAAATAAAAAAATAAATGATAAAAAAAATGTAAAATGCCCCTGTCCCCGGTAGCTCACTCTCAGAAGCGAACGCACACGTAAGTCCCACCCACATATGTAAACACCGCTCAAACCACACATGTGAGGTATCACTGCGTGTGTTAGAATGTGTGCAGCAATTCTAGCACTAGATCTCCTCTGTAACTCTAAACTGGTAACCTGCAAAAACCAGTCAAATTTTTAAGTAATAAAGTTTGGCGACATTCCATGATTGTGCGCAATTTTAAAGCGGGATATGTTAGGTATCTATTTACTCTGTGTAATATCATCTTTTTATACAAAAAAATTGGGCTAACTTTACTGTTTTGCTATTTTTTTAATTCATGAAACCGCCATTTTATTCCCTAGGGTGTCTGCTAAAAAAAAACATATTTTTACATGTAGAGAAAAATTGGAAAATTTGGCAGGGGAATCCAATATATAAGGGCACCTCATCCCAAAATTAGATTAGTAATTTTGTAGAGCAGTTTGGAAGGATGGGAATTATTACGGTGCCTGTCAGTCAAACAAAAACCAAATAATTCTAAAGAAACAAACTATATATAAAGACAAAAACAGGGGTTTTATTTATTACAAAAGTGATAATCAGAGTATACATACAAAATACAAAAGACAATAAAGTTAAAATAATAATATTAAATATTTTAACTTTATTGTCTTTTTGTATTTTGTATGTATACTCTGATTATCACTTGTGTAATAAATAAAACCCCTGTTTTTGTCTTTATATATAGTTTGTTTCTTTAGAATTATTTGTTTTTTGTTTGACTGACAGGCACCGTAATAATCCCCATCCTTCCAAACTGCTCTACAAAATTACTAATATATTTTTACATGAAGGGGAGAAGTGCCAGAATAGGCCCGGTATTTTAACCAGTGCAAGATAACCCTGCCTGTAATCATCATGGCTGTTTTTTACCAGTGTCACAGGAGAGTGGATATGTATTTTTCAGCTCAGCTGGTCTCTCTTAGATAGTAGAAAATGTGTTCATGCTGGATATGTTAAATCCTGAAGTCACTCTAGTCAGCCAACAGGCACAGATTTTCCCCAGTTTTATACTGCCGTTCTCTCTGCAACAGCCTTGAATTTCTGGAAATGTTCCCAGTCATCTACAGGCACTTCTGGAGTCTGGACAGATATAGAAATCCTGGACAGCTCTCTAGTGAATCAAGCAGTGCATATTCCCAGTTCACTAACTAAACTAATGTTCCCTCTGTGACAGGTCTGCAGTCAGTATTGACTATCCGTCCTTGTTCACACAGGACTAGGGATTCCTTATGGATTTATTGATCTAGAGTTGAGTCAGTTTTCAAGTTACCCTGTCGCTGGAGACTCACTTTCGTGAGTGGAAGCATCAGGCAAATGCTGTGTTGCAGATTCTTCCATTAAATTGTATCTGACACCGTCTGAGGCAGTATTGTCAGAAATAGGCTGTTAGGTGGGTACTATGTAAAAGCCATTTTTTCTTTCATTCCCTGGGTCTAAAAGTATAACTAAAGGCAAACTTTATTTTTGTTTTTTTATAGCATGAAGAAGGATTAAAACAATTGTGAGGTTTTTATTGCTGTCTGTGCTCCTGTTAACCTGGTAACATTAAGGGCCGGTTCACACAGCGAGGCGCGGCGAGGCGTCTCCGACTTGCCTCGCCGCGACCTGCGGGGACCTCAGCGGCGACTTGCAGAGGACTTCTGTATAGAAGTCAATGCAAGTCGCCCCTGAAGTCGCCCAGAAGTAGTACAGGAACCTTTTTTCTGAGTCGGAGCGACTCGAGTCACTCCTCTCAGAACGGTTCCATTGTACAGAACGGGGGCGACTTGCGGGAGCGAGGCGAGTCGTGTCGCCTCGCCTCGCATCGCCTCACTGTGTGAACCGGCCCTCACCCTTTCTATTTATCCTGTTTACTGTTATCAAGAGTAAAATGCAGATACTAGTTCTGGTGACCCCAGTGAGAACCAAAGATTCCCTCACTTTGGAGGGATTTCCTCTCACTTCCAGTGGCTATGGGATAAGGAGTGAAGGGAAGTCTTCCCAATAGGTTATAACCCTCCCTTAAGATGGCCATACATGGATGTAATTCCGAAATAATTTTTGTTCAAACTTCGCACCACCATCAAAGGCCGATTTTCATGTGGCCATCAAATTTGAGGGGTCGGCATATTGGATTTTTTTTTTATAATTAACAAATTTCTAATCAATGATGCAAGAAATATAATCGAAAAAGAAATGTGCATGAACTGTGACCTGGAAAGAAAACAACATTTCCAGCCACAAAATCAATGGTGTCAACATCAGATCACAAAACACACAGAATTCGACCCATTTATGGCCTGCATTATTCTACCTAGAATTAAAAAGTTTTGCCTTCATTTAAAACAGCATTTTCGATCTAGGAATTGATTGCAAAAAGATCCAGTTGCTAGTTTATAATCTTACTGGGATCTGGGGAGTCAGTTCGTATGACTCATGAAGGATCACATTGGGTGTTATTTTCACATAATTGATCGACATGCAAGATATCACTGAGTGTCACAGTTATTTTTTGTATTGATGAACTTTTATATATATATTTTGATATTTTTATATTTTTTGTCATATGTTTGAAGCACTATGATGATGGACTTTTTTTCATACATTCATATCATGAAAATTATTGTATGTGTTATAGATTATCTATTTTGAGCACTTTTACACTGTATTGTATCATTGTATTGTATTTGGAATTTATTTGTAAGGTCATATCTATGGTCATCTTTTTCACTGGAAATAATTTCGAGGTGTTATTCATAGTTGTTTAGGATCAGCACTGGTTTCCTTTTCTTCTTTTCTAGTTTCATTTTTAGTCTTTGGCAAAAATTATGGTAGCTTGAGATCTATAGTTTAATTTTAATTCCATTGCATTCCCCATATCTTAGTTCCTATTTAGGATCTTTGGCACTGTGTTCTATCATATATATATATATATATATATATATATATATATATATGCTGACTTTTTATATTGACTTTTTATATTCACATACCTTTGGTAACAAGTCATAAAAGTGTTTTTCCAGATTTTCATAGGTCTTTCCACTGAGTGAAAAATGGTAATCATTGTTCTGCCTTTTACCATCCAGAATGTTTTCAATATCTATGGAGATATCCTGTTTACAGAATGATCAAATTATATAATTCAGTATTTGGTTATTAGTTTTAAAATAAAGAATACAGGTATTAAAACCAAAACAAACAATGCAATATATTGCAGCATACGGATCCTTAGATGTGGTGACTGTATTTATTAGCTACACTTCCTGTCTTAGGGTGTCTCTACTTCACTGGAGGAACAACAGAGACACCCTTGGGCAGTAGCATTGTCATTCTGGGGAAAGATACACTAGATGTGGATGTACTTGACTAAAAAATTAAAGCCAAACTTTAGCTATCACTGTTTAAAAAGTTACAGCAGCATTTCCTTTCTTTCTTTTTGAGATAAAGGTTTTACACACATGAAAAAAAGCTTACCATTGTTAGTACCCCTGACATTGTTAAGTGTTTTTTGTCAATCCTCTAACTTGCACTTTTTTTAAGTAGATTTATTGGCCAGATCAATACGGGTAAACAAAGGAAAAATGCAGCCACTGCATCCAATAACTTTTGTGGGGGTTTTAATACTGCTATAACTGATAATAAAGGGTAAGGGAAAAATAACACGCTATAAACCTTGAGACATTGCAAACAATTAAATTAGATAGAAAAAACAGTTTATATTACAACATGAAGGGGCCAGATTGATGTAACATGTTTAGAACTATTTAAATGTGTTCACAGTACATGAGAATTGTGAAGTGCAAAGTTTGTTCACCGTATATAAAAATTGTGAATGACAACATCACCGTAATAATATGTTAACGAGAGATTTACATTAGTATCTTTTTCATCCGTGGGATACTCCAGAAGTTTAAAGGTGACAGATGCTGGAGAAAAGCCATCAGGTTTACAAGCTTCCACCAGGATTACTTTGCTGTCATCAGGAATCATGCCACATTTTTTTGCAACCGTTGTTGCTGTTTGTATATTGTCACCTGGGAACAAGAAGAAATATTTGGTAAAATGTGTTATTTAAATATTTTGTATGGCATTTTTTTTATTTATTGAGATTTGAACAGAGATTAAAAACAACAACAAGATCATGTGGTATCTTATAAAACCAGCTTAAAACAATCAATTGTCCACGCAATGCACAGGATAAAGTTACATAACAGGGAGCAGTTTGGGGCAACATCAGAATAAAAGGGAAATTCATGGTTACTGGTGAGTCTATGGACAAACATTGTTTGTGTCTTGAGAGAAAGTTCATTTGCTCGATATTTCTATGGAATAGTTTGATATGACTTCTGTTTTCTATACCAGGGTTTCTCAGCCAGGTTTTCTCCAGAGGTGGCTAAAGCCCCGTACACACGAGAGGACTTATGTCCGACAGACCTCCAAAGGAGTTCCGCCGGAGTTCCGACGGAGTTCTGGCGGACTTTTCGACCGAACGGACTTGGACACACACCATCACACCAAACTCCGACGGAGTCGAACGTGATGACGTACGACTGGATTCGAATAAGGAAGTTCATAGCCAGTAGCCAATAGCTGCCCTAGCGTCGGTTTTAGTCCGTCGGAGTAGCATACACACGAGCGGATTTTTCGAAGGGGACCGGGTCCGGCGGAGTTCCGTCGGGAAAATTTGATGGATGCTTAATTTCTAAAGTCCGTCAGACTTTTGCGAAGCTAAAGTCCGTTGCAGCCCACACACGATCGGATAGTCTGACGGACTCGGTCTGACGGACTTTGGATGTTGAAAAGTCCGCTCGTGTGTACAGGGCTTTAGGGTTCCTTGAGCAATGAACAATTCTTTCCTCTCAGATAAATTCCCACTGACAACATTGATCTTTGTAAGTATCTGTAAGGGGGTGACCATCACACTAATAAACCAGGAGTTGTAGATATAGTCATTTTTAGCAGGGGTTCCCTGAGACCAAAAAGTTATTTCAATGGTTCCTCTGTGTTGAAAAGATTGAGAAAGGCTGTCCTATACAAAAAGATTTGCATTAATTACCTGCATCCAGACAGACATATTTGGTGGCCCTGGGTCCTTTCACATCTAGAGAATACATTTCTTAGTAAAAAAAAAAATATATATATATATATATATATATATATATATATATATATATATATATATTGTGACAGAGCGAGGCTCTGTCCTTATGAAATCGGAGGAAAAAGAGACAGAGTTTGCATAGCTCCAGCCCTGTGTCCAGGTTTTGATGATAACGAGCAGGGTGTGTGCCCAGCTGCACACAGGCCATATAATGAAGGGCTGTTGGGAATGGAGTGTGGAGGATGGTGGAGTAGCTTGCTGCTGTGCATGTCCAAAGAGCCCAAAACTGTGTGCGTGGAAGGGTTGAAGCTGTGTGCGTCCAAAGAGCCCAAAGCTGTGTGCGTTGAAAGGTTGAAGCTGTGTGCGTCCAAGGAGCCTAAGACTGTGTGTATCCAAGCAGCTCGTTTGAGGGGCAAGTACTTATAGCAGCACTACTGCTGAAGAGTAGCCAGGTGGGCTAGCATTTTTCATTTGGATTGTGTGTATTTAATTTAAGATTGGACCCCTGCGTGGGATTCCTGGATGGACTATTTTGTTTTTCCTTTTAATAAACGTGGGCTACCAGGCCCTTAACTATAAACGCCTGCCTGATGTGGACTGAAAAATGCCTCTAACCACTTGAGCTAAACACCCCAATGTAACAAGTGGTGTTCGAATGCGGGCAAAAGATGGTGGAATCTGGGTCCTTGCTCTACAGTAAGTCGCATCAGGAACTACTGCTAACTGTGGAAGTGCAGCCAGGCAAAAGGCATTGCGTGTTGCAGGTGGTGTACCTGTGAATGAAAAGTACATTTTTTTTTTCCTTGCTATGAACTGTTTGTGTGCATGAGACAGCACAATCTGTGTGTGCAGCTGAGGAGAGCTTCCACGAAGAGAAAAGCAACTTGCTTTAAAGTGACAGCGTTACATTTTTTTTTTTGCTGGAAGGCGCAAAAGTCTGGTGGAGAGACTGCAAAGATGAAGCAAGGGTTTGAGCCTGCTGCAGAGTATTGCAGACTGTTTTTTGCTACACCAACCCCAGTTAAAGGGGACGTGCATATTGTTGCCCCTGACAACGCTGGTGCAAGCAGGCCAGCTATCAATGTGCAGAAGCCTAATTTTAAGTGGATGCAATTGGGGAAGCCCTGTTAAGGCTCTGAAACAAGAGCGCTGTTTGCGGTGCAGAGAGTGGGGTCATGTTGTCGCCACATGCCCATTGTCTCTGTCTCCAATACAAAGTGGCACGGCCGGACAAAGGTCTGCAAAAATGTTTAGGAAACCTGATTTGAGTCCCAGGAGTGCCCAAAAGGTGGATCAGAAGTTCAATAAGTATGTGGTTGCCCGTAGCAACCGTGGTAATGTGAAGGCTGCAGACGACCACGTGAGAAAAGTATGGCCTGCAGAGGATTGTGGCAAGGTGAAAGCAACAATGCTTCAAGGAGTGCAAAATCACTGCATTTGGGAGAGTCAAAGTACAGCTGGAAGAGTGCCATCTCCCTTGGCAACAGGAGATGGAGTGTTAACCGGAAGGAGGAGCTACAGTGGAGAGTTGGAACGGCGTCCCACTAAAGATATGTGCAGAAATGTACCATGCCTGGAATGTGGTCAACGGGGGCATGGTATTTTTTCTTGTCCCAGGTTATGGAACATGCCTGGAGATGTAGTTACTGGGCAGAAGTCTTTGTCCGCAAGCCTAGATTTTTGTGCAAACATGTTGTCAGTCACCTCTGGCAACAGTGAGGAAGTACCTGTTGTGCTTGCAGGGGGTGCTAAGGAGTCAGAAGTGGCTGCTGCAGTTTCGCTCCATGGCCACCAGGGAGAGTTGGCCAGTAAAAGCGTGATAAAGGAGAGACAACGTACTCAAATGAAGCCAGAGTTACCTGCTACAGATTATGGTAAGACTGTTGCAGTTTGTGGGACTGATCCCAGTGAAGTGGGAGTATATCCGGCTGGAAGATCAGCAGAAGGTGTAAAAATGGACTTGCTGCAGTGTGCTACCCTGAGTAGTGGGGAGACACAGGTTGAAGCTCAACCTGCAGCAAGGTTAAGAACTCAAAAAGACTGGACTCTGTGTGTGCCTGGTGTAATCCACCAGAGTGCTGGAAGTGGTAACCTAGGGGTGACCAATACAGTTTGTATGCCATGTTCCCTAGTGACTGGTGCTACAGAGATGCCCAGGGAAACCTACCAGGAGCCCGCAGGGGTGAGGCACGTTGTTTCCCAGGACAACTGTGAAGCCGCCCTAATAGCCAAAATAATGCCTTTGGAGAGGAAGGGTGGTGTGCTGAGCGGTACACGGGGTGTTGAGTGTACTGACCAAAAACAGCCTGTTAAAGCTAATAATACTGCTATGTCTATGAATGCTGATGTTAAAGGTATTGCCGATGATAAATGTACTTATTCTGATTTGTTCAAAAGTAATGAGGAAAGAGTAATGTCTCCCTTGGCAACCAGACGCAGAGCCACAGGGTTGTCCATGGAAGTCTCAGGGGCCCTCCATGCGTTTGAGCCAGAGATTTTCCAGGACAGCACTGAATTTGCTCTGGTGGAACAGACTGGGTCTACACCATGCAGTGATAGTTTGTGTGAGCAGTCTGTTTATCATATGTGTAACCCAGTTGGTAAAGGGTTAAGTCCACTGGCCAAAGCTGAAGGTACACAGCTGAGTGTGCTTGTGCCCCAGAAGCAAGGTGGTGATGGTGTATTGCAGCCTGCCTTGTTTGATGAAGCATTAGCAAAGAGTAAAAGCATGTTGTCAAAATGCGATTTATATAGAACTGACAAAGGTACTGATTGTGCTGCAGAATCCCAGATGCCTCCTAAAGCAGATGATGAGGTACTGCTGAGCCCTCATTATGGAAGCACAATGGATTGGGACAGTTTGGCCAAACAATTACTAGCCATGTTAGACAAGGCTATGTTGAGTGACAGGGGTCTGAATACAACAACTGCTATGCCAGACAGGGAGTTTGCAGAGCGACCGATGGTTGAGGGTGTGTTGGTCACTGCAAGGGATGTTTCCCTCCTGTCGGAAGGACCAGATCAGGGCGTATGCATGGCAGATGTGGTGCTCACAACCCAGCCGCTAAATGTCAAGTGTCAAGGTGACACGGTAATACATTTTGACTTGCAGAGGCTTATTGGTGAGTTAGAGGGGATGAGTGGGAGACATGCATCTAACAGTGTTCCAGAGGAGCATCAGGTTGTGATGGATACCTCCAGTGAGGTGGAGGCCCCCTTAAATGTCGTGGCCCCTCACGCTGAAGTGAATGAGCCCCTCTATGTCTCTGATAAGGGAAAAGTCCCCAAAAATGTTTTACATATTGATGTGGAGTGTGTAGAATTTACAGATATGCTAGTAGAACTACTTGAACTGATGAGAGCACATACCTTGTACACCTGGGTGCCTCTGTTACAATCAGATGTGGTAATGCTGCATGGTACCAAAGGGTGGAGCCAGGTAATGCAAGCTGTGCTGGGTAACATTAATCAAAAGTGGAACTGGGTGGTATGGTGCTTAATAGTCTGGAAAGTGATCTCACCGTTCCCTGTGAGAGTGCTTCCGGATACGGTTCAGTACGGAAGGCGCTCTAGGGGGCTTCTGGAGACATCAGAGGTCTCTCCGCCTGATGCAGTGATAGACATGCCTGCTGGTGCAGTCCGAGGTGCGGCTGAGCAGGGTATAGTAAATGGTGTGGATACTGCCTCACCCGCTAGACCTCGTAAGAAAGAAGGGCCAGATATGGACACGGCAAAAGCAGAGATTCTGTCTATCACCTGCAGAGAGGTACAAGTATGGGTACCCGGAGACGCTCTCAAATATAGTATGGAGAGGAACAAAAATTGTGACATGGAAAAGTGTGAGCTGGCAAAGATTGGTACTGGTGAAAATAGGTCATGCGTTGTTCAATGTCAATTGTTAGGACAATTGCCCACAGAGATTTGGACAACAGGTGAAGTGAAGCCTTGTGAAGATACTATAGGGGATAGCTGCTCACCTGTGTGTTGTCCCTCCTTGGGCCTGGCCCTAACAAATCCCGAGCAAGAAAGAACTGATGGTATTGGTAATTGGAGAAATGGTGGTATATTACTGAAGGTTGGTGTAAATAATGGCCTTGATATGAACATAAATAATTTCTTGGAAAATGAGCGTGATACACAGATGTTAAGCTCTGGGGAGTTGGTGGTCAAGGGTAAAGGTAAAGGAGTTGGTAAACCCAAGAGACCTGTTGTGATGGGGAAAACCAGTACCAGTGAGGGAAAAGGTAGTTCCTCATCAGGTGTATTGTCTGAAGCAGGTTCCCTACGGAATCTGGAAACAGAGTTGAAAGGAAGTAGCAGGAAAGGCGGTGGGCCACCAGAAAATAAATGGGAGCTCAGGAACCCCAAGAACAGAGGAAGTAGGCTGTGGATACAGAACTGTAGGACCCCGTTGCGTTTCCAGGGTAAGGCGTGCCTGGAAGCACACCCGGAAAAAAGGTTGGGCCTACGTGGCTGACAGCCAGCACAGAGGTGTCCCAACCATCATGATGGGTGCTGGTGTTCCTCCCTCCGGATCGAAACAAAGGGGGGGGATATGTGACAGAGCGAGGCTCTGTCCTTATGAAATCAGAGGAAAAAGAGACAGAGTTTGCATATCTCCAGCCCTGTGTCCAGGTCTTGATGATAACGAGCAGGGTGTGTGCCCAGCTGCACACAGGCCATATAATGAAGGGCTGTTGGGAATGGAGTGTGGAGGATGGTGGAGTAGCTTGCTGCTGTGCATGTCCAAAGAGCCCAACGCTATGTCCGTGGAAGGGTTGAAGCTGTGTGCATCCAAGGAGCCTAAGACTGTGTGTATCCAAGCAGCTCGTTTGAGGGGCAAGTACTTATAGCAGCACTACTGCTGAAGAGTAGCCAGGTGGGCTAGCCTTTTTCATTTGGATTGTGTGTATTTAATTTAAGATTGGACCCCTGCGTGGGATTCCTGGATGGACTATTTTGTTTTTCCTTTTAATAAACGTGGGCTACCAGGCCCTTAACTATAAACGCCTGCTTGATGTGGACTGAAAAATGCCTCTAACCACTTGAGCTAAACACCCCAATGTCACAATATATATATATATATATATATATATATATATATATATATATATATATATATATATATCTTAGATCTCTTTGATTGATAAGATAGTGGTATGTAATTTGTCATTTCCAACATACACAGACCTGGGTCTAGAATATTGGGGAAGGAAAATGATTTTGCAATGAAGTCAAAAACGTTTCCAGAAAGCCTGGATATAGTGGTATTTGCACATATTGCTACACCATATGGAAAAAATATGCTTCAGTCGGGCACTACATGAAACAAGTGACCTAAGACCTATAACGTGAAGCCTGACAGGTGTATGATAGATTTGGTGGAATAATTTAAGTTAGGTAGCCTTGTCTTTATATGAGATTACCGAATACATGTTGGTTTCTTTCAATTTCTGCCAACTATCTTGAGTTGGGGTGCAGAGTCACTTAACCCACTTGTCCTGTGCCTTATGGTATTTTTTTTAGAGAGAAAAAGTCCAGCATAATATTTGGATGTAAGTTTTGTAGGATCACATTCAAGGAGTTTGTGTCCATGCAGGAAAAGACAGAATGGAATCTGACATGCTAGTTTGAGAATTAGTAACATGTTTAGGTTGTATTTTGCCAAAAATATCAAATGACGTGTATAAGGGAGAGTTACAGAGTCTGTCATCTTTAAAGTGACCTGCAAGGAAGTGATTGTGGAGGTATTTAAGTGTTTTTTTTTTTACACAAGTGATTTGCATTTAGTAGGGTCAAAAGTGGGATTGTTCCATATGTAGAACATGGTAGAAGTTTTGGTCCAATCATCAAGCAGGGTAAAGTTTTTATGAGCTTGCATGAATTTTAATGACTGCAAACATTCTGATAACTGCTGTCCTAGGCACTGAGGGATCAGGATTTTTATATACTATACTAATTAAAAATCTCAAAAGTAACCCAATCATGCCACCTGTAGCCTTATGAGTTTATGTGAAATCTCCATTAATACCCGTACAATATTGTAATTAGAAATATATTTCCCTTAGAGGGAAATATATATTTAAAGTATTGAGTGTTGTGTAGGTGTTTTCTGTAATTAGTTCAACTTCAAAGCTTGGCCTTTTGTTTTCCCAGATAACATCTCACCTGGGAAGTAAACAACAGCTTTCTTTGACTCGTCCAATCAGGCTGTTCCCAATATACATTTACTAGGTACAGTGACCAATTAGGGAGAATTATATTAGCCACACTACAGAAAGTAGGGGGGGATATAATGCTTTGTGAGCAAGCCAACTCACTCTGGTGTGGGAGCACATGGCAGTCACCATGGGCTGACCTGAAGTTAACAGGTAATCTAACTCTGAACTTGCACCTTCTATTGTATTGTAAATATGATTCTGTGAGTAATTTGTAAATATCATGTAAGCCAGGGGACCTACACTTTATATTGTGATGTAAATACTGTCTGGTGTGTAATTGTATATATTATGTAACCCTATAAATAAATGTGTATTGCTGATTGAACTACCTCTTTTGTACAAGATCTCTCAGATCTAGATATGTATATGTCCATACTACTACAATGATTGAGGTGTATGCACATAATCATAAATAATAGTCAACAAATGGCGACCACGAAGGGACAAGAAAAATTGGTGGTCTCTTTCAGCAATATCTCAAGGGGTTGCAATATCTACATAAGGCTACACACCTTCATTCATGAATTGCGACTAATTGAGAGTCCAAATAATAATGATAAAAGTCAGAAAAGGTAAGTCCTTCTGCTCCTTAGGTAATTGTAATGTATGGTAGTGATACAGGAGTTATGTGGATTGTACAAAAAAACAAAACAAATTGGGTTAATTTAAATAGAAGTTGCTACAGGGATTTGAATAGGTAATTGTTTAGATTACATTAACATGCATGTTTTAAGTGCTAAAAAAAATCCTTCTTTTGAATCCCTGCTGCAGTTTCCAGAAAAGTAAATCATACAGAGAGATGCGGGGTACCATGCATGGTATAACATGTAAAATAGATCTAAAACAGCACACTTCAATCATACTATATAAAAGCTGCAGAGCTGTGATGTGTGTGAACTGGTAAAAGCAGTACAATGGATATACAATGTGGCAAGGTTTACAGCATTGTCCAAAGCTCCAGTCACCCAGTGAGATCCAAAAGGAATGCCAGTCTTAACACCAAAGGGAGTTATTGGATGAGAATCCTTACCTTACTGGCATCTGTGGCCAAATAAGGTGATAGTATATTGTTGTATTAGGTTCTTTACTAATAAGGATGTACAGTACTTCTTTATTGGGGCAGTCATTTCACACTCTAAAAATTCAATGAGTGAATCTGTCTGGTCTTTCTAGGTAACCTAAAACACTCTGAGGTTGATTTATTTAGGGTGAATATAGACTGTTGACCTTGCACTTACAGTTGCACTCTGGAAGGCAATTTTCACCATTTTCACCAGTTTAGTGAATGAGGTGAAGCTCTGCAGACTTCCATCATCCAATTATCTGCAAGCTAAAATGCTGTTTTCTTTTTTATTGTCCTTGCACGTGATTTGGTAATCTTTTGCAAAGTGAATTTCACCACATTCACTAAGCTCTGGGGAATAGTTCCTTTCATAGTGCAACTTCACTTGCCAAATCAACAATCTATTTGCCTTTAGTAGATTAGCCCCTATGAGTGACATAATACATTTCTCACATGCCAGCATTTCTGCAATGCCCAACTCTAAAAGACATTACAAATACAGAGTCCCACTAAGCACCATTCCTTGTTAACACCATTGTCAGTGTTTAGGGACACAAGGATTGCTGGTTGATAAAAACAGATGATTATTTTATCAGTTCTTCAGACCAGATTGATAGTCAACACAACAGATTTCTAAAGCTCATTCATCTTTAATGAAAGTGTTTTTGTTCCTGTTATCCCACCTGTAATCATTACAGTCCTGATGTTTGCTGCATTCAGTTCCTCCAAAACTGGATTGGTTTCAGGCTTAAGACGATTTTCCAGGATTAACAAACCAAGAAATTCCATGTCACATTCAACTTCTTCCCTTCAGAGTCATAAGCAAAATAAAAAAAAATCGAATTGAAGAACTACCTGACATAGCTTACAGTATTTGACTACTTGGAAAAGTATTCAATGTGATTTTATGCACTATTAAATGTTTCAGCAGGTTCAGAGCCAACATTTTCTGATAATTCCAAAAATGAGTGCCATTACCACTGCATTCAAATTCAAGCAAGTCAGGGAAGCCATTCCCTGCTTCTGCAATGTTATTTTTTTTAACAAAGGAAATAAAATAGATTCTGTCTCTTTCAGTTAAATAATTTTGTGGTTGTATTATATTGCACAGGAACCCACAGTGAAAAGGTGCAATAGAGAACATCGATACTGGAGCCCAGAAATCTTTGCAGTACATTGCTGTGTTCATTAATACTTACAGTATATATATATATATATATATATATATATATATATATATATATGTTATATTTACAAGTATGAAAGAACACTTGGCATCTGGATTTGAACCAGTTATATGCAACATTATTAATGAATTTGGGTTAGAACTGGGACTGAAGCTCTGTCTCCTATTGATGAGCCCCAGGTGCTGACCATTACACACACCATGAGCAAACAAGCAGAACAAAACTCTGGATAGCCGCACACTGGAAAAAGACTTGAAATCCCATTTTTAATGGTCCATTTTTTCACTTATCTCACTTATCTCATACAGACATATACACCTGTATAAGGTGATGTATGCCTGCAGTATTTTTTACATCATTTATATTTTCACTAAGAGTTACATTTTGGTTACATTTTTGTTTGAATTTTTTCTTTTTGCTTTCTTTTGAGTTTTTTGAGTATTTTCACTGCTTGGCAGCACATGCTAAGATCTAATTGCAAGTGTGATTCAGCTGTATGTAATTGCCTTCAATCTTTCAATTATGTGATATGCCTTGCCTCTTTTTATGTTTTATGCTATATATTTGATATTTGCTTGAAAGATGGTTACCGTATATACTCGAGTATAAGCCGAAATTTTCAGCCTCTTTTTTGAGGCTGAAAGTGCCCCCCTCGGCTTATACTCGAGTCATCGCCGTCTGCCTGCCCGATCAGCGTGTCGAGCAGACAGACGGCGGCCATTCTACTATTCAAAAGCCGCGCCTCCATCTGTGATAGGCGGAACACTCAATTTCCCAGCAGTCAGTGGTCCGCCTATCACAGACATCCGCTCATCCTCATACTACGGACGAGGATGAGAGGATGTCCGTGATAGGTGGAACACAGACTGCTGGGAAATTGAGTGTTCCGCCTATCACAGACGGAGGCACGGCTTTTGAACAGTGAAATGGCCGCCGAGGCGCCGACGAAGAGCGGCGATCCTGGCATGGCAGAAGGACGGAGGCTCGGGACGGGACGGAGGCTCAGCTCGGGACGGGACGGAGGCTCGGCTCGGGACACAGGTAGGTTGGACACACAAGGCTGCACGGACACACACACAGGCATGGATGGATGGACACACACACAGGCATGGATGGACACACACATAGGCATGGATGGACACACACACAGGCATGGATGGACACACACACAGGCATGGATGGACACACACACAGGGATGGATGGACACACACACAGGGATGGATGGACACACACACAGGGATGGATGGACACACACACAGGGATGGATGGACACACACACAGGGATGGACGGACACACAGGGATGGACGGACACACAGGGATGGACAGGCATGTCTCACCCTCGGCTTATACACGAGTCAATACGTTTCCCAGTTTTTTTGGGGTAAATTGGGGGCCTTGGCTTATATTCGGGTCGGCCTATACTCGAGTATATACGGTAGTTTTGAGTAAGCACTGATTACGATGCGAAACGTGTCAGCTTTTCCTGTACACTGTTATTCTTTTGCTGTGGATTTTTTTATATTGTTTTGATGTGACCCACGTTGTTTCAATTAAAGATGGGATTTCAAGTCTTTTTCCAGTGTGCGGCTATCCAGAGTTTTGTCCTGCTTGTTTGCTCAAAGGTTTTAAAATAATTAGAAATAAAAGGGCTCTATTAGGACCCTGTCCAAACTTTACAAGTGTTATTAGTCACTTAGTGAAGATGAATACTTTTTTTTGTCCCTTTAATAGTTATTTGAATGGATCATCTCACTGAAAAATGAATGTCAAAACAATAAAATGAGCTTCATAGTTGTTTGACTTTTTTTGTCAGTATGCCTGACTTTACATATTTGGGTAATGGATATGTACCTTTCTAAGTTTTCTAATTCATTCTGCCTTATGTTTTTGAGAGTCTTGAAAGCCACGCCAATCACTCGCAAGCCTTGAAATGTGTAGCGTTCCAATTCATCTAAATATCCACTGGGGACTTTAAAGACATAATAAAATAAATCATATGTAAAAAAAAAAATATACCAGTCTTAATGTTATCACTAGGCAATGATGTGTAAACCTAATTTTAAAAAAAGTGTATTTCAGTTTAATAGCATGTACACTACACCACAGCTAACTGGTTTCTCCCGTCGCCCCTCCCTGCCCTAGTCTGAATGTTACTGTACAGTAAATTACAAGAAGTTGTTACTGGCTGCATTAAAAACAAATTTAATGTATAGATAAGCAAAAAAATACTAAAGTTGTGCAAAAAACTCACCTTTTGCTTCATAAAATGTTGTAAAAAGTTGTGCAAGGCTTTTTACATTTTGTGTGAGTCAATGTTTCATAAATATCTGTTGATACTGCCAGTTTTTGCTATGTTCAAGGTCTGAGATGCTTAGTCTGGTGCCTAGGTCAGGAGCCATAGCTATCTTTAGTAGTCCCTGTTGTTCCCTTAAGGAAAGCAGTCCTGCTAGTATTGGACCCCTCCCCCCTCTCTTTCCTAGTACACAATGCTATAGTTCCTAGCAGGTGCACCCACCAAGACTGAATGAATATCACAAATAAGGGTTCTTGTAGTTTATAATAATCAGGCAAGGGTTGGAATAGGGTTGGCAGGTAGTAGGCAAGCATAATCCAGTGAACAATCTTAGGTCAAGGCTGGTGGCAATCCAAGTTAAGGGCAGAAGCCAGCAACAAGGGATTTCCAAGACAGAATGATAGGCAGGGACAAATGAGGCATGACTGGTGGGGAGCCTGGAATATATCACAAGCTTAACCTCCCTGGCGGTATGATTCAGTCTGGAATAAGGTGCTGAAAGCGGTACAATTATTTTGCACGGAAATCTGGCTTTTATTTTGTAGTCCTGTAATTCTTAGGAATAACGCTCTTAAATCTGTTCAAACCAGAGTCTAGCAGACACCCCGGGTATGATAAAGTTTATAATATAATAAAGAATAATAAAATGTATTCAATAATGTAATAAAATCCTAAAACACTGAAAAACTGACACTTTTTGGTTGCTATGGACAATCTCCAAATTCCAAGCAGTAAAAAACAGTATTTATAATATAAAAGTGCATGCAGGGCATTGCACAAACCACTAGGGACAAAGGGGGTGTGTATTTTTTAATACAGCACTGTAATCTGTAAGATTACAGTACTGTGTGTGTTTAGTGTGTTTTAACTTTTTTGAATTTGCCACCGTTCTCCCGTGCGCCGTAACGTCGCAGGGAACGGAGCTCGGCGACATTCGGCACTGTGAATCGAGCGGAGGACAGCTCGATCGCACAGCGCGGCGGACATCGCTGGATCCAGGGGACAAGGTGAGTAACGATCCCTGTGTCCTCCCCTGCATCAAGCAAAGCCATCCCGAGTCTGGCTCGGGGTTACCGCTCCTGTCAGTATATTCCTACCCCGAGCCAGACTCGGGATTACCGCTAGGGGGGTTAAAGCTATGGCCTTGTGATGTTCACATAGAGTGCCATAGAGCGACTGCCAATGAGGGGCAGAGGAGGGAGGGTAGAGTGAGCTGACCCCTCCCTTGCAACTGGGACACTCACCTAGGGAAATGTGTTGCTGACCAATCAAAGGAGAGTGGCCGCTGGCTGCAAAAGAGTGGTGACTGCAGCTTTCCTAACAAGTTCTTGTTTAACAGGGAGACCACCAGCTCCAGTCCCAACTCTGCAGAATGCTGGTCTCCCTGTTCTTTCTTCCAGCCTGTATTGTCCCTGCTGTTTAATTTACAATGTAACTGCTGCTATTGCTACACAGCTGGACTTATTACAGTTAGTGAAATAAGAGTGGATCTGCTGGCAGGATCATCAGGTAATAAAATTATGTTACAGGCTGACCTCTGAAAAATAAGCTTCGCTATGTGAATGCTAGTGGCAGTTTGTATCATATACAGTATGGCATGTTTATTTGGCCTATTGCCCTTGAGTATTTTTTTTCCTAATTACATGAATTGATTACTTTGTATTTTCTTTATTTCTGCCTGGATTTCAGCTTTACAGAGTGGCAAAAAATGGGTTTTACAGCATTATGATGAGGGAAACAAATACCCTGAAAAAAATGTTCCTAGTAAAAATATGCTTTAAATACCCAATATTTTCTCTTTAAGATCTGCCCTGTGCATTATTAATTATAGAAAAACTCTAGAACCCTAAAGCAGTATATGTACAGATTTACTGCTGATGCATAAGCAAGAAATACCTGTCTCTGGTTTACAGAAGCTGGCCACTGTCTCAGGAGCACCCTTCATGTATACATCCATTTCATCCTTTCCTATGACTGTAGTAACAACAGACATGCGCATCATGGCTGAGGAAAATGGGTACTGGAATAAAATTTTCACTCCATCATCCATATCCTGTAATTGTGGTAAAAAAATAACTATAGGTAAAGTGGATATAAAAAGTCTACACGCCCCTTAAAATGTCAAGTTTCTGTGATGTAAAAAAATGAGACAAAGATAAATAATTTCAGAACTTTTTCCACCTTTAATATTACCTATAAACTGTACAAATCAAACAAACTGAAATCTTTTGTGGGGAAGTAAAAATAAAAAAATAAAATAATGTCAGACTCTTATAACTGGGGATGTAGCTGTGTTCAGAAATAAGCAATCACATTCAAACTGTTAAATGGAGACAGTACACACCTGCCATCATTTCAAGTGCCTCTGATTAACCCCAATTAAAGTTAAGCTGTTCTAATAGGTCTTTCCTAACATTTAGTCACATCCTACAACAAATGCCACAGAATGCTTCCAAAGCATCAGAGCTATCTCATTGTTAAAAGGTATCAGTCAGGAGAAGGGTATAAACGAATTTCCAAGGCATTAGATATACCATGGAACAGTGAAAACAGTGAAAACAGTCATAATGAAGTGGATAAAATATGGCACAACAGTGCCATTAATAAGAACTGGACATCCCTCCAAAATTGATGAAAAGATGAGAAGAAAACTAGTCAGGGAGGCCAAGAGGCCTACAGCAACATTAGAGGAGTTGCAGGAATATCTGGCAAGCACTGGCATGTGACAACAATCTCCCGTATTCTTCATATGTCTCGGGTAGAATGGCAAGACGGAAGCTTTGCTTGCCAAGAAAAATATTCAAGCACGGATACATTTTGCAAAAACACATCTGAAGTCTCCCAAAAGCATTGGAAAATGTGTTATGGTCTGATGAAACCAAGGTGGAACTTTTTGGCCATAATTCCAAAAGATATGTTTGGCTCAAAAACAACACTGCACATCACCAAAAGAACACGATACCCACAATGAAGCATGGTAGTGGCAGCATCATGCTTTTGGGCTGTTTTTCTTCAGCGGAAGAGGGGCCTTAATCAAGGTAGATGATTTATGAACAGTTCCAAATATTAGTCTAAATTGTCACAAAAACTTCAGGCTTCTGAAAGAAAGCTGAACATTAAGAAGAACTTCATCTTTCAGCATGACAATGACCCAAAGCATACATCCAAACCAACAAAGAGATGGCTTTGCCAGAAGAAGATTCAAGTTTTGGAATGGCCCAGCCAGAACCCAGACCTGAAAACAATTGAAAATCTGTGGGGTTTGTGACGGGAGTCACTTTGGGAAGAGGGCATCTGAAGAGGGCTGTATAGAGGAGATGCCCTTGCAATCTGATAGATTTGGAGTGCTTTTGCAAAGAAGAGTGGCCAAATATTGGCAAGTAAAGTTGTGCCATGCTGATAGACTCCAACCCAAAAAGTCTGAGTGCTGTAATAAAAATCAAAGGGTGCTTCAACAAAGTATTAGTTTAAGGGTGTGCACACTTATGCCCTGTACACACAATAGGATTTTCCGACAACAAAAGTTGGATGTGAGCTTGCTGTCGGAAAGTCCAACCGTGTGTATGCTTAGAACATTTGTTGTTGGAATTTCCTCCAACACACGTTTGAGAGCAGGTTCTCAAATTTCTATTGTGTGTACATAAGTCTGACGCACAAAAGTCCACACATGCTCCGAATCAAGCAGAAGAGCGGCACTGGCTGTTGAACTTAATTTTTCTCATCTTGTCCAACGTGTTGTACGTCATTGCTTTCTTAACGTTCAGAATTTCTGACAACATTTGTGGGACTGTGTGTATGCAAGACAAGCTTGAGCCAACATCCTTCGGGAAGAAAAACATGGTTTTGTTGTCGGCAAATTATGTGTACAGGGCATTATGCCACCATATTATTTTTATTTTTTATTTTTACTTCCAACCACTTTACAGTCAACAAAGAGGACAAGGAGGCACTCTTTACGTCTAGAGGAAAATAGATTTCATCTCCAAATATGGAAAGGTTTCTTCATAGTAAGAGCTGTGAAAATGTGGAATAGACTCCCTGCAGAGGTGGTTCTGACCAGCTCAGTAGATTGCTTTAAGAAAGGCCTGGATTATTTCCTAAGTGTACATAATATACCTGGGTACTAACATTTATAGGTAGAGTTGATCCGGGGAAAATCCGATTGCCTCTCGGGGGATCAGGAAGGAATTTTTTCCCCTGCTTTAGCAAATTGGATCATGCTCTGCTGGGGTTTTTTGCCTTCCTCTTGATCAACTGTGGGTATAGAATTGGGTATATGGGATTGTATGATATTATTTTTATTTAATTGTTTTTTTATTTTTATTTTATTTATTTATTTATTTTGTGGTTGAAATTTAATAGCATCCCAGTCTTAGTCCGTAGGGTTCAATATTGAGTTTGCCCATCCTTTGCAAGACACACTCCTATACCTTGTGGACAGCCTTTCCAGAAGAGTTGAAGCTGTTATAGCTGCAAAGGGTGGACCAACTCAATATTGAACCCTACGGACTAAGACTGGGATGCTATTAAATTTCATGTGAGTGTAAAGGTGGGCATCCCAATACTTTGGGTAACATAGTGTATATACATATACAGAGTATATATTTTTCTTGAAAAAAAGTTCCGTGATAACATTTCTATCAAAAAATACGGATTTTAACTTGTAAGCAACAAATGTCAGAAATAGGCTTGGGCATGAAAGGAATATATATATTTATATATATATATATATATATATATATATATATATATATACATAGTATATATTTATGTCATATATATATTTTTTCTTATGCTTGAAGCACTCGTTTAATCTAGAAAACTTACGCTATTAAAGTCTGGTCCAGGTCGAACTATTTTATTCTGGGATGTGTTTTCGTCACAAAAATCCTTGCAGGTGTCATCAAGTATCTAAAAACATATATTGGAAAATATCACTGTAAAACTTTTTTTATTTGTGTCAGGGTTTTCATATATTTAAAATATAACATAAGGCAAAACTTTTTTAGATTTGGATAGAGTGAAGAGGGATTAAAACACCTGTCGGCCTTTCTTTGTTTTCTGTTTCCCCCTTAGGGAGATTCATCCTCTCTTCAGTTTACTGTTCTCACTGGAAGTAAAATTGAATTAAAATCCTAGATTTTGACAAAGTAGGTTTAAATAACCTTCAGTAAGCAAATAGTTCATGTTATACAGAGGTACAGATAGTAATGGTTCTTAAACACATTCATCAGGAAGATATAATAAGATATAATAAGTGAAAAAACCTGGCAGTCTAGAAGATTAGACATGTGCACATTGAAATATTTTGTTTTGAAATTTTGCTTTCGTCTGAAAAATACATTTATTAAGTTACTCCCGAAAATAGTTTTTATTTATTTAGTTTTTCGTTAAAAATTGCATTTGTCCAAAAATCAAAATGAATTAAGGTTGAATCTGTCATTGAAGGGTGCCTGTTAAATGTTCAAAGAAGATTTGACGGAGCAGCTAAACTGTATGACTCCGTATAGTTTAGCTGCTCCGCCGAATCTTCTTAGAACTTTCGACAGACACCATAAGCCAAAGATTTGACGTTTGTATGTTTTTTTGCTACTTTGTCGAATCTTTGTCCTTCATGTTGAATGTATATAGTTCAAACAGAAAATGGACTGGTGATAGTGATCACTGATCAGACAGGTAACAAGATTGAGATTCTTTATAGATTCTATATACCCTATCTATAATATAGAATCTATAATAATAAGTCCCCCCCCCCCCCCCCACAACACAGGCAGCCTCTGAGGCTATCACAACACTAGCAACACTAGTATCACTATCAAGTTCACAACACTAACACAATAGCAGCAGATTATTATGAATAAGTTAAGTTGAACTGTAGCTTGCTTCACTATTGTTCTGCTGCTGTGCTTATGCTTAATTGCTAAATAATTTAGGTTCTCTGACAAACGGACCAGCTAAGATTGACTGTCTTCTGAAATGATTCAGTGTGTGTCTCTCTCTGCTAGCAATCGTAAGTGAAAGTAAGTTGGCTATACATGTGTACTTAGTTCTAGCTATTTTACTGCTCCTCCTCTTTGGTTACAATCAGCCAATAACATTCATCGTCATCATTATTTTTATTTTACTTCCCCCACCCAATTCCAGCAGCGATCTTTTCTCTCTATGTCAAATCTTTTCTCTCTATGTCAAATCTTTTCTCTCTATGTAGAATAATCCTGGACTAAGAGAGTTAAAGCGGTTCTGCACTGACCAATTTTTTTATTTTTTTGTGTGCGGAATGTTTAAACTATATGCGTTTGAAAAAAATACCTTACTTTTCCTGACTTCGCCCACTATCCGTGTCCGTATTTCAGTGTAAATTCTTCTTTATTTCAAAGTTTTTAGGTCAATGTCATTTTGCTTGTGGGCATTTGAAGCCGACAAGCAATCACTCCTTCCTTCCCTCTTTTTGGAGGAACCAGCATTCCTTGCTGGTTCCCGCGCACGCTCAGTGGCTACAGCTAAGAGCTGTCTAATTTTCAATGTTGTCAGGACAACGGGCGGCGTGATGACGTCACGTCGCTGAAATCTCGCGAGATTTCGCTACTGATAGGCGCAATGACTCCTGGGATTAGTTAGACAAGATCCCAGGAGACAGTGTGGAGATCAGCGGAAATTATGCTGATCCCCGCAGAAACCCCGCCCATATCCGCAGGGGAAGAAAAAGAAAATTGCAGAGAAGGAGAGGTAGGAAAATTTTTTTTTTAAATAAAGGGGCATTGAGAAGTATTTGGAGGTGCAGAAAACAAATAGCAATAAGAGAGAAAAATGTGTGCAGAACCGCTTTAAGGTTAGGCACATTCGACCACCGGTTTGATAGACACAGATTGTTATTGTCAGCGTCATGTCGAATCTCCTATCTATATCGAACTGTTGTCACAACGAAAATGAAAATAAAGCATTTGTTTATGTCGGATCTTTCGTTTTTCAGATTCTGCACTTTCGTTATCGTTTGTTAAAACGATAAAGAAAATACCTGAAATTCGGACGAAAATGCATTTGGACGAAAACTAATGCACATGTCTATAGAAGATGTCACAATCATAAACTCAAGAATTTGCCAATAAAGCTCATGAGATTACTGGGGGACTACAGGAGTATAAAACACTAGATGCATCAACTTTCTATTAAAGGTGAACATCTGGGGAGATATATAGATAATCTGGTGCCAAAAGAAAACTGTGCCTCCACAGGCCTCCATGTCCACTGATTCCAACAGTTGGGTTTTATTGGTGGCTTTCTTAGGCTTACAATTGGTGGCATCTTCTAGGCTTCCAGGTTGGTGGAAGCAACACATCTTTTTCACTTATTATATCTTCTTGATTAAGCCTATTGTGAAATCATTTACCATCTGGTCCTATGTGTAACGTGAACTGCAGGCTTACCAAAGGTCATTTAAACCTACTGTTGAAAAAAATGCATCTGTGACCATCACCATCTTAAAAATTGTCATTGATGTTTTTTATCTGAAAAAATGTAACTTTTAAAGTGCCGTGTACAAAAAATGTGATTTTCTTATTTTTTGTACATGGCACTTTAAAAGTGCCCTTTGATTATATGTAAATCCTCCTTTCTTTATTCATACGTTGTAAATGTGGTGCCTGGAGACCACCCAACAATCTTCTTTTGTGCTAGCTAGTGTTAATATTGGCATCACATTTCGATTTAGTTTTAGTCATAGTCTTTTGACTAAAATGCCATTTTAGTTTAGTCATATTTTAGTCATCTACATTGTTTGAGTTTTAGTTGTCTTTTAGTCAACTAAAATCTCAAGTCCATTTTAGTCAACTAAAATCAAATGGGTTTAGATAAATTGTAATCCTCATTATATACTCTATACTCCCGGAGTAAAAACCCAATAGCATGTGTGTGGTTCAGCTTTAAGTGGAGAGTTCTCAGAGAGGTAATCCAAGCCGCATGTAAGGTTAAAGGGCTTACTGTGCCTGTTTATTGGTCAGCAAACAAAAGAATTCCCATGCAGGGTTAGGAAACACAGTTCAAAAACAAAAAGTCCAGCAAAACAGTTTTAAGCCTCCTGGCTAGTAAATAGACCTCACTGGGTCTTCTCCAGTCCTGCAGACATGTTCCCTCACAGCCTGCTTATTTTCTTTCTCAGCACGAACTCTAATTAACCCAGGGAAGACGAGTTATACCCTAGGTGGAAAGCAAGGAGTGGCCAGTGCTTAACGCCTTGCGCTGTGTTACAGACCCCTCACTGTCACCCATTTACCTTATGAACCTCAAAATTCTATGTGCCAGATACACTCTATTGATAACTGACAGGGGCCTGTCTGTCACACATATTATTATTTATGGTATTGAAGTTTGAACATGCACTACAGTCAGATTTAGCCGTTGGGATATATAACGTCTTTATAAATAAAACCAAGTTTCATAAACATACAAAAATACTGCTTTTTGACATACAGAAGTACAACTTTAAAATATAAAAAAAAAATGTAATCTGCACATATTACCTAAATATATTACCAATATAAAATATTAAGGAAAAAAAATAAGAAAAGCTTTCTTATTTTTTTTCTTCCTTTCAGCAGCTTAGTCAATGTCTTCTACTTATTCTTATGTGGTAGTGCTGTATTAATTATGACGTCACAGTTTGATTTTGTTTTAGTCAGTCTCTTGACTAAAATTCCATTTTAGTTTCAATGGTATTTTAGTCATCTGAATTGTTTTTAGTTCTGATTTAGTCGACTAAAAGTGTGTGAACACTAAATAGTTAATTAACACTGCTGCTATCTCTGCTAACAGTTAACATTTTTTTATTTTTTTTATTTAGAAGAGCTAGGAACCATATTTGTAGTAGTAAAAAGTAACAGTACAGCGCAAATAAATAATAAAATATTAATATAAAAAGTCCATAAAATGAAAAATAGATGAATAATAGATGCAGTGATCAAGAAGAATCCGCTTGTGCAGTGTGTCTTCAATCAGTATAACAAGTGACGATGTGATCCCTTCACCATTGAACAAGTTGGACTCTCACCTCAACTAATGGACCCCTGATATATCAGACAGGTCAAAAACACATGTTCCCATCAAGGGTAGATCATAAGATTTCAGCAGACCAAACGGAAGTACTCCAAGGAAAGATCCTCCTCCGTGTCATCAGATCAATATGATTTCATGTATAAATATAAAGAACAAGCAAATCTAGTGCTCTCCGTTGATACAAATTTATTTGAAAAGCAAGTAAAGAGAAATTACACTCACATTTGTAAGCACTGATCTCCAGTGCCGAGTGCTAAGCAAAGAAACGAATACCATGCGTGGCTCAGTGTATTAGCCTGCGGATGACGTCACGGCGCGGGTCACGTGGTCCGTACGCGTTGCGTCCCAAAGAGTAGGCGGGACTTCATCAGCGGTGACGGCGTGACGTCGAACGGCCGCTTTTAAGCCAATACACTGATATTAAGCCAATGAGAAGCAGAGTTATGCGCAAGACAAGTACCAGGGGAGGCACGTATGAAACGTGACACCGGAACACAAATCTGCGCACAATAACAATATAAGGGAGAGAGGAAAGATATATTTAAAAACAATGCAGGTGAAAAACAAAAATCAAAACCAGAGGTAAGCGCAAATCTTGCCTACTGGATGGCAATATGCAGCAATCCTCTAGTTATTCCCACATAAACTATGTAAAAAACAAGAAAGTATTATTGCCAAAAAAGCAATGCAATATTATAGCACTGAGATGAGGTCACACATGTGTGTATCTCCTAATCAGTCCAACATTACTGGCAATAAGACACATAAAATGTAAAACCACATAGCCGCTGATATCATCAGCAAGCTACACTGATCCACGCATGGGTTAATGAAAAATAAATATAAAAATGGAAAAATAATAATCATAAGAAAATATAAAACAATAATATAAAAATATATATATACAATATATATATAAAGAAGTAAGAGAGGCTTGAACGTGGATTTTGATTTAAATTGCTTCATTTCGGACAGATAATAATTCTTCTTTTTTAATTCTAATTTTATTTGTATTGTTAGTTAAGTAATTTTTGATTAGTATTTTTTATTCTTACTTCTTTATATATATATTGTATATATCTTTTTTTATATTATTGTTTTATATTTTCTTATGATTATTATTTTTCCATTTTTATATTTATTTTTCATTAACCCATGCGTGGATCAGTGTAGCTTGCTGATGATATCAGCGGCTATGTGGTTTTACATTTTATGTGTCTTATTGCCAGTAATGTTGGACTGATTAGGAGATACACACATGTGTGACCTCATCTCAGTGCTATAATATTGCATTGCTTTTTTGGCAATAATACTTTCTTGTTTTTTACATAGTTTATGTGGGAATAACTAGAGGATTGCTGCATATTGCCATCCAGTAGGCAAGATGTGCGCTTACCTCTGGTTTTGATTTTTGTTTTTCACCTGCATTGTTTTTAAATATATCTTTCCTCTCTCCCTTATATTGTTATTGTGCGCAGATTTGTGTTCCGGTGTCACGTTTGATACGTGCCTCCCTTGGTACTTGTCTTGCGCATAACTCTGCTTCTCATTGGCTTAATATCAGTGTATTGGCTTAAAAGCGGCCGTTCGACGTCACGCTGTCACCGCTGATGAAGTCCCGCCTACTCTTTGGGACGCAACGCGTACGGACCACGTGACCCGCGCCATGACGTCATCCGCAGGCTAATACACTGATCCACGCATGGTATTCGTTTCTTTGCTTAGCACTCGGCACTGGAGATCAGTGCTTACAAATGTGAGTGTAATTTCTCTTTACTTGCTTTTAAAATAAATTTGTATCAACGGAGAGCACTAGATTTGCTTGTTCTTTATATTTATACATGAAATCATATTGATCTGATGACACGGAGGAGGATCTTTCCTTGGAGTACTTCCGTTTGGTCTGCTGAAATCTTATGATCTACCCTTGATGGGAACATGTGTTTTTGACCTGTCTGATATATCAGGGGTCCATTAGTTGAGGTGAGAGTCCAACTTGTTCAATGGTGAAGGGATCACATCGTCACTTGTTATACTGATTGAAGACACACTGCACAAGCGGATTCTTCTTGATCACTGCATCTATTATTCATCTATTTTTCATTTTATGGACTTTTTATATTAATATTTTATTATTTATTTGCGCTGTACTGTTACTTTTTACTTTGTAATGTGGGATTTGGTATTTTGACCTATAGTATTCTAGCTGCATTTTTTCACTTTTTTCACTTATTTTATTGTGTTTAGCGCTGGTTGATTTTTTATTTTATATTTTTGCACCAATTTACTACAATTTCAGCAGCTAACATGGATGTATTCCAATATTTGGAAAAAAGGGAGGTTCAACTGAGTGATATTTTCTCACGTACCCCTATTTTTGAACAAACCCCAGATGTAGTTTTGGCCTTTAGAAAGCTTGGTCATGTTTTTGAGAAAAAGGTTAAAGCTTGGTGGGATATTGTTTCTTTTCAGCAATATATTTCAGCCAGATTAATACCAAGTCGTTTAAGATGGGATGTTCCCCCTAGCGATGGACTCCTTGATAGAGATTCCATGTTGGAATGGGAAGGTTTTTTCCTGGATAAGGGTTTGGAATTAATGGAATTTTTGTTGAAACGAAAGCAAAGGAAAATGATTATTTTGGAAACCCAGATTAATGACATTAGGAATTCCATTGAATCATTTAAGGACACTCCTGACTTCACTAGACTCTCTGTCGAATTAAAGGATAAGATTGCAAAGTGGGACCTTGAGGTCCAAAATAAGAAAAAGAAAAAATTCATGAGAGATTCTGATGACTTCAATGGGGGGAATGTCTTTAAATGGCAGAAAATGAACCAAACTGAGGGAGATATCTCCCATAATGTCCCTATTGAGGTTGATGTTACAGCCCCCGTACCCCCTCCTGGTTCCCAAGGCACCCCTATCTTGGAGTATCCTGTATCTGGGCCCATCAATAATAGGAGTGGTGTCCCTAGGGGTGGCACACATAGTAAGGGACCCCGTAATAACTATGGAAGAAAAAGAGGTAGAGGTAATCATGATAGGAATTTGGATTCTAGGGAATTTCCTGGTAATGAATCCCAGTACTATTATGGTTATCATTCCCCAAGTAGACAGGGTGGATACCAGTATGATTATGGTTCCCATCAGAGGGCTCCTTATGGTGGTCAACCTAGGTACTCCTTACCTGTGTCTAATAGGTTTGCACCATTACAGTATGGAGGAGCTGGAGAGGGAGGGGACTTTTCGGGTGCACAGAGTGGACCCGGGAGGGGCCCTTATGTGCAACCTCCTGTCCACCAATCCATCAATCCACCATTTGTACATCCACCAATCCATCAGGAGTGGTGGAGACAGCAACCCTACGGAACCCCCCGGTCGGGCAGTCAGGTTCAAAAAAGAAAAGAGAGAGAGGAAGGAGAGGGGGCAGGAGAGTTCAAAAAACAAAAACAAAAACCCCAGTAGGAGCAGGTATCTATAATTTAAGTGGATGCCCATTAAGTGATAATGAGTTAAAAGTTTTGGATAGGGGTTTAAAATTTGCTCCGGTTAGGAATTTAAATAAATTCCATACCTATGTTAATATTCAAAAGTTTATTAGGAATTTGAATATGAAGAAATATTTTTTATCCAACCAGGTTAAACAAGTGAAAACATTTGAAAATCAACATTCCAATCTCCGTAACAAATCTACGTTTAACCCTTTAAACACTGACAACAAGTTTCTGGAGGTTTTCAAAAATGTTGTAATAAATGATCTAGACACTCTTAAAGTACGTAAAGTGAAGGACCCCCAGTATATCAAATTGGGAGTGGAATCCCTTAGGAGCAGGGATGACATTATCATACGCCCCGCAGATAAAGGGGGCGGGTTGGTTATTTTAAATAAAATATATTATTTGTCCGAAATGAATAGACTTGTCAGTGATACTGACACATACCAAATTTTGAATAAAGACCCTATGTTGCAGTACAAGGATGAATTGCATTGGCTAATAGAAGAAGGGAAAAATAAGAACATTCTTAATAAAAAGGAGGGATTATATCTTGATCCATTATTCTGCAGAACCCCCATTATATATAGCCTGCCAAAAATACATAAGGATTGTGTTAATCCCCCTGGCAGGCCTATTGTCAACGGTATTGACTCCATCTCCTCGAGAGTGGGTCAGTACATTGATACTTTCTTACAACCCCTGGTGTTGAAAACTAAGGCATTCCTTAAAGACACTAAACACATTATTCAAATTCTTGAATCATTAGAGAGTACGGCCTCTTGCTTTCTTGTAACCGCTGACGTTGGTTCCCTGTACACTATTATAGGACACAATGATGCGCGGATTTCAGTTCAGTGGGCTATGTCCACTTATTCCGATCTGTCTGAGTGCCATAAAAAGTTTATTCTCAAATGTTTGGATTTTTGTTTGTCTAGGAATTATTTTTGGTTTAACCATCAGTTTTATTTACAAATAAGGGGGGTTGCCATGGGGGCTAGGTTTGCTCCCAGTGTGGCCAATTTATTTATGGCCCACTGGGAGGAGGATGTTGTTTTTCATTGATGACCTGATCTTTATATGGGATGGTGATCGGGTTGGTTTGGATAAATTTATCTGCACCATGAACGCAAATGATAAAAATATCCAGTTATCCTGGAACATCAGCCAAGAGCGGATGGTGTTCTTGGACCTGGAGATCACTAAAGCGAATGATGGGCTAGTATTAAAAAATCATTTCAAGCCAACTGATCGGAATTCATACATTCCTCTGGGGAGCTGCCACCATAAGTCTTGGTTATGCAATATCCCCAGAGGACAGTATGTAAGACTGAGGCGGAATTGTTCTCGTGTGGATGATTTTATGCTTCAGGCCCAAACCTTATCCTCTAAATTTCAAGAAAAAGGATATGATAGATCTGCCCTTGATCATGAAATGGCTTTGGTCCAACAGATGGATAGATCTCTCTTAGTTGGATATAAAGTAAAAGAATCAAAAGTAGAAGGGGTTAACTTCAGAATGGTTCTGGATTATAATGTACAGCACAAGAAATTTGAAAAAGTGGTTGCCAAAAACTGGTTCATATTGAAACAGGATCGTGTGTTGGGACCTCTCCTGCCTGCACGGCCCTCTTTCATATACAAGAAGGCTCCCTCATTACGTGACCAGATAGCACCTAGTGTTATCGATCCTCCTGTGCACACTGAAAGTAAACTTTTCTCTTTTTTATCTGGCATTTACGCGTGCGGTAGGTGTACGGCATGCAGACATTCCAGATGTAATATAAAAAGGAGAAAATCTTTTATTGCCACCAGTAATAACAGGGAATATAAGATTGATAAACTTATCACCTGTTCTACTGCAGGGGTGGTATACATGTTACAATGTGGATGCGGTCTCCAATATATCGGTAGAACGTCTAGACCCCTACATGTGAGGTTGGGCGAACATGTGAATAATATTAAAAAGGGTCTCAAGACTCATAATGTGTCTCGCCACTTTAAATTGGTACATTCTCAGAACCCTAGAAGTTTGAGCTTTTGGGGGATTGAGAAGGTAACCAAACATTGGCGTGGAGGTAACTTCCTACGCCAACTAAGTAAACGTGAGTCTTATTGGATCCATGAAACAAGGGTTCTCGCCCCGAGAGGCTTGAACGTGGATTTTGATTTAAATTGCTTCATTTCGGACAGATAATAATTCTTCTTTTTTAATTCTAATTTTATTTGTATTGTTAGTTAAGTCATTTTTGATTAGTATTTTTTATTCTTACTTCTTTATATATATTTTGTATATATATATTTTTATATTATTGTTTTATATTTTCTTATGATTATTATTTTTCCATTTTTATATTTATTTTTCATTAACCCATGCGTGGATCAGTGTAGCTTGCTGATGATTTCAGCGGCTATGTGGTTTTACATTTTATGTGTCTTATTGCCAGTAATGTTGGACTGATTAGGAGATACACACATGTGTGACCTCATCTCAGTGCTATAATATTGCATTGCTTTTTTGGCAATAATACTTTCTTGTTTTTTACATAGTTTATGTGGGAATAACTAGAGGATTGCTGCATATTGCCATCCAGTAGGCAAGATTTGCGCTTACCTCTGGTTTTGATTTTTGTTTTTCACCTGCATTGTTTTTAAATATATCTTTCCTCTCTCCCTTATATTGTTATTGTGCGCAGATTTGTGTTCCGGTGTCATGTTTGATACGTGCCTCCCTTGGTACTTGTCTTGCGCATAACTCTGCTTCTCATTGGCTTAATATTAGTGTATTGGCTTAAAAGCGGCCGTTCGATGTCACGCCGTCACCGCTGATGAAGTCCCGCCTACTCTTTGGGACGCAACGCGTACGGACCACGTGACCCACGCCGTGACGTCATCCGCAGGCTAATACACTGATCCACGCATGGTATTCGTTTCTTTGCTTAGCACTCGGCACTGGAGATCAGTGCTTACAAATGTGAGTGTAATTTCTCTTTACTTGCTTTTAAAATAAATTTGTATCAACAGAGAGCACTAGATTTGCTTGTTCTTTATATTTATACATAAAATCATATTGATCTGTTGACACGGAGGAGGATCTTTCCTTGGAGTACTTCCGTTTGGTCTGCTGAAATCTTATGATCTACCCTTGATGGGAACATGTGTTTTTGACCTGTCTGATATATCAGGGGTCCATTAGTTGAGGTGAGAGTCCAACTTGTTCAATGGTGAAGGGATCACATCGTCACTTGTTATACTGATTGAAGACACACTGCACAAGCGGATTCTTCTTGATCACTGCATCTATTATTCATCTATTTTTCATTTTAAGGACTTTTTATATTAATATTTTATTATTTATTTGCGCTGTACTGTTACTTTTTACTTTGTAATGTGGGATTTGGTATTTTGACCTATAGTATTCTAGCTGCATTTTTTCACTTTTTCACTTATTTTATTGTGTTTAGCGCTGGTTGATTTTTTATTTTTTATTTGTAGTAGTACATTTGTGCCTCAATATTAGAGCAATCATAAAAAAAGGAATGTGAAACTATTACCCAGGCAGTGGCTTCAAACATCTTCACATCTAATGGATCGCCTTGTAATTTTCCATCCACCATGATCAGAGAATGACAGCTTGTCATTGCAGTAAATAGTGGCCCCCCAGAGAGATCGTTAATCTGTTCATGAGTTAACATTTCCTGAAAGCTTAAGATGAAAAGTGAAATAAATCAAATCTATTTAAGAAGGAAGATAATTACCCTTTCTTACCAAGGTTCCATCCTGATGGCTGGTCTCCCCAAAAGAGAGTGTTTCCTCCCAGCTAGTCTGTGTATATCAATACAGGCAGATGCCTCATTGCCTCATTGCCCAGCATAGCGTGACTTCTGATTGGTTAGCTTCCATATACTTTGCCTAAGTCAGCCCCCTTTAATGCAAATCCTTGTGAGCCAGAAATTTACTTGAATTTTCCCGGGAAATGAAAGAGGTTGTGAGGGTAATTTTTTTTAAATTATAAAATAACAAACATGTTATACTTACCTCCACTGTGCAGCTCGTTTTGCACAGAGTGGTCCCGAACCTGGTCTTCTGGGGTCCCTCAGTGGCTATCTCGGCTCCCCCCCCCCCGCAATAACTTCTCACATTCATGCGAGCCCCCTCGCATGGTGAGGAGTGCTTGCGGGCGCGCTCCCATAGCCGCTCAATGTGTCACTCGGCCCCGCCCCCGGCGCGCCATGTCATTGGATGTGATTGACAGCAGTGCGAGCCAATGGCTGCTCTGCTTTCAATCTATCCACTGTAACCAATCAACGGTAAAACTGAGCGGCAAAGAGGATGTTGGGGGTGAGTGCGGGACTTTCGAGGGATCAGGTAAGTAAAACAGGGGGGCTGGCATTGTCGGATGTTTTTTCATCTTAAAGCGGAGGTCCACCCTAAAGTGGACCTTCCGCTCATCGGAACCCTCCCCCCCCTCCGGCGCCACAATTGGCACCTTTCAGGGGGGAGGGGGGTGCGGGTACCTGTACAGTACAGGTATCTGCACCCACTTCCGGGATAGCTCTCTGCGGAAAGGGGCGTAGATTACGCCCCTTTCCGAAAGTCCCCCGCTGCCTGCTGGGAAACACACAGATCCCAGAGGCAGTGGGGACCGTCCTTATTGCGCAGCGCGACTCGCGCATGCGCAGTAGGGAACCGGGAAATGAAGCCGAAAGGCTCAACTTCCTGATTCCCATACCCCAGATGGCGGCGGCAGCACCCGAGAGACGATCGAGAAATCGGCTTCGGGTGCCGACATCGCGGGCGCGCTGGACAGGTAAGTGTCACTATTTTAAAAGTCAGCAGCTGCAGTATTTGTAGCTGCTGGCTTTTAAAAAAAAAAAAACGTGGAGTCCCGGTCGGACTCCTGCTTTAATGCATAGAATGCATTAAGGTGAAAAAATGTTTACCTTTACAACCCCTTTAAGTATGGGCCTCCCTTTATTGCATATCCCAGCATGGGATCCTTTGAAGTGAGTTTGTGTACAACAATGAGATTTGAATCCCATTGTTTGTTCACAAAAGCCTGGGCCCCATCTTGTCTGGTCTTCTCAATTCTAACTTCAGGCCTGCATAGATACAAGCTAAATTATATATATTCCTAATTACAATATTTTACAGCTATTAATGGAGATTTCACATAAACTCATAAGGCAACACTTATAAAGGAAAATAATTTTAGTAGACAGACATACCATGCATTTTTAGATGGTATTACTCCCATTAAATCAAGGCCATCTTCTGTTAAAGTTCCAGTCTAGAAATAAAATGCAAATATAAATAATAATTCATATTCACATAGAAAACATTGTGTGTGTGTGTGTGTGTACACCAAAAATATTGATCAACATTATCATGAAAAATGTATTGAAGCATTGAAACCTTGTCCCATGAACCTAAATCAAAGGAATCCAAATAGGAGACAGAGTTATTCTGCTGGTCTTGTTTGCATATCAGGTTCTTATAGTAATATCAAAACTTCCTCTTAATATTACACTACATTTGGACCTTTTTTGGATTTTGTATATGTGACACTACATTGGAAAGAATACACTTTCCCCACACAGCAGATGTACTATCCAGCTTGCCACTTCACTGCAGTGTGACAAGGCTTGATATTGCTCTGTCCTACGTGAAGACATTTTTTTCTTGGACAACATCCCACCTTAATGGTAACACCAATTTTAGATTTAGTTTGCAAGATAAAGCCAGTCACTGAGCCAACTTTGGAAGCAAAAGTGTTCCCAGCATTATCATTATCTGTATCTTTTATGAGCAGCATGGAAATGCCATGATAAAGTAACATCATGGGCATGATTTCAGTTAATGTACACCAGTACTCTTCCTCCAACCCCCCCCCCCCCCCCCATATTATTATCATGTCATTTGATACAAAGATAAACATTAAAACAAATAAAATAGAAAGAGAATATATTGTGCAATAAGATAATATGAGATTTTCCATTCTGTCCTGGTATTGTGGTATTGGGTTGTACACTGGATATTTTTATTAATAGTGTTGACTTTTGTATAATTTTCTAATAATAATAATGATTTTAGATGGGGTGAATATTCCATATTTTCAGAGTGGAAATTATAAGAACTGTTGCGGATAGTGCAGAGTATTTGCATGCATAAATGCACAACTATACAGATGAAGATTGTCAATAAAATAAACCCAAAATCAAGATTATCATTGCCATTTCAAAGCCAGTATTGTACAGTGTTTTGGAGTAGTTAGTGGTTAATTGACCTGTTCTAGCTAATAAGTGATTATGTATGAATAACATTTTGTATCTCTTTTGAAATATAACAAAGAGATTTGCAACATATTAAAGAGTCTTGTAACAACAAGTTTCTATCAGATACAAGCTATGCATCATGTCTGGCATGTGCTGCTGTACATCCATGACATGTTAAGGGAGCCTCCCTTCCAGCTGGTCAGTACTTTCTAAACGTTTCAGAAGTTACATGGGTATGTTCTTAAGCCCTCATTTAAGGTCTCTTTCATCCCATGATCCTTACTCTAATGCCACGTACACACGACTGGACTTTTCGACGGAATAGGTCAGGCGGTCTTCCTGACGGCCTTTAACGGAGTTCCGACGGACTTTCCGAATGAAGGGACTTGGACACACACAAGCACACCAAAGTCTGATGGATTCAAATGTGATGACGTACGACAGGACTAGAATAAGTTCATAGCCAGTAGCCAATAGCTGCCCTAGCGTCGGTTTTCGTCCGTCGGACTAGCATACAGACAAACTGATTTTTCGAACGGACAAATCGAGTCCATCGGAAAGATTTGAAACATGTTTTATTTCTTGGTTCGTCTGAGTTTTGGGAAAAAAAAGTCTGCTGGAGCTCACACACGATCGAATTGTCCCACGGATTCCGGTCTGCCGATCGTGTGTACACAGCATAAGAATAAGCTCTACATGGAGTAAAACACATTAAGGCTTGCAGGATCAGGTGGAACAGTGTGCATCAGACTTGTGAATAAACATACACTATATTACCAAAGGTATTGGGACGCCTGCTTTTACACACATGTGAACTTTAACCGCTTGCCGCCTGCCGGCTGTCATATGATGGCCAGGCGGCATGGCTCTTCTTCTGGGAGGGCATCATATGACGTCCTCCCATTTAAACAGGGAATGTGTGCAATCCTTTCCATTACATGCCGCCACCAAGGGGGGTGAACAGCCATTGAGCATGGCAGTTTACCACGTGATTGGCTGTGGTGAAGTCACGGCTGATCACAGGTGGTACCGCCCCACTTTGCGCTACGCATGCGCATGATCATGATCAGGAGCACGCTGCACGTGCACGTCGGTGGCGGCGTGTTCCTGGGAACACTGCTTGTCACCAACGGTGGTAAACAGCCATTGGCTGGTGGCTGTTTACCACATGATCGGCTGTGTTGCTTTCACAGCAGATTACTAAATGTCAACAAACCGCTGTAACGAGATGTTACCAGGTTCTCCTCCTCTCACACCGATTGTGTGTGAGGAGGAGATTGCAGTAACATCTCGTTACTGCCTACAGTGTACACCAACACACACTGATTGCCCCCCCCAATAAAGAGGGCCTGTCACCACCCATCAAAGTACCTGTCACAAGCCATCAGAGTACCCAAGTACCTGTCACAATCCATCAGAGTACCCAAGTACCTGTCACAATCCATCAGAGTACCCAAGTACCTGTCACAGTCCATCAGAGTACCCGAGTACCTGTCACAATCCATCAGAGTACCCAAGTACCTATCCCAATCCATCAGAGTACCCGAGTACCTGTCACAATCCATCACAGTACCCGAGTACCTGTCACAGTCCATCAGAGTACCCAAGTACCTGTCACAGTCCATATGAGTACCCAAGTACCTGAGTACCTGTCACAGTCCATATGAGTACCGAGTACCTGTCACCAGCCCATCAGAGTACCCAAGTACCTGTCACCAGCCCATCAGAGTACCCGAGTACCTGTCTGCAGCTCATCAAGTTACCCGAGCACCTGTCTCCAGCCCATCAGAGCACCCGAGTACCTATCTGCAGCCCATGCCTCATAGTATATACGTTGGGGTGTTTGCTTTCCAAAATAAGGTCATTTTGTGGGTAATTCCACTGGGCTTGTGCTCAAGGACCTCCAAAATTGTGATGTGTAATTTATGCTCCTTGAACGCCTGAAGGTACTACTTCAATGTTGGTCCTCTGTATGTGACCAGGCTGTGTAAAAGCCTCACACATGTGATATTGCCATACTCAGGAAGAGTAACAGAATATGTTTTGTGGTGTCTTTTTTGCTATATACATGCTGTGTGTTGGAAATATTTTATAAATTAACAACTTTGTGTAAAAAAATGCGTTTTCATTTTTTTTCCACGTTTTCCAAAAACTTCTGGAAAAATGAACCATTCAAAAGACTCATTCTGCCTCATAGATTATAGGTTGGGGTGTTTGCTTTCCAAACTGGGGTCATTTTGTGGGCAATTCCATTGTCCTGGTGCTCCAGAACCTTCAAAAATCGAATAGGTGGTTGAGAAATGAGATATGTAATTTATGCTCCTAGAACGCCTGAAAGGGCAATTTCAATGTTGGGCCTTTGTATGTGGCCAGGCTGTGTAAAAGTCTCACACATGTGGTATCACCATACTCAGGAAGAGTAGCAGAATGTATTTTGGGGTGTAATTTGTTGTATACATATGCTGTGTGTGAGAAATAACCTGATAATATGAGAATTTTGTAAAAAAATAAATATAAAAAAAAAAAATCTTCATTTTGCAAAGGACTGTGGGAAAAAAATGACAACATAAAAAACTCAGCCATGCTACTTACTTAATACCTTGAAATGTCTACTTTCTAAAAAGAGGTCATTTGGGGGATATTTGTACTTTCCTGACTTGTATGTGTCTCGAGAAATGAGATACACCTGATGTACTGAAGGCCTGATCAGATGTGATCAATTTTCAGTGATTGGCACCATAGTTTGTAGACCCTATAACTTTCACAAAGACCAAATAATATACACTAATCTGGATTATTTTTACCAAAGATATTTAGCAGTATAAATGTTGGCCAAAATTTATGAAGAAAAATGACTAATTAGCAAAATTTTATGAGCATTTTTTTCCCCAAAATTTACAGTCTTTTGTTTATTTATAGCACAAAAAATAAAAATCCCACTAGTGATTAAATACCACCAAAAGAAAGCTCTATTTGTGTGAAAAAAAGGACTCAAGTTTCATATGGGTACAGTGTTGCATGACTGAGTAATTTTCATGCAAACTGTAAGAGCACTGAAAACTGAAAATTGGTCTGGGCTGGAGGGGGGAGGGGGGGTGTAAGGGCACTGTATTGAGGTGGTTAATGGCATCCCAGTCTTAGTCCATAGGGTTTAATACTGAGTTGGCCGAGGGGCCTGGTGACCGAGCTCCATGCAGGACGTGTAGCGTGAGAGCTCGCCGCCATCCGATTCCACCAGCGTCCTCCACGGCAACAAAAGACACCCTCAGGAAGCTCTCTAACGGGGGCTTCCAGCGGAGATGGGCCGGTGACAAAAGATGGTTCAACAACCGCACAAACTGGATGCCTACTTCACCACAGGCCCGGGCGGGCTTCAACAAAATGGCGACGAAGCACGCGCGCATCGGGCGAACGGAGCAGCCAGCCGTCAAACCACCGATTGCCGCTCGTCGTACGGAGCCTCCGATTCAGCCATCCTACACAGCGGCTCTTCCTCGGGCACGCAAAGCCCTTCTACGCGCAGCCCGGCGAAGGCTAAACAACGGAGGATTTCTCCCGCTAGGCCGCAATCCCAGCTTGAGGCTTCAATAGAGGTAAGCAGGCCGCAACTCTCCACAGCCACACAAGGGACACAAGAGAGGTACCCCATTGGTGATTTCCCTACCACGGATGCCCCTGTATCAGAGTCCACTCTCAAAGACATGCTAAGGGCATCCCTTCAGGCAGACATGGTAAAAGGAATCAATGACTGTCATAAAGCAGTACAGGCCCTGGGCAACAGAGTTGATAGAGTGGAACAGCAAATGGGTACATATGCCTCCTCTTACAACGTTATGGTAGAAGCTCATGAGGCTCAAGGGGATGACATACAATGGCTGAAAGACAAAATCGCAGACCTTGAGGACCGATCCAGGAGAAATAACCTCAAACTAAGGGGTATACCTGAATCTATCCCATCTACCCAACTCCTGCAATTTGCCCAGACTATGTTCTCCACAATGGTGCTCACTGTTCAGGATCTAATAGTGGACAGAATACATAGACTTCCCAAGCCCTCGTTTTTCTCCCTGATGAAACCCCACGGGATTGTCCTCTTGAGGGTTCACTACTACCATGTCAAGGAAAAACTCCTGCTTGAGTCCCGTAAGCTGGACAAATTACCCCCACAATATGATGACATACGAATGCTGCCGGACTTATCCAGACACACATTACAAAGGCACAGAAATCTTGCGACCATTACTAAACTAAAGCATTGATAAACCATGCCATTCCCCACAAATGGAAATATCCAGCGACTCTAGCTATCACCCACAATGGGGTTACGGTCATGATATCTAAATTGGAAGATGGCATTGAGGCCTTGAGAAAGTGGAATATCTTGCCAGACCCTTCCTCCTCTCGCTCCAGGCAATCCACAACACATACCTGAGTAATGGCAAGTGGTCACTCGTAAACGCTCTCCCAAGAAAATCACTGGTGGAATCTCCAGACATAATGAAAGCTAAGCATTTCTAATTCTCCGGGGATGGGAGCTATTTCTCTAGTTCTCCTCTACCACCCCCCCCCCCCCCCCCCAGTAACAAATAGCAGTTAACTCTGCACACGGATCGGTTTATGGATCCATTTCTTACACATACCTTGTTGAATGTTTTTTGTGTTGTTATGTTCTATTTTTACAGTTACTTGCTCTTTTTTTCTTCCACTTGATATGAATGAATGAATGAAATACTTGTATAGCGCACAATGCGAACTGAATCGCCTCTAGGCGCTCTGGCGAGCCTTGATCATCTGCTAAAAGAGGAAGGTCTTAAGTTTTTTCCTAAAAGCCAGGTGATTTTCTTCCAGACGGATGTCGATTGGTAGAGCATTCCATAGCCGGGGCCCTTGGACAGCGAATCTCTGCTCCCCCTTGGATTTATACCAGGCTTTGGGCACGAGGAGGAGGTTTTTGTTGGCTGATCGAAGAGTGTGGTTTGGTGTGTAATGATTTATTTTCTCCATAAGGTATTGCGAGGCTTCTTGTGGGTGAGGCAAAGGGTCTTGAACGTGATCCGATTTTTTACAGTTAGCCAATGTAAGCTCCTCAGCGAAGGAGAGATGGATTCCCAGGGTTTTTTCCCTGTTATCAGCCTTGCCGCCGTGTTTTGGATAAGTTGTAATCGCGCAAGTTGATATTGAGGTAATCCTATGTAAAGCGAGTTTGCGTAGTCCAGTCGCGAATTGATGATTGTTCCAACTACCATTCTTTGGGATAAAAGGGATGAGTCTGCGAAGTATGCGCAGCAGATGGTGTGATCCACTGACTACTGCTCCTATTTGCGCATCCATTGACATTTGTGCGTCTAAAATAACCCAGAGACTCTTGGCTTTGGTTTTTGGGAGGATAGCCTGCCCAAAGACAGTTATTGGAGACCAGGGGGTTTTTGTTCCGGGTTTATGATTTGGGTGTAAGATAAGCAGCTCTGTTTTTGATTCGTTCAGTTGGAGGGAGTTGGTGGTCATCCAGTCCTCTATTGATTTGAGGCAATTTTCCAGTTGTTGTTGGTGATCTTTTTTTCCATTGATCCTTAAATAAAGTTGTGTGTCGTCAGCGTACGAGTGGAAGCAGAGATCAGAGCATCTGATGATTTGGAGCAGTGGGCGGATGTAAATGTTAAAGAGAACTGGTGACAAAGGAGAGCCTTGAGGGAGTCCGCAGGTGACTGCCCGAGATTCGGAAAAGTATTTTCCTAGTTTCACTGTTTGTGACCGATTTCCTAGGAAGGACGCGAACCATTGGAGATCTATGTCTTGGACTCCGGCTACTTCTGTGAGGCGGACGAGTAGAGTATTGTGATCTACTGTATCAAACTCTGCACTTAGGTCTAACAGTACGAGGAGACACGGATCGCCGTCATCTGCTGCTTCGAGGGCGTCATCCCAGATCTTCAGGAGTGCTGTTTCTGTTCCATGACCCGGGCGGAAGCCTGATTGCAGCGGGTCCAGGAGTTTGTTAGTATCCAGGTGGAGTTGTAGCTGATGTACTACTGCTTTCTCCATGATCTTGGAAATGGTATTGAGGCTTGCAATTGGCCTACGGTTGTTTGGGTCCTGAGGGTCCAGGTTTGGTTTTTTGAGTAGAGGTTTGACAATGCCTTGTTTGAGGACGCTGGGAACAATCCCTTCGATGAATGATCGGTTTATGAGGTGGGTTATGGTTGGGGCCACGATGTCTGAACATTCTTTCAGTAGTTTAGTGGGGATGATGTCAATAGGTGAGGTACTATCACGCAGTTTATTAATGATGTTTTTTGCAGTGTCTGCGGTAATCGGGGATAGTGAAAATCTTGGCGGTTGCGAAGTGTTGGTGCAGACATCCTCTTTATGTGTTTGCTGTCTGAAGTCTGATGTTTTCTTCTGACAGATTGTTTCCCTGATGGATTTGACTTTATTGGTGAAAAAATCCGACAGTTTGTCACAGTAATCCTGGGATTCACTTTCTGGGGGTTCTAGGCACACTGTATTCATTGATATATTGACTAGATTAAACAGTTCCCGTGGTTGGTTTGCGGCCGTTGCGATTGTGTATGAGAAGTGGTCCTTTTTAGCTTTGAAGATTGATTTCCGATAATTCTCTGTGATACCTTTGTAGTTAAAGTGGTTTTCCTCGGTGGGATTTCTTCTCCATGTTCTTTCCGCTTTTCTGCGTTCTTGCTTTAGTACGTAGAGGGAGCTATTAAACCATCCAGCATTTTTCTTCCTGATGAGAGCCCTGCGTTTTGGTGCTACCGAGTCTGCTGATTGCAGTAGTGCCCTGTTCAGGGAGTTGAGTGTTTCCTCCGTAGAGTGGTTTAAGGTTATTGTAGATATCTTTTTGGACAGAGTGGTTTTGAAGGATTCGGAGTACAGTTTTTTATGCGATCTGGTCCAGTGCGTTGTTACAGGATTCCGTTTTGCGTTGGTGATGTTGGTAGCGATTTTGAATTTGATGGCGTGATGATCCGTCCATGGCAGGGTTACGTTGTCGAGTATGTTGAGGTCAATGTTCTGTTTGAAAATGAGGTCCAGGGTGTGTCCTGACCCATGCGTGGGATTCTTTATCAGTTGCTGGAGACCCAGTTCTTCTAGTTGATTGATGCAGGCCGTCGCGATGGGGTCTTTGGGCTCGTTTGCCCAAAGGTTGAAATCTCCGAGTGCCAGGAAATTTTTGAATTTTAGGGTGTGCATTGCGAAGGATTCCGTGAGGGGTGAAAGAAGATCGGACTTTGGTCCCGGTGGTCTGTAGCACAGTAGAATATGAATGGTGTCATGGGGAGTTGATTGAAGATGAAGCGTCAGGGTTTCCATAAAAGGCACTGGGTTCTGTGATGATGATTTAGTGAGATCCAGGTGAGCTTTAAAGATCACTGCTAGGCCTCCTCCTTTTTTCCCTATCCGGAGTTCGGTTAGGATCCTGTAGTGTTCCGGCACCAATTCGGGGAGGATGATGTTGCAGTCAGAGGTTAACCAGCTTTCGGTGATGAAGAGGCAATCTACATTGCTCTCGATGATGAAGTCGTGTACTTCCAGTCTATGTTTGACTGCAGACCTGGCGTTAATCAAGGCGCAATTTAATTGTAGTGGTTGAGTAGATCTATTGGGATTTGCTTGTTGTCCAGTTTTTAATAGCTGTTCTCTTTGCAGTAATTTTTGTATGGAGGAAGGCAATGTGGTGTTGAAGTTCCTTAGTCTGTGCAGAACTTCCGCTGAGTATTTGAAGTGGCACATGGTTTGTGGATGTGGTTGATGATACAATGGGCCTAAAGATGCTGATCCTGATCAGGGTTATTGATTCCGAGGAGGGGCTAGGTATCAGACTTGCCACCGTGCTTGAGGCTTAGCGCGCAAGTTGACCAGGGGATGCCTATATGGATGCGGAAGCAGTTGTTGTAATCGGTGGCTGGCTGTTCCAGCTACCTTTACTTGAGGTGAAGGTCCCTGCTCAGAAAATATGTCTGGCTGTGCTCTGGAGTAGTCATCCTAGGGTAAAGGAGGGGCTAGGTATCAGACTTGCTGCCGTGCTTGAGGCTTAGCGCGCAAGTTGATCAGGGGATGCCTATATGAATGCGGAAGCAGTTGTCGTAATCGGTTGCTGGCTGTTCCAGCTCCCTTTACTTGAGGTGAAGGTTCATGCTCAGAAAATACATCTGGCTGTGCTCTGGCGTAGTCGTCCTAGGGTAGAGGAGGGGCTAGGTATCAGACTTGCCACCGTGCTTGAGGCTATTAGCGTGCAAGTTGATCAGGGGATGCCTATATGAATGTGGAAGCAGTTGTTGTAATCAGTTGCTGGCTGTTCCGGCTACCTTTAATTGAGGTGAAGGTCCCTGCTCAGAAAATATGTCTGGCTGTGAACTGGAGTAGTCGTCCTAGGGTAGAGTGAAAAAATGGAAAGGAGGCCAGAGGTAGGGGTATGCTCACCTACGGTTGCTCCTGATTGTTCCAGAGGAAGGCGAAAAAAAACCCTGGCAGTAGCAGCCAAATGTACCAGTGGGGCAAAAATTCCTTCCTGACCCCCGTAGGCGGTCGGACGGAGTCCCTGGAACATCACTGATATACACAGTGATGTCGAAGCCCAAAAGATGTATATCATCGACACAGCCTGGCCCTATACCTTCCAACCATCACGTTCGTATGATGCTAACAGTCTTATCATAGGAACAGTGAGTACATGCATCACGCGCCCATGTCCTACTACCCAGTACATAAGCAATGGTGATTAACTGTTTATCTATCAATGCCAAGGGGTTAAACCACCCTGCCAAAAGATTTTCCCTGTGGAAAGAGGCTAAAAATCAAAGGGCAGACATACTCTGCGTCCAAGAGACACATTTTCAAAAAGACAAAGTACCCTACTGTTCAAACAAAAACTTCCCTCATATTTTACGGCTTGTACTCCCGACCGTAAAGCGGGAAGGGTACTCATGGCCATAAGTAATTCTGTCTCTTTTCAGCTCAAAAAGGTTCTCCTGGACGACTGTGGAAGATATATAATTGTCAATGGCGATATCAACTCCAAACCATATATGTTAAAAACACTGTACTCCCCCAACTCTCACCAACTTCGTTTTATCAAGATGGTACTCAAAAAAAACAGCCTCTATGCATTACGGTAACCTTCTTATATGTGGGGACTTATACAGTACCTGACCTGGTCATGGACACCACCACCAAACGTTCTAGAGGGACACCCTCCCTTCAACCCCTTTTGCAGAGAGAAGAACTGTTCGATGCGTGGAGGTGCCATCACGCCAACGAAAGGGACTATACATTCTTTTCACATAGGCATTGCTCTTATTCACGAATAGATTTATTTTTGACGGATAAATGGCTATTGCAACGAATAGAAACTGCTAAGATAGTTGATATAACGTGGTCTGATCACGCTGCAATTTCCTTGTCTATTTCAGAGGGGGGTGTCTCCTCCTCACCTCCCATCTGGCACTGCAATGTACAATTGCTTCAGGAACCCAATACAAATGATAAATTATAACACCCTATTAAAAAAAATTTTGCCGACAACCAACATTCAGTGAATGATCCCTATGTACTGTGGAATTCCCACAAAGCACATATGAGGGGTGTCCTTATCCAATTGGGGGCCCAACAAAAAAGAAAACACACACAAAAATTAAATAATTTGTTGAAGGAGATTCATGACATAGATGTCCTAAACAAACAGACTCCCACACATAACTTAGCTAGTAAACTTGCAAACCTCAGAGAAACGTTGCAAAAGCATTTATCACAACAGTACGATAGACACTTAAGACGCTTACAACTTAATCATTATGCCAATGCCAATAGGGCAGGTAAATACCTGGCAAATAGACTGAAAGCCACACACATAAAATCCAGAATACCATTTCTTTACAACCTCACTACACAACATAAGGTAGTTAATCCCCAGGACATTACAAACCAATTTGCTGAATACTATAGCAATTTATATAATCTTAAAGCGGATCCCGCTACATCACAACCATCCACAGACAAAATTCAATCATTTTTACAAAAACTAAAACTACCATCCCTTTCTGGTCAACAACTAGATGACCTAAACACTGCAATTTCAATCCAAGAAATTGAACAAACTATCACCAGCCTTACGAGCGGCAAATCGCCAAGACCTGATGGATTCTCAAAGGAATATCTTAAAACATTTCAATCCCTTCTAGCTCCACATTTACAACAAGTGTTTCACAAAGCCGCTGATACTGCCTACTTTCCCCATGAAATGTTGAGGCTCACATTGTTACACTCCCTAAGCCAGGGAAAGACCCTACAACTCCGACCAATTTTAGACCAATATCATTACTGAATTCTGATGTGAAAGTATATGCCAAGCTATTGGCTAACAGATTAATGAATATAATTCCTACACTCATTCAACGTGACCAGATGGGATTTGTGAGGGGGAGACAAACTTCTGATGCTACAAGAAGAATCATAAATGTGATACATTCAGCAGGGGTGAATCGAATGCCTTCTCTGCTGTTATCTATTGACGCAGAGAAGGCGTTCGATAGGGTACACTGGGAGTATATGCAATCCGTTTTGACAAAGTTCGGCTTTAAAGGGCACATTTTTACAGCTATATCTGCACTTTATTCCTGCCCCTCAGCTCAGGTACAATCAGCTGGCTTATTGTCCAAGGTCTTTAATATAACGAACGATAGTTGCCCACTATCACCCACCATCTTCAACCTTATGATAGAACCATTAGCTGAAACAATCCGCTCACATCCTCTTATCACAGGGTTCCACTTTGGTGCCAGTACACACTCTATCAACCTTTTCGCGGATGGCGTCATCCTACTCCTGACTAACCAGCAACAATCTCTACCACAGACACACAACATTCTTATGCAGTTTGGAGAGGCATCCTACTATAAAGTAAACATTAGTAAATCCCTAATACCCCCATGATCAGAAATACATTACAAATCCAGCTGCCATATACCTGGAGTGAGACGGGTATAGTATACATAGGCATCACTCTAACCAGTACCATTTCCAACCTAATTAAGACCAATATGTCCCAACTACTTCCTAAAATAGAAAAGCAATTAAAAGACACGTCACAGAAGGAAATTTCATGGATGGGGAAGATTACAGCATTCAAAATGATGATACTACCACGAATTCTATATTTCTTTTGCTCCCTTCCTGTCCATATCCCCACATCATATATTAACAAGCTCTCCAGCATGAGTTGGAAATTTATATGGGGTGGGAAGAGGGCTAGGTGTTCACGTAAAAATCTCATCGCACATAAAAAGGTAAGGGGAGCAGGTTTGGTGGACCTACATGATTACCTAAATGCAGTCAGACTAGATTCTCTTAAACATTGGATAGGTACTCAGGAATCCCCGTTATGGGTAGATATAGAAAAATCGATATCACCTACCGCTGATCTTAAATTATTGCTACTGAGTGACAGGTGGTCCCCATGGAATTTAGCAACCCTATCTCCACCCATGCAGACCTCTTTTTCATCCTGGCGAGCCTTCCTTAATCTGAAACACAGTGAGACCCAAAGAACACCTTACCAGTTCCCTTTAACACTACTTGAGGCAAAAATACCAATGCTATCGGTAAAAAACCTTATGAAATATGGTATCTCGTCTCTGTCGGATCTATATAGAGGGCACCAACTCCGAAACGCGGAACAATTAATAACTTGCTACAATCTACCAAGTACAGAAATGTTCACTTGCTTACGCATTACTAACTTTCTCAAAAAACTCCCCAAACCAGAAACTTATGTCCCACAACCACTTTGGCAATTTTACTCATGCCCTACCAGGCAAACCAAGGGTATTTCGCTTTGTTACACTCAATTACAAAATAAACTTACTTTTAAAAGGACAAAGGCAATGAGTAGCTGGGAAACAGATCAGCATACTAACTTCTCTGATAACCAATGGAAGATAGCCTTTAGGACTATACACACATCAACACATTGTATTAAACACTGGGAAATGATTCTAAAAATTGTAAACAGGTGGCAATATACACCGTATAGATTGTCCAACTATTTCCTAGGTTCATCTCCACAATGCTGGAGAAATTGTGGTCTGGTAGGAAATTTGCTGCATATGTTCTGGAACTGTCCAAATGTCAGAAGTCTCTGGAACCAGGTATTCAGTTTGATTTCCTCCCTCACTGGGATACATTGTTCCTCTACCCCAGCATTGGCGTTCCTACATATAGGTATAGAAGAATTCCCTACCAAATTTAGATCTGTGGTTAGACATATTTTATTGGAAACCAGAGCTCTAATTTTATGTCACTGGAAATCGAATACCCCTATAAACCTCTCTGATGTGACCAAAGCAGTACATAGAAACTATACCTTTGAACGTCTTATTGCACTTAATGCTATGCAAGGCCAGAAGTTTGATAAACAATGGTCTACTTGGGCTAAGTACAACTCTCATTGATATTGAACTATATGAATAACATTCCTATTCTCCTTCTGTTTGAGGGTGATCAGCAGCAGAGGGATGGTCTGCACCGGCCCCATCCTACAAGTCCTGCCAAGGAAGATGATTCCTCTCAGGCCACACCACCACCGTGTGTGACCGGCGCTTTGGTACAGGGGCCAGAGGGTCACTAGAGGCAGACTCTGTGGGGCTCTTAAGGCAGCGCTGGACCCTGGGAGACACCTCAGGGCTGAGACGCTCCTGAGGCCTGGACCTCTGGGCATTTGGCAAAGCAGGGGGTGCAAGAAGAGAAACCCCCTGCCCAGCTCCCACAAGTAGACCATTGACCTGGGAATGCAGCCAGACCATGCTGTGCACAGCAGCTGCAGCCCATAGCTGGGAAATCAGGGTCTCCAAACCCCACATAGTTGAAAGAAAAAGTGACCACAGATGCAGAACGGAGCCCTAACGTGTAGGAATTTGTTCCACACTCTTCTTCCTACTGACTGAAGACCACCCCCTTTTCCATCCCCTAATCACTTCCCCCAAAACTCCACCCAGCCCCATATCATACTTTGAACAGCCCTATATAATGCACCTGAAAAACATCCAATTGCTATTAACTCCCTGTACCCTAAGCCCCTTTAACCCCTGTCATGCCGGTCCTCCGTTTATTGCCTTGGAGTTCTACTCCGGGCCTCTCTATATTTTCGCTTAAGAATCAAATGGCTTTCAAATGTGAACATGAAAGAATGAACATGTGAAAAAGTCACTTAGCTGTTAGCATAGTGTATATGTGTACAACAGAGACATAAGGAAGAGGCAAAAAGTATCAACAGCTGCATCAACAGCACAAAACATGGACTGGCTGGATAAAAAATTTATTTTATACCTATATCATACAATGGTATAGTTTTACACAGGTGGAAGAATAAAGACAATTACTTGATAATAATACATTATGAAAAGATGAATCATCTGTATACATCATATTTCCTTTTTTTGTTACATAATATGGTATGAAAATGTAAATGGCCAAAACCCAAGCAAGTATTTGGGACTGCAATATATAATTTAAGTTTGTTTGTATTTCAGATTATTTCACTTTAAACTGGAAAAACTTGCCTTATCAAAGCAGAAAAGATTTATCTGGCCGCACATGTTAATTCTGTCTGGACTGACACAGTATACCCGCTTTTTTCTTAGTCTCCTTTTAGCATAAAGAATCCCAACCATCAAGGCTGCTGGAATAACTGGGGATACAGCACAGATTATAAGAACCAAAGACTCCACAATAATTCTCCATGCAGGTACCTGATAACAAAAAAAATGGCATATTAAGTAAATCCTGTTTTCATTTACCCATCAGAAATAAAATTACTATAAAGTCAGACAAACTGACAATGGACACAAATAATGTGAAATGCCATGTAAATAGGGCTTACAGCTGAACGTACACAAAGGAGCAGGGATGGTTGCCGATAACATTAACCAAATATGGCCACAACTACTGGGCCAGGGTTGTGGAAAAGATGCTCTTGTCCTCATCACTAGTGTTGAGTGAGTGGTTCGGACCAAGCATAAGTTTGACCCGAACATCACCTGTTTGGCCGAACATCACCTGTTTGGCAGCATCACCTGTTTGGCCTGTTTTTATGTTTATAGTTTCACAGTTGACTCCCAATTGTGCCCACACTGACTGTCGGGTTGCCTACCCTCAGTCCGCATTAGGGAACTGCAATGCGTCCTGGTTGCTCTTCCTGGTTCCCTTAAGGGGGCGGGGGTGTGCTCTGCCACACCGTATCGGCGTCACGTGTCCTGTGCTGACCGCAGCGTCACATAGATGGCGTCTGTATGCTGACATGTGGTTTACCATCAGAGCTCTGCCTCATGAGGGATTTTGGCGCCAAGCGCCTGATCAGCTGTTGCTAGTCAGGTGATGATGCACTCCCTCTTAGGTGAGCCTGTGTGAAGCTGGGGGCCTTCCATGCACATTTGATTGGGTCCTTTTACCCCATTTGCAGAGGACTGCTGGGTTGGAAATTCTTAGATCTAGTTTGGTGATACTTGTGAATCTTCAATACCATTAATACTAAGGTAATTAGTTCTGGAGGAGATGGTATCTACTTTCCTCTTCCATTTAAACATATAAGCGTGTTATCCTATGTTCGTAGGATCATTCTTATACTTTTGTTCACTAATAATTTATAATAATTTTTTGACATATATTGTTTACATATAAACTATATTTTTCCTACAGAATCTCCCCAGATGGTCATATGGATATCCGCCCCCCCCCCCCCGTGTTTGTTGTAATTTTACTGCAATCCATCATGCATTGGCATGGCCCCCTCAGTTCCCGTGGTGGACATGTATGGGGTGATTTTTGCCTGTCGTTGCCTAGTACTGACGATGGTAGCCTTTTCTGTGAGTACCTTTAATTAACTCCTGACCTTCGCTTGTATTTGTGCTAATAATTACTATTGTATTATCATTTTGACATAGTGTCACTTATGTATACCCATATGTTCCTTATAGACAGATGGATTGCACCTGCTCCCGAGGAAGTGATGGTTCATGAAATGCATAGAGAATACTGTGTGTGCTGCAATCCTTTTGTTGTTTTTTTACTTAAATCATATACATAAATGTTTTTGCTCTTATTTTTTCCCATGTATTTTTGCTGTATCATTGCTGTAGAGACTGATTCAATGTAATGCTTCAGTTATGTTTTAACAGGGTCACAATAGTTGACTGACATTTTAATAAAGATTGTCTTGAATGTGCATCCACCTTTTTATTATGGGTCAATGTATTCATATATAGGTTATGTTCACTGCATCGATCTTTGGGCACACGCCTCATTTAAAGTCCCAGCTCTTTCCCTATTGCAACTTTACTGGGATGGAGGCACATGCCCTTTGTGGGCCTCATTTAAAGTCCCAAACTTTTCCCATATCATTTTTAAAAATACATTTAATGGTGTAGTAGTGAATACCGAGCTGCATTAATTTGTGCCTTTAATATCTGCCAGGAGTTCAACTTTGACTGAAGCAGAATAAATAGAAAAGGTTAAAAATTAAAATTTTTTGGGTTATATTACCTTCCTCTGTACATATATTGTAACTGCATAGATGACCCCAATGATGGCCAGACATGCCAGGAATATATAGAACCATCTTACGTCTCTGTCTAATTTAAAGTTTAATGGTTTTGGATATAATATGGATCTCACCATGTCACCTTTAGTGGTATTGAAACCTATGATAAAAAAAAAGAAAAACCTTTCAAACGAATGCTTAAATTTGTTGCACTGATGACTGTAGGGAACTGTTTTTTCGTAATTTATTATTGTGAATAGAAAAGCATTTTTTTCTGAAAATATACATGTCCATACTTAGCTCACCCGTTCTTAAAACTATAGCTTTGGCTGGACCCTGTGCAGTGGATTCAGTCTGTATTACTTCAGTTCCGCAAAACAGAATATGGCGTTTATAATCTTCTCCACTGTATTGTTTCCACGGCATTGTTTTGTCTTGATGTGGCAGCTGAGTTTTTGTCACAGGAATAGATTCTCCTAATTAATATCAAACAAAACAAAATTCAAGTGTAATATTGAAACCCTGGAGATTCTATATGCAATTTGCGCACACTGGGTCTAAGGTCCTGTTTACAGAATGGCCCTTACTGCCAGTCTGCTCTTGTAGCACTGCCTGCACAAGCCAATTTGTTCACACACAGTGAACCTTGTATGCATAACATTCAACATATCAACATTTTTTTCAGAGGACAATGGTAAATTGTGTCTGTTCCAGAACAAGGCAAGTATTTATGTATTTTAAGTAATTATTACCTTCCTCTCTTAGTAACCTTCAAGGGGATTGAAGCAAGACTTGCAGTAGAGGTCTTGGACTTCGAGAAGTGGAAGATAAGGCTGGGAAGCTGGGCAAGTCTGGCAGGCGGGAGGACCAAGGATGGTGGATTATGAGCTGTGGCATTATGGAATGGGGGGCTAAGTAAACTTGAGACACAGTCATTTAACGCTAGCAGTTTGTTCTTGGTTTCCGCAGTAAAAGGTCACAGGACCAATACAGTTTTAAGCTGCCCAGAGACAGTTTATTTTTTTTCCATTCAGTCAGTGGGCTGAACGAAAAAAAAAAAACAGATTACTCCATTCATGCAGACAAGGTGGATGGAGGAATCCCCAACCCCCACATTGGGACAATGTATTCTGACAGCAGCTCCCACTGCTGTCAGACTACACTTATCAATGGCTGCCTTTATTTCTGATGCCATGACTAAATGCAAAATAGAAATTTGCACTGTATTCATAACAACTTCATGCAAACATAATCAGACATATAATCATATAAACTAATCTTATTGCATTTCTCTTCTGCTATAAAAAACCTGTCTGTATGCGGTTTTTGAATGTGCACCCCAGCATTACCAGTACAGAAATGAATGACTTCCAAGGGCCAGGGTCCCAAAATAAATGATACCACCTTACTTTTCTTTTTTTTTTTTTTTCTTTTTTTTAGAGTAATAGTAAATTTCATGTATCACTTTATTTCTTTATCATAAAAAGTATACCTTATTTCTTCTCCCTTCTTATTATAATTATTTACCCTCTACCCCAAGACTCCCCCCCCCAACCCCCACCATGTCAGTAGTGTTCCTCTTCTAGATATCATCCTCTAATCCCTATCTTTTTGGTCTCAGCTGTGCTACATAGCTCCATTCCTGTTTAAACTCTTTCCATCCTTTCCATTTTCTTTCAAATGCTGCTCTTTCATCTTCGTCATTCATGCATAAACTTTCGCAATTAAATATTCCCTCTACTGCGTCTACCCATTCCCATATCGTTGGGCATTCAGCCTCATACCACTTCCTGGGAATCAGTTTTTTTGCGGCGTTTAAGAGATGTGTAATAATTGTATCTTAGTATTGTTTAACTCCCCCCTCAGTCCCATGGAAAAGCACTATCCAGGGATCCGGTTTTATAGTTGTTTGAGTTATTTTTTTTATCCTTTGGAGGATCTCATCCCAATATATCTTAATTTTTGCACATCCCCACCATAGGTGTGTCATTGTTCCTATAGCTTTACATCCACGCCAACACTCAGCCGTTGTTCCTTGTTGATATTTAGCTATTTTATCTGGAGTATTGTACCACCGCGAGATGAGTTTATAATTCATCTCGGCTGTCTTATTGTCTATTGCCGCACTATGTGTTATATTCAATATTTTGTTTATCGTCTCTTTATCTTTTTGTGACCCTAATTCCTGTTCCCATTTTTTTATATATGGCGGTATCTCCCTCTGGCTGGCCCGTATCAACAGCTCATATAGCCTTGATATTGTGCCCTTAATTTTATCTGCCTTGCAGAGTTGCTCTAACCCCGTGAATTAATTTTCAACTCTAACTGGCTGAGGTAGTCTTTGTATAAAATGTACCAGTTGGAGATATCGCCATCTATCTTTCACCATAAAACCAGTGTGTACTAATTCTTCAAGTGAAATAAGTTTCCCGTTTTTTATTATATCATTTAATTGTGACCCTTCTTTTTTAATCCAATTCCCTCCTATATCCCTTTTACCTGGGGGAAAGTATTCATTATCTTTTAAAGCTATCATAGGTGAGTTATAGTGTCCATTTAATCTTTTATATACCCCATCCCAAATCTTAAGTGCAATCCGTGTCAACTCATTTGTGTTTATATCCAGTGCCCTATATTTCGGGGGATTCCATATTATCTCCCTAAGTTGTGCCTTACTATATATACCTTCGAGATTTACCCACCTTTTTTCATTCCTTTTTCCCCTTACCCATTCAACTATTCTAGACAATAAGGCGGCTTGGTAATAATAATACAAATCAGGGACAGCCAGTCCCCCATTCCTTTTCTCCTGTTTTAATATCCTGTGGGAGATCCTGGATTTTTTATTATTCCATATGTATTTACTCATTAATGAATTTAATTTTAAAAAATAATTGGAGGGTATCTTAATCGGCAACATCTGAAATTTATATAATATTTTGGGAAGGATGAACATTTTAAATACATTTATTCGGCCAAGCCAAGATATAGATCCGTTAGCTACCTTCCTAAATTCCGCTTTGATTTTGTTTAGTAGTGGGATATAGTTTAAGTGGAACATCTTATCTAACGTGCGTGCTAATTTTATTCCCAAGTATTTTAGTTCTTTTACCCACTTAAATTTACATTTTCCCTGAATTAATTGTTCTTCCTGTTTGCTAACGTTTATATTGAGGATTTACGATTTTATTTGATTAATTTTAAAATTCGATATTTTCCCATAGTCGTCAAGGGCCTCAATAACTTTTAGTAATGAACTTTTGGGGTTGCTGATATAAAATAGTACATCATCCGCGTATGCAGCGAGTTTATGTTCCTCCTGCCCCGCCCTAATTCCTTTTATTTCTGGATTATTTCTAATCGTCGAAAGTAAAGGTTCCAATGAAAGCACAAAGAGGAGGGGCGAGACTGGACAGCCCTGTCTGGTCCCGTGTTCCATCTCAAAGGGAGGGGAGGGCAACCCATTAATATTTACCGTCGCAGTGGGATGTTGATACAGTGTTTTGATCCACTTGACCATCCTTGGACCAATACCCATTTTTTCTATTGTCTGAAACATAAATTCCCAGTCGACCCTGTCAAAGGCTTTCTGGGCATCTGTTGATAGTAGTAATGCTGAGGGTTCCGTCTCCTCCCTTTGAGATAGCAATAATAGGGTTCTAACCCCATTATCTTTCCCCTCTCGACCGGGCACAAACCCCACCTGGTCCGAATGTACCAGGAAATTCATGACTGTCTTCATTCTATTCGCCAGTACCTTTGCAAATAGTTTAGTATCTACATTTAAAAGTGAAATTGGTCTGAAACTGGCACACTTAGTTTCATCTTTCCCTTCCTTTAATATGACAGTGATGGAGGCAAACAGTGCCTCTCTGCTTATGTCATATTTTTCCCCAATTCCGTTCATATACCTGCAAAGTTTCGGTACCAGGATTTCCTTAAACCTTTTATAATAGTAGATTGTTAGTCCATCAGGTCCTGGGCTCTTCCCCGAAGCTAAGTCTGCCAATGCCTTATTTATTTCTACTTCTGTTATGGGGCTTTCTAGATTTTCTTGATCTATTTCGCCTATCTGAGGAAGTCTCGCATTGTTGAGATATCTATCTATATCTTTTATATCCCCCCCTTTTTTCTGCTTCTTGTTTTTTATTGCATATAGTTTCTCGTAGTATGTTTTGAATGTTTCTGCAACCTCCTTTGACGTATACACCAAATCCCCGTGTTCTGTTTGTATTTTCTCGATGTAGTTGATAGCTTTTTTCTTTTGAAATCTATTGGCCAGATATTTAGTGGGTTTATTTCCTTCTTGATATCTTGTTTTCCTTAATTGGTTAAGATATTTTTTTGTTTCTTGTTCTCTTAGCCCATGTAGTTCTTCCCTTTTTATTAATAAATTTTGGTATATCTTCTTATCCGCGATCCCCAATTTATGTTGTTGTTCTATCTTACGGATTTCCTCACTAAGTTTGTTAGTCCTTTCGGCCCGTTCTTTTTTTTTTTTGTGAACCTCTAGCTATCAAAATCCCGCGGATATATGCCTTATGGGCATCCCACAGGACTTGCCCAGAGATGCCCTCGGTTTCATTTATTGAGAAATACTTTTCTAATTCTCTACCTACTACTTCACCCCCCTCTTTATCTTGAATTAATTCCTCGTTTAGCCGCCACCTAGTGGCTGGTTTGCTATATCCAGGGATCTGTATCTTCATTTTTATTGGAGCGTGATCTGATTGTGTTATTATTTCTATGCTTGTTTCCAATACTGTCTCAAGAACTCTATGTTCCACCAAAATATAGTCAATCCTGGAGTACGTCCCGTGCACAGGAGAAAAGAACGTATAGTCCAATTTATTGGGATGTTGTGCTCTCCAGACATCCATTAGTTGATTCTTATTCAAGTCTTGAATAATCTTTTTCAATTGGACGTTGCTCCTCCCCCGTGCACGGGACGTACTATCCAGTTCAGGGTTCAAACAGAAGTTCAGATCTCCCATCAGGACCACATATCCACATTTAAATTCCTTTAATTTAGTCAGAATTCTTTTCAGAAATATTATAGGGTTTTTGTTCGGGGAGTAGATGTTTGCTAGTGTATACTTTATACTACCTAGTTTACCTTTTAGAAATAAATATCTTCCCTCTGGGTCTGTTTCTTTTCCCTCTACAATGAAACGGGTATTTTTCCCAAATCCTATTGCAACTCCTCTTGCTCTATTAGTAATCGTATCCCCGTAATACCAGCTTGGGTAGTCTTTAGAATAGAGCCTAATCCTTGACGTGTGTGGGATGTGCGTCTCTTGCAAGAAAATCACATCAGCCTGATATTGTATCAGTTCTGCCAGAATTGTGTGCCTCTTTTTTGCAGTACTGAGCCCCTTGGCATTATAGGACAGAAAATGTAAATCCTTTTTTTTGTTATCCATATCTTATCTTTTTAACCCATTTACTTTCTTTTTCCCAGAGGATTTCACTACTGACATGTCCCCTACCTCTTATCCCCCATACCTCCCCCCCCCATCCCCACACATCCCACTCTTATCTCCCTCCCTTCCCCCGACCCCACACCCCCAACCCCTATCTCCCTCCCCTCCCCCACCCTCCCAGCCCCCCTCCCTATCAACCCTCCTCCCTCCCTTTGGGCACCGATCGGCCCTTGACTTGTAAATAGACCACATTTCTCTGGCCATCTCCAAGTCTTCAGCGTTCTTGAGGTGGGGTTCTAGATTTGGCCTCCTTGTCCTCCCTCTCTAGATGTATCTATAAGAAGTGAGGGAGTTACTGGGCCCATCTCTTATCTAACCTTATATTCATCTAATCTCCCCCCAGCGCCCCCCGCCCCCCCTCCCCTCCAAAAACCCAACAACAGGTCTCTCATATTATTTCCTCGTACCCCTCCGACCATCCCGGAATAGCAGGGGTTTGAATTTCTAATTTATCGCAAAAGGCCCCTAGCTCTTCAGGGAAACTTAGTTTAGTCATTCTACCATCTTTGAATGCAAGCAAACATGCCGGAAATCCCCGGCTGTATCTAATGTTCTGTATTCTCAGTAATTCCAGCAAGGGTTTTAGAAGGCGTTTTCTAGCCAAAGTTTCAGGTGCAAGGTCAGGGAATATTTGTATCTCGGTTTCGGCGTATTTTAGGGGGGCTTCCCCCCTTAATTTTTTCCAGATTTCAGCTTTATCCTCATAATGTTCAAATCTAATAATAATATCTCGAGGTCTCCCTGTTTCTTCTGGCTTTTTCTTCCCGACCCTGTGCACCCTCTCGATTCTGGGGAATTCCACTTCTCCTCGGTCTAATATAGGCCTAAATATATCTTCTATAATCTCCCTTAGCTCCTCTCTTTTATTTTCTGGGACCAGTCGTATTCTCAAATTTTGTCTCCTATTTCTATTCTCTTGATCCTCCAATCGATAGAGGATTTTCCTCTGGTTGCAATATGCGACTTTAACTTGTTCCTGTACTATATTTAATTCCTGAGCTTGTAGGTTGATTCTTTCTTCTACTTTCTCCACTCGTGTTAATAAGTGTCCCAGATCGTTTCTTAACATATTTATCTCCGATTTTATGGCGTTCTCCAATTTTAAGAGCATCTCCCTCATCATCTCTTTTGTTAACCCTTGGTCGTCCAGTCTTTGGTCTTCACATTTACTTAGTTCTGGTTCGCTCTCTGTTGTCATTCCGTCCCTAGAATGGTTTAAGATCTCCTCTATTTGTTTATCCAGGGGCAACTTTTCCTTCCCGCCATTCCTGGGGCTCGCCCCTTGCGTCATGTATTGTTTTATAGTACTTTCAGTAGTTCGATTTTTGGGAGTCTTAGGGCCTCCCCCCTTAGTTTGCCTTGATGCTCTGCTCATGGTGCTTTTTTTTGTCTCCCTTGATCGTCTCCCCAGGTTGTTGGGCTTGTTGTAGCCCACTCCCCTATTGTGTCTACACGGCTTATTTTGCAGGGCGGGGTCTAATATTTTGGCTTAACGAGCTTGTTGTCTCTCAGAGCAAAATGCTTCAGCCGCCAGGCCAAGTATTGGTATGCCCTTAGGTATGATTTCCTGATATTGCGATATTCAGAACAGCGATCAAGCCTCTTCAGTCCTGGCGCTGCTCGTCAAACTCCTGTTGACTGTCCAGTCCTCCAAGTGGCGCTTTGTGTAATGTCACAGTATTAAGCCACTTCTATGACCACTCAGGAGGTTTCCAGTAATTCACACTATGCATACTATTTTACAACCTGTTTGAATTTCTGGTTCCCCGTCTATCCGTAAATTAAAAATAATTCACGTTATAATCTATTAAAATATAGTATTTAGGGCGGTAGCCAGAGTTATCCTATACCAGGTATTATTTCTCTGAGTCTCTCTACCCAGTCCACCTGAAGGCCCTCATGTGTGCACCTTTTTAATTATCGATAATTCAGGCGGAGGGGAATTTCCCCGCTGTTATATCCCGACTATTTATTACCAATCGGTCATCAAAGTTTATTGGTCTAAACTTTAATGTTTATGCGTGTAAACCCAGATAAAGAAGTAGCACAATAACAGCCATTGGAAACAACCGTGCCTCCCCAGAGACCAAGTATCGAGGCTCTCAGGTGAGACCTGTGTCTGTGCTGTTTCTTGTCGGTTACTCCAGTATCAACAGTTAAATTAATTAATTCAGGTGTTAGTAGGACTTATATCTGCAAATGGGGACCTTACAGTGACTACAGAGCGTTAACCATTTCATGCATTGCTCCTCACAGATTCATGGTACTGTCCACCTGGTAACCACGTTCAACCCTCTCAAGGGTATACTTGTTTGCTTCTTTACAACCGGCTAGATATCTTTCAAGGCGATTTTATCAATCCACCCATTCCGTTTCTGGGCCACATCCACGTTAATTAGCATTAGATCAATAACACTTACTTCCGTGCCGGAATGTGCCGCGATAAGGAATAAATGCAGGGCAGTTTAAAACATTCCCTCCTACTGCATTTGAGTGTCCAATCAACCATTTATAGGCAACCACTGGTTAAATTAATATTGCATCTGTCCCATGTTTTCATTCCAGAATAATAACTGTGTTAAGAACTAGCACCAAGTCTATCATTCAAGCACAGTTCATTCAGTGACCAGAGCAAGAGCAAGCATATCAATCCAACTTATCTTATCTGCCTCCAAACGGTGTGTCTCTTATGCTGATCTCCTTCTGGGGTTCCGTAGCCACGTTGGTTGCTGTGTTTCTCCAGCGTAGCACAGCGTTGTATGGCAAAGGTGGAGGAGCTGAAGGAACTGCGGGGGGAGAGCGGGGGAGAGGAGAGCGAAATCCAGGAGGCTTTCGGCCGGCGCTGCCACTTATTCTCGCCGGTAGCTAGATGGATGCCGGAGGGGTCCCATACGGAGGTTAAGCATGTCTGCCGGAGCCTCTCACCCTCCGGCCGTCTCCGCTTTTACCTCCGGGCGCCCTCTCCAGCGAGCCTTCTCCAAGCCCCTCCCTCCTCATGTTGCGTCGCTACATCATCCCCCCTCCCCACCACCTTACTTTTCAATGCAATTTAGTGTTTAAAATTTTAGTCAGTCATTTATCAGATTTGGTTGCGACTTTTTTCTGGCTCACTTGCTAAACAAGATGGCTGCCCTTTCAAATACTAGCAAATAGTATTTCCAGTCAAGTCTAGAAGTGACTGACTGATGTCCTCAAAAATTAGACCATTCTTACTGTGCCCCAGGATATAGTATTTTAATTTCTAGTCAGTCAAATATACTGACTAATATAGGCTTTTCTCGTTCACTTGATGAGCAAGATAGTGGTCAGACACCTGCCCAATTCCCAGCAAACCAAACAGCAAATCCCCCTAAAAAATTAAGTCACTGTATGGGATAATGATTGTTAATCTTATTTTATTTAGTCAATTATTCAACTTTGGGCTTTTCATTTCTCCACTTATTGAAGAAGATGGCTACCCGCTGCCATATGTCTCTTCTTTCTGGATGCCCAGCCTACACTGTCATTCAACTCAGCTGAACGGCCTGCAGAAACTACCAGGGAGAACCAGGGCAGGCTGGATTTTATTTTGGTTGTTGAAGGATTGTCTATGGGCTAGTCCATCCCTGTACACATATTGGGGGAGGATAGGTTAAACAATTTTATCCGAGAGTCTGCTGTCTTATTTAACACCAAAGCACGTCCTTTCAATCTGACCTCTCTTGATAAAATGGCTGTTAAATTGTTTAGTCAAGATCCAAGCATTTTTGTGTTCTGATAGCAAGCCATTGAGCTGCAAGTTTGAAAATGACTTGCTGCTGGACTTTCCAGGATTCACAGGTTTGTTGCACAATGTTGATGGGTACGAGGGTCTCTTCCCCACAACCCTTTGCTGTGGTTTTGGGGGTCTGCGGGCAGGAGGGCTTATCGGAATTTGTAAGCCCCCTTAAACAAGGGGGTCCCCAGATCCTGCCCCCCTATGGGAATGAGTATAGGGTACTCATCTACCATCTACCAAAAAAAAGTATCCACCTGATGTAAATACATTGTCAATCACACCACCCACTGCACCCCAAAAAGAGTAACAAAAATATGCTCTGCCTTCATTGACGGCCGACCACTGAATGCCTACTGCACTGTTTGACAGTCCTTATATACTGTAGGTAAGGGCAGGGCCACCTGGTGATGTCTCCTGGTGGCACTGCCCCGTGTGATGTCACTGACCCAGTATGCACCGGTCCATGACATCACAGAGGGTGGGGCCACCAGATGGTGTCACTGGGTGGCCCCGCCCCTTACCTATATAAAAACTGTCAAACAGCGGAGGAGGTATTCAAGGGCCAGCTGTCAATGATGGCGGAGCATTTTATTTGTTCTTTTTCGGGTGCGGTGGGCGGCATGATTGACTGTGGATTTACATTGGGTGAAACTGTTTTTAAATGTATTAATTAAGGAATTGCCAAAACTGTCTGTGTTTTTATTTATGTTTTGACACTTTTTGGTGAATAGGTAAAGGTACAATGTACCCTATACTCATTCACATGGGGGGCAGGATCTGGGCAACCCTTTGTTAAGGGGGTCTTACAGATTCTGATAAGCCCCCCACCCACAGCCACAGCTCAGGGTCTGGTATGGACTGGTATGGACTGGGGGGGGGGGACCCCATGCCATTTCTTTATGTATTTATTTTTTTCAATACCCAGGTGCCGGCAATTCGACCACAATTTAATTTTAAATGTGATTTGACTCTTTTTTTTTCTTTAGAAATGTAATTTTTTCTGAAGCATGTTCTATACACGGTACAGATGCACCACTTTACATGCAGACTAAGGGGACCCCCAGGCACTATATTTAAAGGATTTTTGTTTTTATTGTTGCACTTTAAGCATCATTAAAATCACTGCTCCTGAAAAATTATAATTTTTAAAAGTTTTTTTTTGCATTGGTACATGTCCCTAAGGGAAGTACCCAGACCCCCATACTCCTTTTATGGCCAATTACTTGCATATACTGTAAGCTTTCAAAATGGGCATTTTTGACTTTTCCTGTTCGGCTCTCATAGACTTCAATAGGGTTCACCATTCGGGTTAGAACTTTTGTTCTGCTGCGGTCCATCTCTACTTATGAGTCACTTAAAAAGAGACCACACTAGCTGTGACAACATAAAGATGACATACTGCCTACAATAGCAACAACCATTGATAGCAATAGCAATGCCATTGACTAGCAGATTTCTTAAAACTTTTGTATGAACATTGATATGAAAATTCTCAGTACATTAGTTTAAAGGTACTTACATTTTTTGTTTGCTTTTAACATTACATTTTGGAATTAATGTACTTTCCCAAATGGAAACCATATGTACTATTAGACGTTTGTTCGTTCCATCTTGCTTCTTCATATTTTCTCCTCGCTGAGTAGAAAACTAACGTTGATTTGACCCTACAACTACACAGTCAGTGTTGATGGGGGGGATCCTTTCCATGGAGCTATTGTGTTCTCTTTGCGCAAGGGGCGCGGGGAGCCTTCCTTGCTAGGAGAAAACAGTAATTATTGGCAGCAGCTACAGTATATGCGCTGGCAATAATTGCATGCAAAAATATGACATGCTGGTTGTACCCAAGTCAATCAATGGATAAACCGGCCAAGATTCAAAGTATCTATGTGTGGCTTTAGTAAATATCTAAAATGGGATAAGACTCCTCACAGTCAAATCAAGCTCAACGCAGGCAAAGCATATCATACTTTAAGTAAAAGAATAATTTTCACAGACTGAAACATGGCTGTGCAATGAGATTACCAGTATCTCCACATTGTATGTGCTATTTTATCATTAGAGCAGATATTTAGATTGGCTACAACTGGATGTGTAAGCAGATAACTTACTTATTTAAGTGGCAGAGCCGCTGTTTATAATGTGTTATGATTATGCACCTGTTGTCTTGCTTTCATTGTATGCTGTTTTGCTTGGATTTTGTTGATTTTTTGAAAAAACCTTATGGATTTTATCAGTACCAGTGTGCCATAATCCAGCTTCTGCTTCTGATTCCCTGCACTGTAGCTAACCTGTATATAGAAGAGGTGGGGGGGGGGGGGGGACTCATTCAATGGAACACCACTAAGTAATTGGTTCAGTTGAATGATAAATGAGTCAAGATTACAACATTTGACAACATTTGAAGTGCAACCTTTTAGAGAGTATAAAAACCTCAATTAATAAAATCATCAAGTTCCACAGGAAGATACACAGAGTAACAAATAACTCTTTATGTACTGTATGTTTCATGTTAAGGATGGTAGAGACAATAAAATGTAAATTAAACATACTCACACAGAACAGTATCTACCTATTAGCTTTCTCCACACAATGGAACACAATGGAAAACAAACAGTCATAAAACAAGATAAAGAACACGGACATCTCAGGAGTTCCTTGAAAGTTTAAGGTTACTCCGAATGGACTTTCATGAAACCATTGACAAGGTCAAGGAAAAGCACATGACAATTAGATAGAGGGAGAATAGAGAATAATAAAGTAATCTCATATGAAGCTGGAGTGTAAGAAAAATGTAAGATTTATTTTGCTTTGTCTTTACAGCCCAGTAATACACTTAGATAAAACCTTGTGAACCAGAATGGACAAGCAAAGCAACATGGTTAATACACTGTAGTACATTGTAATAAGGTATGTAAAAACCTGTACAAAAGGGGGGGGGGGATAAAACAACTTCTCAACAAACAGATGGCCACATTTAAGAGGGTGAACTCTGTAGGTCAGGAATTAGCAGCATACCTACACCTCAAAAATGATAGCTTCATTCTTTTGCTGTACTCATTTTAGACAAAAAAGAACACTGGTTTGCAAGAGGCATGAAAGTGGCCATCTGTGTCAAAATGGAAAACAGTGTCAATGTCGAATCTGGAAACAGTGTACATGCGTCTGTGTTTTCACTTGTAGTCAACTTTTAATATATAAAGGATAGGATATAACTTACCTGTTAACATTCCCTCGTTCACAACACATGTCCCATTGATTAAAATTGCATCACATGACATAAAAAAGTTCTTGCCAGTTAAAACAACAATGTCCCCTGGAACCAAATAGCGAGATTCAACTTCGCTGTAGTCTGCAAGGAAATACACGTTTGATGGATGTTATTAAGCTATTTATTAATTTCAAGAATGGCTTTTCATAAGCGTTAATTTTTGTACTCATCATAAAATCTTTTTTGGAGTCCATTGATGGAAAAAGATATTCAGAAACTGTTGAGCATTTGGAGCCATACACCCACACCTGCACGGATGTCCCATTGGGAGCAGAGGCTGTGTCTGTGCAGCTTCTGCATCCCAACTGATAGCTATGGGACTGCCTGCATAGAATACACATGTAGCTCAAGAGACTGACAGGTGATGCCAGGAACGTCTTGGTCTGTATACACCGCTCCCCCACTGACCCTGCCTGTTGAAATGAATGGCAGCACTGCCGAAGCACCTGCAAATCGGTTTGGCAATGCTGCAACATGAGTGCTATTCACCATTTCTTCGGCTGCTAGCGGGCCAAATAGTGCCGCTATAACAGCGGTAAAGTGCTACTAAAACTGGTGTCCCTTTACCGCCCCAGTGTGAAAGGGGTCTTAAGTTTGTGCTTATCTCTAAGAGTATGGATAGATACAATACCTGAGTCTGTAAGGAGATGTTTTATAAAGTAAACATAGGGCAAGGCCAGCTTTTAAGGGCAAGTGGATTTGTGTAAACTTGGGTTAAACAAAATAATATCCAAGTTCAACAGTAAGGAGGTTTTGACTCAAAATTAGCTTGTGGGAAGTTTAACATAATCCTATATTCTTAGGAATTATTTTATGATTAGGCAAGAAACCAGCCTACAATGCTTTGTGGGTAACCAGAGAATAATAATGATAAAAATAGGTTAATTAAGATATGCTTTTAATGGGATCCGCAAAGAGGTTTTGTGTGTGAACTGCCATTGTGCCATTTGGGCTAACCGAGCAGCCTGATGGTATTAATAAGCAATGTTAGGGGGCGCTAGTGGCAAAATGCTACAAACGTGATTTGTGAACACTTTTAACATAGATTAAAAAAATGCATGCCCAACTTAATAAACATTACAAAGTGCACCATGCTCAGTAAATTGTAAATACAATAGACTAAAAAAATAGTCCTTCAAAAGTCTATAAAGTTCTTTAGTGATAAATTTCAAAATCATGACATCATCACCATAAGGCTGTAGTAGTTTCTCCAGCTTGCACTCGATGTGCCTGATTAGTATTTCCTACTCAACAGAAGAATATGACCTCTTTAATTAAAAAGAAGATCAGACAAACTTGGTTTGTGGGTCTTTAGACTTGCTTAGATGTCAATGGAGATGTGAAAGGAAACCTTTACGTATATATAACCTCCTCTCCACCATGGTAACGCATTAAAAATAAGATATAAAAGGTACCATATCGTAAAATTGTTTATTAAAATGTAATAAATCAAATTACAGATTGGCTGCTTACATTCAAAAGTGCCTTCTCCCGTCACTGAGGATAATCACATAAGACACTAGTCAGGAAACATCAGCTGCCCGGCCTGCACTCATGGGTCAGCAGCGTGTGTTCCACTGCTGTAGGACAATACAATGGAAGTTTGGGACCCGGAAGTGACGTGATCGGAATGCGCCTTGACGTACGTTTCATTTTACAACATCATCAGGAAGCGTTCCGGTCACTAGGCAGATTACATTATATACCTTTGAAGTGAAATATGATTGGCGGAGTTCCTAGTCCCAGCCTACCCCATTTCTCAATCAAAGAAACACACAATCCCCATAGAAAAACAGCAGTGAGTGACTACAACCATGGATTTTTTAAACCGAAAGGTCACTATAAATTTGTTAAACCCAATTTACTTTGATAATTCATATGGACAATGAATATTAAAAATGAAAGTAAAAATAAATATATGAATAAATGAAAATGAAAATAAAAATAAATTAAATTGAAAATAAAGGGAATTCTAAAAAATAAATATAAAATAATAAATGGTAAATAAATAAATATAAATACAAATAAAGACTAAAAAATCTTAATATATAAAAATAAAAGTGAAAATAAAAATAAATTAAAAATAAAACATTATAATAAGTGATACTAATAATAGAAATATATACTAGTGAACATTAAATGATATGGTTATTAATATGTATTGGGATATGCAGTACTCTTATAGATTACTTTCATAATATGCTTAAAATTGACTGGTTGCTAAGTGAGAACAATTCATTTATATGTGTAAAACCCTAGTGGTTACATAAACTTATAGTTGTTACATAGTCAGTAAGGTTGAATAAAGACACTAGTCCATCCAGTTCAACCTAAGTGTCTACAATTGTCTCTATCCCTGTACATTGCACACTCACATCGGTCCCTACCCTCAAGGAGCCCACAATCCAAGGTCCCCATTCATATACTAGGGCCAATTTTGGACAGAAGCCAATTAACCTAACTGCATGTCTTTGGAGTGTGGGAGGAAACCGGAGTACCCAGAGGAAACCCACGCAGACACAGGGAGAACATGCAAACTCCAGGCAGAGTAGTGTCGTGGTTGGGATTCGAACCAGCGATCCTTCCTACTGCTAGGGGAGAGTGCTAACCACTACACCACTGTGCCGCCCTAGTTGTGTAAGAGACCTTATGACAATTGGTAACCTGATTATTAGAATTCATACAATATGCCACTCTCTAAACCCGATTCCTTTAACCGGCTGCAGAGTAATGGATATGAACTCCCAGAAGTAGATATTATTAATTATTTAAAAAGCAGTTTAGCCGCTGGACGCAAATTGAAAAACTGTGGCTAGCCCCCGTTCATCCGAACTCCATGCTTTAGAGCTCTGATATGACAGTTGGGGGGGACGCAGCTCCTGGGCCCAATGGCGCTACTGCGTACCCTATGGCGGCATGCAAAATTGTCGTATCCGCTTACTACTGCCTCCTCTCCAGTGACCTGATTCCTGTTCATGCCTAATATCCCAGATAGCCTGACCTCACAGACTTCTGGATGGAAAAAGGTCTATTCCACTATGGTCACCTGATAGACCCCAGAACTAGATTTTAAAATCCTTCCTGGACCTACAAAACACTTTTAATTTACCCAGACAGGCTTTCTTCAGTTATCTGCAACTACGGCACTATGCGCAATCTCTGGTAGCCAACCTTCAATTTTCCACTTTAACCGAGTTCAAAAAAATATGTTTAGAGTGCTCATCCCCGAAGGTTATGATCTGGCGCACTTATCAGCTCCTGATCGTGTCCACATCACCAACAGGGCCACGACATGCCTATATGGGTAAGTGGGAGCAGGCCCTGGGTGAAACTATACCCTTAAGCACATGGCAGCTTATTTGGTCGCAGGCTTCTAGAAGCTCCATCTGCACACTCTATAAGGAGAATCAATACAAGATCTTGTTTTATTGGTACCAGACCCCGGACCTGCTCCACTCCATATATCCTTCGGCTGATTCTCACTGCTGGCGTTTCCATAAAGATAGGGGAATGCTTTTCCATATCTATTGGACCTGCCCTCTACTTCTCCCGTACTGGCTGATGGTGCACTCTCTGCTCCAATCCCTCTTCAGCACCGAGGTGCCCTTCGACCCGAAAGTCTTCCTGTTAGGCTTACCGCCTGTCTCCTTCTCTAAAGTGTCACAGAAACTACTATCACATGTGTTAACTGCAGCACAAGTCTGCCGGACAATCCCCCGTGTGTGGGCTCCGGCTGACTTTTTTTACCCAAAAGTCCGGTGGACTAAGAAAGTTGTTTTGCACCAAAATATGTCCGCCGGACTGTCACAGTCCCCACATCCTCTGGGACTGTGAGATCATAATGGGCAGGGACATCATCCGGCGATGTCCCTATATAAGTCGTCGCATGCCACGTGCCTGCCATTGTGGCCAGAGACAGCAACGAGTCAACAGCTCAAGGAGAGAAGAAGAGAAGAACAGAAGGCGTCGACAGCGGCGATGGAAGACCAGGCCACCGCTTGTAAAAGAGCTAGAAGAAGGCGTGGAGGCCCGGCAAGAAGAACTGAAGAGGGGGACAAGACCCCTGAAGAGAGGGAAAAGACCCCCGAAGTCGGAAGAAGACCCCCAGTGCTGTGCAATAAACTATTTTTACCCCTTGTGTGTTGTGTTTTTTTTACATTTTTTTCACAGGTGAATGGGTTGGGGTACATTGTACCCCATACTCATTCACATAGGGTGGGGGGCCGGGACCCGGGGGCCCCCTTATTAAAGGGGGCTCACGGATTCCAATAAGCCCCCCACCCGCAGAACCCGACAACCAGCGGCCAGGGTTGTCAGGAAGAGGCCCTTGTCCTCATCAACATGGGGACAAGGTGCTTTGGGGTGGGGGGCCGTGCACCCCCCCTTCCCCAAAGCACCCCCCTTACCAGGCCATGAGGGCACATGGCCTGGTACGGCTCAGGAGGGGGGCGCTCGCTCGTCCCCACCCCCTTTCCTGACCGGCCGGGTTGCGTGCTCGGATAAGGGTGTGATATGGACCCAGGGGGGACCCCCACGCCATTTTGGTGTAGGGCTTCCCCTTTAAGTCCATACCAGGTGACGGGGCCAGCTGCGCTTCATTCGCTGGTCCCGGCTACCTGGAGCCACGCTCAAAATGAACGGACTTTCCTCCATGTGTGTGGAAAGTCCGCCGGACCTAGTCCACCGGAAAAGTCACATGTGTGGGCAGGTCCGCTCGTTTGGACAGTCCGGCGGACTTTATGGCAGTTTGTCTGCCAGACTAAGTCCGCCGGATAGTCTGATCGTGTGTATGCGGCATAAGAGTCACAAGTGATTAGTGGTCTTATCTTAAAGCGGAGCTCCACCCTAAAGTGGAACTTCTGCTCATTGGAACCCTCCCCCCCTCCGGCGCCACAATTGGCACCTTTCAGGGGTGAGGGGGGGTGCAGATACCTGTATAGTACAGGTATTTGCATCCACTTCCAGCAAAGATATCCGAAGAATCTGCGGATATTTACGCCACTTCCTGCGGGTCCCCCGCTGTCTGCTTGGAAACACACGGATCCCAGAGACAGCGGGGACCATCCTTATTGCGCAGCGCGACTCGCGCATGCGCAGTAGGGAACCGGGAAACCACTTCCTGATTCCCATACCCAAGATGGTGGCGGCAGCAACTGAGAGCTGATCGAGAGATCGGCTTCGGGGGCCATCATCGCGGGCGCGCTGGGCGGGTAAGTGTCCTTATTTTAAAAGTCAGCAGCTGCAGTATTTGTAGCTGCTGACTTTTTAAAAAAAAAACGGCGGAACTCCCGCTTTAAATTTCTGTTGTGTGACCACCAAATGTAAGCTATCAATTTTCTCTTGGTTCTTTTAATGGTTTTACACACCATACATCTAGTACAATAATAAAACCTTTCCCTAAAAGGGTGCTTACTTTTGTTCGGAGTCCGGAATGTTTGGTGCAATTTTATTCCTAAGTCCTGGGGCTCTTCTATAAATAAATTGGGCTCTGTTTGGTAGAACCTTTTTGAAGTCCCTATCTTTCAAAAGAATGGGCCAATGCTTTTTGAATATTCTTTTGACTTCTCTATACTGGCGATCTCTCCTTTGAACATCGCTTTTTTACTGTTAGTCAGAACCTATTCGTAACAAGAACTTTTTTTTGGCAGTTTAACAGTTCCCTATGTGAATAACCTTTTTAAGTAAGTAATTCCTCCTAATCCGCATGCATTGGCCTTTAGGAATGGCTTTAAGCCATTTTGAATGGTGACAGCTTTGAATGTACACATATCCATTCCTGTCGGTATTTTTAAAGAACTTTTTTTTTTTTTGTTAATACTAGGTCCAGGTTACTGATGGTCACCTGATCCCAGTGGGCTGAAAATTTTAGACCCTAGTTGTTAGTGTTAATTACACCAAAAACTTATTTTAAACTGGCTTGAGAATCCTCCTAGAACAATACAATATCTTCAATATACCTTTTGTAAAATTTGAGCCCTCTCAACACTTTTCGATGAAAGGTTTCTTGTTCCCATTTGTTAAGCGCTATGTTGGCCACGCTAGGAGCAAGATGTGTTGGAGAAAGATTATTGAAGCTTTGAGTTTCAGTGTTTTTTTTCCTGCATGAAAGAAGGCCAAGGTTTTTCTTTACTGCTTGCTCTCCGCTGCTTGCATACTCTGCCAGCTGTGAAAGGTTCTATCACTGTTGAGATTTATAGAGTGGCGATATAAAATGATGTATGAACTGTGCTTGGCACAAGGAAATATCTCTTCATACATCAATCTGGAAATAACACCAAGAAAAATTGTCTGTTTAGAGCAGGAGCTGATCAAGGGGGGGGGGGGGGTCAATGGGGAAATGCTCCGCCCCCCACAAGAAAACAGTGAGCGGGTGAGCCGGCAGGTGACTGAGTGAGCAGGCAGGTGTTCTGTCAGGAAGCCGCTACCCATCTGAATATGCAACTGAAGTGACGTTGTGTTGTGGCCATCTTGGTACACCCACACTCATCCACAGTAAGCGTAGAGTTATAAGTCGGCAAGCGGACATCTTTATACACCTACCAGAGTCTTGCTTTTCACAGTTATTTTTAACAGTGAACTCAACTTATATTTCACTATTTAAGCTGAGTTTACTGTTAAAAATAACAGTAAAAAGCAAGACTCTGGTGGGTGTATAAAGATGTCCGCTTGCCGACTTCTAGTGCTAGGCTTACTACGGACATGTGCAGGTGTACCAAGATGGCTGCAATGCAATGTCACTTTGGTCGTATTTTCTGATGGGTAGCGGCTTTCTGACATCATCTCTCACCGCCCACCCTGCATCACCACAGCTCAGCTTCTGACAGAACACTGCTATCGCTGTGCAGGTACGGGCAGCAGAGAGATTACATAATCTCGCACTGCCCGCCCTCACTCTGGGAAACAGTCACTGGCAAGTGACAATCCACATAGGGCGACAGGGGGTGTGGCAAGTGACATGGCAAGTGACAATCTGCATCTAGTGGCAGGCAATTGTGGCAAGTGACACCCTGCATCTGGTGGCAGGCAATGGTGGCAAGTAACAAGCTGCATCTGGTGGCAAGGGACACACTCAGGGCTCCCAATGATTCTGCATTATGGTGAGTTGAACTATTTAATTTTATATTACAATGTAATAATAGAAATAATGCGCTTCAATCATCCTGACACCATATCAACCATGGCGTTGTGATGATTGAATCTCCAACACCAGCCATTGCCCCGACAAATTGGCCGCAAAGTTTTCTTTACTTTACTTCCTGGGGAAGAAGTCAGCTTTGACTAAATGACGTAGGGTTGAGCGGCGTGCTGATGTCACCGCCATTCCCCGTTGGTCTAGGAAGGACGGGCAGTGTAAGCGAGAGAGAGCCAGCCGGCTCGTTACTATATACACGCTTGTATGCAGCTGAAATTATGATTTTGCATTTTTTGTTTTATTGTGTTTAAATAAAAGTTTTATATGGAGTTACACTATGGGAGCCTTTCTGTTTTATCTCATTAAATGATTGTGGTGAAACGGGAGACGCTCTGAGAAGGGGATACACGAGTTGGAGATATCAGCAGTGTCTTTTAAAGGGACCGGATTGATGATTTTTGTTTGCAAGCACATATGATCTCCCTAAAAAGAGATCTTGTCAGCTGGTAAGCCTCACTGAATCTGGTGGTGGAGGAATTCCTTTCTCTGGGTGCACTTGCTACATACTTGGAGGGTGTTTTGTACAGAGTCACCTAAATGGACTGAAGCCTCATCTTCTTGTCTCTCTCCCCTTTTTTTTGGACTGTTCACACTTTTAATTAGTTTATGTTTTTACTTGTATTACTTGTGGCTATATCAATTTTCTTTTTGCACACAGGATAAATTATGTTATGATGTTAATGTTAATGGCATCATTTTTCACTATATGAGTTCTAGTGCAGCTTTCTTTTTGAATTATGTCTAGGATATACCTTCTGACTAACAGTAAAAAAAGTGACATTCAAAGGAGATATAGCCTTCATCACAGGCTTCCATTGCCAGTATAGAGAAGTCAAAAGAATATTCAAAATGCATTGGCTCATTCTTTAAAAAAAAAAGTGTTTGTTAAACATAGTGTTTCAAAACACTTTAGACAGCACCATAATAGAGACCCCACATTGCTCACCTTCTATGGAATAGATACAATTTCAAAACATTGGGTGGAGACTCTACTTAAAAGAGCAGTATCACAGAATGAAACCAAATGGCTGTACTATGCAGCTTGCTGGTATGAATATAGATCTGGATTGAAACTGCTTTTTAAATAATGAATAATATCTACTTCTGGGAATTCACGTCCATTACTCTACAGCCGGTTAACATAATGGGGTATTTAGAGAGTGAAATGTTGTATGAATTCTAATAATCAGGTTACCAATTGTCATAAAGTCTCATACACAACCATAAGTTTATGTAACCACTAGGGTTTTGCACATATACATGAACTGTTCTCACCTAGCAACCAGTAAATGTTAAGCATATTATAAAGGGTACTGTATATCCCAATACTTATTAATAACCATATAATTTAATGTTCACTAGTATATACTTCTAATATTATTATCACGTATTATTCATTGTTTTTTTCATTTTTTTTATTTTCACTTTTACGTTTATATATTCAAATTTTTTATTCTTTATTTTAATTTATATTCATTCTCATTTTTATTTATTTATCATTTATTATTTTCATTTTTCTAATTCACTTTATTTTCAATTTTATTTATTTTTATATTTATTTTATTTTTATTTTTATGTATTGATATATTTATTTTCATTTTAATTTTTTTTATCATTTTTATTTTCAATTTTAATATTCATTGTCCATACATCATTAATATTCAGAGTAAATTGAGTTTAACAAATTTACAGTGATCTTCCAGTTTAATCCATTTATGAAAAAAAATAATATAAATCCATGGTTGTAGTCACTCACTGCTGTTTTCTATAAGGATTGTGTGTTTCTTTGATTGAGGAATGGGGTAGGCAGAGACTAGGAACTCCGCCAATCACATGTCACTTTAAAGGTAAATAATGTAACCTGCCTAGTGACCGGAACGCTTCCTGATGACGTTGTAAAAAGAAGCGTACATCAAGGTGAATTCCGGTCACGTCACTTTTGAGTCTAAAACTTCGGGTTTATCGTCCTAAGGCAGTGGAACACACGCTGACCCACAAGTGCAGGCCGGACAGCTGATGGTTCCTGCCTAGTGTCTTATGCGATTATCCCCAGTGTCGGGAGAAGGCACTTTTGAATGTAAGCAGCCAATCTTTAATTTGTTTTTATGACAATTTTATGCTATGGTACCTTTTATATCTTATTTTTAATGGGATAACATGGTGGAGAGGAGGTTTTATATACGTAAAGGTTTCCTGTCACATCTCCATTGATATCTAAGCAAGTCTAAAGACCCACAAACCAAGCTTGTCTGACCTTCTTTTTAATGAAAGAGGTCAGATTCTTCTGTGAGTAGGAAATCTTAATCAGACACACCGGGTGCAATCTGCAGGGACTACTGCCTTATGGTGATGGTGTTAGGATTTGGCAATTGATCACTGAAGAATTTATGGACTTTTGAAGGACTGTTTTTAAACTATTGTATTCACAATATACTGAGCACAGTGCACTTTGTAATGTTTATTAAGTTGAACATGCATTTTTTTCATCTATGTGAAAGGCCTCATGCACACGAGACGCAAGTGAAAACTCTGCTCAAAAAAAGTTTTGCCGCGTTTGCATGCCGCGTTTAGCCGTGTTTAGCCGCGTTTAGCCGCGTTTGCGTTTATAAGCGTTTATAAAGATAACATCATGTGGACCCTCCCCAAGCTCTCAAAGCATCTTGTTTTTAACTATTTCTGCTATTTTGATCAGAGTGAGCAGCAGCAGCATAGAGAGCAGTTTTACACTTGCATTTGCCTCTCTTTCTGTGGTATATATTTTGAAATGGATCCCATATTGAATATATGTCAGGAAATGCTCCTGATGTTGATGGGACAGCGAATGTCCGTTGGATAGTTCACGAACATGTATGTGCAGCTGCGTACCTACCCCGACAAGTTTTTTTAATTTTAGCCGGATGTCCATTGTCACATTTGATCTGCTCTTAGAAAAAGTACGACCTGGTCTGACATTCATGGACACCAATATGAGAAACAATGAGTCACCAGAGGAATGTCTGTTGGTAACGATCAGGTATGTGTATATATTTATAAAATATATTTATCTATAGATGTACCGATGATTTTTTTTCTCTGTCCTTTATTTTAAAAAAATAATAATGTCTATTTATAGCAAATGATCCAATTTTTTAAAATATCTAAAATTTTCTTGTGGCAATTTTTAAAATGTTTTCATTATTTCTAATATAAAACAATATTAAAATAGTTTTTTTTTATCTTAATATATTTTTTTATTCATTTTTCTAGTTTCAAATTGTTTTATTTAAAAGCAAAGCTATGTTAATTAGATTTTTTATAATTGTTTTAAATTTATTTGGCCAATTTTTTTTATATATTTTTATCGTGAAATATGTATTGATTAATTTATTTAAATTCTTTGCTGCTGTATATGGTAGTATAATATTTTTAATGCCTTATTAAAATATCCAGAATCCTAACCCTAACCATTCATCCTAACCCTAACCACTAACCCTACCCCTAACCCTAAACAATAATCCTAACACTAACCACTAACCCTAACCCCTAACACTAACCCTACCCCTAACCCTAACAGCTAACCCTATCCCTTACACTAACCCTAACCCTAAACAACCCTAACCCTAATCCAACCCTTAATCCTAAACAATAACTCTAACCCTAACGGATAACCACTTACCATAACACCCAACCCTAATGACCAAATTACATTGCTGCAGATGGTCACAGTTGACTTTGAGGCCATGTATCTCTGATGCAGAAAAGTGCATGGGGTTCTTGGCAATAAGTGGCCCCAAGATATGGGCCCCCAAATTCGGGTCGCAAAATGTCATTCTCAGATCATATTTCTGAGTTTTTAGGTCCAAAAAATTGGGTTCCTTTAAAAGCGCTTATAAACGCAAACGCGGCTAAACGCGGGTGCCACGTTTAGCTGCATTTTGCCACGTTTTGTGTCTGAAACGTGGAAATTTTTGCGTCTGAACCCATTTTTTTGCTTCTGGAAAAACAAGGTTAAACGCAACTGCATAAAAACAGCAAAAAATGAGACTGTGTGCATGGACACATAGGATAACATTGAATGAGTTCAGTGGCAGTTGAAAAAAGTGTCCAACTGCATCTGAACACGCATTTAACAGCGTCTCGTGTGCATGAGGCCAAAATTGTTCACAAATCACGTTCATAGCACTTTACCACTAGCGCCCCTTATCACTGTTTATAAGCACTTAATTTAGCACTGTCTATATTTTGAGGGGAGCAGCTGTAATTATTATTTTGCACATCAGTGCTCAGTGAGAAGAGCTTTTCCACACAAGTTGTAACATTTTCATTATAGCACACCAAACTTGGGCGTTAAGGTAATTTCTATAGCCATAATCTGTCCTGGTCAGGAGATGGTGTGTCTTCCCAAGAGGTCAATAAAGAGTACAGATAGGTGAATAGTTTGGGATATTTGACTTAGCATAGGACTTCATACAAAGATTTGAGATTGATTTCCAGTTAGGGTAAGATAGAGGGAGCTCAGATAAGGGAAAAGAATTGTTGGATAAATTGTAAGGTGTCACCAGTAAGGGAAATATTCAAGGCTTTAAATTTAGTTGCATTAACATGTATTCCGAAAGTCTTACAAATGCTGCAAGCAGCAGAATTATATTATGGATGGAAGTCAGTGGGTTAAAAAGTGACAAAAGTGCATCACTGGAGAATAGGCAACATTTTTATGGCACCCTGCTACTTTTATCCCTGTTGTATCTTGGTATAACCAAATGGCCTGTGGTTCAATAGCAAGAGCAAAAAGAAGCAAGGATAATGGGCTCCGGTTTATAAAATACGTCCGACCAGAATTTGGAGTATGTTGGCCATCAGGGAGGAATACAGGGCTTTAATCCAATTAAGGAAATATATAGATACTTACAACTAAAGCAGTGAACCACCTTCCTTATATCTAAGGACAATATATATATATATATATATATATATATATATATATATATATATATATATATATATATATAGACATTTCTATGCAATATGAAGAAGAAGAGAGATGCAACGGACATTGTCCTCTGTTAATATACCCAGTACTAAACCCACTTGACCTTTAGAAATTAGGTTGGTGAATATTAAGTTCATTCTGCTTGCAAGTATTTTGTCTATGAGGTTAACATAAGTATAAAGCAAACAGATATGTCTGTGCATTGCACCACACAACAAAACACCAGAATTTCATGCAAAGGGCCCAAAATGCAGAGTGTGGATGGGGCTTTACTGACAATTTATATAAAATAGCAGTGTCAGGCAGGACATTTTTAAAGCTGACATTTACATTTTTGATGGACTGAACCTTTCGATTACAAGATAACTTAATCCAAAACAATGTTATGCATTGCAGCTTATTGGTATTTAGATGTGTTGGCTGCATTCATTTTCATTTTTCAGGCTAAAAACATTTTCATAAAGTTCAATAAATAAATGGTGATCCTGTCAGAAAAGCAGTATCCTTAAGGCTGCTTTCACACTGGGGCGGTATTCAGGCGTTACAGAGCTAAAAATAGCGCCTGTGTAGCGCCTGAAAAAAACTGGCCCCTTTCACTCCAGTGTGAAAGCCGGAGGGCTTTCACACTGGAGCGGTGCGCTGGCAGGACAGTGAAAAAAGTCCTGCTAGCCGCATCTTTGGAGCGGTGAAGGAGCGGTGTATTCACCGCTCCTAAACCGCTCCTACCTATTGAAATCAATGGGACAGCACGGCAATACCGCCGGCAAAGCACCGCTGCAGCGGCGCTTTGCGGGCGGTTTTAACCCTTTTTCGGCCGCTAGCGGGGGTTAAAACCACCCCGCTAGCGCCCGCAGACCGCCGCTAAAACAACGGTAAAGCGCCGCTAAAAATGGCGGCGCTTTACCGCCGACGCCCGCACCGCCCCAGTGTGAAAGGGGCCTTACTTTGAAGCTGTGAGATGAACTGGAAGCAAAAGCATTTTTTCTTTTACTGTCCTCATGCTTTGCAAAAAGGCAAACCTAGTCTTTTAGCAATGGATAGTGCTGATACACCAGCATACATCAAACATAGCATGAATATTCAAAAAGCATTCATAAGATGTTAATGTAACCACACATAGGTCAAAATATAAAAAAAAGAAAAAGTGAAAGAAAAGCAGTTCGCACAATATTCTGACACACAATATCCACAAAACTCGTAAGTGCAGGTGTAGCACTAATCACCAATCAAATACAAATAATAAGTGCAAACATAATAAGTGACAACATGTGTTTGACCAAAGCTAATATAAATCCAAATAAGTGCAAAAGTGTAACTTAATACACATGTGAAAAAAGTTCAAAGAAAACATTTCCAATTCTTGGGCAGGTGTAACCAAAATCCATTCTTCCAAAGTGTGAATTCCTCCAAGTAATGTCTACACTACTTTTGTGAAAAAAGTTGAACACTTACCAAATGGTAATGACCCCAATTTTCTAAATAGTTATGAACAGAATAAAAAGTTTGTCATCATAAGGGACCCACAAAAGAAATATAGGATTCTGCCAGTATCCACAATACTGTTGGCTGAATAATGTTTGATCATATATGCACAAGCATTAGTAATGTTTTGTTTGGATTGTCTTTCATAGTTCTTTTAAGTTGGACTTTCCACTTATTTGGATTTATATAAGCTCTAGTCTAGTATATATTGTCACTTATTATGTTTGTACTTATTATTTGTATTTGCTTGAGGATTGGAGCTGCAATTGCACTAAGAAATAATTAACACTGTATATTGCTAAATGTGTTCTGAACTTTATATAGAGAGAATAGAAACATAAAGTTAGGTAAGAGTTAAACAAAATGGGTGTGCTAAAGACAATTAAGCAGTTGTGTAAAGAGTCAGTCACACAAAGCTGTTTTTAAGTGGAGGAGATGCAGCCAGGAGATTAGAATTCCTGATAAATTAGTTTAGTAAAATAATGTAATGCTGCAAAAGCTACAAAAGAAGGGCCATGAACTAAAATATTGAAATGAGAAGATATGTTATTTGAAAATATCCCAAATGTAAATGTTCTATGCCCTGTGGCACATACAGTAGTGTGCGGCATTTATGCGACCACTATATATTTAAAAATTCTAATCACATCATATACTTAAGATAATAAAGAAGACTTTTTCTTATTAAACGTAACAATTATATGCAATATACACCATTATCACAAGGAAGTAATCAAATTCCATACCTCCATTTCTTTGATAGACAGTACATTTCATGTTGTTATGAGTTTTGACAAGATTGTGGAGCTTTGTAGACAGCTGTAACAATATTAAAACATATTTGCAACAAATTCATTGTATCATTAATACTATTGGTTTTCTGGTATTTCTAATGATGAGCACATTTTAGAAAATCTTCTTTGCCAGCAATCTACAGCCTTGTGATCTATTTTGCAAAGCTGAATAGTTGTACTTTGTTTTTGCCTCCCCACCCATCTTTAGATCTAACTTGACCCCGGGGTTCAGTTCATGCCTATAAATCCAGTCTTTCACCATCTCCTTGCCCCCTCACTCCCTTACCCCTCTATGAACTCTAGAGCTTTCATTATGATGCAATTTACAATACCTATTTACTGAGTAATTATGTTATGACTTCTTTGTTATAACATTATCTACTCAATAATGAAGTAAACCAAATTCTTACTGTGTAAATTACACATTAAATAATGAAAAGGACAACGAGTCATCCTCCGTAATACCTCTGAACCTCTATCATTCATTTAAATAAGAAATCCCCATTGGTTTCCACACTGTATGACTGGTCTCCAAGAGAACGAGAGGCAGTGGAGAGCTAATAGCTTATCAATCAATACTGGCACACATTTGAGTACCTCTGAACAGGGGCATAGCTGCAGATCATGGGGTCTCATATCAGTTTCAGCTGTGTTACAGGGACGTGCAGTGAGGTCAGTGGCTGGTGAAGCACTGGCTAGTATCCGACCGTGTGTACAGGGCATAAGCATGTAATCGGTAAAACATTTTAAAGCGTTGCCTATGGAGATCTTTAAGTACTGAAGTTTGGTGCCATTCCACAAGTGCGTGCAATATTAAAGCGTTACATTTTAGGTGTCTATTTAGTCAGTGTAACATAATCTTCCATAGTATACAAAAAAATTGGGCTAACTTTAGAGTTTTTTTTTTTTTTTTTGATTCATAAAAATAATGCGTTTGAAAAATTGCTGCGCAAATACTGTGTAACATAAATAGTTGCAATGACCACCATTGTGTTCCCTAGGGTGTCTGCTAAAACAATATATATATATATATATATATAATGATTGGAGATTCTAAGTAATTCTGTACCAAAAAATTATGATTTTTACATGTAGGAGAGAAGGATCAGAATTGGCCTATATTTTCAAAAACTGTACTCAAGCAGGTGGCTTAATGGATAAATTACTGAAGCTTGAAGTTATCATTTCAAACCAGTAATTTCACAGTAAATAGATAAATAATAAATGATTATCTTATAACATATAGCATAATAATATATGATTTAGTGTGTACCTTTTCAGCAGCAGCAGATACTAATTATCCCTCTTAACTGTATGAGAAAAACATGGGGTTATGGGTAAATCTTTTACCTATAAACCCATGTTTTTCCTTGTAGTTAAGAGGGCTGGGCTGAAAGGGAGCATGTGTCTTTTAGACACATGCTCCCTTCTATGACACTGCAGAGAGAGGCGTGCCTCCACTGCAGTATTTTTATTGGACAGCTTGTGCCAATGGTCCTTTACCATTGGTCCAAGGCTCCAAGCTGTCCATTGAGCTCAGTGCCTCTGACAAGAAGTGAGAAGAGGCACTGTGAGCTCATCCTCTCAGTCTGCTGCAAACAGAGTGTGCCAGCTTGTATTGAAACTGGCTGCTCTGTATGTAGGTTCTGACAGGCTGACAGGCTGCTTCTGAAAGGAGCTCCATATCTCCAGAACCATATATGATAGGAGCTTTCTGACCAGTGGTGGGGTAGGTCTTCAGATACCTACCCCCCAAATTTGGTGTTTCTGTGACCCCAGGTCGCGAAGCTACGACCCTCAAAGTCAATCATTTTTTTTTCTGCCTCACCTGCTTCCCCTGACTGCATGTTCCTATTGTGTTATTACTGTCTTGATTTTAACTGAGGTTTGTCTAAATCAAGGATAGATACTGTAGCAAGAAAGCTTTCAGCATAGTACTAACAATACCAGGGACCAGTGCTGTGGCTATTAGATGTGTCAGGAGAGAGGGGCCAGCAGTGCTGAAAATTCACTTTAACCCAAATTTTTCTGCCAATTACTCTGTCCCTAGTGGCTTATCAGATTTCTTTATAGCAAGCAAGTGATAGTAGTGCTAAGTGGTCTAGTAGCCAGTACAGGAAAAAAATAATTGTAGTAGCAGTACAACTATTATAATAATTTATATAATGAAATCATTGTTTGTGCTCATGCACACAATCACTCTATGACCCTAAAGCAAACATCTTTAAAGTTGAAATTTAGTTGTTTTGTTTTTTTCTGCATTGTTACATTGGTCAAGCCTGGATCAGCATTGGTCCAAGCTTGACTAATGTAACACTGCAAAAATGCCTGTGCCAAATCTGGCTAATCTCTTTGGAAGCTGGAAATCACTATAGTATGTATTACAGTGACCACCACTAACTTTCAGGTCCCATGCAGTGCAGCTGCCCTGCTACATAGTAAACATATTCCATTATCTTAATAATAATCTAATTGGAGATTATGACTTCACTTCCCCACCTCTCCACCTGGTTCATGAGAAAAGTGTTCTGTAAATGGCATCTGTGCCAAGTGGGCAACCACCTGCTTTCAATAAGCAGCAGAGCAGCTGCTCAGCACAGGACTCGGATACTAGAGGTGATCACTGTAGTAGCAATGCCTACTACAGTGATTCTAGCTTCCTTGTGGATCACATACAGAGACGAAAATTATTATTTGATCCCCTGCAGGTTTTGTTAGTTTTCCCACTTACAAAGAAATGAAGGGTCTATAACTGCTACTTACAGTATCATAGCCTACGCTGGACCACTGTAACCATGCAAAAATAGTCATACATTTACAACTTCAGCTATACGTTCCTCATATCTCTTTAAATTCTGGAATTTTTTTGTTACAAAGATCATTTGTCCTATCAGTTTTTAGCTGAGGGAACATACTGGGATTTTGCTTCTGCCTTAAGACTCCTTAGGCAAACAGTGTTAATTTCAGAGTGGGGACAATACAGCTACAGTACTAAGACAACCAATTAAATGTTCATTGGTTGTCTTAAAGAAAGTGGGATATAGGATAGATCCTGAATATTTTGTTGTTGACTCTTCTAGGCTATTGATCTCACAGGGTACAGGGTTAGTGTCAATACAACCTCTCCCAACCCTTAATTATACAGTATTGTGTTGTTATTTTCACCTGCACATAGACTCTCAATATTACCAGTCTAGGTCGGACAAACTGTCACTCATTTCTAGTTAAGATGATGACGATATTTGTTACAGCACAAAATACTATTTTATAAGTGGATAATTTTGTAAGTATTTACTCAACTTACCTTTCGGAGTTCAACAAGTGATACAGTAATATTACAAGCACATAAAATCAGAATGGCTACAGCATAACCCAGATATCCCTCTACTAGCATAAGGGTAATGGCAAAAAACTGGTATATATACAGCATATCCAACACCTGTCAACAAAGACAACAGAATAAAATAATCTGTCAATAACAGTTATTATTATATTATTATTATACAGGATTTATATAGTGCCAACAGTTTGCGCAGCCCTTTACAACATGAGGGCAGACAGTACACTTACAATACAAATCAATACAGTTAACAGAAAAGCATTATATTACCACGTATACACTTTTTTTTTTACAATTTGTAGGATTTATTATGGCAGGACTTTTATTACAAATAACAATTACAAAATTACGCTAATAAGGGATAAAACTTCCTGCTAAATAATATTTAATTATTTCAAGTTTTTTTTACTTTCCCCAATGACAGTCTACTGTATATGTGCAAATCTGGATGTGTGTTGCAGATACATAAAAATAGGAGTTTGACAGACCAGTTAGGGCAATACCCATGGCTTGATTTGGGTTTGAACTTCAACAAGACACTATCTGCATTATTATTATTTTATGCTAGATGTGTGGAGATACCTAGGACAGCAAAATACAAGGGAGACGGTGAAGCATTTCTTGTTTTATTTTTTATTGCCTTTTTTACTTATATATATTCCAGCAAGGAGGATGAGTAAATAACAATAGAGATTATTACCCCTAGTGAAGATATTTAAAAAATGTGTGACTATTATTTAAAAAGGAAAAGCTAGCTCTTTTTCTATGCTGCCTAAACATGTGCCCTTGTGCTTAATTGTAAATCTTGCCCTTACCTTGTCTTTACCTTCTCCAATGTGCATTACTAATGCTGTTTCTGCCTGTTATTTAATTATAATTGGATGGATATTTCCCTGTAGATCATTTTAAAGTGTGCATTTGTATACAGTGTAGTTTTTTAATAATTGGATTACCTTATATAAAAATAGTTTCCATAGTGGAGCAACTTCTACTTCAATTGTGTTGTAGCCACACACTAATCTCCTAGAACAAATAATACCAAATTAGTATCATAATAACTAAGATATATCATAGAACAACAGACTTTAATTAATAGTATCAACATTTAGTGTTACGGTTTCTATACACTAATTATTAGAGGGTAATTGCTGGCACCTCTGTCTTTTGTTTTTGTTTTGTTTTTTCTATGTGGATGGAATCTGCAAATAAGAAATATGGACAGATACTGCCAGTGCAAATTACCTTAAATGGCAACAATACCATTTAGAACTGGTTTCCTAACCCAGTGTTCTTCGATCAAGGCACCCTTTAAATTATGCACAATCTTGGGGCACCCCATCCTAAAATGTAAAAAGCTAAACTAATAGTTTTGCATAATGTAGCAACATTCACACATGTAGGACACCCAACATTAGAGATGATTTATTCTTCCCAAGAAAATGCACCTTTGCACACTGGTACTGACTAGTTTTCCAATGTTTCTCTTCTCCCTCAGTTTCCCTCCCTCATTCAGCTAATGTGACCCCAGTGCTGACAGAGAGGGGCAGGGAAGGGCAGTGCAGACACCAAACGTTCTTATCAACCAATTACATCATTGAGTGTTAGGATGCCAAGGGGCTAGAAGGTTGTAATGCTGCACAATGAAAACATGTGGCTTGATGCAACTAAAAGGCAGGCTTCATCCACCTACTGGCCTTTATAAAAAAATTTAGGAACTGTAAGTATTTTGTCAAGGCATCCCTGAAGAAACCTGAAGGCACCCCAGGGTGCCATTGGCACCGTGGTGGAAAAAGGCTATCCTAAACTGTCTGATATAGTAGATGTTTCCTATGAAGATTCCCACACATTGTTTCAATACATTCCCTTTGGTACTTTGCTCTGTGAAATAGTTTGCGGCATGTGTACATGGCATTACAATCATTTTCAAACCATTTATTCAAGATGAACTGAAAACAATCGAAAAAGTTAGACAGTTGTTATTTATTATATTTGGATGTTTTGAGTATGCTATAATCAGACTTTTTTGAATCCGATTATTTAAAAGGATGAAAAATCCAGTGAACATTTTAATTAAACTGATGGTAGTATGGGTAGGTTTCGAAGTAATTTGGAATGAATAGAACAAAACACCAAGCATGACTGAGTATAATATCAGCAAAAGAAATAGTTACAAATCCTATCATAGATTCTGATTGAATCTGATCTTGGTGTAAATATGATACAAGCCTGGCTAATGTACTGTATGTCCAGTGACCTACTGACGTTGCCTGACTCATAACATCAGTTCAAACAGATCAGGTGTTTGCATGTATGTGGGCAGGATTATTACATTTTTTTTAATGCCATATATTCCATTTGTCATGCATCTAGTGTAAGCCCCAAATTAAGATGCAGAGTCTGTTAGCTATGCACAACAGCATACTTTGATTTCACACAGTTATGATATAGGGCACAAAATACATTCCATTTGTACCTATGCACATTCCACACATTCCAGTAATTACAGAAATGACATGATCACCACTGCAAAGTAATTTTTAGCGTCTTTCCTTGAATAACTTGCTGCTAGTAATGGCATTCTGTAATAATGAATCTATTAACAGTAGACAAAATCATATTGGAGTATGCTAGTAAATGTATTTTACTATTTAAAAAAAAATACTCTATTCACTTTGCAAGGGAATTTGCCCCCAGATATTTTTTTACATTTCAAGGTAATTTTAAAAAAAACTGCATTTTTGCTTGCACATGATTGGATGATGGACGTCAGCAGAGCTTCACTTTAATCACTAAGCTGTAGGGACAATTCTCTTTCAAAGTGCAACTTCCATTGCAACGTGAACAGCCTATTTGCCTTCAGTAAACCAACCAAAATGAGTTGATAATTTTTACTCAAAACTGTGTGAATTTTAACATGTGAAAAGCATCTGCACATGATTGGGTATTCTAATCGTACAGGAATTTGCTTTTCACATGACTGAATAATAAAAATGAATATTTACTCATTGTTTGAATGACTCTCAACATCTTTAGCAAATTCATCTTATTGTTTTGACATTTACCAATGAATACCTCCCATTTAAAAGAACTTTGCTAATACCAAAGCTGAAGTGCAAATTGCAGTAATCCAAAACATAATTTCATTTTGCTGATGTCATTTCAGTAAAATATGGATTCTGATTAATACTTATGAACTGCCATTGTCTTGTACTGAGAAGGACTCAAAAGTTGATCTTCTAAAGGATTATAGAATGTTCACCTGAAGTTGCATTCCCACTAAGCTTAAAGTGTTTTTTTTTATCTTTTTGCTATCATAATGTAGAATATACGATTTCCTATCATTTGAGCCCAGTCTTGCCACAAAGAGTTAATCCAGCTCTGAACAATCATCTTTTATTGTTCAGTGAGATAAATCTTGACAAACAGAGAAAAACTTTGTCAAATCCTCCCCCCTTGCTGTGAGTGACAGGTGATTTACATATCTCGTGCACTAGCCTAAGAGACATGCATTATTTTTTAATTCCCTCCCACTCTTTTCTTCTGCTGCTCTGCCAGGATTGGATGTTCCACACCTCAGCATAATTGGGCATGCTGAAGTCATGTGGTTCTTTCCTGTCTTTTCACTGGATGTTCGAGATCATAGCAGAAGTTCAGTGTAAGAAATACACAGGAGAAAATGCATATTGACAAGGGGAGTGTAGAGGTGGGCGGGGAGTCTACTGACATCACGACTCCACCCACGAGCTCCAGATAACAGACCCACCCGCAGAATATGCAGTTTTTCGGGTCTCATAACAGACAGAGGGGAGACATTTGACAGGTAAAGATACAGGCAGTAGTTTAGAAAGGATGACATTGCGTTTACATCCACTTTAATAAACAAGATATGGCTCTGATCATATTAAAAACCCATTAATTAAGAATTCAGTGTGAACACAACTCTACCTTATTTGTGAAAGTACAACTAAAGGCAATTTTTTTTAGAACAGCTGTCAGATTTTATATTTCTGTCTGTGTCCCTCATTAGGAGATGCATCCTTTATATTTGTCCTGTTCGTTGTTATAATCAAAAGTGAAAGTAAACAAAAAAACAGAATTTGGGGAAATCTTCCAATTGTGATACAGATTATGGTGACCCTGGTGACTTTGAAGAGATTTCCTCTCACTTACTGTATTAACTAAATGTGAGGAAATATCCCCAGTGTGACACAGATAGCATAAAAACAAAACAAAAAGACAGTTTTTTTAACTCTACTTTATCCATAATGAAAAAACTGTTGTTCTACTTTAAATTCTGTTTCACTATTTTTTTGTTATATTTTAAGTAACAAGCTATTATAGCATGGAAATTACAAGAACATTCAATTTATCAGAAGTGTTATCACAGGGGCATACTAGTAGATGTCTGTAACATAACTGTTACTGTCAGACAAACAGCGAGAAGAATGTACAGATGAGCTCAACAACAAGTAGCAATAAAGATTATAAACAACATCCATCAGTTAACCCCCGTACACATGGGCCGAATGTCGGTCGACATTGACCGGTTCAATAAAAACCAGCCGACATTCAGCCCATGTGTACTGCAGCTGGTCCGACAGAAGCCGGTCATTTTCCTTGCTGGAAAAAAGCAGCTGACCAGCTCTCGATCAGCATTTTAAGCCAATGGCTGAGCGCTCTGACCGGAGTGGTCTAATGGGGGGAGGGGGGGAGTCCCCCTGTCAGAACACATCAGGTCAGCTAGGACTGAATGAAAGGCTCATTTGGGATCTAGCTTGGCACTCACCAGAGGTACTGACCCCATAGAGCATAGGTCAGGGTCAAACCCTTATTAGGTGTACTGCACTCTACTGTCTCTAGGAGACTAGACTGGCAGATGTCCAAATTTCCTCCACTATGCGTACCTTCTCCAAATAGGAGTATACAATATATGCATTTGCCATCAATCAAGGCTGTTTACGTCACAGACTATGACAGCCTACTCCTACAAGTGTGTGAATACTCCTGGGATCCTCGAGGTACACCTATTGTGAACTCAAAACATATTTACGAAAAAAGACACTTAATAGTGCAAATATAATTCACAAAATGTAACAATTAAAATGATCATATAGAACTAAACACAAAATCCTAAATTTGTAAAAAAAAAAAAAATGCGTACATCCTCCAATCCAGCTTATAAAATCTTCTGTACTACAGTCCACCTGACATGTTTTGTTCAACTGAGCTTATTCAGGGGTTATGGAGCAGATTCCGAATCCTTCAATAAATTGTTTAAACTCCTCAGCTGTAGACATTAGCACATAACAAATGTCATGTTCAAAACCAGTATACACTTGCAAGAAGATTTTAAAATATAAATAATTTCATAAAGATACCTTAAGTGGAATATTGTAATATATCAGGCCTAAAGGTGTTCTCACAACCAAACACTTATATTCATTTAAAAAATAAATTATACCCCCTCCATGGCTAGAAATTATCCAGAAAACAATTTATGTCCCACTCTACATTCAGCCTGTATTTTAAGCTCATAAATCCACCATGTTTCTTTCTTTAGAGATTTCACTAAGCTTAATACAACCTCTGCAACAGCGCTTTCGTTTTTTTATAGCTGTGAACATAATCACTTCAGGATTTTCATTTTGTTATTGGGCAAAATTAAATAAATTTGTGGGCTTTTAACTCTTTTTTGTGTTATCAGGATGCTTACCTAAGGTCATCTGCATTGTAATTTTCTGAATAATTCATCATCTGCCACTCCTAAAGACGTTCATTTAAATTAAACATGTCAGATAAACTGTATTGCAGACTTTTTTATAAGCTGGATCCCAGAAGTATACAATTGTAGTCTGTGAAGTAAACCATTTTAATTGATGACAAATGTAAATACCCTCCCACCTGTAGTGGGTACAGAGTGTAGAGAAGAGAGTGTAGAATGAGATCTGCCAGTCAAATTTTGCCTAGAGAGAGCAAAGTGCAGGACAACCATTAAAGCAGAAATTAACCTGTAAAGGGAAGTTTCATTCATCCTCCTCGCCCACTCCCCTATTACTTTTAAATTTTTGTTTTATCTGGGAGCAGGTACCCCTTTCTGATAGCTATACGCTCCCAATTTGGCTCCTTTCCCTGCCTGCAACCACCTGGGACATGTATGTCCCAGGAGACCAATGAGAAAGTGCAGCACATCTCAGACATACACAGTGGAAAGGCAGCTGTGAAACACCTGATAGTCACAGCTTGCTTCCCACAAGCAAGATGGCGCCAGGGACCCAAAGACTGGTGGAGAACTGACCTGGGAGATGACAGCATTGGATCCCTGGGCTGGTAAGTGTCTGTATGTTAAAAGTCAGCAGCTACAAATTTTTTGAAAAATTACCGCAACTCCTCTTTAAGGGTTGGGTGAAACAAGACCTGACCTCTATGCACAATGGGGTCAGTACATCAGGTGAGTGCTTTGTTATATTAGTGGAGAATAAGTGACAAGGTACAAAGTGACAAAATAAACACTGGAGTGTTATTTTTTGATTAACTTTGGATAAAAGTTCACAGTGCTGCATACCTTTATTGATGAACTAAGAACCCCTGAATAGTTGTTATGGATTATGAGCCTGCATTGTTGTGTTACATCACTTTCTTTTTCTTCCCTAAAGAACATGTTGAAATATCACTTTCAAATAGCATGAACCTTAGGATTCTTTTTTAGTTCAGTAGTAAAAGGCCACTTTGAACAATATTTACCTGATGGCTTGTTCCTCCTTCTTCAGACCAGACCCATAAAATAAGTGCATGTTGTAACAAGAAAGATTCTCCTCCAGAGTTCTAAAATCACAGAAAGTAATTATGAAAACTTTGTCATGGCTTCTGAAGAGGGTCCTTTGCAACCCAAGAAAACACCATGCCCGTACTTAAAGGAGAACAATAGGGCACCAGACTAATGGATGAAATGGATAAAATTACCACTTTAATGTGTAGCTCACTTACATGTAAAATACTTGTAAACAACTTCAATGGCTGAGGCGGCAGGTGCACAATACAGCAACAACAGCAGTCTGGAGGGACTGATGAACAGCGGCCTGCCCCTTCCACCTGTCATGGCTTCCATTACATAGCCTGAGTGAGGGCTACAGACGCCGCTGTTCACTTCCATCTCGGTGAGTATTTGCCTATGCCCCTGCAGATGGTCCCTCCAAACCACAGTTTTGTTTGCTGTATTGTGTACCTTTCGCCTCTACCAATGGAGTTGTATACAAGCTGCACATAAAGTGGTGATTTTATCCTTTTTTAATCTGGCACCCTGCTATTCTTCTTTTGCATTCTCACGAGGGATCTCTCCCAGGTCTATTTGCCAGGAGTTGCCGGAGCTTGACAATCGCCTGTCTTTGACCATCCCTTGCAATGTACTGCATGAACTATATGGATTTTTTCTTCTTTCGTTGTACCTCTGAGCGCCTTCCTGTACTGAAGGCGGACTGTAGTCAGATAGTGGAGCTGAACAACATACCTTAATGTATTGTGCAGGTTGGAATTAGTATAGTGATTGTAACCATATTTTAGTCATATAATGAGCACACTGATCCTCATTTATAAGTGTTATAAAACACATCTTAAGTGCTTATATAAAATTTGCTAGCAGGAAGGCTTTCATTTGTGCACTACTTGCATCAGCCAGAGTTAAAGGGCCACTTCTGTGGTTGGAAGTAAATAAGGCTTAGTGATTTCATTGACACAGCAACTATGCAATTACTGATTCATTCTTCAAACTAATCCCGTATCTCCAGTGTTCACTTATCATGGGCAAGGGCAGCAGCAATAAATGCTTGCTGTAAAAGCAGACTGTAAAAGCAGAAACTTGAGGTTGCCTGCTACATGCCATCAGTGCTGGATTAGGTCATTTATGAACAACTCAAGTGTGCTTTAAACTAACACTACTTTCTAAGTGGAGATAATTATTAAGTTCTAGGAGGTTTCTATTGAGAAGAGCATGGAAAGAACTATTTGAAATAGAGATAAGCTACTGAATCATATACGGAAATACAAATTCATAAGCAATGGTGGTTTACAGCAGTTAATGCATTTAAAGTGATTCTAAACAGTGTATTTAAAAAAAAAAAAAAAAAATTTTTTATACTTACCTTCTCTGTGCAATGATTTTACACTGAGCAGCCCCGATCCTCTTCTTTTTCCTATGGCAGTCCTGGCTCCTCCCCCATGCTGAGTGCTCCCAATAGCAAGCCTCTTGCTATGGGGGTATTTGAGCAGGCTCATTACCGAGCCATGCTCCTGTGAATGGACATTGTCTATTTACACATAGAATGCAGCTCGGCCCCACCCCACCCCCTACTCTCTCACTGGGTGTGATTGACAGCAGCAGGAGTTAATGGCTTCCACTGCTGAGTAAGCCAATGACCCCAGGAGACCGCTGCTTTTATGCACATCACTGGATCAAAATAGGGTTCAGGTAAGCATGGGGGGGGGGGGCTGCGTGGTGAGCTGCACTTTTTACCTTAATGCATAGAATGCGAGTTTATACACTTCTGGTTTTATTCTGAATAATTCCTATGGTTTTATGCTATGTGGTATCCCTCCACTATTTCTTTCTCCATCTATATGTGAGGATTAACCCATTGAGGAGCTTTCCAGTAACGACACCACCCAGGGGAGGACTTCCCAACAAGCGCAAGTGACCACCAGAGATAGGTGGTCATTATTCAGGGTGAGTGTACATCTATGTGGGCACCTGTCCTTCATTGTTCATTGAATGTCACGAGCACAAGCACTTTATTTAATATAGCACTTTGGGACTTGTTTAATAATTCTCTAAATTTATTCCAAATATGGACTAATAGTTGGATAATGTTAAACACCTTGCATGTGCATATATAGGTGGAACAACATTGAATGATGCGAATAATGAGGGGAAATAATGGATAAAGTACTGTAGAGAGAGGAATGCAACTAAAATAAGGTATACACCTTAGTGAATTAGCCCTTATGTATCACAAATTTGTGAGTTGCTTTGAAATCAAGTTTTTTTTTATTTTCTGGTGGTATATTCCTATTGAGAGACATTTAAAATCAGGCATTCACCTATATACTCACCCAATGTTTTCAAACTTTTTCTCGGCATAGTTCCATACAAACCGAATTTTCTGAACTCTAATAAATTTAACCTGTAAAAAATATCAATAATGTGTTATCCTACAGGTGTATCCTGTTTTTTTCTGAATATACAGTTAATTTTGATCACAAGAGTTGTTACAATTTTAATTGCAGGCAGGGTTGTGCATCCAAGTTCCTATGGTTGCAAAGATTAGGGGGAAGTACTAGGTCTCAAAATATACAAATGTGATACTTTATTTATTTTTCCTTTTTACACCTGACATTTCTACATATGTACACTAAATTCTAAATAGAAAACTAAAATCTGTTTGAAAACAGTAGGTGGGAGGGAGTGCAGGGGATGTTAATAGGTGTCAGAAGGCTCTTTACAGCTCAGGATACATGAAACCATCTCTCCTTAATATAGTTTGGAGGCATCCTATAATATATGCTGCTGGATTTTATATTCAGGTGTTGAATAAATTTCATAGCTTATCCAAACCACTTATTAAGCAGATTTTGATTGCCCAAGAATAGGGTGGAAGGTATGACAGCTGTGGAACCACCCTGTTCTAGTTAAATCATCCCATCCTTGTTATTATACATGCTAAATTGCTGTCGAAAATGTAGATTTCCTAACAACGGAGATGGACTTAGGTAACTAGAACAGGGTGATTCCACAACATTCACATCTTCCATCCTGTTCTTCAACAACCAACATCTGCCTTTCCATGGTGATTGGATTAAGGTGTCTGTGCTACCTGTGTGGATACCACTTCAAGACCACCCACAGTACATTTACATTCTTACTTTGACATTAAATACCGTTGTTATGGCAGCTGCTATAATCCTGGTATTATTTTTTTACTGCAAACGATTCTGAGTCTAATAAAAGTGGTCCCGGCGGCAGATGCCCTGCCTCCCGCTGAGTCCCGGTCATCTCTGAGCTTACTGGACCTACCGGTTAGCCGAGAGCCGATCCAACCTGATCCATGGCCAGGGCCGGACTGGGAATAAAAACGAGCCCTGGAAAAAATTTAATACCAGCCCCACACTATTATTATACCAGCCCAACAGCATAACGTCATTATTTTCTTGTTCATGAAAAGGAAAACCATACATTTTAAAGCACATTTGATGAAGAGTGTATTATATATAGATATGAAATCACATAGGAATATATATATATATATATATATATATATATATATATATATATATATATATGCAAATTCCAGTTAAAAGTGGTAAGTGGACAATCATCAAGGGGGACCCCAGGAACTCAGAACGTGGGGGGTTGGGACCACCTTCCACAGAAAGAATACACTAAGGTAAGGGGGGTAGGTGCCCACCAAATGCAGCTTTACTCTGCCCGTGAATGCAGTCTCACTGTGCCCACAAATGCAGCCTCACCGTGCCCATCATTGCAGCCTCACTGTGCCCATCAAATGCAGCTTTACTGTGCCGTGAATGCAGTCTCACTGTGCCCATTAATGTAGCCCCTCCTGTGCCCCATGTCCCAGTCTGCAGTGCCTGTCTGTGGGAAGGTGTATTGTTGATGCTTGGTACGGTACCTTGCATGCCAGCAGGATATCCATCACGGGCAGCAGCAGGCAGGGTCTGTTCTCGCTTTGGATGGGGACAGTGCTCCTTCCAGAGGATCTGTTTGCTGTGAGATGAAGTGATCCCTAACCACCTGCACCTTCAGCCATCCTCATTTTCTGGCCCCAGTCAGCCTGTCCTCTGGTCCTGGGGAAGTGGAGAGCACTGGGTGGGAGCTGGAGAAAAGGGGGAGCAGAGAGTACTGGCGGGGTTGGAGAACACATGGGTGGGGGCAAAGAGCAGGGGGTAGTGGAGATCACAGGGGTGGGGAGCGGAGAGTGCTGGGGGGAACTTGAGAGTACTGGGGGGGCCAAAAAGAACAGGGGTGGAGAGCATGGTAGGCTGAGAGCACTGAGGGGGCTAAGAGTCTGGGGTGGCGAAGAGCACTGGGGGGCAGAAAAACAGGGGTGGAGAGCATGGGGGCTGGAGAGTACTAGAGGGGTACAAAGAGTAGAGGAGAGTGGAGAGCAATGGGGGGGAGAGCTTGAGAGCACCAGTGGGGGCCAGAAAGAACAGGGGAAAAGCACAGGGGACTGGAGAGCATTATGGGAGATGGAAAACATTGGCAGGGTTGGAGAGCACATGGGTGGGGACAAAATGCAGGGGGGAGTGGAGAGTGCTGGGGAGAGCCAAAAAGAACAGGAGTGGAGAGCATGGGGGTAGAGAGCACTGGGGGGGGGGGGCTGGAGAGCGATGGGTGGAGCTTGAGAGCACCAGGGGGCCAGAAAGAACAGGGGTGGGGAGAATGGAGGGCTGGAGAGCACTGGGGTGGGGGCTGGAGAGTGATGGGGAGTGCTGGAGAGCACTGGGGGGTGAGAAAGAACAGGGGGGGAGCACTGGGGGGAGTGGAGAGCACTGCGGGGGAGAACAGGGATGAGAGCACTGGGGGAGTGGAGAGCATGGGGGGGAAGAACAGGGGGGAGCACTGGGGGGAGAACAGGGGGGAACACTGGGGGAAGTGGAGAACAGGGGGAGAGCACTGGGGGGAGTGAAAAGCATGGGGGGGAGGAGCGCACAGGGGGGAGTGGAGCGCATTGGAGGGGAAGAATGGGGGGAGCACTGGGGGGAGTGGAGCGCACTGGGGGGAAAATGGGGGGAGCACTGGGAGGAGTGGAGCGCACTGGGGGGGAGAACAGGGGGAGAGCACTGGGGAGAGTGGAGAGCACTGGGGGGGGGGGGTGGGAGAGCACTGGGGGGGTGAAGAGCACTGGGGGGATAGCACTGGGGGAGAGCGGGGGGTGGAGAGCACTGGGGGGGAGAAGAGCACTGAGGGAGAGCACTGGAGGGGGTGAAGTGCACTGGGGGGAGAGCACTGGGGGGAGCACTGGAGGGAGTGAAGAGCACTGCGGGGAGAGCACTGGGGGGAGAGCAGGGGGAGTAAAGAGCACTGGGATGGTGGCTAGAGAAGGATGGGGAGAGCAGGTTGGGGGTGCAGAAAGAACAGGGGTGGAGAGAACTGTGGGGGGGGGGCTGGAGAGTGTGGTGGGGGAGGAGAGCAGGCGGGGGGCGGGAGCACAAGGTGAACTGTGGGGGGCAGTAAAAGAAGTTGGATAGGAGGATCAGCAGGGGGGCTGCATATAGAGGAAATTATCTTTCTATATTCCTCCATGCAGCCGCTGAATGCTTGACTCACCTCTCCCTCCTGCAAGCATTCAGCATCTGCATGGAGGAATATAGAAAGATCATTTCCTCTATATGCAGCCCCCCTGCTGATCCTCCTATCCAGGCACCTGTACGGGCAGCATCTAAACCTCTTGATCACAGCATTGGCTGGCAGTGGCTCTATGTTCGGCAGCCGCTCTGTAACAGGGCCACGGCCCCTCAGACCAACTCGTGTGATAGGTGGAATGTTCATTCTATTTACTATCACACGAACTGGTCTGGGGGGGCGGGGCCATGTTACAGAGCGGCCGCCGAACATAGAGCCACTGCCAGCGCTGTGATGCGCAGTAGAGAGCGGGGGATGCAGCCGCAACTAAAAGCTGCCCCAGGGCAGGCGGCCTACCGGGAAATCTCCCGATATCCCGGTAGGCCAGTCCGGCCCTGTCCGTGGCTGGGCAGCAAGATAGCCCCCACTCAGCTCTATGATCTTGGAGGAACGGAGCAACATCACTTCCGCCTTTTTGGCCTCAGATCTCTCAATAAAGAGGCCCTGTCATGCTTATTTCTATTACAGGGGATGTTTATGTTCTTTGTAATCGTAATAAAAGTGATCATAGAAAAAAAAAAGTTAAATAGATAAGCAAATTTTTTTTTAAAGTGCCTTGTTCCTTCGTGCTCATGAGCAGAAGCGAGCGCATACGTACGCCATGCCCACATATGTAAACTGTGTTCAAACCACACATGTGAGGTATTTCAATGATCATAAGAGCAAGAGCAATAGTTCTAGTACTAGACTTCCACTGTAGCTCTAAATAGATAACCAGTAAAAAAATTTAAACCGTCGCGTATGGAGATTTTTAAGTATCATAGTTTGTCGCCTTTCCACAAGTGTGTGCAATTTTAAAGCATGACATGTTACATATCTATCTACTCAGCTTAACATCATTTTTCACATTTACAAAAAAATTGGGCTAACTTTACTGTTTTGTCTTTTTTAATAATATTTTTTTTTTTCAGAAAAATTGCGTTTGTAAGACTGCTGTACAAATACAGTATGACATGAAATATTGCGATGATCGCCATTTTATTCTCTAGGGTCTCTGCTAGAAAAAAATATATATATTGTTTGTTGTTTCTAAGTAATTTCTAAGTAATTTTATAGCAAAAAATACTAATTTAACCTTAACCTTTATAATTAATTTTTACAAAAATTGCACTAAAAGGGCAGTGTGATTCTGCATTTCAAATACCAATTAAATATGATTAGTGGCTGTTTTGGAAAGATATAAGATATGTAAAGAGAGTTTTCATTTTTTAAATATTTTTTAATCTATAAAATATCTAAAGGAAAACTCATTTAATGTAGATATATAGTAATAAAATCAACATACAAATAACTGCATGGACTATATTCAAAATATCTCAAAAACAAAGTTTCAAACTCTCAGAGAGTAACATTTTTTGTATGGAAACTTTTAAGCAAAGATAAAGATTTAGGATAAAGGAGCTTGGAAACAAAGAACAAGTGTGACCGGGGCATGAGCCCTAAGGTGCTTCTCTTATGTTTGAGGAGCTCAACAGTGGGCAATAAATTAGGAAGCAGGGAAAGATACACATGGTATAGACAGAGGAATCTAGAGGTGGGATGTATATAGACAGAGGAATGGAGGTATTGAAGTTTGAATTTCCAATTTTTAAACATGGTAAATGTCATATTAAATTGGCTCAAGAGCATCAGTTTCAATGAAATTCCACTGTGCTTAGAGATCAGATTTATTAGACTGTCAGGAATTTTGTTGGTAAAAATAGCACTATAACCCAGAGGTTCTAAGTAGAACATTCAAGAAAAAAAAGGGAAAGGCCCCCTAACCACCAGGGTCCTTTTCATTGGTCCCAGGGCCCTTTCCTCTGGCCGGAATTTGAGTTCCATAGACTGCAATGGTAGATCAGAAAAGTCGCAAGCAAGATCACGAGGAGGTCAGTAGGAAATTGCAAGCAAGTCAATAAAGTCGCAAGGGAGTTGCACAACTTTGGGGTCACAGCAGTGTGAACCAAGCCTTACTGTCCCACAGCTGTCATGGGGCCCCCATGGTGTTGGAACGCCAGGGCCCAGTCACAAGTGTGACCTTTGAAACCCTGGTAGTTCTGCCACTGGCATAACCTTAGAGTGCAAGTAAAATTTTGTTGGTTGTTAACTCAAAGAGACTCTCCAGATCCTTTTTTAACTGGATCCCCCTTTAAGAGCTGCCAGAGAGCGTGCATGTCGCCAGTGCAGCGGGGGGACAAGATGTGCGTGACCGGGTTGTGAAATCGCTGCTGGCCAGCACTGGGATTTGTGTGTGTAAACAGGGATTTGGGTAAACACAGAAATCCCTGTTCTGTCAGGGGAGAGGAGACATTTAGTTGGTTTCTACTAAGTAGGAACAATGATATGTCTCCCCCCCCCAGTCAGTTCTATCCCCATACAGTTAGAACACGTTGAGGGAAAACACATTTGACCCCCTAGTGTTAACCCCTTCCCTACCAGTGACATTTACACAGTTATCAGTGCATTTTTATAGCACTGATCGCTGTATAAATGACAATGGTCCCAAAAATGTGTCAAAAGTGTCCAATCTGTCCGTTTCAATGTCGCAGTAGCACAAAAAATCGCTGATCACCGCCATTACTAGTAAAAAAAAAAAAAAAAAAAAGTAAAATGCCATAAATCTTTCACATAGTTTAAAGACAATATAACATTTGCAAAAACCAATCAATATAAGCGTATTGCAATTTTTTTGACCAAAAATATGTAGAAAAATATATATTGGCCTAAACTGATGAAGAAATTCGTTTTTTAAAAACATTTTTGGGGATATTTATTATAGCAAAAAGTGTTTTTTTTTTTATTCAAAATTTTCGCTTTTTTTTGTTTATAGCGCAAAAAAAACAAAATGCAGAGGTGATCAAATACCACCAAAATAAAGCTATATTTGTGGGGGAAAAAAGGCACAAATTTAGTTTGGGTACAACGCTGCACGTCTATGCAATTGTCAGTTAAAGTGACGCAGTGCCAAATTGTAAAACGTGCTCTGGTCAGGAAGGGGGTAAAATCTTCCAGGGCTAAAGTGGTTAAATGTATTTATTAACAACAGTTTCGGCTACTTGCACTTTTTTTCCTCTTCATGATTTTCTTTTATGAGTGTCCTATTCCTATATTCAGAGGAATAGGACACTTATGCAGCTACTTTTTCCACATGTCACTAGGTTTTATGCACAACTTCCCTTTGAGGCACAGGTCATGCACAGAGGCCAGCAAGAAGGAGTAGCTGCTATGTCTACACTGGCACTCAGTAGCTCCATCCTAAGTGGTCCTCAGTGAGAACTGTCCGTGTTGGATTACAAGTAAAGGCCATTGCAAGCTGTAAGTGTAAAATAGAAATAGCAGAAGCTGGTTGCTGTGTGCTCCTTCCCAACACCAGCTCACACAGTAACAGCGGCTGCTACTTGTAAACCAGAGGTGCCCAACCTTTTGAAGAGCGAGGGCCACTTAAGCGACTTCGTAACCAGTTGCGGGCCACAATGAGCAGAGTGGGCAGATGACAGCTCCACATCCACTCTGCCTATGCAAAAGGGACACAGACACAGCCCACTCTTCTCTATGGGCCCTCTGATCTGAACAAATGGAAGGGACCGGATCCCCTTCTGCTTTTTTAGTAGATCTGATTGGAGGTAGGCAGGTATAAATGGACATAAGTCTGTTTACATCGGCCGCTCCAGAGAGGTGAATGGAGGGTGCGATTGGATCAGACTGATCATGTTGAAGGGGCCTAAGGCTGCTTTTACACTGATGGTCTGCAGTCTACCGACACCATGGGTGCAGCGCAGTGCACCTGTGGCTTTCCTGCGGGTTAGCTGTACTTTGCCATAGAATTCTACTCTATCCTGCAGGTGTGGTGCACTTTTTGAGTCTATGGCTCAGTGCAGTTAAGCCACAGGTGCTCTGCACTAGTGATGGCCGAACGGTTCGCCCGGCGGTCGTTTCGCGGCGAATTTCCGACTTTCGCCGTCCGCGGGTTCGAACGCCTTTTTCCGTCGTTCGCCCCGGCGGACTTACGTGTTTAATGTATACAAGAACTTTAACCTTTCGTGACACGTTTATCATGTGTTACAGGACAACCAATTGAGACATGACAGCTCATGGACACTTGGACATTCCCCCTAACCTATAAATACACCCGATCCGGTGGCCATTTTACATTCTTTCTTCTGTCACTGTAGGGAAAGGATCCTGTGTGGAGTAGGGACAGAGAAAACGCTAGCTATTTGGTACACAAAAGTTCTTTTCAGGACTGGTATAGGTGTTAGGTCAGCAGCCTGAGTTTCTTTTGTCAGTTTAGATAAAGGGACAGAGCGCTGTATGCTGCTATTTTAGGGACAGCTCAGCCAGATTAGTCTTTCTTCATCATCATCATCATCATCATCATTAGCTGTTACTATCAGGTCCACAAAAGAGCTGTTCCAGCTAATCGTTCCAGCCTACTCTTTTTTGCCAATTTGTATAGGGACAGGCAGGAAGCAGTGTGTCAGGCAGTGAGGATAATTTTAAAGACTTGCTGTTACTATTAGTTCCACAAAGGTTCTTTTCAGGACTGGTATCAGTGGTACGGTAATAGGCTTGTACACGTATAATATTCTTTCTTCCAAATATAGAAAGAATATTATACTTGACTGCTGCCCTTCTGCTGCAGTCTGCTAATCATTCACAACTCACTTGTTCCACAAAGCTCTTTATCAGGACTGGTAACTTGGTCTGTCTAGGGTGCTACGGTACATAGGCTTGGGTGCGGTACAGTCTGCTGTTCTGTAAGGACCGCTATCGGTCCACAATAGATAGGGTTGCCGTGCACTACTGCTGACCGCTGCCCTATACTGCAGCAGTCCTTCAGCGGTATAGGGACTGACGCACAGTCTGCTAAACACTAATACACAACCTGCTTGGTCCACAAAAGTTCTTATAAGGACTGGTAACTTGGTATAGGGTGCTACGGTACATAGGCCTGAGTGCGTTACAGTCTGCTGTTCTGTAAGGACCGCTATCGGTCCACAATACATAGGGTTGCCGTGCACTACTGCTGACCGCTGCCCTATACTGCAGCAGTCCTTCATTGGTATAGGGACTGACGTACAGTCTGCTAATCACTAACACACAACCTGCTTGGTCCACAAAAGTTCTTATAAGGACTGGTAACTTGGTATAGGGTGCTACGGTACATAGGCCTGAGTGCAGTACAGTCTGCTGTTCTGTAAGGACCGCTATCGGTCCACAATACATAGGGTTGCCGTGCACTACTGCTGACCGCTGCCCTATACTGCAGCAGTCCTTCAGCGGTATAGGGACTGACGCACAGTCTGCTAAACACTAATACACAACCTGCTTGGTCCACAAAAGTTCTTATAAGGACTGGTAACTTGGTATAGGGTGCTACGGTACATAGGCCTGAGTGCAGTACAGTCTGCTGTTCTGTAAGGACCGCTATCGGTCCACAATACATAGGGTTGCCGTGCACTACTGCTGACCGCTGCCCTATACTGCAGCAGTCCTTCATTGGTATAGGGACTGACGTACAGTCTGCTAATCACTAACACACAACCTGCTTGGTCCACAAAAGTTCTTATAAGGACTGGTAACTTGGTATAGGGTGCTACGGTACATAGGCCTGAGTGCAGTACAGTCTGCTGTTCTGTAAGGACCGCTATCGGTCCACAATACATAGGGTTGCCGTGCACTACTGCTGACCGCTGCCCTATACTGCAGCAGTCCTTCAGCGGTATAGGGACTGACGCACAGTCTGCTAAACACTAATACACAACCTGCTTGGTCCACAAAAGTTCTTATAAGGACTGGTAACTTGGTATAGGGTGCTACGGTACATAGGCCTGAGTGCAGTACAGTCTGCTGTTCTGTAAGGACCGCTATCGGTCCACAATACATAGGGTTGCCGTGCACTACTGCTGACCGCTGCCCTATACTGCAGCAGTCCTTCATTGGTATAGGGACTGACGTACAGTCTGCTAATCACTAACACACAACCTGCTTGGTCCACAAAAGTTCTTATAAGGACTGGTAACTTGGTATAGGGTGCTACGGTACATAGGCCTGAGTGCGTTACAGTCTGCTGTTCTGTAAGGACCGCTATCGGTCCACAATACATAGGGTTGCCGTGCACTACTGCTGACCGCTGCCCTATACTGCAGCAGTCCTTCATTGGTATAGGGACTGACGTACAGTCTGCTAATCACTAACACACAACCTGCTTGGTCCACAAAAGTTCTTATAAGGACTGGTAACTTGGTATAGGGTGCTACGGTACATAGGCCTGAGTGCGTTACAGTCTGCTGTTCTGTAAGGACCGCTATCGGTCCACAATACATAGGGTTGCCGTGCACTACTGCTGACCGCTGCCCTATACTGCAGCAGTCCTTCAGCGGTATAGGGACTGACGCACAGTCTGCTAAACACTAACACACAACCTGCTTGGTCCACAAAAGTTCTTATAAGGACTGGTAACTTGGTATAGGGTGCTACGGTACATAGGCCTGAGTGCAGTACAGTCTGCTGTTCTGTAAGGACCGCTATCGGTCCACAATACATAGGGTTGCCGTGCACTACTGCTGACCGCTGCCCTATACTGCAGCAGTCCTTCATTGGTATAGGGACTGACGTACAGTCTGCTAATCACTAACACACAACCTGCTTGGTCCACAAAAGTTCTTATAAGGACTGGTAACTTGGTATAGGGTGCTACGGTACATAGGCCTGAGTGCGTTACAGTCTGCTGTTCTGTAAGGACCGCTATCGGTCCACAATACATAGGGTTGCCGTGCACTACTGCTGACCGCTGCCCTATACTGCAGCAGTCCTTCATTGGTATAGGGACTGACGTACAGTCTGCTAATCACTAACACACAACCTGCTTGGTCCACAAAAGTTCTTATAAGGACTGGTAACTTGGTATAGGGTGCTACGGTACATAGGCCTGAGTGCAGTACAGTCTGCTGTTCTGTAAGGACCGCTATCGGTCCACAATACATAGGGTTGCCGTGCACTACTGCTGACCGCTGCCCTATACTGCAGCAGTCCTTCATTGGTATAGGGACTGACGTACAGTCTGCTAATCACTAACACACAACCTGCTTGGTCCACAAAAGTTCTTATAAGGACTGGTAACTTGGTATAGGGTGCTACGGTACATAGGCCTGAGTGCAGTACAGTCTGCTGTTCTGTAAGGACCGCTATCGGTCCACAATACATAGGGTTGCCGTGCACTACTGCTGACCGCTGCCCTATACTGCAGCAGTCCTTCAGCGGTATAGGGACTGACGCACAGTCTGCTAAACACTAATACACAACCTGCTTGGTCCACAAAAGTTCTTATAAGGACTGGTAACTTGGTATAGGGTGCTACGGTACATAGGCCTGAGTGCAGTACAGTCTGCTGTTCTGTAAGGACCGCTATCGGTCCACAATACATAGGGTTGCCGTGCACTACTGCTGACCGCTGCCCTATACTGCAGCAGTCCTTCATTGGTATAGGGACTGACGTACAGTCTGCTAATCACTAACACACAACCTGCTTGGTCCACAAAAGTTCTTATAAGGACTGGTAACTTGGTATAGGGTGCTACGGTACATAGGCCTGAGTGCGTTACAGTCTGCTGTTCTGTAAGGACCGCTATCGGTCCACAATACATAGGGTTGCCGTGCACTACTGCTGACCGCTGCCCTATACTGCAGCAGTCCTTCAGCGGTATAGGGACTGACGCACAGTCTGCTAAACACTAACACACAACCTGCTTGGTCCACAAAAGTTCTTATAAGGACTGGTAACTTGGTATAGGGTGCTACGGTACATAGGCCTGAGTGCAGTACAGTCTGCTGTTCTGTAAGGACCGCTATCGGTCCACAATACATAGGGTTGCCGTGCACTACTGCTGACCGCTGCCCTATACTGCAGCAGTCCTTCATTGGTATAGGGACTGACGTACAGTCTGCTAATCACTAACACACAACCTGCTTGGTCCACAAAAGTTTTTATAAGGACTGGTAACTTGGTATAGGGTGCTACGGTACATAGGCCTGAGTGCAGTACAGTCTGCTGTTCTGTAAGGACCGCTATCGGTCCACAATACATAGGGTTGCCGTGCACTACTGCTGACCGCTGCCCTATACTGCAGCAGTCCTTCATTGGTATAGGGACTGACGTACAGTCTGCTAATCACTAACACACAACCTGCTTGGTCCACAAAAGTTCTTATAAGGACTGGTAACTTGGTATAGGGTGCTACGGTACATAGGCCTGAGTGCGTTACAGTCTGCTGTTCTGTAAGGACCGCTATCGGTCCACAATACATAGGGTTGACGTGCACTACTGCTGACCGCTGCCCTATACTGCAGCAGTCCTTCAGCGGTATAGGGACTAAGAGTTTTGTCACAGGGTGATTTAAAAAATGACAGGCAGAGGAAGAGGCAGGCCCTTCCGCAGGGGTGGTAGGGGTAGGGCAGGAGCAACAGCCTTGAGCCAAAGTGGGAAGTTGCAGAAGGTGCGTTCAATTACTTTAAAGGACGCACCAGACTTGGTTGAGTGGCTCACTCAGCCTTATTCTTCTGCACCCTCCTCATCCTCTCGATCTGCACCCTCTTCTTCACTCTCTGCTATGTGCACCCCCAAAGACACTACCACCAACAACACCACCACCACCACATACCTTCCGCTTGAGTGCAAATGGGGGCCTTCATGCTCCAGTGTTTTAATAGGGACCCCCGTATAAAAAGCATGAGGGTCAAGGACCAGTACTGGGTGGCAACGTACTTAGATCCCCGGTACAAACACAAAATGGCGGAAATGTTACCGCCGTCGCAGAGGGCTGTCAGAATGCAGCACTTCCAGGCCTTGCTTCGAGAAATGCTGCATTCTGCTTTTGCGTGCGCTGGCAGAGGAGCAATTCCCACTCCCAGAGAAGGATTTGCGGGTACCAATCCAACAGCGCCTGCAAGAAGAGGCCGGTTTGAAGATGTGTTGGTGACTTCGGATATGAGGTCATTCTTTCAGCCGACCCATCGACAGGTGTCATCCGGATCCAGCATCAGGGAACGCCTAGACCGTCAGGTGTCCGACTACATTGGGTTAACGGCCGATGTGGACGCTCTGAGGAGTGATGAACCCCTAGACTACTGGGTGGGCAGGCTTGACCTCTGGCCAGAGCTTGCCCAATTTGCAATCGAACTGTTGGCTTGCCCCTCATCCAGTGTCCTGTCCGAAAGGACGTTCAGCGCAGCAGGGGGGATTGTGACCGATAAGCGTACTCGCCTAGCTCACCACAGTGTTAACTACCTCACATTTCTAAAAATGAATGAGGCATGGATCTCGGAGGAATTCAACACATGTGATCAGTAGACCATGTATATGTCTATAAACAATTTTTGGAATCAAGCACACAGACCTTCTTAATTCATTTGGCTCACTTCCCTGACCCAAAAAAGCACACCGTACTATATGCCCCTACCCTCCTCTTTGAAGAGGTTGAGCGGTGTCATATTTCTACTGGGGCTGCTTATTATGAGGGGTTCCCACCATCCCTGTGCTGTGCTGACTTCCTCCTGGGTGTTCTTATTATGAGGGGCTCCCACCATCCCTGTGCTGTGCTGACTTCCTCCTGGGGGTTCTTATTATGAGGGGCTCCCACCATCCCTGTGCTGTGCTGACTTCCTCCTGGGGGTTCTTATTATGAGGGGATCACACCATCCCTGTGCTGTGCTGACTTCCTCCTGGGGCTGCTTACGGTGCTGCTGTCAGCGCTGTATGTCACGGAGCTGCTGTCAGCGCTGTATGTCACGGAGCTGCTGTCAGCGCTGTATGTCACGGAGCTGCTGTCAGCGCTGTATGTCACGGAGCTGCTGTCAGCGCTGTATGTCACGGAGCTGCTGTCAGCGCTGTATGTCACGGAGCTGCTGTCAGCGCTGTATGTCACGGAGCTGCTGTCAGCGCTGTATGTCACGGAGCTGCTGTCAGCGCTGTATGTCACGGAGCTGCTGTCAGCGCTGTATGTCACGGTGCTGCTGTCAGCGCTGTATGTCACGGAGCTGCTGTCAGCGCTGTATGTCACGGAGCTGCTGTCAGTGCTGTATGTCACGGAGCTGCTGTCAGCGCTGTATGTCACGGAGCTGCTGTCAGCGCTGTATGTCACGGAGCTGCTGTCAGCGCTGTATGTCACGGTGCTGCTGTCAGCGCTGTATGTCACGGAGCTGCTGTCAGCGCTGTATGTCACGGAGCTGCTGTCAGTGCTGTATGTCACGGAGCTGCTGTCAGCGCTGTATGTCACGGAGCTGCTGTCAGCGCTGTATGTCACGGAGCTGCTGTCAGCGCTGTATGTCACGGTGCTGCTGTCAGCGCTGTATGTCACGGAGCTGCTGTCAGCGCTGTATGTCACGGAGCTGCTGTCAGCGCTGTATGTCACGGAGCTGCTGTCAGCGCTGTATGTCACGGAGCTGCTGTCAGCGCTGTATGTCACGGAGCTGCTGTCAGCGCTGTATGTCACGGTGCTGATGTCAGTGCTCTGTATTACGGTGCTGCTGTCAGTGCTCTGTATCTCCTGCACCCTCTTGTTTGCCTACCCTGGTCCCTGACCTTCCCTCTCCTCCATTGCCTTCATTAGCTCCATAGTCCTGAATTGTCAGAACAATTTCCCAAATAAAAAAAAAATGCTTGTAGTTATCGATCCCAAATTCACCTCATACATGTATTATGCTATTGTCCAGGTGGTGGGACTACGTGCTACCCCCTAATAATTACCCCGTGGCCGCAAATTCGACCTAAAGGTTTGCGAAATTCGCCTCCCATTGAAGTCAATGGAGCCCGCGGCGAACGGTCGTTTTCGCGAACGTTTGTGTCCGTTCGCGTTTCGCGTTCGCGAAACGTCCCGTCGGAAGTTCGTCCATCACTACTCTGCACTACACCTGCAGATCAGTTTGAAAGCAACCCAGTAACCACTGCAGAACAGATGTGTCCTTATATACACTGTGATTTTAGTAATAAACTTGCTGTCCCAGGCAGAGTGCATTTGGTATTACTCCACCTATGACAGGAGCCGGTGCTATACAGGGTGTATTGGCTTATGCAGCTTTATTCCACAGCTGCTTGCTTTCTCTACTGGCTTCATTCACAACACTGATGCTCTGGCATGGAAGGTAGGCAACCTGCAATCTGGGCTTGCCAACTCGCCATCCCAGAGTAGGAGGTCGCGGGCCACATCTGATGGCTCTGTGGGCCACATGTGGCCCCCGGGCCACTGGTTGGGCACCCCTGTTGTTAAACCAAACCTGACAGCCCTTACATTACTGAGGAACACACTCAAAGGAGCTGTCAGCACCATAGTAGAAATGCCAGCTACTGCATGCTGGCTGGTCTGTATGTACTCTCTGGCACTCTGAATTGGCAGGAGGCTGTGCTTGGAACCTAGTGGCATACCGACAAAGATTTTGGTAAGAACAGCTGTGGAGAGAAGGGTAGCACATACAGGGAACTGACATTTCTGCAAGATTTACAGATTCCTGTAAAACTTTGATTCATGAAATCTTTGCGACAAAAGAAAAAAAAATACAAGAATAATAAAAGAAGACCAGACTGTTGCTGCTAAAGATACTCTATTGCTACACAGTGGTGTAGTGGATAGCACTCTCACCTAGCAGTAAAAAGGGTCACTGGTTTGAATCCCAACCACAACACTACCTGCCTAGAGTTTGCATATTCTCCCTGTACCTGTGTGGGTTTCCTCCGGGCACTCTGGTTTCCTCCCACACTCCAAAGACATGCTGGTAGGTTAATTGGCTTCTGTCCAAAACTGGCCCTAGCATATGAATGGGGACCTTGGATTGTGGGCTCCTTAAGGGTAGGGGCTGATGTGAGTGTGCACTATACAAGGATAGGGACAATTGTAGACACTCAATCAGGATGGACTGGTGTCTTTATTCAACCTTATTAACTATAAGGATAACTATGTTTTTAATTCTAAAGATGGTAAGGTAACAGGCTCTCTTTAAAGCAGAACATAAACCAAAAAAACTTTTAAAAGGTAGAGTTTATTAGCAAAATACCCTGCTGCAAAAAAATAAAGATAAAAAATAATATTGATTCTCTTTCCCTATTACCCTGTTACCCTGTGCAATATAGTGTACACTCTTGGCTCACTCTGTAACACATCAAAAAGTGGAGCTCCATGCACATGGGCAGGAGTTACCTCATAAGTGGTCATCCAATAACTGACAAAATATGTCAATGACATAGAAGCAGCAGGGAAGCTGGTAGCAGCCCCGAGGCCCGAGATGTCAACACCCTCACAGATGTTCCAGCTGTCTGGAGATTCAACATTTCTGCTTTTCTCCCTCTTCTCTATCAGAATTCCAAGATGGACCAGATGGATTCTAATTAGTTAGCACCTTCACATTGCATTATGGGGTGCTGATATCTCGGGAACCCCAGAGATAAGTATAGCAAGGATGGGGGGAGGAATGGTGTTCTGTGTTAGGTAGCCTTTGCATTTTTTTCTCTATAGGTGAACTATCCCTTCAAACATTTAATCCCTTCAAACATTTAATCCCTTCAAACATCTAATCCCTTCAAACATCTAAAGTTTAATCAAAAGAATGTATTGGAATTCCTGTGCTAATTTAATGTGAATTACGCATAAAATAAATAAATAAATATGCAACATTACTTACTTTAAGATCCGGCCTTCTAATGGCTTTGTTTAAAATAGAATTCTCATCAGAGATGACAGAACAACTTGAATTGCTTAAGGTTTCTTTAAATTCATCAAGGGTAATCCAGCGCACCTTCTTTCTGGTATATTTCTTTCTTTCATCCTAGCCAAAATGAAAGGCTATTAGAAGGACTGCAATAATACCACTCTCTTCTGTTCATTGACTACAATAGATACAATTTCCTTAATGTGCTCAATGTACAGGCATACCCCACTTTTAAGTACGCAATGGGGTTTATTTACTAAAGCTGGAAAGTGCAAAATCAGGCTCACTTCTGCATAGAAACCAATGAGCTTCTAACCCCAGATTGTTCAATTAACCTCCCTGGCGGTATGATTATTTTGGATTTTAGGTGCTAAAAGCGGTACAATTATTTTGCATGAAAATTTGCCTAGCAGACATTCCGGGTATGATAAAGGTTGAAAAATGAAATCATAAATTATAATATAATAAATAACTATAAATAATTATACCAAATAATAATATAACAATAATAAAAATGATTCAATAATGTAATCAAATTAAAACACTGAAATTTGCTCAGTTGCAGAATTGTCACTGTCATTACTTTTCAATATTTGATGACGGATCTCCCCACAAATCGCTGTCGCTCAATTCTGCGAGTGATTACAATTTATTATCGCTGTTTTCTAGCTGGTCTAAAATCATTTTTGATGTAAAGGGACAGTTTTGGTGGCTATGGGCAATCTCCAGTTTCCAGGCATAAAGAACAGTTTTTATAATATAAAACTGCATGCAGGACACTGGGCAGACCACTAGGGACAAAGGGGATGTGAAATAATTACATACAGCAATGTAATCTGTAAGATTCCATTATACTGTATGTATACTGTGTGTTTTACTTTTTGAATTTGGCGCTGTTCTCCATCCCCGTGCGTCGCAACGCTCGCAGGGAACGGAGTCCAGCTCCGTGATATGTCGAGCGGAGCACGGCTCGCTCGTACAGTGGGGGGGGGACATCGTTGGATCCACAAGGGAGAAGGTAAGTAAACCTCCTCCTGGATTCAGCGATGTGGTCCCGAGTCTGGCTCGGGGTTACCGCTTTTGGTGTAAAACTTCCACCCCAAGCCAGACTCGGGAATACCGCCAGGGGGGTTAAGCTTTGGTAATAAAACCTGGAAGCTCATTGGTTTCTATGTAGAAGTGAGCCTGATTTTGCACTTTCTAGCTTTAGTAAATAAACCCCATTGTGTACTTAAAAGTGAGGTATGCCTGTACAGCGGTTTCCACTTGATTTCAGTTATGGTATGCAGCAGTTTCCCACTGAAGTTTCCCACTGATGTCAGTATTAGTGTGCAGCAGAACGCATAGGGTTTGATTTACCAGCTTTTTTATCAGCTTCTAACTTCAGCTTGTTCAATTAAGCTTTTACAATAAAACCTGGAAGCTGCTTGGTTTCTATGCAGAGCTGCACCAGATTTTTCACGCTCCAGTTTTAGTGATAAATAAACAGACAGCAGTACACATGGACCGAAAATTATGATTTTCAGTCCTTGTGTATCCTGCTTAACAAAGCCCCAGAAATCAATAAGAATTTACAAGAGCTCTAACTCTCCCCATTCTATCCAAAAGTAAGAAAAAGTATTAGCCCTTGTACACGCGGTCGGAGATTCCGACGGAGTGTGTCCGATCGGACCATTTTGTCGCATATTCCGACTGTGTGTGTCTACATCAGACTGTTTCCGACGGAACAAGTTTTCCAACTTGTTGGTAAAGTTTTCCGACAAAATGCTCCGATCGGACATACTCCGATCATGTGTAGAGAATTACGATCGGACAAAGTGCCACGCACGCTCAGATCAAATTCCTACACCAAACCTATTGGCTACTAGCATGAACGTAGTCCTGTCGTAACGAAATAACGTAATCACGTCGGATTTTCCGACAACTTTGTCCGACCGCGTGTATGCAACAGTTTCGGACAAAATCCGACAGACAAAATGCGACAGATTTGGTTGTCGGAATCTCCGACTGTGTGTACAAGGGCTTAGTGGGATGAACAATTTACCAACTTTAGTTTTGTGCTATAGCCAAAGGACGGCTACAGTGTGGTACTATAGTTATAGTCTGGAAGGGCATCCATAGACGTCCTCGAAGAACCCAAGCCCCCTACACACCCCCTGGGCTGCTCATCTACATACCTGATCACAGATAGGGGTGAAGGGCCAATCACAGTGGCCCTTCACCATGTAATCAGCTGTGCCCAATCACAGAGACCGTCACTGTGACTCAAAAAGGGGATGTGCTGTGTCTGTGCTGCTGCATGCTGCTGTCAGTGTCATTGTGAGAGTCAATTTAATTTGTGTACACTTGCCCATTCTAATTTCTTTCCCTCCTGAGTCCTGTCCCTGAGCTACTTGCTTACTATATATCAAAAATAAAATCAGAAATATGATTTTTTTTCCCCTTAATTGCATGGTGTACTTGTTTGTAGCCTAAATTCTGAAATTTGCAAATTGTAAATTTTGGGTGTCATGTCAGTAAATTTCAATCTGGTAGGTTGGCAACACTGACCTGTACTCTGTTTACACTGATAATCAGGGCACTTATCAAGAGTGCCCTGTTTATTGGTGCAGTCCCATCAGTGCCAATAAGTACCTATCAGTACCTCCTATCAGTGCCCATCAGTGGCACCTATCAGTGCGCATAAATGCAGCCTAATCAGCACACATCAGTGAAGAATAAAGATGTCTTATTTGCAAAACTTTATAACATAAACTAATAAAAACTTTTTTTCGGATTTCAGTGTTTTTTTATTTGTTTAACATACAAAAAAAAAACCCAGTGGTCATTAAATACCACCAAAAGAAAGCTTTTTCTGTCAAAAAAAAAAAAAGACAAAAATTCATATGGGTACAGTGTTACATAACTGAGTAACTGTCATTCAAAGTGTGACAGCGCTAAAAGCTGAAATTTGGCATAGGCAGGTAGGGGTTGAAAGTGCCCTGTATTTAAGTGGTTAAATGGTGATTGATAGATACCAAATAGTTTAAACCCTAAATCGTTTTAAATTTTTCTAAAAACATCAATGTATGCAAAAAGAGGGGGACAAAAACTAGATGTGAATCTGACTGCATGTGGTAAATACCCAAAGGATGAGAAATTAATTATTGCAATGCACAACAAAGGTTAAGGATTCATAAAGCTGTATCAATTACTGTACAAGTATAACAGTATGTGAAAAATGCCCACCATGAGGGACTTTTAAAGGGCCATTTACATTTACAAACAAGAAACAGGCTGTTTGCAAGTAAAGTTTAGGCACCAGCTGTAGAACACTGCTATAGACAGAAATTTGGATTTAAATATACTGAGCATCTCATGCTTACAGACAGGGGCATTGTTAGGTCTACAAAAGATCTGGGGCCCATAGCAGCATAGTAAAGAAAGTCAAACACTTGGGCAGGCATACACATGTATATACAGTAATACACGCGTGTGTTTATATATCTCCAGAGAGCCCCCCACTTACATCTGGGTCCTCAGAAAACCCCCCACTTACATCAGGGTCCCCAGAGAGCCCGCCACTTACATCAGGGTTCCCAGAGAGCCCCCACTTACATCAGGGTCCCCAGAGAGCCCCTACTTACATCAGGGTCCCCAGAGAGCCTCCCCCGTAAATCAGGTTCTCCAGAGAGCCTCCCCCTTGCTGAAGGGTCCCCAGAGAGCCCCCACTTACAAATGGGTCACCAGAGAGCCTCCCCTCCCCTTGGGCAACCCTGCAGAGACTCGGGGCTATAGCCCCAAAAGCCACCCCCTAGCAACGCCACTGCATACAGATAAAATTATGCTCAATATTATTAACTTTTTTTAAAGGTGCACGCTGCAGGACTGTCATTTTGATCAACCACCTGGGGATATACCAAAAACCGGAAACAAAAATTGTTTACTCTTGAATTTGTACCCTTAACTCCTGAATAGTAATTGATTGAGGTGAGTAGTACTCCTATGGAGTAAGGGTTTGATTTACTACATAAAAATGGGAAGTTGCACTTTGCAAGGCAATTTTCCCCAAAGCTTAGTGCATGTGGTGAAATAACATTTTTCAAAGAATACTCAATCACATGCAAAGAAAATGAAAAAAGAAAGTCTGCATTTTGCTTGCACATGATTGGATATTGTAAGTCAGCAGAGCTTCGCCTTATTCACTAAATTCTGGGTAAAATTGTGCAATTTTTCTTGTAAAATGAAGAGTCTATTTGCCTTTATTAAATCAACCCCAAAGAGTAGGGATGAGCTTCTTGTTCGAGTCGAACATACGTTCGACTCGAACATCGGCTGTTCGCACGTTCGGCGAATACCGAACATTATGGGCCGTTCGCGACAAATTCATGTGGCGCTCACGGCCCACAATGCACTGCGCCATCGCAGTGCATTGCTGGTTTATGATTGGCCAAGCATGCACTGTGACCCCGCATGCTTGGCCAATCACAGCACCGGCAGCGAGGAGAGCCATGATTGGCCTCAGGCAGGATGCCTGGGGCCAATCATAGCTCAAGCTGTGTAGTACGCACCCCACACTATATAAGGTCGCCAGCGCGGCGGCCTTGTGTAGTGTGTTGGCGTCTGTAGGAGTTAGTGGGGGTTCTCTGTGTACCTTCAATACAGTATACACCGTTCATTATCGGCCGATTTAGCGTTCTTGCTCTTCTGTAATTGAGCTTTTAGCAATCTGCAGGAGTTTGTGGGTGTTGTCTGTGTGCCCTGACCGCACTATACACCATTATATCCACTATCTAGCTAGCTATATTGCTCTTCTGTAATAGAGCTTTCAGTCAGTTGTAGGAGATTGTGCATGTTGTCTGCGTGCCCTGACCACACTATATGCCATTATATCTGTGTAGGGCAGCACAGTGGTGTAGTGGTTAGCACTCTCACCTAGCAGTAAAAAGGGTTGCTGGTTCGAATCCCAACCACGACTCTACCTGCCTGGAGTTTGCATGTTCTCCCTGTGCCTGCATGGGTTTCCTCCAGGTGCTCTGGTTTCCTCACACACAGGTTAACTATACTGTCCAAAATTGTCCCTAAAATATGAATGGGGACCTTAGATTGTGGGCTCCTTGAGGGTAGGGACCAATGTGAGTGTACAGGGCTAGACACTCACTCACATTGAACTGGATGGACTGGTGTCTTTATTCAACCTTACTAACTATGAATATCTACAATTTTTGATGCAATGCTTTGCAGCCGGGCTCATTCCTGCACTACAACTAGAGTATATGGGAGAGGTTGCAGTGTCGTGGCACCAGTGCCTAAGGCTCAATTTTTCAGCCCCTGTTTAACAGGGGCATGTAATTACAATTCTTGATATAATATTTCACAGCAGGGCCTGTTCCTGTGCCCACGAGAGTAACTGTGAGGACTTATAATGTTGTGGCACCGGCACCAGCACCACAACCACCAAAGTGCCCAATTTTTCTACCACTGTTCAACAATGGCATGTAATTACAATTCTTGATATAATCGTTCACAGCAGGGCGCTCCAGCGCCCACCAAGAGTCACTTTGAGGGCTTACAATGTTGTGGCAACACCAACACCTTGTTCCGCCATTCCTGCAGAGCATATAGGGCAGGCCCCTACTTTCAAACATCCAACTTACAAACGTCTCCTACTTGCAAACGGAAGGAGACAACAGGAAGTGAGATGAAAAAAGACAGACGGCAAAACAAATTATACAGGGGAGATAACCCTTCCCTATGTTTTCCAAAAAGCTTAAAAATAGATTTTTTGACTGGAGCTACACTTTAAAAATGTACCAGTTCAAAATTACAAACAGAACACAACAAATCTACACAGTCCCTGTCTTGTTTGCACCGCCTGTATACTGCTGTTCTGAGTATAGGGCACGGGGTTCCCCTTAATATCCGTACAAGACCCAAATGGGCTGGTAATGGGCAAGGGGGGGCTACCCATGCCATTTTTCTCAATGATTTTCATCCATATTACTGGAACCAGATATTACATTAAAAACGCAAGCAGTTTTAAATTACTTTTTTTCCGTTAAATGTCATTTTGTGCAGGGACTGTTCTAAACACGGGAAACACGTGGCACTTCACAGGCATACTATAGACACCCCCCAGGCACGATATTTAAAGGAATATTTCACTTTTTTTCACTTTAATCGTCAATCCCGCCAAAACGGCCATTTTTAAAAACATTTTAGGCATTGACCCATGTCCCCTGGGGCAGGAGCCAGGTCCCCAAACCCATTTTAGGACAGTATCTTGCATATTAGCCATTAAAATTAGCACTTTTTATTTCAAACGTTCGAGTCCCATAGACTTCAATGGGGTTCTAAAGTTCGTACGAATTTGCGTTTCGTTCGAAAGTTCTTATGCGAACCAAACCGGGGGGTGTTCGGCTCATCCCTACCAAAGAGTAACTTTACCTCATTTACTAAGCTCTGGAACAATTGCACTTGTAGACTGCAACTGCACTTTGCAAAGTGCACAGTCTATTTGACCTTAGTAAATCAACCCTAAGATGTCACAACAACTGAAACACAATTATTGTTACAGGCAAATTACACATCAATTAGAGAAAAATAAAGCTAGCTAAATTCTAGCAGAATTTTTTTCCAAAATGTTTGTTTTCTACATTTCTAAAAGTGAATTTTTTTGTGTGGGAAACTACCGTATTTTTCGGCGTATAACACACACTTTTTTCCCTTTAAAATCAGGGTAAAATTGTGGGTGCATGTTATACGCTGATCCCCTGTCGATTGTGAGTCTCTCGGCCATTCTTGGTGGCTTTCAGCAGTTCTCAGTGGCTTTCAGGCAATCTCGGCCAATCTCTGCGGCTTTCAGACACTCTTGCAGTCCCGTGTGAGCCACCAAAAGCTGCCGAGAGTGCCCAAGTGCAGCCGAAAGCCACCAAAAGCCGCTGAGAACGGCCGAAAGCCACAGAGAACAGCCGAGATCAGCCAAAACCGCCAAGAACGGCCGAAAGCTGCCGAGAGCTACTGAGCGCCGCTGAGATACACAGGACATCCGGCTCTGTATCTCGGCGACGCCATTTTTAAATGGCAAGGCTACACTGACAAGTCTGCAAATGACATTGACAAGGCTGTTATGACAAGGCTGCAAATGACACTGACAAGGCTGCAGATGGACACTGACAAGGCTGCAATGATGGACACTGATAACGCTGCATTGATGGGCATTTAAATGTTTTTTTCTATAACCTTCCCTCCTAAAAGTTTTTTTCCTTAAAATTCCCTCCTAAACTTGGGGAGCGTGTTATACCCCGGCGAGTGTTATAGGACGATAAATACGGTACATTCATTCCAAAATTAATTGTGAAAAGCATGAAAATATTGAATTCCTTAAAAAATTAATCAAGTCATCGAATGTACTCAGAATTTTCATAGGAATGTTCATTCAAATATTCATACAAATGCTCAATCAAAAATCTACTAGTGTATGACCAGCTTAGGACTGACAGCTCTAAAAGCAAACTCACAGGCCTTGTTCACACAGACGTTAGCTTGGATAAGAGCAGTATGTAGAGATAGCTTTGTAAAGCATTTGTGAAACTTTCAAGCAAAGTTGTTATATCCTTTAGGTCTAGTTTACACTTGCAGTTGGGGGGGGGATGTAAAAAAGGCAGTTAAGCTGCATTTTTACAGCACCCTCCCCAAGCTGCAAAGGCAACCATATTTGGTTATACACATGCCAGAACTGTGATGTTTTGCAGTCACCCCCCTGTAAAAAGGGCTGCGCTGCAACTACCCTGCATACAAAGGCAAAGCAGACAGTTACAGCGCAGTGTTATGGTTTTTCAGGGTTTAGAATAGGTGGTGAGGAGGCACCTCCGTCTGTCAATCACCCTCTGAAAAATTATCTACCACAGATTCCTCTTCAGAAGGGCTAATACAGCTGTAAACGAGCCCCTTAGAATGGACACTGCTGGGAGGCATGGGTGATTTCACCATGCTTCACTTCACAACTGAAAGCTCCAAATCCCACAAGAAAACAAATCAGGAGAATGCACACAAGCCCATTGGAAGAGTGCAGTTAGATCTGTGTTTAAAGTGAAATTCAAATACATTTTTTAACCTCAGACATGTAGGGTTTTTATGACAAAGGAGACCCTAGTGGTCTCTTCTGTCATAAATGCTTTGCCCAGCCTGTGAACAGTAATGTAGCTTTAGAGTACATTTACGGCACCGATCTGCACCATGATGAAGTGACTCCCATGCCCTTTCATGGGACTGATGTCATTGTGGCTCGGCCATTCAACCGACTAAACAGAGCGAGCCGGGCAGGAAGAACGGGAAATGATGGGAAGAACCGGGACCATCTGGAGTGCTGACAGCTGGATGGCTTAATTTGACAGTTAAGTACAACATAATATGCTAATATGTATGGCACAATTCTAGGGGCCAGTTAAAAAAAAAGCTATGGTGGAGATTAATTACACTTTAACATTCCTAAACTGGAGCTGGTCGGTAGACATGTGTAATTTGTTTCATAACTAATCGAAATTCGGCCGAATTTTGCATCTTTCGGACATTCGGATGCATCCGAATGTCCGAAGAACAAAATAACGAATTTCAACTAATACGAAAGAAATTATAGCAAAAGAAACAAATTAATTCAACATGATTCGTTCATTTGTTAAAGGTCTAATGAAACAAAATGTCAACTCAGAGTAAATCTTGCAGTCCAATCAGCTGATTAATTTTGTGCTGGAGGTTGGATTACTGGAAAAGTGCATTCCTGAGAACTGAGTGAGAAGGGTGTTGAATCGTTGTCATGAATATATATACATACATAAATATCAGATCGAATTGATATACATACAAAACGAATCGAATCGGTATAATGAATATCGACACTCTACAGAAATAACAAATTATCCGAAAATGAATTAACTTAACATAACGAATATAACAGAACAAAATTATGTATTTTACAAATGAAAACAAAACTAAACAAAACAAATGTTTCTGTTGTGCACAAGTCTACTGGTCAGTACTGTAAATGCTTTGCTAAAGCAGATTGAAAAGAAATATAAACTTACTTCACATCCAGACTAGCCTGGTACCCTAATTTGTGTTGCAAATACACATGCACAGCTATTGTATAAAACACAGTTGGTTGCCATTATCCAGTACATGTCAGATCAAAAAATAGTCATTTACCGTATATACTCGAGTATAAGCCGAGATTTTCAGCCTCTTTTTTGAGGCTGAAAGTGCCCCCCTCGGCTTATACTCGAGTCATCGCTGTCTGCCTGCTCGATCAGCGTGTCGAGCAGACAGACAGCGGACATTCTACCCTTCAAACGCCGCGCCTCCGCCTCCGCCTTCGCCTGTGATAGGCGGAACACTGAATTTCCCAGCAGCCTGTGTTCCGCCTATCAAGGACATCGTCTCATCCTCGTACTACGGACGAGGATGAGACGATGTCCGTGATAGGCGGAACACAGGCTGCTGGGAAATTCAGTGTTCCGCCTATCACAGGCGAAGGCGGAGGCGCGGCTTTTGAATTTTAGAATGGCCGCCGAGGCGCCGACGAAGAGCGGCGATCCTGGCAAGGCACGGGACGGAGGCAAGGCAAGGCACGGCACGGGACGGGACGGAGGCAAGGCACGACACGGGACGGAGGCAAGGCACGGCACGGGACGGAGGCAAGGAGGCAAGGCACGGCACGGGACGGAGGCAAGGAGGCAAGGCACGGGACGGAGGCTCGGGACACAGGCTCGGGACACAGGTAGGCTGGACACACACACACACACACACACACAAGGACACACACACACAGGGATGGATGGATGGATGGAGACACACACACACAGGGATGGATGGATGGAGACACACACACACAGGGATGGATGGATGGATGGAGACACACACACACAGGGATGGATGGATGGAGACACACACACACAGGGATGGATGGATGGATGGAGACACACACACACAGGGATGGATGGATGGATGGACACACACACACACAGGGATGGATGGATGGATGGACACACACACACACAGGGATGGATGGATGGATGGACACACACACACACAGGGATGGATGGACGGACACACAGGGATGGACGGACACACAGGGATGGACGGACACACAGGGATGGACGGACACACACACAGGGATGGACAGGCATGTCTCACCCTCGGCTTATACACGAGTCAATAAGTTTGCCAGTTTTTTTGGGGGTAAATTGGGGGCCTCGGCTTATATTCGGGTCGGCCTATACTCGAGTATATACGGTATGTCCTTAATTCATAAATAGCATCAAGTTATAAAATGTTATTAATGTCAAAACTATAGAATTTTTTACTGTTATATACTAATGCAGCAAAAAATATGATTACTTACAGTTGTTCTAAGTAAAACCACATTGGCTTTCTCCAAAGAGGATTGGACGCAGTTTGCCCAGATGCTCCATTCTGGCTTCCAATAAAAGACAAGCAAAAGAATTCCACCGGATAAACAATAGCCAATCACACAGAGGACAATCCAAGGAATGCTCAACCTGTAGCCAAAGATTTCCTATTGAGAAAGTAAAAGTAACAATACAGTCAAAGCACAAACACAATGAGATTAATTTACTAATGTAGTGGTCTCCAAACTGTGGCCCAGGGGCCAGATGTGGCCCTTTTGCTTGCCTTTATCTGGCCCTTGGTGCACTTTTCCTTTCACTGACATCAACAGCGGGGCACTATTCCTTCTACTGACACCAATGATGGGGCACCATTCCTTCCCCTGACAGCAGTGATGGGGCACTATTCCTCCCACTGATATCAATGATGGGGCACTATTCTTCCCACTGGTAACAATGATGGGGCACTATTGCTCCCACTGATACCAATGATGGGACACTATTCCTTCCCCTGACAGCAGTGATAGGGCACTATTCCTCCTAATGACAGGACATTATTCCTCTCCATGCCACCAATGATGGGACATGATTCCTCCCACCGACATCAATAATGGGGCACTATTCCCCCCACTGATACCAATGATGGGGCACTAGTCTTCCCACTGGTACCAATGATGGGGCACTATTCCTCCCACTGATACCAATGATGGGGAGTGATTCCTCCCACTGATACCAATGATGGGGCACTATTCCAGAGGGCTATCTCTGACATGGAGAGCGGAGCATAATTCCACTGTAACGTATTACCTACGGAGATTGAGTGACCACCATCCAGCAGCCTACCCCCTGGAGCAGCAACACGGCTAATAGCGAATATTGCTCTGGATAAATCCACGGCAAGAAAACCAGCGTCTGACAGAGTGTCAGCTCTTGGCACCATCTGTCTCCAAGGAGGGATAAGAACGCCGGACTATGAGCACTTCATTGACGAACCAGCGGTAGCTGGTCAGCGTTCCTCAGGTGTTGTCCAAGAGTGGTAATGTAATGAACTTTGCAGTTGATGACTTGCCAGTTATAAGTTAAATTCAACACACGCAGTACATATATGTGCCCTATTCGGGGGATAGCTGTGTGTAACAGTGACATTTCAGGAAGGACTCACAATGTGATCAACCCGTCACTGACACGGCTTATTTTCTGAAGGCTTAAATAAAGTCACTCAATGCATCTAACTGCTATATTTAAACCCAACATCATTTAAACTATTTTGGAAAATGTTTACAAGCCACGAAATTGGCACATTAAAATAAGTGGGACGTTCGCAGCACACATATGATACATATACTTGATGGATTTTTTCAATACTATAGTGTGAAAGCAATAATGTTCGGGAGTATAAGAATGAACATAGTACCACTGAAAGGAATGTGCTCTTAATTAACTTGATAATTGATACCATTAACCCCTGAGGACTGTAACAAAAATAATTTACTTTGGAAGAGCAATTGAGTTGAAACTTTGTATCACTTGGTTTGGTAACAGATAACCTGCTTCAAAGTAAATGAAAGTGAAAGTGACAGTCCTGACAGGGACAGCAAGTTGTAGAAAATTGTATCAACTTATGCAATCAATGAATTAGTGGGCCACTGCTATACCGAGACAGTACTTTTAGCTGACAATAGTGTCAGTCTATCAACTCGATAGATGGTGGATTATTATATTAGATCTCCAAAACCCTAGGGACCTTGCATATGCTGATCTCCTGTTTTTATATTATATGGATTATTCATAGCACTCATAAAAGCAAAAATAGAACAAGATTTCAATATATGCTTCGTAATAGAGGCGCCTCGTCCGTTATTTGTTGTATGTGAGTCTTTTGCCTGTTTTATGTATATAGTTAGTTGCAAGATGTAATTCGTTTTTATGTGGAATTTGGTTAATATATGTCTGAAGCACTTTAGGACTGGTTTGTACTGAGCCATTTGGCTGGGTGATTTTAGAAATTTTTGGCATTTGATGTTACTTGATAAACTTGTTGGATTAATTTAATTTCCTTTACCCCTTATTTGCCCGCTAGATCCAAAGTAGCCATCTTTTTTCCTTTTGGGGTATCTCTTTCTTTTGGGGCTATCCTGAAGGGATTTTTTCTTATATGCTTATGTGTTGATTACGGCAATAGCCTCCTTTATTGTGGAGGAGTGGCATAGGGCGGTATATTTTCATCTTCTTTTTGCCATAGAAACTGGGACGGCAGAATAAGGTGTGGTTTGTTCTTGTTTTGTTTTAGTAACACTATTGTTCCCACTGATACCAATGATGGGACACTATTCCTCCCACTGATACCAATGATGGAACACTATTCCTCCCATTGACAGCAATGATGGGACACTATTCCTCCCACTGATACCAATGATGGGACACTATTCCTCCCATTGACAGCAATGATGGAACACTATTCCTCCCACTGATACCAATGATGGGACACTATTCCTCCCATTGACAGCAATGATGGGACACTATTCCTCCCACTGATACTAATGATGGGACACTATTCCTCCCATTGACAGCAATGATGGGACACTATTCCTCCCACTGATACCAATGATGGGACACTATTCCTCCCATTGACAGCAATGATGGAACACTATTCCTCCCACTGATACCAATGATGGGACACTATTCCTCCCATTGACAGCAATGATGGGACACTATTCCTCCCACTGATACCAATGATGGGGCACTACTCCTCCCACTGACACCAATAATGAGGCACTATTCCTCCCACTGACACCAAAGATGGAAAACTGTTCCTCCCACTGACACCAATGATGGGTCACTATTCCTCCCACTGACACCAATGATGGGGCACTATTTCTCCCACGGACACCAATAATGGGAAACAAATCCTCCCACTGACACCAACAACGGGGCACTAGTCCTCTCCCTAATAACAAAGATGCACTATTTACTCCCATTGACACAGGACAATTTCTACTCCCAGTGGTCACAGTCCAGCCCCCCTAAAGTCTGGAGATCCCTGTACTAAAGGATTAAAAGCTGTTCATTTAACAAAGTGTATGTTCCTTTTTCAGAGGATTATAGTAAATAAGGTAAATCTGTATTCATTGTGGATACCCAATCATGTGCAGGGGAGGATGAAAAAAACAAAACATGATTTTTGCTAGCATATGAATTGCTAACTGAACATAAGTTCATTTTATTGAATCCGTTAACCTTCCCTTCTCCTTTCCGCTAGGAAATCAACCATTTTTGCACATTTTTTTTAAGTCCACCTTGTAAATGTACATTCATGTATTAAATGTAAGTTATCATGGAAGTTGGTCATTAAAACATAATGTTAGGCTGTACTGAGAAAGCAGTTAAAGTGTAAATTGGAAACTTTTAAAAACATTTTGGATAGAATGTAGAGATGTTAGAATCTCCATCAGTTTTTCTTGCTGTCAGTGTCCGTGCAGGGAATATGAGCCCTTACTATTGGTCCTGGCTTTCCACTGTTTCCTGTACAAAAAAGTGATGGGAAATAGGATACAGTTTGCTTTTTGCACTTGATCGATGTGTCTGGGTATGGGCACACTATTTGTAATTTAAGCACAAGTGAGTGGTGGTGTCTGCAGTTGAAGCCACATTATATATAAAAAAAAAAAGTATTCTGGCAATTGTACCTGGCTAACACCTATACCCATAGCATTCCATTTATGACTTCCTTTTTTTCTCTAAATATTATTATTTTCTAAATATTTTTTACTCTCCCTTTACACTCAGGTCAAGTTTTCCAACAAAATTGACAGCTAGTGCAGCTGGGACAAACTATAATGCTGACAGGGGTGCTTACAACAGTTTTATTATATATGGTTTAAACCTTTTTAAGAAAAAAATGCTGCTGTTAACTGTTTAAGTGTAAGCTGGAGATGAGCTTTAACTTGTTTGAATCTATTAGACTCCTGATGTCTTATTAAAGATAAACTGTCACTATAAGTGTGCTATCACACAGGGGTTTTTGCCCCCCTTATGTGACAGTAAAAAAGTTAAGTAAAAAAAAAAATTAAAGGTGCTCCCAAGTACCTAAAATGCACCCCCACCAAAAAAAATCTGAGCACCCCCACTTACACATTTATCACATTTAACTCTAAACTGTATGACCTGTTAGTGCTTTTAACCACCTCAACTCCGGAAGGCTTTATCCCCTTCAAGATCAGGCCATTTTTTGCTATTTGGCACTGCGTAACTTTAACTGGTAATTAAGCGGTCATGCAACACTGTACCAAAACAAAATTTATATAAATTTTTTTTTACACAAATTTAGCTTTCTTTTGGTGGTATTTGATCACCGCTGGGTTTTATCATTTTTTTTATATAAACAAAATAGGCCAAAATTGTGAAAAAAAAATAAGCAATATATTTTACTATAAAACATATCCAATAAAAAATAAAAATAATTAAATTTCTTCATAAATTTAGGCCAAATTGTATCCTGATACATGTTCTTGGTAAAAAAAAAATCCTAATAAGTGTATATTGATTGGTTTGCGTAAAATTTATAGTGTCTACAACCTACCTATGGTATATATACTCAATTTTTTTTACACTACTAATGGCACAGATGAGAGACTGATAATGGTACTGTGAAAGTGCAGCGGGAAATCTGACACTAACTTACACTGAGTAGGAACTGACTAACTGCCACTGACATCACCAGTTACACTACTACAGTGATCAGTGCTAATACTATACACTGTCACTGTACTAATGACACTGACTGGGAAGAGTTAACATCTAGGAATAATTAAGGGGTTAAATGTGTGTCTAACAACGTGTAATGTGTGCTGATTTTTACTAAAGATCTTGTTTCTCATGCCAGCTTTGCAGAGATTGTTCCCTTTCTATAGAGACCTGTGTTGATTGCAAACACAGGGCTCTGGGCTGTGATTGGACACAGTCAATCAGCAGGTCCTGACCATAAATTTTTGCCTGGGACCTGTTTACAGACTTTTGCTGTGTATTATGACAACAGGTGTCGGTAGGGGTCGTGCATGCAACGTACAAGTATCACTTTGCCTGTGGGGGCCGCCCGTCCGCAGTACATTGCAGGCGGGCAGTCTGCAAGTGATTAAAGTGTCACCTATAGAAAATTTAGGGCACTGAAGTATGTTACACAATTTGAAAGCTTGATATATTGTGTATCTATTTACTTGGCACAACCTCATCTTTTTTTTTATTTTACAAAAAAAAAAAATTGATAATATTTTGCACGTCTGCTCATTTTTATGGTATTTTTTATTGAACATTTGAGCTTGATAAATAATATCGCATGACAATAAAAATTGGAACAACCATTTTGCTGGCAGCTCATTTAAAGATCACCAGGCACTGGAGGGGAGCCCAAGCACCCAATCTGAGGTCATAACCACCATCCACTCAATATATTCTTTTGAGACACTCATGGCATTTAGGTTAGACTCACTGAAATCTTTTGAAGCTGCTTGGCAAGATTGGTCATCCTGGTATTCCCTACACAATACCACTGTGAAAACTTGATGATGTTTTGAACACCTATGTTGCCCTACGAGGCTTTTTTCATTTTTTTCCCCCTCTTGTACTTGCTCATCTGTTCCGCAGTTGTGGTAATCTTGTATTAAAACTTTAATACAGATATATTGAAATGAAATTGGAACTACCACCATTTTATTCCCCAAAGCCTCTGCTTTCAAAAAATATATACCATTTTTGAAATTTTAACAGGCGAAAAATTGTTATTTCTACATGTGTGCAAAAAAACACAAAAACGGCTCTGGCAGTGAAAAAGATAAATTCACCTAAACTATAGGATATACTATATTAAAAAAACAAAAACAAAAAAAAAACAACAGAGTTTAGAACAGGTTTTCTAAGGGCCGGTTCAAACTGCAGGCGAGGCGAGGCGACTCCGACTTGCCTCGCCGCGACCTGCCGCGGCCTCAGCGGCGACTTGCAAATGACTTCTGTATAGAAGTCAATGCAAGTCGCCCCGAGGTCGCCCAAAAGTAGTACAGGAACCTTTTTTCTGAGTCGGAGCGACTCGAGTCGCTCCTCTCAGAACGGTTCCATTGTACAGAACGGGGGCGACTTGCGAGAGCGAGGCGAGGCGAGTCGTGTCGCCTCGCATCGCCCGCTGTGTGAACCGGCTCTAACTGTCTGACTGAGCAGTCAGCCATCAGTCAATCAGAAAAACAATTAACATGGTTCCAAATCATATGATCACTATAAAAAAAACAGTCAAAGTGATCATGTGGCTCAGCTTGCAGGATGCCTTGCTCAAAGAGAAGCACTTTGACAGCATCAGCCAAGTCCCAGCTGTTAAACTGGTATCTAGTCTGCAAAAAATACATATATATAAGTTAGATGCAAATCATAGTTTTATACGTTTCACTGTTTTGGGGCAGAGCATTTATGAAAACATTTTAGCAAATATCAGAAAAATATTTAAGGAAGCAAAATAAGGTCATATGTGTAAAGCAGTGTGACATTCATCAAATATTAATGTAGGGAAATCTTCCTGATGCATTTTCTTTAAATCACAGGGAATGATTAGTCACATGTGCAAGTTTGGTAAATGTTATGTACATTCACTGCTTTATAAGTATTACCCATAGAAATATAGTTAACAAGTGTAGACATGTTAAACACACACACACTGTACGTCTATAATTACAGGTCATTTTGTTTATAAAGCAGTATATGTGACATTCATCAAGTATTCACTACATGTGAAACCTCCCTGACACAAAAGTTTTAAATTACAGAGAGTAACAACCTGTAATCATTTGATGAATGCCATATTCACGGCTTTATCAATATTGGCCTTTGTTTCTCTATAAACAGCATGAGAATATGTCACTATAATATAATGAAATTAGTTTACTAGCTCACTAAACTTACATGAAGGAAATATACAGTATAATATATATATATATATATCTATATATATCTATATCTATATATATATATATATATATATATATATATATATATATATATATATATATATATATATATATATATATATATATAAATATATTTATATTTATATATTTTGCAGGATTTACACAGTACACAAAAAGCAAGAAATATTCACCATCTCATTGTCCTCCCCTTCATTGATTATTGCACAGTGGGCATTCCTTTCTTTGGTCTTCATGTTCCAAGGAATCTTCAAAGAGTCTTCCGAGAGTCTTGGATGTTTGTTCTTAGACTGATGACATAGAAATAGTTCAGTGCAACATCTTGAAATAGATCCAGTACTGAGAAATAAGCTGTTCTGCTCCCTGCATAGTGCACACACCTCTTTAATAAGCATTACACTAGAATCTAGTTTCTAATTCTTAAAGTCACTATACTTTAGATGGCTACTCTGATTAAAAGTTTCTGCTTCATTGCAGCACATATTTGGATCTTTAGGTTCTTTTTTTGTTTACCTCAATTTAATCAAAAATTGTATTGCAGATATCACACATTGGTAGCTTAAAAAAATGTGGCCTTGCCAAGGACCCTAATGTTCAATCCTGTACCTGCCTCTACAAAATTCATATCTCCCCCAGTAACTAACATGTCCACCTGCACCTTAAATTTCAAACCTCATAACCTCACCTACGCATCTACCCACTCCATATTGAGCAGTAGGCCCCTTCTCAATGAAATTATTAAGCTGGACGCTTGTTTAAAATGAAGGTGATGGAAAGGGCATTGTCATTTTGATAGGAAGGTCCTATGGGATCAATAGGTGCACTGACCTAGATACAATGATAAGCTCTGCTGCTTTGTTTTTTAATCAAAACCCTAGGTCCACTGGCCATTAGGGATGAGCTTTCGTGTTCGAGTCGAACATACGTTCGACTCGATCATCGGCTGTTCGCCCGTTCGGCGAATTCCCAACGTTATGGGCCGTTCGCGCCAAATTCGTGTGGCGCTCACGGCCCACAATGCACTGCGTCATCGCAGTGCATTGCTGGCTCATGATTGGCCAAGCATGCACTGTGACCCCGCATGCTTGGCCAATCACAGTGCCAGCAGCGAGGAGAGCCATGATTGGCCACAGGCAGGATGCCTGTGGCCAATCATAGCTCAGGCTGTGTAGTACACGCCCCACACTATATAAGGCCGCCCCTCACCTATATAGCTAGTGATCTATCTTTTATAATAGAGCTTGCAGTCAGTAGTGTTAGGAGCTTGTGCATGCTGTCTGCGTGCTCAGTACCCAGTACACACCGCTATATCCACCTACATAGCTCTCATCTATTTGAGCCCACTTGCCATCTGCAGGAGTTATTGGAAGTTGTGTGTGCCTCCAGCACAGCACAGTATACATCTGTATATACCCCTTTATCTCTGGTGTTCTATAAAAAAGGCATCTGCAGGAGTTAGTGGGTTTTTTGTGCCTCCAGCACAATATACACCTGTATCTACCGTTTATTGCTGTTCTCTAATAGAGCCATCTGCAGGGCTTAGTGGGTGTTGTGTGACTCAATTACAGTATACCCCTTTATCTCTGGTGTTCTATAATAAAGGCATCTGCAGGAGTTAGTGGGTGTTGTGTGACTCCAGCACAATATACACCTGTATCTACCGTTTATTGCTGTTCTCTAATAGAGCCATCTGCAGGGCTTTGTGGGTGTTGTGTGACTCCATTACACTGCTGTTTTACCCAACTCCCTTCAGGCCATTACCATGTCTGGAAGGCCAGCAAGGAGAGGCAGACAGACGCGAGCCGATAAAAGAGGGCAAGCAGGCTCTGTGTCTAGAGACAACAGTGCTGGTCGTGGACGCGGTGCATTGTCATCAGCACGTGGCCATGGGACACGCTTGTCCTTCTTTTCGGCAGCTGGACATGTTGAACCGCAACATGCCAACGACTTGGTAGAGTGGATGACCAAGCCCTCTTCATCCTCCTCATCCTTTCTCACCCAGGGTACTAGCAAAGCAGCTGCCAACGCATCTTCTTCCCTCCTCTCAATGTCATCATCAGTGACTCCTTCCCTAGACCCACCACGTCCTCCTGAGGAGTCTCCTGAACTCTTTGAGCACAGTGTTGGGTACATGCTCCAGGAGGATGCCCAGTGTTTTGTGGGCTCTGATGATGACACTCAGCTAGAGGAAGGCAGTAGCGTGAGCGCAGAGAGAGGGGATGCTCAAGAAGGACAGCAATCTGGCAGTCATGTTCCACAAGCTGCAGCATACTGCCAGGTTTGCTACAGCGATGAAGAGGGAGGGGATGATGAGGGCACTGACTCCACGTGGGTGCCTGGAAGGAGAGAGGAGAAGGAGGAGGAGGAGGAGGCACATGCCCAACGAGGCAGGATGCCCTCCGGGGGCCAGCTTAGGGGCAGCACACCGACTGAATCACACCGCAGAGCTCCGCCTATGCAGGGCGCTGCCTCTGCGCGTTATTCTAAAAGTTCTTTGGTGTGGGCCTTTTTTGAGACGAGTGCATCAGATCGCACCACTGCTATTTAACATATGTCTCAAGCATATCTCGCGTGGCCAAAACACCAGCCGCTTGGGCACCACATGCTTGACCAGACATATGTTGACCTGCCATGCAGCTCGTTGGCAAGCGTACCTCAAAGACCCACACCAAAGAACAAAGCGGACCTCTCCTTGCTCCTCATCAGCTGGCATCTCCAACCCCACTAGACCTTCAGTCCTCTCTGAAACCTGCTCTGAGAGGAATGAAGGTGTAGAATTAGGTGTGTCACAGCCAAGTGCTTCCCGGAACTCTGCTAGCGGTACACCCACGTCCGATTATAGCAGGCAAATGTCCCTGCCCCAGCTGCTGGACCGGCGAAAGAAGTTCACTCCCAGCCATCCACATGCCCAGCGGTTGAATGCTAGCTTGGCTAAATTGCTAGCACTTCAACTGCTGCCTTTTCAGTTGGTAGACTCGGCCCCCTTCCGTGAGTTTGTACAATGTGCGGTTCCTCAGTGGCAGGTCCCCAAACGCCACTTTTTCTCACGGAAGGCGATTCCGGCTCTCTACCGGCATGTGGAAGGCAATGTCCTTGCCTCGCTGGACAGGGCGGTCAGCGGTAAGGTGCATATTACCGCTGACTCATGGTCCAGCAGGCATGGACAGGGACGTTACCTGTCTTTCACGGCCCATTGGGTCACTCTTCTGGCAGCTGGGAAGGATGCAGGACAAGGTGCAGTAGTGTTGGAGGTTGTTCCGCCACTACGCCTCCAAAATGCTACTATTGGTTGTGACACACCTCTCTCCTCCACCCCCTCCTCTTCTTCTTCCTCCATGGCCTCTTCCAGTGCTCTGTCCTCAGAACCAGCGGTGCTTCGTAGGCGTTCCAGGGGCTACGCAAGTACGCAGGCAAAACGATGCCATGCTGTGCTTGCGCTGGTTTTTTTGGGGGACAGGAGCCACACTGGGATGTTTTATCAGCTCTGCAGGGGCAGGCCGAGAGGTGGTTGATGCCATGCCAGCTTAAGCCAGGAATGGTGGTTTGTGACAATGGCACCAACATCCTCTCCGCCCTCCGACAGGGACAACTGACCTATGTGCCCTGTGTAGCTCACGTCCTTAACCTGGTGGTGCAGCGGTTCTTGGGCAGGTACCCCAGCTTACAGGATGTCCTGAAGCAGGCCAGGAAAGTCTGTGTGCATTTCCACCGATCATTTAATGCCTGTGCTCGGCTGGCTGAGCTCCAAAAGGAGTTTAACCTGCCCAAGAACCGCCTTATATGTGACATGCCCACCAGGTGGAACTCAACGTTGGCCATGCTGCAGCGGCTGCACACGCAGCAGAGGGCCATCAATGAGTACCTGTGCGACTACGGCACCAGGACAGGGTCAGGGGAGCTCGGTTTTTTCTCACCACGCCAGTGGGGCATGATCAGGGATGCATGCACTGTCCTGTCACCGTTTGAGGAGGCCACAAGGATGGTGAGCAGTGACAGTGCATGCATCAGTGACACTGTACCTCTTGTCCACCTCTTGGAGCATACGCTGCGTGGAATAATGGACAGGGCACTTGAGGCAGAACAGAGGGAGGAAGAGGAGGACTTCCTTGCCTCTCAAGGCCCCCTTTATCCAGACAGTGTTCCTGCTGTGCCACCCATCACACAGGAAGAGGATGAGGAGGAGGAAGAGGAGGAGGAGGATGATTGTGTCAGCATGGAGGTGTAGGCTGGCACTCAGCATCAGCATCAGCAGCAGCAGCAGCAGTCTTGTAGGGATGATTTACAGTCCCAAGAAACACGTGGACTTGTACGTGGCTGGAAGGAGGTAGCTGCGGATCATGTTGCCCTTAGTGACCCAGAGGACTCCGGACCGAATGCCTCAGCTAACCTACGCTGCATGGCCTCCCTGATCCTGTAAAGCCTGCGGAAGGATCCTCGTATTCTTCGGATCAAGGAGAGGGACCATTACTGGCTGGCCACTCTCCTTGATCCACGGTACAAGGGTAAGGTTGCCGACCTTATCTTGCCATCGCAGAGGGAGCAGAGGATGAGACATCTCCGGGAGGCCTTGCAGAAAGGTCTGTGCAATGCGTTCCCAGAGACTAGGAGGTTACAAACTCCTTGTCCTGGACAACGTGTTGCTGAGGCATCGGTCAGAAGGAGCGGTGGAGAAGGTGGCCGTCTGACTGATGCTTTCAGACAATTTTTTGTCCGCAGCCCCAAGGTATGATCGGTTCCAGCACCCATCGCCAGCATCTGATTTACATGGTGCAGGAATACCTAGGGGCAAGGTCAGACTTGGACACCTTTCCCACCGAAAATCCTCTGGCTTACTGGGTCTTGAGGATGGATCACTGGCCAGAGCTTGCACAGTATGCAGTTGAGCTACTGGCCTGTCCTGCATCCAGCGTTCTTTCGGAACGCACCTTCAGTGCTGCTGGTGGCTTTGTTACCGATCACAGGGTGCGCCTGTCCACCGAATCAGTTGATCGACTGACCTTCATCAATATGAATCAGTCTTGGATCACCTACAGCTACCAAGCACCTGAAGCTGATGTAACAGAATAATTTTTTTTGAAATATCACATCCCTTCAAGACTGCCTATGGTGATGCTGAGTGACTGTCCTGTTATGTTGATTGTCTATCCTCTTCCTCCTCCGCTGATATGTTGGAAGAACATTTTTGGTTCTGGGTGATGCCTAAGGCCCAATTTTTTTGCCCCTGTTTAACAGGGGCGTTTAAGTACAATTTTTGATGCAATGCTTTGCAGCAGGGCTAATTCCTGCAATCAAACAAGAGTATATGGCAGAGGTTGCAGTGTGGTGGCACCAGCACCAGTGCCTAAGGCCCAATTTTTCTGCCCCTGTTTAACAGGGGCGTTTAATTACAATTTTTGATGCAATGCTTTGCAGCAGGGCTAATTTCTGCAATAAAACTAGAGTATATGGAAGAGGTTGCAGTGTGGTGGCACCAGCACCAGTGCCTAAGGCCCAATTTTTCTGCCCCTGTTTAACAGGGGCGTTTAAGTACAATTTTTGATGCAATGCTTTGCAGCAGGGCTAATTCCTGCAATAAAACTAGAGTATATGGAAGAGGTTGCAGTGTGGTGGCACCAGCACCAGTGCCTAAGGCCCAATTTTTCTGCCCCTGTTTAACAGGGGCGTTTAAGTACAATTTTTGATGCACTGCTTTGCAGCAGGGCTAATTCCTGCAATAAAACTAGAGTATATGGGAGAGGTTGCAGTGTGGTGGCACCAGCGGCAGTGCCTAAGGCCAAATTTTTCTGCCCCTGTTTAACAGGGACATGTAATTACAATTCTTGATATAATATTTCACAGGAGGGCCCCTTCCTGTGCCTACCCAGAGTAACGGTGAGGACTTATAGTGTTGTGGCACCAGCACCACAACCACCAAAGGTCAATTTTTCTACCACTGTTCAACAATGGCATGTAATTACAATTCTTGATATAATCGTTCACAGCAGGGCGCTCCAGCGCCCACCAAGAGTCACTTTGTGGGCTTACAATGTTGTGGCAAAACCAACACCTTGTTCTGCCATTTCTGCAGAGCATATAGGGCAGGCCCCTACTTTCAAACATCCAATTTACAAACATCTCCTACTTGCAAACGGAAGGAGACAACAGCAAGTGAGATGAAAAAAGATGGATGACAAAACAAATTATACAGGGGTGATAACCCTTCCCCTATGTTTTCCAAAAAGCTTAAAAATAGTTTTTTTGACTGGAGCTACACTTTAAAAATGTACCAGTTGAAAATTACAAACAGATTCAACTTAACACAACAAACCTACACAGTCCCTGTCTTGTTTGCACCACCTGTATACTGCTGTTCTGAGTATATAGGGCCTGGGGGCCACACGCATTTCCTTTTTTTAATATGGGTACAGGGTTCCCCTTAATATGCGTACAAGACCCAAATAGGCTGGTAATGGGCAGGGAGGGCTACCCATGCCATTTTTCTCAATGATTTTCAACCATATTGCAGGAACCAGATATAACATTAAAACCGCAAGCAGTTTTAAATGGTGTTATTTCCGTTTAATGTCATTTTGTGCAGGGACTGTTCTAAACACGGGAAACACGTGGCACTTCACAGGCATACTACAGACACCCCCCAGGCACCATATTTAAAGGAATATTTCACTTTTTTTTTCACTTTAATCGTCATTATAATCAGTGCTCCCGCCAAAACGGCCATTTTTAAAAACATTTTATGCATTGACCCATGTCCCCTGGGGCAGGAGCCAGGTCCCCAAACCCTTTTTAGGACAGTATCTTGCATATTAGCCGTTAAAATTAGCACTTTTAATTTCGAACGTTCGAGTCCCATAGACTTCAATGGGGTTCTAAAGTTCGTTCGAATTTGGGGTCCGTTCGAAAGTTCTGGTGCGAACCGAACTGGGGGGTGTTCGGCTCATCCCTACTGGCCATTACTAGGTCAAATTACAGCATCATGCTCCCTAATGGATTATTCTTAATGTAGAATACATAATAGGAAAGTCCAGATGTGAAAGACCACTGTGGGCCCAATGAATGTCTTTGCATCCCCAGGGAAGACACCCTGTAAGGAAATCAATAGTGCAAAGCTGCCTGAGACTATGGTAATGATATATAAACAAGGTAGTTGTCTCATGTGAAGAGGAGCAGGGGAGGTAGTAGAATGAAGACAAATAACTGTGCTGGTTTATTAGGGAAAAAGGCAATCAGACAAGGTTTTCCAATATACACTGCTCAAAAATATGAAAGGAACACTTTGCAAACACATCAGATCTCAATGGGTAAAAATATAATGCTGGATATATATACTGATATGGACTGGGTAATGTGTTAGGAACAAATGGATGCCAAATCTTTGATGGAACTGAAAATGATCAACCTACAGAGGGCTGAATTCCAAAACACCCTAAAAATCTAAGTGAAAAAATTATTCAGCAGGCTAGTCCATTTGGCTGAAATTTCATTGCAGTAACTCAAAATGATACTCAGTAGTTTGTATGGTCCCTACATTCTTGTATGCATGCCTAATAAAGTTGGGGCATGCTCCTAATGAGACAATGGATAGTGTCCTGGGGTATTTTCTCCCAGATCTGGACCAGAGCATCACTGAGCTCCTGAACAGTCTGAGGTGCAACCTGGGGGCGTCGAATGGACCGAAACATAATGTCCCAGAGGTGTCCTATTGTATTTAGGTCAGGCGAGCATGGGGGCCATTCAGTGGTATCAAATCGTGGGTGCGTGTTATACGCCGATCCCCCGAAATTCTGAGCCTCTGGGCGGCTTTCAGCCGCCTTCGGCTCTTCAAGGCGACTTTCGGCCATTATCGGCAGCTTTCGGCCATCTTTGGCTGTTCTCGGCAGCTTTCGGCCACCCACCGAAGGCGGGAGAAAGCTGGCGAGAAGAGCCGAAAGCTGGCAAGAAGAGCCGAAGGCGGGCGGAGGCCCGCCGAGAACTACCACACGCCGCCGAGATACACATCCGGCTCTGTATCTCGGCGGCTGCATTTTTAAAAAATAAAATAGACACGGCTGCAATTGGGGACAAGACTGCATAAGGCTGCAATGGGGGACAAGACTGCATAAGGCTGCAATGGGGGACAAGACTGCAATGGTGGACAAGGCTGCATAAGGCTGCAATAGGCTGCAATGGTGGACAAGGCTGCATAAGACTGCAATGGTGGACAAGGCTGCAATGGTGGACAAGGCTGCAATGGTGGACAAGGCTGCAGATGACACTGATGGGCATATAAATGTAAGTTTTTTTTTCCCCTTAAACTTCCCTCCTAAAAGTTTTTTACCTTAAAATTCCCTCCTAAACTTGGGGTGCGTGTTATACGCTGATAAATACGGTACATACTGTGTATATATATATATATATATATATATATATATATATCTTTTTCCTTTGTATTTTTATTTTCTTTTTGCATTCTTGAAAGTTCCTTTTTTGTGTTTTTCTCTCTTTTTTTCTCGCACGTAGTTATGTTGTTAACTTTTATATAATTGAAATTTGTCACTTTTTTGTTTTTACAAGTGCATACTATGTGTGTTTTGGTTTGTCTGTTGGACTGCAGAGGGGGTCATCATTTTGATTATTCCTCAACTGAAATTTCACAGATTTAAACCAGAGTGGAGCCTGTGACTAATCGGCAATGACTAAGCACAGGTGTGTGAAATGTGTTTGATGAAGCCACAAGAGATGAGTGTGCAAGATGTGTCCTCATTTTTGAAGGATTTCCAATATACTAAAATATTTTGATTGTTCATTTATGCTCTGGTTGCGGACCAAGGCTGGCACCAGGTAATTGTTACAGCAGGAGAGATCTCATACTTCACCTCAGCCTACTTTGAGTGCCCATAAATAGTTCCACATTTTCAAGGGACAAATTCAGGTATTGTTTAAAGTAATTAGGCTGTGTAGGGAGGTTATTTCTAATGTAATATGATGAGTAACTGACTCCAGACAGACATGTAGGTTTTAGGACTGTGAACAACTCTTGATAGATGCAGATGTATTTTAGCAGAAGAAAACATAGGAGTTCAGGTATTTAAAGTGAAGTTCCACCCTCAAGTGGAACTTCCGCTTATTGGAACCCTCCCCTCTCTGGTGCCACAATTGGCACCTTTCAGGGGGAGGGGGGTGCAGATACCTGTATAATCCAGGTATCTGCACCCATTTCCAGGAATAGCTAGCCTCAGCTAGCCGCAGATGCCCCCCCCCCCACACAGTTCCCAGGACACATCGGCGACCAGTCTCATTGCGCTGCGTGACTCGTGCATGCGCAGTAGGGAACCGGGCAGTGAAGCCGCATCACTTCACTTCCCGATTCCCTGACAGAAGATGGCGACGGGGGGCAGCCGAGAGATGAGCGATTGCTGGACCCTGGAACAGGTAACTGTTCATATATTTAAAGTCAGCAGCTGCAGTATTTGTAGCTGCTGACTTTTAATATTTTTTTTGCAGGTGGCGCTCCTCTTTAATACAACAGAGGGAACGAAGTTCATGTCCAGTGTCCTTAGGAGGCCCTGATATTTCATGGGTCTTGGTTGCAGAGTTTCTTAGGGCTTAAACACTTTTACAGTCCACCTAAGAGGACCCCTCAGGTATTTCAGGACATGTTGCCTAGTGCTTGAATGTGAAGAAAATGTAGACAAGAACCTCAATGTGTGGCACCACATCCAATTATGTCGAGAAAATGGAAGACGGACTTTAAAGGATGCCACTGCGATCCCAGTAGGTGGAAAAAGTTCTGCTTTATCTTTGTCAAATTTTTTTAATATGACAGAAACCTGACATTTCAACAGGGGTGTGTAGACATATAATATAATATATAATATCCTTCCTCACTTTCCATTGGAGCCGGTCAAGCAAACTAATTTAACCCCCCTCCCTCTCCTCCATTTTCCGTTCCAATCTCTTGGTGTCTTGGATACTTCATATGCCGCGTACACACGATCAAACAATCCGGTGGAAAAGTCCGGCAAACTCAAGTCCGCCAAACAATCCCCCCGTGTGTAGCCACCGGCATACTTTTTTGACCCGAAAGTACGGCAGACTTAGAATGCCGTGTTGCACACCAATCTTCCCGCCGGACTCGCATTTCGGCGGACAATCCGGCCGCGTGTATGCCAGTCCGCCGTACTTTTGAAATGAGCGGACTTTTCCCGCCCGGAGAAAAGTCCGCTCATTTCGAGCGGGTCTCCAGGTAGGCGGGGCCCGCGAAGGAGACGTCGCTGGCCCCGCCGCCTGGTATGGACTTAAAGGGGAACTCCAACGCCGAAAAAAAGAAGAAGAAGAAGAACGGAAGGCGGCGGCGACAGAAGACCGGGCCACCGCCTGTAAAAGAGCTAGAAGAAGGCGCGGTGGCCCGGCAGAAGAACCGAAGAGGGGGACAAGACCCCCGAAGTCGGAAGAAGAGGCTGGCGGCGAGGAAGAAAGCCGGACTCCTCCGCTAGCAAAAGAGCTACAAGAAGATAGCAGAGGAGTCCGGCGAGAAGACCCCCGAAGACGGAAGACCCCCGGAGCTGTGCAATAAAGTATTTTATCTCGTGTGTTGTGTTTTTTTTGTACTTTTATTTTACAGGTGAATGGGTAGGGGTACATTGTACCCCATACTCATTCACATAGGGTGGGGGGCCGGTATCCGGGGGCCCCCTTATTAAAGGGGATTCCCAGATTCCGATAAGCCCCCCGCCCGCAGACCCCGACAACCAATGGCCAGGGTTGTCGGGAAGAGGTCCTTGTCCTCATCAACATGGGGACAAGGTGCTTTGGGGTGGGGGGGCCGCGCGGCCCCCCCTTCCCCAAGGCACCTCCCATGTTGAGGGCATGGAACGGCTCAGGAGGGGGGGCGCTCGCTCGCCCCCCCTTTCCTGGCCGGCCGGGTAGCGTGCTCGGACAAGGGTCTGTTGTGGACTTGGGGGGATCCCCACGCCGATTTTTTTCGGCGTTGGGGTTCCCCTTTAAGTCCATACCAGGCGGCAGGGCCAGCGACGTCTCCTTCGCGGGCCCCGCCTACCTGGAGACGCGCTCGAAATGAGCGGACTTTCCTCCGCGTGTGTGGGCGAGTCCGTTCATTTCAAAAGTAGGGCGGATAGTACGGCGGACTTAGTACGCCGTATTAGTCCGCTGAAAAAGTGCTGTGTGTGTGGGCAAGTAGCCCGTTCGGAAAGTCCGACGTACAGTCTGGCGGGAAGTCCGCCAGACTAAGTACGTCGGACATACCGCTACGTGTGTACGCGGCTATACTTTGTAGTTGCCTTTTCATCATGGTACGTATATGAAAAATGTCCACTCTTGACTATAATGACTTATGTAATTATTATTATTATACAGGATTTATATAGCGCCAACAGTTTATGCAGCGCTTTACAATTTAAGTACAGTACAGTACAGCACAAATACAATACTCTTTAAAGAAGAAGTAAACCCTGGTGGGTTTTACTTCCTCTTTATTTCCCTGCAAAGGTAAAGCACAATGGACATAGATCTACTGTTCCCAGTCATCAGGGACAGTGATCTCTGTCATGTCCCTGGTAGCCCAGCCCCCCACAGTTAGAACACACCCAGGGAACGCAGTTAACCCTTTGAGCGCCCCCTAGTGTTAACCCCTTCCCTGCCAGTGTCATTTTTACATTGATCAGTGAATTTTTATAGCACTGATCAATGTAATAATGTCATCAGTCCCCAAAAATTGTCATTTGGGGTCAGATTTGTCCACCGCAATGTTGCAGTCCTGCCAAAAATCGCAGATCGCTATCATTACTAGTAAAAACAATAAAAAAATAAATAAAAGTCCCTAAACTTATCCCATAGTTTGTAGACACGATAACATTTGCACAAACCAATCAATATACACCTATTGCGATTTTTTCACCAAAAATATGTAGAAAAATATATATCGGCCTAAATTGATGAATAAATGTGTTTTTTTTCTTTTGGATATGTATTATAGCAAAAAGTTAAAAATATATATATTTTTTTTCAAAATTGTCGCTCTTTGTTAATAGCGCTAAAAATAAAAAATACACAGTTGATCAAATACCACCAGAAGAAAGTTCTATTTGTAGGGAAAAAAAGGGCGTCAATTTTGTTTGGGTACAGCATCGCAAAACCGTACAATTGTCAGTTAAAACGACACAGTGACGGATTGAAAAAAATGGCCTGGTCATTAAGGGGGTAAATCCTTTCGGGGCTGAAGTGATTAATCAGTACAAGATTCAGCCTTCAAAAATGAATTGACCAATACCATGCAATATCTGAAACATGAAAATAACCCAGGAGAAAGGGTGATAAATTAAAATATATTTTTAATCCATGAAGATGCTCCTAGTACGAGTATAAAAATGTTTGTAGGCTATAGAAAGAGGTGATGCTATTATTGCTACCCGGTTTTCCCAAAAATAAGACCTAGCGAGATTGTTGTCATGGGAGTCCATTATATCTGGTGAGTGAGAGGGCACACAGAGGGCAGCATGGACTGCACAGATCGTTTGTTTCTTTCAACACTTGCTACTTTATACTACACAATGAAAATTTGAAGCTGCACTTGAGGATTGTGAAACCAATGAACTATATAAGGTTTTAGAAACGTCATCCAATTAATCATGGTTATGTATTGATTATTGTTATTATCATCATTTTATTCATTTATTGCACAATGGTAATGATGTGTTAACACTTTAGCATCCGGTAGCACTCTTGATTTTCACATTTAAAGGCACATTCACCTTTGAGAGCAGCAACCCATTTATTGAAAGAAATTTAATTTAAACATTTGTTTATATATATATATATATTTTTTTTTCACCTATCCATCAGCACAGGAGTATATACTGGTGTGTTATACACATCTATATACCCACCACTCATTGTCAAATTAATAATAATGTTTTTTACATGCTGTTGACAGCCGTGTGCATGCTAATAAATAAAATTTGATTCATGAAAGGAAACCCAAGTTTATTTAATGTTTTTTTTTTTAAATGGGAAAGTGTGTTTTTATCCAAATGCAAGGGACGCTGGCATTTGTCTTGGTCATGATTAGCATAATTACATATGCCTGTAGAATGTGTTGACACGTTTTTCCAGGAAAAAGATCACCGTCACCTTGCACTTGTGCTACAAAGTAAAGTCAGCAATACATAATGCAAGCGTGAAAGTATGTGTTCATTTGCATTTTTAAAACACTGTTGGAGTTTGCAAGACCAGTGGCACCAGTTAAATGTTTGTCTAGAGAACTGAATAATAATTTTTAGGCCACTTTCACACTGAGGCGATGGCCGGGTTGGTGGTAAAGTGCTGCTAGTCTAACTTTTAACCCCCGTTAGCGGCTGAAAAGGGTTAAAATTGTCCGCAAACCGCCAAAGCACTTTGCAGGCACTTCGGCAGCGCTGGCCATTGATTTCAATGGCAGGGGCGGTTTAGAAGCGGTGTGTACACTGCTCCCGCTCTGCTCCAAAGATGCTACTTGCAGTTCTTTTTTTTTCTTGTCCTGCAAGTGCACCGCCCCAGTGTGAAAGCAATCGGGCTTTCCCACTGGGGCTGCAAAAGAGGTAGTTTACAGGCACTTTTTAGGCACCGTTTTTAGTGCAAAAAAGGCTGTAAAATGCTTCGGTGTAAAAGTGGCCTAATCGAAATAGTATGTATTTGAGCTTTCTGAAGAAACTTTCAGGGTATTTCTGTGAGCTTGTTACAGAAAGTCAGCTGCAAAAATGTAAACACTTCTTTATTAGCATAGAATGAGTTATAAAAAAAAACACACACACACACACACACAACCAAGTGAATGCAGGCAAATATTTAAGAAGCTTGTGGTTAATCACTTGTGGAGAATACGAGGTCTTTTAGGTTTCTCCCTGTCACCACTTATTGTAGCGTGTCAATTAGCCTTTGTTCAAGACAAATGGGTTCCTGAATTGGCGTGTCCATTTCTTTGGGTTAAGGGTGTAACAGCTGCAGTTAATTATGAAAATACTCATCGTTCATCAGCAGGTAAGCCTAGGTTCACTTTGACGCAATTTGGCATGAGATTTGACATGTCAAATCGCATGCCAAATCACTGGCTTATGCTTGCAATAGCACTGCCCAAATTGGATTTCGAAAAGTAGTTCCTGCAGGGGCGGACTAACCATTTGGGCACTGCCTGAGGGCCCCATGCCACTAAGGGGCCCCATCAGGGTTGCCAGCCTCAATAAAACCAGGGACAATATCTAAAAATCTGTGTTTTAAAAAGATTATAGCTGCCCCGCCTCTCCAGTACCTTTTCAGTGTGTGTATATGTATGCTGTGTGTGTATATTGTGTGTCTGTGTGTATAGTGTATGTGTGTGTGTGTGTATACTGTGTGGCCCCATAATCTATTGCCTGGGGGCCCCATAATCTCCTATTGCCCGGGGGCCCCATAATCTCCTATTGCCCGGGGGCCCCATAATATTCTATTGCCCAGGGGCCCCATAATATTCTATTGCCCGGGGGCCCCATAATCTCCTATTTCCCGGGGGCCCCATGAGTTGTCAATCCACCCCTGAGTTCCTGCACTACTTTTGGTGACTTTGAGGTGCAAATTGCATAGACATTTGTGCAGGAACCCACACAGATGTCTGTCAAATCACCACTGAATTTGGACTGCATTGCTGGGTGCACCGCTCCATTGTACACCTAGGCTAATTCCTAAAATTGTCTGGGTTGTTCTCTTGCAACTCTGTCAGAAGAGACACATGAGAGTACTTCTAACAATTGCAAAGCTATTGCATGCACCACATCCTTCTTCTTGGCTTCTACTTGTTAAGTACATTGTTAAAAGGCAATATTCCCAGGACGGAAATTGGAAGTGCTGGGTTCTGCATTTTTTTCAGTCCAGAACACCATTTGGAATGCAAAATAGCATGAATACATGAATAACGAATTAATATATGGAGAGCAATGCGCAAATACACCAGGACAATCAGAATAGATATAGGCAAAAGCCATGGTTCACACGCACATGACATCACTTCCACGTGCATGCTAGAATAAAGCTATGCGCAAGGGAACTTGTACGAGAAAATGTGTCTGCCTCTTATTTCAGTCTGTAAAAAAAAAAAATATGCAAAAGTCAGCAGTTACAAATACTGTGGCTGCTGACTTTTAATATAAGGACACTTACCTGTCCAAAGATCCAACCCCTAGCTGATTCATCAATTGGCTTTGGGTGCAGGTGCCGGCATCTGTAGTAAGGGAAATGGAAAGTGAAGCCTTGCAGTTTCACAGCCTGTTTCCTACTGTGCATGTTCGAGCTGCTCTGCGCTTTCTGAGTGGTCCCACAGACTTCTGAGTCCTCTGTGTGTCCCAGAAGACAGCAGGGGGAAGGATGAAGGGCCAGAAATGTTGTAGATCACCATGCAGCAATCTTATCCAGAAGTAGGAGCGGGTACCTGTCAAAACAAGGTACCCGCCCCCCCCCCCCCCCCCCAAAAAAAAAGTGCCAAATGCGGCAATGGAGGGTGCGAACAAGCAGAGCTTCCCCTTTTGGGTGGAGCTCTGCTTAAGGTAGCATTCTTAAATGAGATATGAGAGTAGCGTTAAAAAAAAACATTAAATGATTACAGGCATACCCCACTTTTAAGTACACAATGGGGTTTATTTACTAAAGCTGGAAAGTGCAAAATCAGGCTCTGCATAGAAACTAATGAGGTTCCAGGTTTTATTACCAAAGCTTAATTGAACAAGCTGGGGTTAGAAGCTCATTGGTTTCTATGCAGAAGTGAGCCTGATTTTGCACTTTCCAGCTTTAGTAAATAAACCCCATTGTGTACTTAAAAGTGGGGTATGCCTGTAGTTGTCCAATTTTCTCATTGTGTATACTAGGTTTAAGCTTTTTTCCAGTTCGCTAATTCAGGATCTGATAGCTGATTAGATAAATAGAAAAAGAACTGGTAGGTCCATCAAGTTTGCCCCTTTTATGACTTTTATTTTTCTTTTTTTTATTACCTTTCTGTGTATTTATCAGTGTTTGTCCCAAGCAAGCTAAATTCACTTACTGTTGACAGACTCACTACCTCTGTATGTTCTAAGTATCAATTGCTCTTTTGGTAAAAACACTTTCTAAGGTTAGGTTTGGAATAGAGAAAGAGACGGCGCCCTCTAAGTGCAGCAGTGAAGTTACTCAAATTTATTAAAAATGGCTAAAAAACACTCACATTAAATTAGTGGTGTAAAGGCACATCAGAGATGTAATGTTTCATCCGTATGTCCATGGGGACAACTCGCAGGGCTGTAAGGCAGGGTTTCCAGCATCTGACTTTTTGACCGATGGTTGGTGTTTTGGTCTATTCCATGTATTTCCTTGGAATGGTCAGAGTAATCGGGGTAGTGCTGGTAGCTGTGGTGCCCTTGGTCCGATGTTCAAGGAGTCGGTGTCCTCAGGAGACGGGCTGGACAAAGCGGCGCTTCGGAGCATGCATGCTCCTTCATCAGGCTTTACAGCCTGCCTTACAGCCCTGCGAGTCGTCCCCATGGACATACGGATGAAACATTACATCTCTGATGTGCCTTTACACCACTAATTTAATGTGAGTGTTTTTTAACCATTTTTAATAAATTTGAGTAACTTCACTGCTGCACTTAGAGGGCGCCGTCTCTTTCTCTATTCCATTGTTTCCTAGAGCTACTTCTTGCTTTAAGACTGGCAGCCCTTTAGGGTACAGCCTGTACTGCTGATCCCCCTCACGGACCACTTTGACGATCTACATAGACCCTGAACTTCTCATTGTGGATACTGGTGTGTGGATATACCCAAAACCCACACAAAAATCGATATACTTTGGCTATATAAATACGATCAATTTTTTATACTAACATTCTGTGATCATACTACAATATTTTTGGGATCCCCAGTGAGCGCCATATTACCCTCCTCTGCTAAGGTTAGGTTTGAACTTCCCTTTTTCTAATTTGAGGTCATGTCCCCATGTTTTTGTTCTTAGCTTCATATTGAATGTAGAAAGGCCCCATGCCTCCTTCGTTCTAATGAGAACCTCCGAAGCCAGAGATAGCTGACATCCTTCTGTATATGGTGGGTTGTGAGGCATAGTGGGTGCAAAGTAGCCAGAGTAATTGGGCGCCAGACACTTTTTGAATGCAAAAGAGATTTTATTTCTCTTAACAGAACTTTGGGAGAGAGGGTCAGGGCCAGGACACCCTTAGATAGTTGCAAGGTTAATTGGCAGACTCTGAGCCTTCAACAGGAGGACAGCCATGCAGGGAAAAGCATCCAGCAAGATGCCACATCTGCACATGTAGAATCTGGCAACAGTCTTTAACGGTTCATAGCACAAAGTGTAATGGTTCCTTCACTTGTACTACAATCACTTCTTGTAGTTCTTCAGCTCACTGAGCTCCCATTCTCTGCCTTTGAGCTCCACCAATCTTCACCGTAGTATCTTCCTCAAGCGTAAACCCCCACCCACACTTCTCTGCTAGGTCCCTTACTTGGCATTGGCACTCAAGATACTTCTCAAGCTTCACCACACTGGCCTGCTCGGTCCCTGGCTTGACACACAAGGCTGCTCTGCAAGCGTCACAGAACAGTCACTTCTGGTTGTACTTCAAGCCGCAATCCCAACCCTGTGCTGCTCTCTTGCTTCTAGATAGGCCATCAGACAGCCTAGCAGCCATATGTGCCCGGGATAGGCCCAATCTCCGGCCTAGTAGCCCGGGTAATACAACACGTGCCCAGGTGGCACAGAACACCAATCACCTGACTCTATCCAAATATATAGGCTCTCCCAGCAGGCCAATGGATACAAGAAAACCCCTGCCCATTGGCTGAGATACCTCATACATCCATAATCTGACCTTCTTTTAGCTAATGTCACCAGGTACCTAGCTACCTAGCGGCAGAAGCGATTTGTACAGCAGTGCCAGACTTAGGAAGAAATCAGATGATCCCTAACAATTAGCCAAGATAGCTACTCTTGGCAGGTAAATTTAGGAGCAACCCTGCCTAAACCCCAGAGTGCTACATGAACATACTTTATTCACACCCCTAATGTATTTAAAGGTTTCAGTCATGTCCCCCTTACCCTTCTTTCCTCTAAACTTTACATACTATGGGGATTATTTACTAAAGACAAATCCACTTTGCACTTGTAGTTTGCACTAGTAGTGCAACGTGGATTTGCCTTTTGCAATTAAACCCCCTATGTTCCTGCAGTCTCTCCTGAAATAATTTATCCTTCAGACGTTCCACTATATTTTACCCTGGCTGTCTCTGGACTCATTTGACTGTATGAATATCTTTTTATAAGTGAGTTCTCCAGAACTGTGAAGTCTAAGGCTAGCCATAAATTCTTAGCCTGAGCTGTGGATGAGGGACTCAGTTGAGTCCCTCATTCACATTAAACAGCATTGATGGAAGAATCTACACTGCTCTCTATTGTATTCAAGCAGTCAAAGAACCTGCTGCTGCCTGGATCCTTGAACTTTGACTGTATCTGATTGAGCGCAATCACTGTTCAGCCCACACTTTTCTATTTGGCTCCTTTGATTTTAAAATCAACTTTTGTTGGAGCTGGCTGGTGCCAACACGGCCACCGAGGGCTCACATTTCAGTCAATTCTACAGAAATAAGCCAACATTCATGCCATGTATGGTCAACGTAACTGAACATCTATCTACCTCCTTCTTTCTGGTGATTCCGCTAGTGATGCACCCCAGACTTCTATTCATTTTGCCCACCTCTAGGCTATACTGTTTGCTCATTATACAATAATCCTGAAATAAGTACCACCAAATCATTTACCTCTGTAGTTCTGGCCAGCACTGTCCATGTAGTGTATACTATTATGTCATTGTTTTTAATTAAGTGCATTATTTTGCATTTGGAAATGTTGAACTGCAGCTTCCACTGCTTTGAGCAATTTTCCAGCCGTGCCAAATCATGTTCCATGTTAAAAAACCCTCCAGGAATATTAACCCTATTGCATACCTTTGTGTCATCAGCAAAAAGACAAACCTTGTCCAACAAGTCTTCAGTTATATCACTCAAAAATAGATTAAATATAATAGTACAGAGCTGCGTGGTACATTACTAGTGACTGGCCTCTGTTCTGTATGAGCCCCATTTACAACCACAATCTGGTATCAATCCTTTAGGAAACTTTACATCCACTGAGCTACTCAAGGGTTAAAGCCTAAGTTTAGTCAAAAAAGGTTTTAAAAAATTAGTACAAGTCCTTACAATCAATGTGATGTGTCTTTTGCACTAATGGCTGCAGAATAAGTTGAAATCTTCCATCCTCCGATTCTCTTCCCTTCATCCCCACTGCGATGATCTTCGAATGTGGGTAAACAGAGCAGAGGGACCTGTCATATGTACTCATATTTGCCCCCCTGCCTACCCAGTTCATAGAAGGTGTACTATAGCTTTTATGAATTAAAAATTCTATGATGAAGGACAGATGAAGGACAGAAGGATGAATGAAATGTATGCCTCCTCCATTCATAGATCATTTTATGAGAGGTCCTTCAGCTCTATTACTCTCTGCCACACTAGAAAATTACAGTGGTGGGGGTAGGGGGATCAGAGGTCAGAAGATTTCAACTAATTCTGCAGCCAACAGGATAGGAGACATATTGCACTGACCGTAAGTAATGTCCTTTATGGTTATCGTGGCATGGAGAGGCAGAATGGGGAGATTGTAAACAAAGAATTTCCCTGTTCTGCCTAGAAACATGACAGGGATCTACTGCTCCCAGTAATCAGGAGCAGTGATCTCTGTCATGTTCTAGTGAGCCCATCCCCCCTACAGTTAGAACACACTGAGGGAACACACTTAACCCCTTGATCACCCCCTAGTGTTTAACCCCTTCCCTGGCAGTGGCATTTACACAGTAATCAGTGCATTTTTATAGCACCGAATACTGTATAAATGTCAATGGTCCCAAATAGAGTCAAAAGTGTTCGATCTGTCCGCTGCAATGTCCCAGTCATGATAAAAATCTCAGATCGCCACCATTACTAATAAAAAAAAATTATAATAAAAATGCCATAAATCTATCACCTATTTTGTAGACACGATAACTTTGGTGCAAACCAATTAATATACGCTTATTGCGATTTTTCTTTACCAAAAATATGTGGAAGAATACATATTAGCCTAAACTGAGGAACAAATTCGTTTTTTTTATATATTTTTGGGGGATATTTATTATAGCAAAAAGTAAATAATATTGCTTTTTTTTCAAAATTGTCGGTCTTTTTTTGTTTATAAAGAAAGAAAAAACACCGCTCCAAGATAGCCCCCCAGGGCAAAAGCTCTTCCTCCTATCAATGAGCCCCAGGTGCTGGCTGATACATACACAATAGGCAGGTAGGCAGAACAAAACTCTGGATAGCCGCACACTGGAAAAAGACTTGAAATCCTGTATTTTATTGAAAAATGGTAGGTCACATCACATCAAGTAATCCACAGCAAAAGGGAAAAGGGGGGGGTGCAATAAAGCATCAGCTTTTAATATTTATTATATTATATATTTATACTTTTGCAATAAAACATTTATGAAACAAAAAAAAAGGTTTTGTCCCTTTTCTTATTAGATTTATCCATTTCCCCTTCTTTCTGTGCTTTAGCACCACTAATAGTATGTTCGGCCACCTTTTGTCTGTTTTATATACTTCTCTATCAGATACACTTTCTGTTTTCATGTACCGGTATCTCCTATATGCTTATTTTCTTCTCTATCACTATCCTACTTACCTCTGTAGTGAACCATATTGTTCTTTCTCCTTCAAAGCTGGCCATACATTATACAAATTTTTCGTATTCAACTTCCTTTAGATTTACCTTCAACTATATGGTGTAAGGGCCTTACCTAATTGCATACTAATTGAAAGTGTTTAGGTTTGACTTTCTGTTATATGGTTTTGGCAAATCTAAAGAAAAGTTGTACAAAAAAATTCCTCCAGGATGGTAGTGTGTATACTGATATAGTTATTTCCCAGTCATTTGAATCCCTGAACCCTGTGTTTCTAATCACAACAAAGTCCATGTTATCCCTAAAAAAGCATGTTAACTAAACTACGATCATTAGAACACATTATGTGACAAACACTGCTGTCTGCCAGAATCTTTAACTGGATTCATTACATCATCAGGCAGATCCGTAGAAACACAAACCATTGCATTTGTTTTTCCTGCTGTAAAAAGAAATTGCATTCCTTGTCAAATCAATTTCTGACACCCATTTCTCAATTTTAAATGCATATCTAAAATACTCCTAAATTTTATACAAAGTAGTTCAATACCCTTGTGTAAGGGGAACAAACCATGTTTTTTTGTACAGCTCAATATCGGACCACCTGCTATCACCTAGCATAACAGTAACTGCACACTGCAATTTGAAAGACATTCCCTTCTTTGTACATCATAGACAGATAAGACTTCTGAAAATCCTACACCATCCTGGGACATTGATGCCAAGGTGCACACCAAAATTGACATTGCACTCTTGACTAACTTTCTTGACACCTCTTATCTTATCTCTACTGACAGCAACACCAGGTAAAAACCCAACTTCTTTTGACACGTTCACACCATTTCCTAACAAAACACCTTCTACATTTGAATTGTTAACAAGACAATGGCTTCTCCCTTAAAGAAAAGCTCATCCATAACACTTATTTAGTTTGTAACATCTGATCCAAAATGTACTTTTCCCAAAGCAATTTTTTTCTCAGATATCTCCATTCTGTGCCTTGAAGGATCACAATTCTCACAATTAGCTATGCTTGCAATTTTTGCATCACCCCTTTTTATGGTCTACAGTCCTCACTCTTTCAGACCCAACAGTTGTCCACACTTCCTGTCCCATGCAAAGCTTTTGAAGAAGATGTGGCTTTTTTACAGTAGCTTAGCAGAACAATTTGGCTTAGATAGATTCCTGATAATAGACCAAAGGGCACAAACCAAGGAATCTAGACAAGTAACATTGCCACATAGCCTGGAAATCTGCATACAGACGGGACAGCAACTCAGCATCCAAAGAGTACCATGAAAAACAACTGCCAAGTCAAACAAGTATTTCACTGAACTAAACCAGACAGTGTCCAAACTTTTTACTAAAATATAAACACAGATTCTTACCAAGGACAGTCCGCTCTCTCTCCAACCTGTGCTGTTTTCAAACTATTGATGTTCAACGTGTGTACTTCTGTTCTGATGCGCTCACAATGATCAAACTTTAGTTACTAATCCACTTAAATACCACAATTTATCACAATAGCTTACCCCACTTACATATGCTAATTGAATTGCATCTGTTACTCCTAACAGTCTGCAATAAATTACAATTATACTAGTACGAACAATACCTAGTAAGTGATCGCCATTAACAATGACAACTCACAATACCAAAATTAAATAAGCAAACACCACCATGCACTCCTTTACTATTCTACTTACAGTACATTGAAAAAGATTTCATACCCCATATTTCCACATTTTGTCATGTTAAAACCAAAAACGTAAATGTTTTTATTGGGATTTTATGTGATAGACCAACACAAAGTGGAACATAATTGTGAAGTGGAAGGAAAATAATAAATGTTTTTTACCATTTTGTAGAACCACCTTTCACTGCAATTAAAGCTGCAAGTCTTTTTGGGTATGTCTTTATCAGATTTTTACATCTAGAGAGTGACATTTTTGCCCATTCTTCTTTGAAAAATAGCTCAAGCTCTGTCATATTGGATGGAAAGCATCTGTGAACAGTCATTTTTAAGTCTTGCCACGGATTCTCAATTGGATTTAGGTCTGGACTTTGGTCCATTCTAAACATGAATATGCTTTGATTTAAACCATTCCATTGCAGCTCTGGCTGTATGTTTAGGGTCATTGTCTTTCTGGAAGGTGTACCTATGCCCCATTCTCAAGTCTTTTGCATACTCTAACAGGCTTTCTTGTAAGAATGCCCTGCATTTGGCTCTATCCTTCTTCCCATCAACTCTGAACAGCTTTCCTGTCCCTGCTGAAGAAAAGCATCCTCATACCATGATGCTGTCACCACCATGTTTCATGGTGGGGATGTTGTGTTCAGGGTGATGTGCAGAGTTAGTTTTCTGCCACACATAGCACTTTGCTTTTAGGCCAGCAAGTAAAATTTTGGTCTCATCTGACCAGAGCACCTTCTTCCGCATGTTTGCTGTGTCCCCCACATGGCTTATCGCAAACTGAAAACGTGCCAGGGTTGGGCTCAGCCCTTCCTTCTCTGAGCTGGCCACTCAGCTGTCAGCTAATTGCCAGCTAATATATCTCCACAGCTACTCACCTGTTGATGATATCCTGCTTGTCAGACCTACCTACTTAAGCCGTCCAGCCCAGAGGATTTCTGACTTCGCCTTGGTCAACATCACAGAGACTCCTGCATTAATGTTTAAAGACTTGCTTGGCTGACATCCCTTCTGGCTCCAGATCCTGCTTGCTGTTCCACTACTCTGACTAATCGCTAAAAAAGGTAAGGACCCCTCACTTTCAGGATCGTACCTCCCAATCTCTCTAATCAATATAGATGTCAAAATCCTATCCAAAAAAATTGCGTAGCGCTTGGCCCACCTAATCCCCTCTTTATTACACCCGGTTCAATCGGGATTTGTCCAGGGACGCTCGGCCACCCTAAACATACACAAAGTTCTGATGGCGTTAGAATATGCTAGAACCCTGAACAAGATGTCGCCACAATGTCACTTGATGCCGAAAAGGCTTTTGACAATATCAGTTTGTCCTGGCTATTCAGAGTGATTGTGCCCAATCGTGCATTTTTTACAGCGAATGTACGAATCCCCAACTGCGCGTCTGGTCACCCCCGATTTTATCTCTGATACAATCCGCCTGACAAAGGGAACTAGACAGGGATGCCCTCTCACCCCTCTACTTTTCAACGTCGCTATGGAGTCTTTATCCAGACTACTCAACTCACCTGACGGGGTCAGTGGCATCACAATAGGTAACCAAACTCTCCGTTCTGCCCTATTTGCGGACAACATATTGCTGTTCTCCACCAAAGACTTTCATAGACTCCGAAGATTCTTCCAGGCTTTTGAACTGTGCTCAGGCTTTTGAATTAACTTCGACAAAAGCGAAGATCTATCACTCCATCCCAGGATGTCTGCCAAATGGTGACACCGGTCCCCCTTTGCCAAAGCAACGCAACATATTACATATCTGGGCATTCATATCGGCTGAGAACCATCCTCTTTATATACACAAAAAAAATGTAAATGGTGTAGTTTGCATGCCTACTCTACCTTATGCAGATCATACCTCTTCTATTAAAGCACTCTGATGTAAAAAAAATCCACAGGGCATTGTCCGCCTTTTTATGGTCTCGCAAAAAATCACGCATTCTCCACTCAAATCCTAACAAACTAGCAACATACCTCAAGTCAAGTGTACTCATCAAGGACACAATTATAGCCTGGAGAGGGGTACGGAGACTGCTGGGACTACCCTCCAGTATTTATTGCCACCTGCCAATCCAAGGCAACCCTATGTTTCTCCCATCCACTGTACACAAAGCCTTTTAACAATGTGGCTTTTTCTCATGGTCTCTTGGATACCGTCAAGGATGAGATAGTAGCCTGAGATATACCCACTGAGCTGGAGACGTTGATCACGTTTGCCATCTTCATTGATTCCAGACTCAGAGAAAGACTCTCTTTAAGCAGTGCTTGCAAAAGCCTCCTGTACGTATGTCTCTGATCTTTGCAGTCCCACCATTGCCTCACTCACACCTCCAATGCCTCCTGGTACCGAGTCGGTCAGTGAAGGTGAACCTATGCATTTGGGTTTCATGAGTCTCTCTGTGGATGAGAGAAACTTTAAAAGGAGGGAGAGATTGTGACTTTATTGTGGCTAGGCAGGTCACTTTTTGAAATCTTGTCCTACTCGTCCAGGAAACATCCGAATCTTCAGGTCCTGTCATGGACAGACCTTAGATGGCATTGTTATGTCCCCAGTTATCCAGAAGGATAAGCCCCTGGTGTCGGTCTCCCTTTCGTGGGCTGAGTCGTCCATCGAGATATAGGCTCAAATTGACTCTGGGGCTGCAGGCCTGTTCATTGATGCTGCCTTTGTATCGAAGCATTCGATTCTGCTGCATGCCATTGAGGCTCTTGACTAGGGATGAGCCGAACACCCCCCGGTTCGGTTCGCACCAGAACTTTCGAACGGACCCCAAATTCGAACGAACGTTAGAACCCCATTGAAGTCTATGGGACTCGAACGTTCGAAATTAAAAGTGCTAATTTTAACGGCTAATATGCAAGATACTGTCCTAAAAAGGGTTTGGGGACCTGGCTCCTGGCCGTTTTGGGGGGAGCACTGATTTTAATGATGATTAAAGTGAAAAAAAGTGAAATATTCCTTTAAATATGGTGCCTGGGGGGTGTCTGTAGTATGCCTGTGAAGTGCCACGTGTTTCCTGTGTTTAGAACAGTCCCTGCACAAAATGACATTAAACAGAAATAACATCATTTAAAACTGCTATATGGTTGAAAATCATTGAGAAAAATGGCATGGGTAGCCCTCCCTGCCCATTACCAGCCCCTTTGGGTCTGGTACGCATATTAAGGGGAACCCCGTACCCATATTAAAAAAAGGAAATGCGTGTGGCCCCCAGGCCCTATATACTCCAAACAGCAGTATACAGGCGGTGCAAACAAGACAGGGACTGTGTAGGTTTGTTGTGTTAGGCTCGGTTCACACAGGGGGGCGACACGAGGCGACACGACTTGCCGTGCCGCGATCTGACAAGTCGCCCCCGTTCTGTACTACGGAACCGTTCTAAGAGGAGCGACTCGAGTCGCTCCGACTTAGAAAAAAGGTTCCTGTACTACTTTTGGGCGACCTCGGGTGACCTGCATTGACTTCTATACAGAAGTCATTTGCAAGTCGCCGATGAGGTCGCGGCAGGTCGCCTCGTGTCGCCCCCTGTGTGAACCGAGCCTTAAGTTGAATCTGTTTGTAATTTTCAACTGGTACATTTTTAAAGTGTAGCTCCAGTAGTAAATGTTTGTAAATTGGATGTTTGAAAGTAGGGGCCTGCCCTATATGCTCTGCAGAAATGGCGGAACAAGGTGTTGGTTTTGCCACAACATTGTAAGCCCTCAAAGTGACTCTTGATGGGCGCTGGAGCGCCCTGCTGTGAACGATTATATCAAGAATTGTAATTACATGCCATTGTTGAACAGTGGTAGAAAAATTGAACTTTGGTGGTTGTGGTGCTGGTGCCACAACACTATAAGTCCTCAGTTACTCTGGGTGGGCACAGGAACGGGCCCTCCTGTGAAAATGATATAAAGAATTGTAATTACATGTCCCTGTTAAACAGGGGCAGAAAAATTGGGCCTTAGGCACTGGTGCTGGTGCCACCACACTGCAACCTTTCCCATATACTCTAGTTTTATTGCAGGAATTAGCCCTGCTGCAAAGCATTGCATCAAAAATTGTAATTAAACGCCCCTGTTAAACAGGGGCAGAAAAATTGGGCCTTAGGCACTGGTGCTGGTGCCACCACACTGCAACCTCTCCCATATACTCTAGTTTTATTGCAGGAATTAGCCCTGCTGCAAAGCATTGCATCAAAAATTGTAATTAAACGCCCCTGTTAAACAGGGGCAGAAAAATTGGGCTTTAGGCACTGGTGCTGGTGCCACCACACTGCAACCTCTCCCATATACTGTAGTTTTATTGCAGGAAATAGCCCTGCTGCAAAGCATTGCATCAAAAATTGTACTTAAACGCCCCTGTTAAACAGGGGCAGAAAAATTGGGCCTTAGGCACTGGTGCTGGTGCCACCACACTGCAACCTCTCCCATATACTCCAGTTTTATTGCAGGAATTAGCCCTGCTGCAAAGCATTGCATCAAAAATTGTACTTAAACGCCCCTGTTAAACAGGGGCAGAAAAATTGGGCCTTAGGCACTGGTGCTGGTGCCACCACACTGCAACCTCTCCCATATACTCTAGTTTTATTGCAGGAATTAGCCCTGCTGCAAAGCATTGCATCAAAAATTGTAATTAAACGCCCCTGTTAAACAGGGGCAGAAAAATTGGGCTGATGGCATCACCCAGAGCCAGAAATGTTCTTCCAACATATCAGCGGAGGAGGAAGAGGATAGACAATCAACATAACAGGACAGTCACTCAGCATCAGCATAGGCAGTCTTGAAGGGATGTGATATTTCAAAAAAAATTATTCGGTTACATCAGCTTCAGGTGCTTGGTAGCTGTGGGTGATCCAAGACTGATTCATCTTGATGAAGGTCAGTCGATCAACTGATTCGGTGGACAGGCGCACCCTGTGATCGGGAAACAAAGCCACCAGCAGCACTGAAGGTGCGTTCCGAAAGAACGCTGGATGCAGGACAGGCCAGTAGCTCAACTGCATACTGTGCAAGCTCTGGCCAGTGATCCATCCTCAAGACCCAGTAAGCCAGAGGATTTTCGGTGGGAAAGGTGTCCAAGTCTGACCTTGCCCCTAGGTATTCCTGCACCATGTAAATTAGACACTGGCGATGGTTGCTGGAACCGATCATACCTTGGGGCTGCAGACTAAAAAATTGTCTGAAAGCATCAGTCAGACGGCCACCTTCTCCACCGCTCCTTCTGACCGATGCCTCAGCAACACGTTGTCCAGGACCAGGAGTTTGTAACCTCCCAGTCTCTGGGAACGTGTTGCACAGACCTTTCTGCAAGGCCTCCCGGAGATGTCTCATCCTCTGCTCCCTCTGCGATGGCAAGATAAGGTCGGCAACCTTACCCTTGTACCGTGGATCAAGGAGAGTGGCCAGCCAGTAATGGTCCCTCTCCTTGATCCGAAGAATACGAGGATCCTTCCGCAGGCTTTGCAGGATCAGGGAGGCCATGCAGCGTAGGTTAGCTGAGGCATTAGGTCCGGAGTCCTCTGGGTCACTAAGGGCAACATGATCCGCAGCTACCTCCTCCCAGCCACGTACAAGTCCACGTGTTTCTTGGGACTGTAAATCATCCCTACAAGACTGCTGCTGCTGATGCTGAGTGCCAGCCTCCACCTCCATGCTGACACAATCATCCTCCTCCTCTTCCTCCTCCTCATCCTCTTCCTGTGTGATGGGTGGCACAGCAGGAACACTGTCTGGATAAAGGGGGCCTTGAGAGGCAAGGAAGTCCTCCTCTTCCTGCCTCTGTTCTGCCTCAAGTGCCCTGTCCATTATTCCACGCAGCGTATGCTCCAAGAGGTGGACAAGAGGTACAGTGTCACTGATGCATGCACTGTCACTGCTCACCATCCTTGTGGCCTCCTCAAACGGTGACAGGACAGTGCATGCATCCCTGATCATGCCCCACTGGCATGATGAGAAAAGACCGAGCTCCCCTGACCCTGTCCTGGTGCCGTAGTCGCACAGGTACTCATTAATGGCCCTCTGCTGCGTGTGCAGCAGCTGCAGCATGGCCAACGTTGAGTTCCACCTGGTGGGCATGTCACATTTAAGGCGGTTCTTGGGCAAGTTCAACTCCTTTTGGAGCTCAGCCAGCCGAGCACAGGCATTAAATGATCGGCGGAAATGCACACAGACTTTCCTGACCTGCTTCAGGACATCCTGTAAGCCGGGGTACCTGCCCAAGAACCGCTGCACCACCAGGTTAAGGACGTGAGCTACAAAGGGCACATGGGTCAGTTGTCCCTGTCGGAGGGCGGAGAGGAGGTTGGTGCCATTGTCACAAACCACCATTCCTGGCTTAAGCTGGCGTGGCGTCAACCACCTCTCGGCCTGCCCCTGCAGAGCTGACAAAACATCCGCCCCAGTGTGGCTCCTATCCCCCAAACAAACCAGCGCAAGCACGGCATGGCATCGTTTTGCCTGCGTACTTGCGTAGCCCCTGGAACGCCTACGGAGCACCGCTGGTTCTGAGGACAGAGCACTGGAAGAGGCCATGGAGGAAGAAGAAGAGGAGGGGGTGGAGGAGAGAGGTGTGTCACAACCAATAGTAGCATTTTGGAGGCGTGGTGGCGGAACAACCTCCAACACTACTGCACCTTGTCCTGCATCCTTCCCAGCTGCCAGAACAGTGACCCAATAGGCCGTGAAAGACAGGTAACGTCCCTGTCCATGCCTGCTGGACCATGAGTTAGCGGTAATATGCACCTTACCGCTGACCACCCTGTCCAGCGAGGCAAGGACATTGCCTTCCACATGCCGGTAGAGAGCCAGAATCGCCTTCCGTGAGAAAAAGTGGCGTTTGGGAACCTGCCACTGAGGAACCGCACATTGTACAAACTCATGGAAGGGGGCCGAGTCTACCAACTGAAAAGGCAGCAGTTGAAGTGCTAGCAATTTAGCCAAGCTAACATTCAACCGCTGGGCATGTGGATGGCTGGGATTGAACTTCTTTCACCGGTCCAGCAGCTGGGGCAGGGACATTTGCCTGCTATAATCGGATGTGGGTGTACAGCTAGCAGAGTGCCCGGAAGCACTTGGCTGTGACACACCTAAATCTACACCTTCATTCCTCTCAGAGCAGGTTTCAGAGAGGACTGAAGGTCTAGTGGGGTTGGAGATGCCAGCTGATGAGGAGCAAGGAGAGGTCCACTTTGTTCTTTGGTGTGGGTCTTTGAGGTACGCTTGCCAACGAGCTGCATGGCAGGTCAACATATGTCTGGTCAAGCATGTGGTGCCCAAGCGGCTGATGTTTTGGCCACGCGAGATACGCTTGAGACATATGTTGCAAATAGCAGCGGTGCGATCTGATGCACTCGTCTCAAAAAAGGCCCACACCAAAGAACTTTTAGAATAACGCGCAGAGGCAGCGCCCTGCACAGGCGGAGCTCTGCGGTGTGATTCAGTCGGTGTGCTGCCCCTAAGCTGGCCCCCGGAGGGCATCCTGCCTCATTGGACATGTGCCTCCTCCTCCTCCTCCTCCTCCTCTCTCCTTCCAGGCACCCACGTGGAGTCAGTGCCCTCATCATCCCCTCCCTCTTCATCGCTGTAGCAAACCTGGCAGTATGCTGCAGCTTGTGGAACATGACTGCCAGATTGCTGTCCTTCTTGGGCATCCCCTCTCTCTGCGCTCACGCTACTGCCTTCCTCTAGCTGAGTGTCATCATCAAAGCCTACAAAACACTGGGCATCCTCCTGGAGCATGTACCCAACACTGTGCTCAAAGAGTTCAGGAGACTCCTCAGGAGGACGTGGTGGGTCTAGGGAAGGAGTCACTGATGATGACATTGAGAGGAGGGAAGACGATGCATTGGCAGCTGCTTTGCTAGTACCCTTAGACTGGGTGAGAGAGGATGAGGAGGATGAAGAGGGCTTGGTCATCCACTCTACCAAGTCGTTGGCATGTTGCGGTTCAACATGTCCAGCTGCCGAAAAGAAGGACAAGCGTGTCCCATGGCCACGTGCTGATGACAATGCACCGCGTCCACGACCAGCACTGTTGTCTCTAGACACAGAGCCTGCTTGCCCTCTTTTATCGGCTCGCGCCTGTCTGCCTCTCCTTGCTGGCCTTCCAGACATGGCAATGGCCTGAAGGGAGTTGGGTAAAACAGCAGTGTAATGGAGTCACACAACACCCACTAAGCCCTGCAGAACAGCAATAAACGGTAGATACAGGTGTATATTGTGCTGGAGGCACAAAAAAAAACACTAATTCCTGCAGATGCCTTTATTATAGAACACCAGAGATAAAGGGGTATATACAGATGTATACTGTGCTGTGCTGGAGGCACACACAACTTCCAATAACTCCTGCAGATGGCAAGTCGGCTCAAATAGAGAAGAGCTATGTAGGTGGATATAGCGGTGTGTACTGGGTACAGAGCACGCAGACAGCACGCACAAGCTCCTAACACTACTGACTGCAAGCTCTATTATAAAAGATAGATCACTAGCTATATAGGTGAGGTGAATATAGCGGTGTATACTGCGGTCAGGGCAAGCAGACAACAACCACTACAGAAGAGCAAGATCGAAAATTGGCCGATAACGATCGGTGTGTACTGTGTTGAAGGTACACAGAACACCCACTAACTGCTTCAGGCGCCAACACACTACACAAGGCCGCCGCGCTGGCGGCCTTATATAGTGTGGGGCGTGTACTACACAGCCTGAGCTATGATTGGCCACAGGCATCCTGCCTGTGGCCAATGGTGGCTCTCCTCGCTGCTGGCACTGTGATTGGCCAAGCATGCGGGGTCACAGTGCATGCTTGGCCAATCATGAGCCAGCAATGCACTGCGATAACGGGCGAACAGCCGATGTTCGAGTCGAACGTATGTTCGACTCGAACACGAAGCTCATCCCTACTCTTGATGGGAGACCTCTACAGCCTGCCCATGTGACTCATGAGACTGTTCTGTTCTCCATGGCCATAGGGGCTCTTCACCATGAGAAAATCCAAATTCCAAGTTATTTCCTCACCTAAGTTTCCACTGGCTATTGGTTATCCTTGGTTACGGAGGCACAACCCCTCTTTTAATTGGCTACGTGCTGAGGTCCTCTCCTGGTTGCCACAATGCAGTAAGACATGCTTCCAGAAGGTAGCCAAGGTCCTGTGCACCTCTTTACTTTCCTCCCTGCCAGAGGAGTACCGTGACTTTTGCAATGTCTTTGACAAAGGACAAGCTGGTAGTTTGCCTCCACACTGATCGTATGATTGTGCAATTGACCTTCAACCTGGTGCCTTACTCCCTCGTGGCCGGGTTTACCCTTTGTCAGTCTTGGAGGATAAGACCATGGAGGAGTATGTTTCAGATGCACTTTCTCGTGGTTTCATCCGCAAAGTCTCGTCTCCTGCTGGTGCTGATTTCTTTTTTGTGAAGAAGAAGAGTGGTGAACTAAGACCTTGTATTAATTATAGGGGTCGCAATCATTTCACGATTAAGAATGCCTATCTGATTCCGTTGATTATGGAGGTATTCACAAAGCTTAATTTGAGAGGGGCATACAATCTCGTGAGGATTAAGGAGGGCATTTAATACCAGAACAGAAAAAGACAGTGAATCCCACGCCAGCTATTTAATGTAATGAAGTACTAAGCTGCTACCCCTAAACTGAGTGAGAAATCACTAGTGCAAGTTGAAAAAAATACCAGAACAGGCCATTATGAGTACCTCGAAATGCCTTTTGGCCTTTGTAATGCCCCGGCAGTTTTCCAGGAATTTTCCAAGTCCCTGGAGAGACACCACACAGATGTCTGTCGTGTGCTTCAGAAACGAAGAGAGAACAATTTCTATTGTAAATTGGAGGAGTGCAAATTCCATCATGAACAGGTTAAATTCCTGGGTTATGTAATTTCCACTGCTGGTTTTTCGATGGACCCAGAGAAACTTTCCACAGTCCTACAGTGGCCCTGACCCATGGGTTTACCTCCTCTACATCGTTTTCAGGGCTTTGCCAACTATTATCTGAAGTTTATTCAAACCCTTCCCCCAAGCCTGATGGATATGACCAGAAAGGACGGTAACCCACAGAGTTGGTCTCCGGAGTCCGTTAAGGCCTCATGAGAATGCTAAGGCTGCCTTTGTTTCTGTTCCTATGTTGGCACATCCTGATCCTATGTTACATTTTATCCTTGAAGTTGATGCTTCTGAGACTGGTGTTGGCGTCCTTCTGTCTCAACGTCCTACCTCTGAGAGTGCTATGCATCCTTGTGGCTTCTTTTCCAAGAAAATGTCACCTGTGGAGTGCAATTACGAGACTGGTGAGAGAAAGCTGCTAGCAATCATTTTAGCCATGAAAGAATGTAGACATCTCCTCGAAGGAACCACTGTTCCGGTTCTCATTCTTACTGACCATAAGAATCTCACATTCTTGTCTCAGGCTAAACTCCTCTCTCCCAGAAGGGCACGATGGGCTCTTTTCTTGTCTAGTATCAATTACTTTGTTTCATGCTTACCCGGCACTAAGAATGGAAAGGCTGAAGCTCTGTCACAACAATTTTCCTCTACTTCCAAGATGGAGTCGGTTCCTGTGATTCCTCCTGATCGTATTCTGGCTACTATTCGCACCAGTCTCACTTCTCCTTTGGATGAAAAAATATTTGCTGCTCAGGTCCATGCTCCTCCTGAGAAACCTTGTGACTGCTGCTTTGTCCCAGAGAGTCTCAATGCTGCCATGCTCCAGACCTACCATTCTCCCATGGCGGCTGGACACCCTGGGAAGAATCAACTCTTTTGGGCTATTTCCCAACAATTCTGGTGGCCTAGTCTACATGCTGATGTCTTCATAGCTGCCTGTTCCGTGTGTGCACAGAGTAAGACTCCACGACACCTTCGAGTGGGACTCCTACAACCGATACCCAATGGAGAGAGGTCCTAGACCCACCTGTCTATGGATTTCATTGTGGAGTTAACCAACTCCCAGGTCCACACAGTTATCCTTATGGTGGTTGACCGGTTTTTAACAATGTCTCATTGTATTCCACTTAAGAAGTTGCCCACTTTGAAGGAATCGGCTTTCATTTTTGCTCGGGAGATCTTTCGCTTATATGGGTGATTATCTCGGACAGGGGTAGTCAGCTTGTGTCCTGGTTCTGGCGAGCCTTTTTGTGCACAATTTGGAATTCAGCTTGCTTTTCTCCCCACAGTCTAATGGGGCCGCAGAACGAGCCAATCGGTCCTTGGAGCAATTCCTACGTTGCTATATTTTTGACCATCATAAGAACTGGTCAGACCTATTACCATGGGCAGAGTTTGCTCACAATAGTGCCTTGAATTATGCTTCCCGATTGTCCCCGCTTATGGCGAACTATGGTTTCCAACCTTCCATGAAAAAACTGATTTCAAAACTGATTTCAGCTGTAATGAATTTGGCAATATATATAAAACTCATTGAAAAAAACAGCATGGGTTCCCCCCCAGTCCATTACCAGGCCCTTTGGGTCTGGTATGAATATTAGGGGGAACCTCGAACCAAAATGTTTTTTTCAAATTGTGTGGGGGTCCCTCTAATATCCATACCAGGAGCTTCAGGTCTGGTATGGATATTAAGTGGAATCCTGTGCCAAATTAAAAAAAGGTGTAGGGGTCCCCCCAAAATCCATACCAGACCCTTATCCAAGCATGCAACCTGGCAGGCCACAGGAAAAGGGGGAAGAAAGAGCGCCCCCCTGAACTGTACCAGGCCACATTGCCCTCAACATGGGGATGGTGCTTTGGAGTAGCCCCCCAAAGCACCTTGTCCCCATGTTGATGGGGACAAGGGCCTCATCCCCACAACCCTTGCCCGGTGGTTGTGGGGGTTCCAGGCAGGGGGCATATCAGAATCTGGAAGCCCCCTTTAACAAGGGGACCCCCAGATCTCGGCCTCCCCCAAGTGAATTGGTAACAGGTACATTCTACCCCTACCATTTCACAAAAAACGTGTCAAAAATAGTAAAAAAGACAGGAGACACTTTGGGACAAGTCCTTTAGTAAAAAGCCATGTGACGTCGGAGGAAGGCGTGCTCGCTTATGTGGCTCCCCTCAGCTGTCACCGAGAAGCGTCACTCGACGGGAACCTCCAATGGAGGCGGAGAAGTTTCGGCTTTTTATTTTTTATTTTTCCGGCTCATCGGGCGACGTGAGATGGATTTACATCATGGGACATATTTTTTTTTTATTTTTTACAGGCATACACCCCCCAGGCGTGAAATTTAAAGGAATATTTCATTTTTATTGTTTCACTTAGAATTATTAAAATCACTGCTCCTGAAAAGTGTCAGTTTTTTAAAACTTTTTTTTGCATTGATGGGGCAGGACCCAAGTCCCCAAACACTTTTTATGACAATAACTTGCATATAAGACTTTTAATTTTTCATGTTCGTGTCCCATTTAATGGTTTTCATGTGTTCATCCAAATTTTTTGCCTGTTCACATGTTCTGGTGCGAAAACCAAACAGGAGGTGTTCAGCTCATCCATAGTAATAATCAACATGGATTCATGAGGGATCATTCTTGCCAGACAAATCTATTAACATTCGATGAGGGAGTAAGCTGCCATCTAGATAAAGGAAGGCCTGTGGATGAGGTATATCTGAATTTTGCAAAGGCTTTCAATACAGTTCACCATAAATGTTTACTTTACAAACTGAGGTCTGTAGGCATGGGTCATAGGGTATGTACCTGGCTCAAAAACTGGTTACAAGGGCATGTCCAAAGGGTGGTGATAAATAGTGAGTACTCAGAATGGTCTGGTATGGTAAGTGGGGTCCCCCAAAGATCTGTCCTGAGAAAGGCATTAAAGCACCATCTAGTGGGCAGTTTAAAAAATGTTAAATCTCACAGTACATATCTGGCCACATTAAAAATAATCTACATAGGTGTCCCGATGATAGCAAATCATGACCGCTGGAGTTACTTACAGGGCAGAGAAGATGTAGAGGCAGCCCACCCACAAGCTGACATCACTTCTGCCCTAGACCCACGGGGTCTCGAAAAACTTCTCAGTTTTTTAAACTGCCCACTAGATGGTGCTTTTCCCTTTCTATACACACACAGGAGCAGTGTAGGAAATCACATGCGATTCGGACAGGAATTGCACCACATTCCTTTTCAAACTGTATGCGATTTGTGACAATTTTTTTTTGTGTTGACGCAAATTGCACCACAAAGTATCATTACTCGGTATTGGCTAGTGCTTGACCATACTTTCCAATAAAAAATGATATCGGTGCAACCCTAATCTAAGTGTTTTTCTAAGGCCATTGCTAACACAAATACTGTTATAGTGACTTCACACAGCCTTCTATAGGACTAAAGTGGAAACGAATTGTCTCATAATCAGTTTTATGTAAGCAAGCTTTAAATAAACAGCTTTCAATGAGGGCTCTGATAGACACAGGTAAGTATCAGCCTTGAGCTTTTAATATTTATTCATTCAGAGTTAAGCCTTACAAGATCCATTATTTTAAAGTGTTGTATAGTGTTTTTTTGAAATTTTACCTACAGGTAAGCCTATAATAAAAAAATTAATATCACCTAATCCCTGTACGGTTTAGGAGATATTTGCTTTAAATGCAGCCGCTGACATCATGCGGCGCATGCGCTGTTAAGGCCCACCAGAAGGTCCAGCAGAACTGCCAGACCTTGCTGGGAAAAAGACTCCTGCGCACATGGGCGAGAGTGACGTATCGCGGCTTCGGCCACTCACAGCACTGGAGCCGTGATACTCCATATACTGCAATACTGCAACATGTCAGCTCCCTCAGCGTGGATCAGGTGAGATACTGGTGCATCGTTCTAAGGTGAGTATTTCATAATGAGCTAGTATGCACTGCATACTAGCTCACTATGCTTTTGCCCTGCAGGTTTTTTTTTTATTTTATTTTTTAAAACAAGGTGCGGGTTTACTACCGCTTTAGAAGAACAGTCACCTACCAAACCAGTTTCATTTTCATAAGCCAAAAATAATAGCTGCACAAACACTTGATTGTTCAAGTCACGTGTACTGTATTTCAACAGCCTAACATTTTTAAGCACATTTGGAATGCATGCCTATCTAATCCTCAAAGCTACACCCTTCTTTCTGCCCACTTTCAGAGCTGGGTTTTTAGTAACGCCTGCAATAAAAAGCTTGACCTGAGACAACATATGTTAAAAGTAATATACATAATAAAAAATAAAAAAATAAAACTGTCACTTGTAAAACTATAATTTCAATATTGACTAAAAATGTGCTCCCTTTTGAATAAACCGAAGTTGTCCATACACGAGCAGAACAAACTGCTTTCTTTTCTGCTGTGGGCAGTTGAGCTGCAACTTTCCCACACTATTTGGGAGACAATAGAAATGTACAGCCAAAAGTTTTGATAGTTACACAAATGTAAATTTTTACAAAGTCTGATGTTTTATGATGGCAACTTGCAAATAGTGATGGACGAACTTCCGACGGGACGTTTCGCGTACGCGGACCGCGAACGGGGCCGACCGTTCGCGAAACCGAACGTTCGCGGCGGGCCCCATTGACTTCAATGGGAGGCGAACGTTTCAAACCTTTAGGTCGAATTTGCAGCCACAGGATAATTATTAACTGGGCAAACGTAGTCCCACCACATGGCCAATGACATAACACATGTATGAGGTGAATTTGGGATCGATAACTACAAGCATTCTTTTTTTATATGGAGAATTGTTCTGACAATTCAGGACTGTGGAGCGCATGAAGGCAATGGAGGAGAGGGAAGGTCAGGGACCAGGGTAGGCAGAGAAGAGGGTGCAGGAGATGATCACCAGCAGCGTGACATACAGCAATGACACATGCACCGTGATAGAGGCATCTGACAACAGCACCGTGATAGAGGGCACTGACATCAGCAGCGTGACATAAAGCATTAACACCAGCACCGTGACATACAGCATTGACAGCAACACCGTGATACAGAGCACTGACATCAGAAGCGTGACATACAGCACTGACATCAGCACCGTGATATACAGCACTGACAGCAGCACCGTGACATACAGCACTGACATCAGAAGCGTGACATTAAGCACTCACACCAGCACCGTGATATACAGCACTGACAGCAGCACCGTAAGCAGCCCCAGGAGGAAGTCAGCACAGCACAGGGATGGTGTGATCCCCTCATAATAAGAACCCCCAGGTGAAAATCAGCACAGCACAGGGATGGTGTGATCCCCTCATAATAAGAACCCCCAGGAGGAAGTCAGCACAGCACAGGGATGGTGTGATCCCCTCATAAGCAGCCCCAGTAGAAATATGACACCGCTCAACCTCTTCAAAGAGGAGGGTAGGGGCATATAGTACGGTGTGCTTTTTTGGGACAAGGAAGTGAGCCAAATGAAGAAAGAAGGTCTGTGTGCTTGATTAAAAAAATTGTTTATAGACATATACATGGTCTACTGGTCACATGTGTTGAATTCCTCCGAGATCCATGCCTCATTCATTTTTAGAAATGTGAGGTAGTTAACACTGTCGTGAGCTAGGCGAGTACGCTTATCGGTCACGATCCCCCCTGCTGCGCTGAACGTCCTTTCGGACAGGACACTGGATGAGGGGCAAGCCAACAGTTCGATTGCAAATTGGGCAAGCTCTGGCCAGAGGTCAAGCCTGCCCACTCAGTAGCCAAGGGGTTCATCACTCCTCAGAGCTTCCACATCGGCCGTTAACCCAATGTAGTTGGACACCTGACGGTCTAGGCGTTCCCTGATGCTGGATCCGGATGACACCTGTCGATGGGTCGGCTGATAGAATGACCTCATATCCGAAGTCACCAACACATCTTCAAACCGGCCTCTTCTTGCAGGCGCTGTTGGATTGGTACCCGCAACTCCTTCTCTGGGAGTGGGAATTGCTCCTCTGCCAGCGCACGCAAAAGCAGAATGCAGCATTTCTCGAAGCAAGGCCTGGAAGTGCTGCATTCTGACAGCCCTCTGCGACGGCGGTAACATTTCCGCCATTTTGTGTTTGTACCGGGGGTCTAAGTACGTTGCCACCCAGTACTGGTCCTTGACCCTTATGCTTTTTATACGGGGGTCCCTATTAAAACACTGGAGCATGAAGGCCCCCATTTGCACTAAAGTGGAAGCGGTGTGGTGGCCTGGCTCCTGCTCATCATCCAGGATAATGCCGTCCTCTTCATTCTCCTCTCCCCATCCACGCACAACAGGGATCCCAGAAAGGTTTAAAGCACGCTCTTCTTGCTCCTCCTCATCCGCCCCGGCACCATCCTCCTCTGACTCCTCTTCAGACTCCTGTTGTTGACTTGTCTCAGATAGAGTAGCCCCCCCTGGGAATTCATCCAGCATTGCGACTTCCTCATCTTCCTGCTCCTGCTCCTCCACAGCCTGATCAATGACACAATGCAATGCACGCTCCATAAAGAAGGCATAAGGTACCATGTCACTGATGGCGCCATGGCTGCGACTGACCAGTTTGGTGATCTCCTCAAATGGCCGCAGAAGTCTGCATGCGTCGCGCATGAGCAGCCACTGGCGCGGTGAAAAAAAACCCAGCTCCCCAGAACCGTTTCTTTCGCAGAGTTCATACAGGTAGACGTTAACTGCACGTTTCTGCTGGAGCAGCCTATCAAGCATATAGAAGGTTGAGTTCCATTGCGTCGGGCAATCGCAAATAAGACGTCTGACCGGCAGATTGTGTCGCCGCTGAATGTCAGCAAGGCGAGCCATGGCCGTGTAAGATCTTCTGAAATGGGCCGAGATTTTCCTTGCCTGCCGCAAGATGTCCTGGACCCCAGGGTATTTGACAAGGAATCGCTGCACGACCAAGTTTAAGACGTGTGCCATGCATGGCACGTGCGTGATTTTGCCCTGTTTCAATGCGCTAAGCAGATTGGCACCGTTGTCACACACCACTTTACCAACTGTCAAATTGAGCGGTGTTAGCCACTGATCTGCCTGTGAACGCAAAGCTGAAAGGAGTGTCGGGCCAGTGTGGCTCTTGGCTTCCAGGCACAACAGACGCAGCACGGCATGGCAACGTCTCACCTGGCATGTGGAATCAGTTCTGGGGAGCTTGGGCGGTGCAGCGGAAGAGACGCTAGCAGCGGAAAAGGAGGAGCCAGCTGAGGAGGAGAGGGAGGAGGATGGAGTAGGAGGAGGAGGAGAAGAAGAGTCAGGCCTGCATGCAATCCGTGGCGGTAAAACCAAATCTACACAGGTGCCACGGGTTACATGCTTGACGGCCGTCAGAAGGTTCACCCAGTGGGCAGTAAAAGTGATATACCTTTCCTGCCCGTGTTTGCTAGACCACGTGTCTGTGGTCAGATGTATCTTGGCACCGATACTGTGTGCCAGAGATACATTCGCTTGCCGCTGAACATGGCCATATAGCTCTGGGATGCCCTTCTCTGAGAAATACTTCCTTCCTGGGACCTTCCATTGTGGTGTTCCAATGGCCACGAATTTGCGAAAGGCCTCCGAGTCCACCAGTTTATATGGCAGTAGTTGGCGGGCTATGAGTTCTGACAAGCCAGCCGTCAACCGTTGGGCAAGAGGGTTATCCGGCGTCATCATTTTTTTACGCTCGAACATTAGGCCCACGGAAGCCTGCCTTTTTGCAGAAAAACGTGAGCTTGACGTGATGGAAGGTGGAGTGGAGGACAATTGTGAGGAGAGAGGAGAAGTAGAAGACGAGGCTGGACGGTGAGAGCCTGCAGTGTGGCTTTGTGTGTTCTGTTGCTCCCACTTGGCTCGGTGATGGCTGCTCATGTGCCTTCTTAAGGCGGTCGTCCCTAGGTGAGTGTTGGGCTTACCGCGACTAATGCGTTGACTGCAAAGATTGCAGATGGCAACGCTATTGTCAGCAGCGGACACGTTAAAAAAAGCCCACACTGCAGAGCCATGTGCCGGTGTCCTGGGAGCGGCAGATGTGACCGTACATGGTCGATGACTCGCTCCTGATACATTTGCAGTCTGCTTTGTCCCTCCTGTGCAATGTAAGTTAGTCCTGCTTCTCCTCCCTATCTGCTGGTCCATATCTCCCTCTGAACTGCCCTCCTCTTCCTCTCTTGTGGGCACCCACGTGACATCACTAGACATGTCATCATCAACGTCACCTTCCCCACCGCTATAAGTAGAGATCTCGGAGTAGGCAGCAACACCGGGGACCAACCTCCTCCTTGGGCTGATCTGGGTACTGTCGTCAGACTGCTGAGTAGCGGTTGTTGCTACCTCCTCTTCCTGATCCAATACCAAGAGTGGCTGCGCATCAGAAATGTCCTCTTGATATGGATTGGAAAATAATAACTGTGACTCAAGCGGAAGGTATGTGGTGGTGGTGGTGGTGGTGTTGTTGGTGGTAGTGTCTTTGGGGGTGCACATAGCAGAGAGTGAAGAAGACGGTGCAGATCGAGAGGATGAGGAGGGTGCAGAAGAGTAAGGCTGAGTGAGCCACTCAACCAAGTCTGGTGCGTCCTTTAAAGTAATTGAACGCACCTTCTGCAACTTCCCACTTTGGCTCAAGGCTGTTGCTCCTGCCCACCCCTACCACCCCCGCGGAAGGGCCTGCCTCTTCCTCTGCCTGTCATTTTTTAAATGACCCTGTGACAAAACTCTTAGTCCCTATACCGATGAAGGACTGCTGCAGTATAGGGCAGCGGTCAGCAGTGGTGCACCTCAACCCTATCTATTGTGGACCGATACCGGTCCTTACAGAACAGCAGACTGTGCCTCACTCAACCCTATGTACTGTAGCACCCTTCACCAAGTTACCAGTCCTTATAAGGACCTTTGTGGACCAAGTAGGTTGTGTGTGACTGATTAGCAGACTGTATGTCAGTCCCTATACCGCTGAAGGACTGCTGCAGTATAGGGCAGCGGTCAGCAGTGGTGCACCTCAACCCTATGTATTGTGGACCGATAACAGTCCTTATAGAATAGCAGACTGTACCGCACTCAACCCTATGTACTGTAGCACCCTAGACCAAGTTACCAGTCCTTATAGGAACTTTTGTGGACCAAGCAGGTTGTGTGTTAGTGTTAAGCAGACTGTACTTCAGTCCCTATACCAATGAAGGACTGCTGCAGTATAGGGCAGCAGTCAGCAGTGGTGCACCTCAACCCTATGTATTGTGGACCGATAACAGTCCTTATAGAATAGCAGACTGTACCTCACTCAACCCTATGTACTGTAGCACCCTAGACCAAGTTACCAGTCCTTATAAGAACTTTTGTGGACCAAGCAGGTTGTGTGTTAGTGATTAGCAGACTGTACATCAGTCCCTATACCAATGAAGGACTGCTGCAGTATAGGGCAGCGGTCAGCAGTGGTGCACCTCAACCCTATCTATTGTGGACCGATAGCGGTCCTTACAGAACAGCAGACTGTACCGCACTCAACCCTATGTACTGTAGCACCCTAGACCAAGTTACCAGTCCTTATAAGAACTTTTGTGGACCAAGCAGGTTGTGTGTTAGTGATTAGCAGACTGTACGTCAGTCCCTATACCAATGAAGGACTGCTGCAGTATAGGGCAGCGGTCAGCAGTGGTGCACCTAAACCCTATCTATTGTGGACCGATAGCGGTCCTTACAGAACAGCAGACTGTACCTCACTCAACCCTATGTACTGTAGCACCCTACACAGACCAAGTTACCAGTCCTGATAAAGAGCTTTGTGGAACAAGTGAGTTGTGAATGATTAGCAGACTGCAGCAGAAGGGCAGCAGTCAAGTATAATATTCTTTCTATATTTGGAAGAAAGAATATTATACGTGTACAAGCCTATTACCATACCACTGATACCAGTCCTGAAAAGAACCTTTGTGGAACTAATAGTAACAGCAAGTCTTTAAACTGACCCTCACTGCCTGACACACTGCTTCCTTCCTGTCCCTATACAAAGTGGCAAAAAAGAGGAGACTGGAACGATTAGTGGTTACTGGAATAGCTCTTTTGTGGACCTGATAGTAACAGCTAATGATGATGATGATGATGATGACTAATCTGACTCTCCCTGTAGCACACACCGTCCTGTCCCTTTCTCTAAACTGACAAAAGACACTCAGGCTGCTGCAAGAATCAGTAGCACAAACCTATATACACCTAACACCTATACCAGTCCTGAAAAGAACTTTTGTGTACCAAATAGCTAGCGATTTATCTCTCCCTACTCCACACAGCAACCTTTCCCTATAGTGACAGAATAAAGAATGTAAAATGGCCACCGGATCGGGTGTATTTATAGGTTAGGGGGAATGTCCAAGTGTCCATGTGCTGTCATGTCTCAATTGGCTGTCCTGTACCCCATGATGGATGTGTCATCATAGGTCAAAGTTCTTTTACAAATTAAACACGTAAGTCCACCGGGGCGAACGACGGCAATAGGCGGGCGAACGAGCGGACCGCGAACGACCGAAATTCGCCGCGAAACGACCGCCGGGCGAACCGTTCGGCCATCACTACTTGCAAATACTCCAGAATGTTATAAAGAATGATCAGATGAATTGCAATTAATTGCAAAGTCTCTCTTTGCCTTGAAAATGAACTTAATCCTGTAAAAAAAATTTCCACTGCATTTGTGAAGAAGGTCTCAGGGTGCCCAAGAAAGTCCAGCAAGCTCCAGAACCGTCTCCTACAGTTGATTCAGCTGCGGGATCAGGGCACCACCAATGCAGAGCTTGTGTCTGTGTGCACAGTGAGGAAAAGTCTTTTGGAGGATGGCCCGGTGTTAAGAAGGGCAGGAAAAAACTGAAAAAACATCAGGGACAGACTGATATTCTGCAAAAGGTACAGGGATTGGACTGCTGAGGACTGGGGTAAATCCCCTTTCCAATTGTTTGGGGTGTCTGAAAAAAAACGTCTGGAGAAGAAAAGGTGAGCGCTATCATTAGTCCTGTGTCATGTCAACAGTAAAGCATCCAGAGACAATTCATGTGTGAGGTTGTTTCTCCGCAAAGGGAGTGAGCTCACTCACAATTTTGCCTAAGAAGAGAGCCATGAATAAAGAATGGTACAAAAATCCCCGAAGAACCACTTCTCCCAACCATCCGAGAAAAGTTTGGTGAGGAACAATGCCTTTTCCAGCATGATCGAGCACCTTGCCATAAGACAAAATTGATAACTAGGGATGAGCTTGGCATTCGAGTCGAATGCATGTTTGACTTGAACACTGGCTGTTAGCCCATTCAGAGAAGCCAGAACTCTGTGGGCCATTTGCGCCAAATTTGTGTGGCGCTCACAGCCCACAATACACTGCGCCATCGCAGTGCATTGCTGGCTCATGATTGTCCAAGCATGCACTGTGACCCCACATGCTTGGCCAATCACAGCGCCGGCAGTGAGGAGAGCCATAATTGGCCACAGGCAGGATGCCTGGGGCCAATTATAGCTTAGGGGGTTTAGTACATGCCCCACACTATATAAGGCAGCCAGCGTGGCGGCCTTGTGTAGTGTGTTTTCCGGCATCTGCAGGAGTTAGTGGGTGTTGTTTGCCTCCAGCACAGTATACACCTGTATCTACCCTTTATTGCTGTTATTCTCTAATAAGGCCATCTGCAGGAGTTAGTGGGTGTTGTGTGCCTCCAGCGCAGTATGTACCTGTATCTACCCTTTATTGCTGTTGTTCTCTAATGCAGCCATCTGCAGGAGTTAGTGGGTGTTGTGTGCCTCCAGCACAGTATACACCTGTATCTACCCTTTATTGCTGGTGTTCTCTAATATAGCCATTAGGGATGAGCTTCGAGTTCGAGTCAAACTCATGTTTCGCTGAACAGTGAACAATTTGGGCTGTTTGTGGCAAATTCGAAAAGCCGGAACATCCTGTACAAGTCTATGGGAGAAATTTAAAGTGCTAATTTTAAAGGCTAATATGCAAGTTACTGTCCTAAAAAGTGTTCCGGGACCTGGGTCCTGCCCCAGGGGACATGGATCAATGCAAAAAAAAGTTTTAAAAAAATGGCCATTTTTTCAGGAGCAGTGATTTTAATAATGATTAAAGTGAAACAATAAAAGTGTAATATTCCTTTAAATGTCGTACCTGGTGGTGTCTATAGTATGCCTGTGAAGGGGCGCATGTTTCCCGTACTTAGAACTGTCCCTACACAAAGTGTCATTTGTGCAGGAAAAAAGTATTTTAAAATCACTATATTGTTGGCTCCCGTAATACAGAGAACACTCAATGAGTGTTCTCTGTATTTGCTGACATTTCATTCATTCATTGATTTTAAAAAAAAAAGCGTGGGGGTTCCCCTAAATTCAATTACCAGGCCCTTCAGGTCTGGTATGGATATTAAGGGGAACCCTGTGTCAAATTAAAAAAAAGAAATTGACGTGGGGGTCCCCCTAAATATCCATACCAGACCCTTCAGGTCTGGTATGGATATTAAGGGGAACCCCACATCAAATTAAAAAAAATTGACGTGGGGGTCCCCCTTAAAATCCAAACCAGACCCTTTATCCGAGCACGCAACCTGACAGGCCACAGGAAAAGAGGGGGGACAAGAGAGCGCCGCCCCTCCTGAACCGTACCAGGCCACATGCCCTCAACATTGGGAGGATGCTTTGGGGGTCTGTGACCCCTCGTTCCCATGTTGATGTGGAGAAGGGTCTGCGGGCGGGGGGCTTATCAGAATCTGGAAGCCCCCTTTAACAAGGGGACCCCCAGATCCAGCCCCCCCCTGTTTGAAATGGTAAGGGGGTACAAAAGTACGCTTACCATTTCACAAAGAAAGTGTAAAAATGGTTAAATAAGACAAACACACTTTTGAAAAATTCCTTTATTAAAAATAAAAAAAGGATTCCAGCGGTGCTAATCCACTCTTGCTATCCAGCGACGGATCTCCGGGGTCCAGCGATGGATGATCATATCCAGCGATGGGGGATCTCAGTCCAGCGCTGTCCATACATCCGTCTTCTGTCTCCTCTGTGGAGACACTGCGGGGATCCCAGCGCTGACGTTTCCTATATTAGGAGGGCGGGGCCACCCGTCACCTGACCCCGCCTCTGATGCTGGTGAGGGGAGCCAGGGATTCCCTAATGACGTTTGGGTGACCCGCCCCCTCTGATGTAACGGAAACCTGCGTTACATCAGAGGGGGGCGGGGTCATCCATACGTCACTGGGGAACCCCATAGCTTTCCTCACCAGCGTCAGAGGGGGCGGGGTCAGGTGACGGATGGCCCCACCCTCCAAATATAAGAAACGTCAGTGCTGGGATGCCCACAGTGTCTCCGCATTGGAGACAGAAGACGGATGTATGGGCAGCCCTGGACTGAGAGATCCCCCGTCGCTGGATATGATCATCCATCGCTGGATAGCAAGATTGAATTAGCACCGCTGGAATCTTTTTTTTATTTTTTTTATTTTTAATAAAGGAATTTTTCAAAAGTGTGTTTGTCTTATTTAACCATTTTTACACTTTCTTTGTGAAATGGTAGGGGTACTTTTGTACCCCCTTACCATTTCAAACAGGGGGGGGGGCGGGATCTGGGGGTCCCCTTGTTAAAGGGGGCTTCCAGATTCTGATAAGCCCCCCGCCCACAGACCCCCACAACCACCGCTCCGGGTTGTGGGGATGAGGACCTTCTCCACATCAACATGGGGACAAGGTGCTTTGAGGGGTCACAGACCCCCAAAGCATCCTCCCAATGTTGAGGGCATGTGGCCTGGTACGGTTCAGGAGGGGGGGGGGCTCTCCCGCCCCCCCCTCTTTTCCTGTGGCCTGCCAGGTTGCGTGCTCGGATAAAGGGTCTGGTATGGATTTTTAGGGGGACCCCACGTCAATTTTTTTTAAAATTTGATGCGGAGTTCCCCTTAATATCCATACCAGACCTGAAGGGCCTGGTAATTGAATTTAGGGGAACCCCCACGCTTTTTTTTTTTTTTTAATCAATGAATGAATGAATTGTCGGCTAATACAGAGAACACTCATTGAGTGTTCTCTGTATTACGGGAGCCGACAATATATCCGCAAGTGATTTTAAAAGACTTTTTTTCCTGCACAAATGCAGGGACAGTTCTAAGCACGGGAAACATGCGCCCCTTCACAGGCATACTATAGACACCCCCAGGTACGACATTTAAAGGAATATTACACTTTTATTGTTTCACTTTAATCATTATTAAAATCACTGCTCCTGAAAAAACGGTAGTTTTTAAAAAAAATTTTTGCATTGATCCATGTCCCCTGGGGCAGGACCCAGGTCCCCAAACACTTTTTAGGACAGTAACTTGCATATTAGCCTTTAAAATTAGCACTTTAGATTGTGAACGTTCGAGTCCCATAGACTTTAATAGAGTTCTAAAATTCACACAAAGTTTAGGTCTGTCCGCAGGTTCTGGTGCGAACTGAACAGGGGGGTGTTCGGCTCATTCTTAATAGCCCTCTCCAGGAGTTAGTAGGTGTTGTGTGCCTCCAGCGCAGTATAAATCTGTATCTACCCTTTATTGCTGGTGTTCTCTAATAAAGGCATCTGCAGGAGTTAGTGGATGTTGTGTGCCTCCAGCGCAGTATACACCTGTATCTACCCTTTATTGCTGTTGTTCTCTAATACAGCCATCTGCAGGAGTTAGTGGGTGTTGTGTGCCTCCAGCACAGCACAGTATTCACCTGTATCTACCCTTTATTGCTGGTGTTCTATAATAAAGTCATCTGCAGGAGTTAGTGAGTGTTTTGTGCCTCCAGCACAGCACAATATAACCTGTATCTACCCCTTATTGCTGCTGTTCTATAATAAAGGCATCTGCAGGAGTTAATGGGTGTTGTGTGCCTCCAGCGCAGTCTACACCTATATCTACCCTTTATTACTGTTGTTCTCTAATGCAGCTATCTGCAGGAGTCAGTGAGTGTTGTATGCCTCCAGCACAGCACAATATATACCTGTATCTACCCTTCATTGCTGGTGTTCTCTATTACAGCCATCTGCAGGAGTTAGTGGGTGCTGTGTGCCTCCAGCGCAGTATACACCTGTATCTACCCTTTATTGCTGGTGTTCTCTAATACAGCCATCTGCAGGAGTTAGTGGGTGTTGTGTGCCTCCAGTGCAGTATACACCTGAATCTACCTTTTATTGCTATTGTTTTCTAATACAGCCATCGCCACGATTTAGTGGGTGTTCTGTGCCTCCAGCGCAGTATACACCTGTATCTACCCTTTATTGCTGTTGTTCTCTAATACAGCCATCTGTAGTAGTTAGTGGGTGTTGTGTGCCTCCAGCACAGCACAGTATTCACCTGTATCTACCCTTTACTGCTGGTGTTCTATAATAAAGGCATCTGCAGGAGTTAGTGAGTGTTGTGTGCCTCCAGCACAGCACAATACACACCTGTATCTACCCTTTATTGCTGTAGTTCTCTAATACAGCCATCTGCAGGCGTTAGTGGGTGTTGTGTGCCTCCAGCACAGAATACACCTGTATCTACCCTTTATTGCTGGTGTTCTATAATAAAGGCATCTGCAGGAGTTAGTGGGTGTTGTGTGAATCCAGCGCAACATAGTATACACCTGAATCTACCCTTTATTGTTGGTGTTCTCTAAAACAGCCATCTGCAGGAGTTAGTGGTTGTTTTGTGCCTCCAGCACAGCACAATATGCACCTGTATCTACCCTTTATTGCTGGTGTTCTGTAATACAGCCATCTACTGGAGTTAGTGGGTGTTGTGTGCCTCCAGCACAGCACAATATACACCTGAATCTACCTTTTATTGCTATTGTTTTCTAATACAGCCATCGCCAGGAGTTAGTGGGTGTTGTGTGCCTCCAGCGCAGTATACACCTGTATCTACCCTTTATTGCTGTTGTTCTCTAATACAGCCATCTGTAGTAGTTAGTGGGTGTTGTGTGCCTCCAGCACAGCACAGTATTCACCTGTATCTACCCTTTACTGCTGGTGTTCTATAATAAAGGCATCTGCAGGAGTTAGTAGGTGTTGTGTGCCTCCAGTGCAGTCTACACCTGTATCTACCTGTGGCAGCACGCAGGTAAAGTCACCTGGTTGTATCCAGGATGGGAAATATGTGTGCCCTAGATTCAGGCTTTATGCATACTTGTATAATTAGAGGGGAAGAGTTAATGAGCCCAGCTGAAGTAAGTGGGCTCATTAAGACCTCTACAAAAAACCCCAGCATGCTTAGGGAGATGCTCCATCCTGGAACCAGTTTTGTGTTGTATAGACTGGGGAGTGTGACACTTGTTCTGTGCGGTGAGTTAACGCCTGTGTGGCAAACCTCTACAACAGAGACAGGGACTGGTGCTGCACAAGGCTGCACTCAGTTGTTAGATAGGGAATCTAAGTGTGTAATTAGAGGTCAAGCTGACCAAGGATTTATTTTCATGTTTTATTTTTGTTTGGCTGTGATATGTTTCACTGCATGTAGCATGAATAAACCGCATCTTTTGTTTGTTTGCATCTGCTGTGCCTGATTTTGTGTTGTGAACCCATCCAGGGGGTCACACACACCGAGCTAACCCCTCACAGTTGGTGGAGAATTTTGGCAGTTTTTTTTTTATTTTATTTTTTTAAGGCCAGCATGGAGGAGATACTGAGACAGCTGGCTCTAGCAAATGCAAATCAGCAGCAAACAAATGTGGGTTTACAAAGGAGCCTTGCAGCTCACCAGCAGAGTCTGGAAGCTCAGCAGAAAGCTCACCTGCAGAGTTTGGAAGCTCAGCAACAAGCCCAGCAGCAGACAAATGCAAATCAGCAGCAGACAAATGCAACTTTGCAGCAGAGTCTGGAAGCTCAGCAGAAAGCTCACCTGCAGAGTTTGGAAGCTCAGCAACAAGCCCAGCAGCGATCTGAAGCCCGCTTCATAGACCTGTTGCAGAAGCAAGAGCAGAGTTTTCAACAGCAAATAAAGACATTGATACAGCAACGTCCGCAGACCAATGAAGCAAGTGGTTACAATAATACCGCATCCTTTGGTGTGAGCCGTTTACTGACAAAAATGACTGGAGAGGATGATCCGGAGGTGTTTTTGACCACATTTGAAAGGACTGCTGAAAGGGAAAAGTGGCCTAAGGAGCAATGGGCTGGACTGGTGGCCCCTCTGTTAACTGGGGAATCGCAGAAAGCTTATTATGACCTAGAGCCTGACCAAGCAAAAGACTATGTGGTACTAAAAACAGAAATATTGGCACGGCTGGGTGTCACCCTGGCCGTCCGGGCTCAGCGTGTGCATAATTGGACTTTTCAGGTTGGAAAACCCCCCAGATCTCAAATGTATGATCTCATTCACCTGAGCAGGAAGTGGCTGCAGCCAGAGATTTTGACCGCACCAAACATTGTGGAACGTGTGGTTATGGATCGTTTCCTGAGAGCTCTTCCTACTGCCATCCAAAAATGGGTAAGCCATGGAGACCCAGAAAATGCAGATAAACTTGTGGATCTGGTTGAGAGGTACTTGGCTACAGAGAACTTGACCACCTCTTCCAGGGACTCACGGACTTTCCATCCTAAGACCAGATCATCCCCAGTGGCGGGTAAGATGACTCCAAGGGGTGAGGGTGGAGAGAGTGAGAGGATGGGAGTTCTACCTAAGGTCTGGCGGGAGCAGCCCGGGAAGCCCAGGCTGCAAGAGGCAGCGAAAAAGATTATTTGCTACCGTTGCCGGCAAGAGGGACATATTGCAGCCAATTGCCCAGTTGTAGATGAGCCTATGCAATGTGACTTTATAAGGGAGAGACGTCAGTCGCTGTTTGCGACAGTTGCATGCACTGCCATTCGGGGACCTGAGAAACATTTATGTAAAATGTGTATTAATGGTAGAAATGTTGATGTGTTGCTGGATTCAGGTAGCCTGGTAACATTGATAAAAGCTGAATTAGTTACTACAGAGGTCTCTGGGAAGAACAAGGTGGCTGTTATTTGTGTGCATGGGGACACCCGAGAGTATCCTGTAACTTCAGTGTTTTTTGAGACCCCCAAAGGTAACCTCTCTCATCAGGTGGGGTTAGTGTCTCACTTACCACATGATGCTATTGTGGGAAGGGATTTTCCAAAATTCTGGGAACTCTGGGATTGTCCTGAGCCCCCCACTGGTGCCCCTATAGACCAGGAAGATGACCAGAAGTCCTCTGGCAGTGGTGAGGACTCTCCTGAATTTCCCTTGTCGGTATTGGTGGGGGAAACTCGAGAAACTGGGGAGGAGCCAACATCCTCAGATGAAAACATGCCGTCTGTGGAATTTTCAGATCTTGAGGTTCACAGGGAAAATTTTGCCACAGAACAGTTAAAAGATCCCACCCTAATAAAGGCACGGGAAAATGTGGTGAAAATAGATGGCGAAGTTAGTGAACCCAGATAAGACTTGCACTTATCCGTACTTCACTATGGAAAGGGACCTGCTGTATCGAGTGGCTCAAAGGGCAGAAGAAACCATTGAGCAACTTGTGGTGCCCAAACCTTACAGGAAGTTGGTGTTAGAATTGGCCCATGGGCACATTCTGGGAGGTCATCTGGGGACCGAAAAAAACCAGAGAGAGGGTACTGCAGAGATTCTATTGGCCTGGGGTCATGAAGGAAACAGAAAATTATTGTTCCTCCTGCCCTGTGTGTCAGAAGTCGGCACCTATGCCACATTTCCGTAACCCGCTGGTACCTCTTCCTATCATTGAGGTCCCCTTTGAGAGGATCGCAATGGATTTGGTAGGTCCGATAATGAAGTCTGCTAGGGGGCATCAGTACATTTTGGTGATATTGGACTATGCTACCCGTTATCCGGAAGCAATTCTTCGAAATACCTCGGCCAAAACCATAGCCAAAGAGCTATCTCTTGTTTTTTGCCGCGTGGGTATTTGTAAGGAACTGCTTACGGACCAAGGTACACCCTTTATGTCCAGGGTTATGAAAGAACTATGCAAGTTGTACAAAGTGACACAATTGCGTACATCTGTGTATCACCCCCAAACAGATGGGTTGGTTGAAAGATTCAACAAAACCCTAAAACAAATGTTAAAGAAGGTGGTGGATAGAGATGGAAAGAATTGGGACTGTCTAATACCCTATCTGATGTTTGCCATTAGGGAGGTACCCCAATCCTCTACGGGTTTCTCACCCTTCGAGTTGCTCTATGGGAGACACCCAAGAGGGCTGCTGGATATTGCCAAGGAAACTTGGGAAAATGAGAGTTCTCCTCACAGGAGCGTGATTGAGCATGTCGCCCTGATGCAAGATAGAATTGCACAGGTAATGCCAATCGTAAAGGAACATTTGACCCAAGCGCAGTTAGCACAGCAGAGAGTGTACAACCGTGGGGCCAAGACCCGTACTTTTTCCCCGGGGAATAGGGTCTTGGTGCTAGTCCCTACGGTTGAAAGCAAATTTCTGGCCAAATGGCAAGGTCCATACGAAGTAATTGAAAAAATTAGTGAGGTGAACTACAGGGTTAGACAGCCAGGAAGGCGAAAGCCGGAGCAGATATATCACGTCAATCTGCTGAAAGCCTGGAGGGATAGGGAATCCCCAGTCGCAGAGACTTTGTCACAAGCACAGCCTGATTGCTTAGTTCCTGAGGTTGGAATAGCAGACACCTTATCGAAAGCCCAACAACAGGAGGTTAAAGAGTTTGTACTTCGTAACAAAGAGATTTTCTCTGAGCTGCCGGGACAAACATCTGGCGTAGAGCATGACATTATCACCCCGCCAGGAGAAAGGGTAAAACTAAAACCTTATTGAATACCAGAGGCCCGACGGGAGGCAATACGTGGGGAGGTTCAAAGGATGCTGGAATTGGGTGTGATAGAGGAGTCCCAGAGTGACTGGTCCAGTCCTATCGTACTAGTGCCCAAACCTGATGGGAGCTGGCGGTTTTGTAACGATTTTCGACAATTGAATAAAGTTACAAAATTTGACACCTACCCCATGCCGCGTATAGATGAGTTGATTGACCGGCTGGGAACAGCCCGATATATGACAACTCTTGATCTCACCAAAGGGTATTGGCAAATTCCCCTGGCCGAGTCGGCCAAGGAGAAAACTGCGTTTGTAACCCCAGATGGGGCATTCCAATATAAGAGAATGCCGTTTGGGTTACAAAATGCACCGGCAACGTTCCAGCGGAAAATGGATAAGATTCTGAGGCCCCATCAGAAATATGCTGCAGCTTACCTGGATGATGTGATTATCCATAGCACAGACTGGGTCTCACATTTGCCAAAAGTACAAGCAGTCCTAGACTCTATCCGGGAAGCTGGGTTTACGGACAATCCAAAGAAGTGTACCATTGGACAGGAGGAGGCCAAATATCTTGGGTACACTATTGGGAGGGGGGTGATAAAACCCCAAGTCAATAAAGTCGAGGCCATACAGAGTTGGCCACGTCCCAACAGCAAGAAACAGGTACGAGCCTTTCTGGGAATCGCTGGCTATTATCGACGATTCATTCCCCATTTTGCTTCTCAGGCTGTGCCCCTCACCAACCTGACAAAAGGGAAAGAGTCGGTCATGGTTAAATGGTCCCCAGAGGCTGAAGAAGCATTTCAGTCCTTAAAAACAACCTTATGTAGCCAGCCAGTGGTGTACTCACCAGACTCTAAGGACTTCGTGTTACAAACTGATGCATCAGACGTTGGGTTAGGAGCAGTGTTATCCCAGGTCTGGAACGGGGAAGAGCACCCAGTCATTTACCTCAGCAGGAAGTTGAAGTCCCATGAGGTAAATTACGCCACGATTGAGAAGAAATGTTTAGCAGTGAAGTGGGCTCTAGATTCCCTTCGGTACTATCTGCTAGGTAGGCACTTTGACCTGGTGACTGATCACGCTCCTTTAAAGTGGATGGCTCAAAACAAGGAGACCAAAAGAAGGGTAAATAGGTGGTTCCTGGCCCTACAAGAATTTAACTTTACAGTTAAGCATCGCCCTGGTGTTAAAATGGGGAATGTGGATGCTTTGTCTCGGATACATGCATGTCTGACTGCTTGTGTTACAACCCCAAGGTTGAAACAAGAGGGGGGGGGGGGGTATGTGGCAGCACGCAGGTAAAGTCACCTGGTTGTATCCAGGATGGGAAATATGTGTGCCCTAGATTCAGGCTTTATGCAGACTTGTATAATTAGAGGGGAAGTGTTAATGAGCCCAGCTGAAGTAAGTGGGCTCATTAAGACCTCTACAAAAAAAAACAGCATGCTTAGGGAGATGCTCCATCCTGGAACCAGTTTTGTGTTGTATAGACTGGGGAGTGTGACACTTGTTCTGTGCGGTGAGTTAACGCCTGTGTGGCAAACCTTTACAACAGAGACAGGGACTGGTGCTGCACAAGGCTGCACTCAGTTGTTAGATAGGGAATCTAAGTGTGTAATTAGAGGTCAAGCTGACCAAGGATTTATTTTCATGTTTTATTTTTGTTTGGCTGTTATATGTTTCACTGCATGTAGCATGAATAAACCGCATCTTTTGTTTGTTTGCACCTACAACGCTGTCTGCTGTGCCTGATTTTGTGTTGTGAACCCATCCAGGGGGTCACACACACCCGCTGCCGAGCTAACCCCTCACACTACCCTTTATTACTGGTATTCTCTAATACAGCCATCTGCAGGAGTTAGTGGGTGTTGTGCGCCTCCAGTGCAGTATATACCTGGATCTACCCTTTATTGCTGTTGTTCTCTAATACAGCCATCTGCAGGAGTTAGTGAGTGTTGTGTGCCTCCAGCACAGCACAATATAAACCTGTATCTATCCTTTATTGCTGGTGTTCGCTAATAAAGCCTTCTGCAGGAGTTAGTGGGTGTTGTGTGCCTCCAGCACAGCACAGTATATACCTGTATCTTCCCTTTATTGCTGCCATTCTATAATAAAGGCATATGCAGGAGTTAGTGGGTGTTGTGTGCCTCCAGCGCAGTATAAACCTGTATCTACCCTTTATTGCTAGTGTTCTCTAATACAGCCATCTGCAGGAGTTAGAGAGTGTTGTGTGCCTCCAGCATAGCACAATATACACCTGTATCTATCCTTTATTGCTGGTGTTCTCTAGTACAGCCATCTGCAGGAGTTAGTGGGTGTTGTGTGCTATTTTTGGCAGCTGGACGCGTTGAGCCACATCATGCCGAAGACTTGGTAGAGTGGATGACCAAGCCCTCTTCATCCTCCTCATCTTCTCTCACCCAGACTCAGGGTACTAGCAAAGCAGCTGCCAATGCATCCTCTTCCCTCATCTCAATGTCATCATCAGTCATGCCTTCCCTAGACCCACCATGTCCTCCTGAGGAGTCCCCCAAACTGTTTGAGCACAGTGTTGGGTACATGCTCCAGGAGGATGCCCAGTGTTTTGAAATCTCTGATGATGATACTCAGCTAGAGGAAGGCAGTAGCATGAGCGCAGAGAGAGGGGATGCTCAAGAAGGACAGCAACCTGGCCGTCATGTTCCACTAGCTGCAGCATACTGTCAGGTTTGCTCCAGTGATGAAGAGGGAGAGTATGATGAGGTCACTGACTCCACGTGGGTGCCTGATAGGAGACAGGAGGAGGAGGCACATCTCCAACGAGGCAGGATGCCCTCCGGGGGCCAGCTTAGGGGCAGCACACCGACTGAATCACACCGCAGAGCTCCGCCTGTTCAGGGCGCTGCCTCTGCATGTTATTCCAAAAGTTCTTTGGTGTGGACCTTTTTTGAGATGAGTGCATCAGATCGCACCGCTGCTATTTGCAACATATGTCTCAAGCGTATCTCGCATGGCCAAAACATTAGCCGCTTGGGCACCACATGCTTGACCAGACATATGTTGACCTGCCATGCAGCTCATTGGCAAGCATACCTTAAAGACCCACACCAAAGAACAAACTGGACGTCTCCTTGCTCCTCATCAGCTGGGATGTCCAACCCTCTAGACCTTCAGTCCTCTCTGAAACCAAGTACTTGCGGGCACTCTGCTAGCAGTACACCCACGTCCAATTGTAGCAGGCAAATTCCCCTGCCCCAGCTGCTGGACCGTCAAAAGAAGTTCACTCCCAGCCATCCACATGCCCAGCGGTTAAATGCTAGCGTGGCTAAATTGCTAGCACTTCAACTGCTGCCTTTTCAGTTGGTAGACTCGGCCCCCTTTTGTGAGTTTGTGCAATGTGTGGTTCCTCAGTGGCAGGTCCCCAGACGCCACTTTTTCTCACGGAATGCAATTCCGGCTCTCTACCGGCATCTGGAAGGCCATGTCCTTGCTTCGCTGGACAGGGCGGTCAGCGGTAAGGTGCAAATTACCACTGACTCATGGTCCAGTAAGCATGGACAAGGACATTACTTATCTTTCACGGCCCATTGGGTGACTCTTCTGGCAGCTGGGAAGGATGCAGGACAAGGTACAGTAGTGTTGGAGGTTGTTCCACCACCACACCTCCAAAATGCAACTACTGGTTGTGACACACCTCTCTCCTCCACCCCTCCTCTTCTTCTTCCTCCATGGCCTCTTCCAGTGCTCTATCCTCGGAACCAGCGGTGCTCCGTAGGTGTTCAAGGGGCTACACAAGTACACAGGTAAAAAGATGCCATGCCGTGCTTGCACTGGTTTGTTTGGGGGACAGGAGCCACACTGGGGAAGATATTTTGTCAGCTCTGCAGGGGCAGGCCGAGAGGTGGTTGATGCCACGCCAGCTTAAGCCAGGAATGGTGGTTTGCGACAATGGCACCAACCTCCTCCCCGCCCTCTGACAGGGACAACTGACTCATGTGCCCTGTGTGGCTCACGTCCTTAACCTGGTGGTGCCGCAGTTCTTGGGCAGGTACCCGGGCTTACAGAATGTCCTGAAGCAGGCCAGGAAAGTCTGTGTGCATTTCCACTGATCATTTAATGCCAGTGCTCAGCTGGCTGAGCTCCAAAAGGAGTTGAACCTGCCCAAGAACCGCCTTATATGTGACATGCCCACCAAGTGGAATGTTGGTTATGCTGCAGCGGCTGCACATGCAGCAGAGGGCCATCAATGAGTATCTGTGTGACTACGGCACCAGGACAGGGTCAGGGGAGCTCATTTTTTTCTCAACACGCCAGTCAGGGATGCATGCACTGTCCTGTCAGCGTTTGAGGAAGCCACAAGGATGGTGAGCAGTGACAGTGCATGTATCAGTGATACTTTACCTCTTGTTCACCTGTTGGAGCATACGCTGCATGAAATAATGGACAGGGCACTTGAGGCAGAACAGTGGCAGGAAGAGGAGGACTTCCTTGCCTCTCAAGGCCCCTTTATCCAGACAGTGTTCCTGCTGTCCCTCCCATCACACAGGAAGAGGATGAGGGGGAGGAGGATGAGGAGGAGGAGGATTGTGTCAGCATGGAGGTTGAGCCTGGCACTCAGCATCAGATGATTTACAGTCCCAAGAAACCCGTGGACTTCTACGTGGCTGGGAGGAGGTAGCTGCGGATCATGTTGTCATTAGTGACCCAGAGGACTCTGGACCGAATGCCTCAGCTAACCTACACTGCATGGCCTCCCTGATCCTGCAAAGCCTGCGGAAGGATCCTTGTATTCTTTGGATCAAGGAGAGGGACCATTACTGGCTGGCCACTCTCCTTGATCCACGGTACAAGGGTAAGGTTGCGGACCTTATGTTGCCGTCGCAGAGGGAACAGAGGATGAGACATATCCGGGAGGCCTTGTAGAAAGGTCTGTGCAATGCGTTCCCAGAGACTGGGAGGTTCCAAACTCCTGGTCCTGGACAACGTGTTGCTGAGGCTTTGGTCAGTCACAGAAGGAGCGGTGGAGAAGGTGGCTGTCTGACCGATGCGTTCAGAAAATGTTTTAGTCCGCAGCCCCAAGGTATGATCGGTTCCAGCAACCATCGCCAGCGTCTGATTTACATGGTGCAGGAATACCTAGGGGCAAGGTTAGACTTGGACACCTTTCCCACCGAAAATCCTCTGGCTTACTGGGTCTTGAGGATGGATCACTGGCCAGAGCTTGTAAGGTAGGTACTCCTGCGCTAAAAGGGATTTATGATATATTCAAATAGTGGGTGCTGCATCCACCGTATGGACCAAACTCGTGTCCAAATTTGTGTAAATTGTGGAGAAAGGGGGGTGGTGTTGCGCTCCTTATAATGTATTTTTCTTGTGATGTGTTACCACAATATTGTCAAAATATCAATTATATATCCGACTGTTCTTTATCACAATTATCGGTAAGTTGCATAAGTGCAAAATCAATAAATAATCTAAATTACTTGGTAAATATGTTAAAAAAGCATAGTAGTTTTTCACTTGTGCAAAAACAGCAAAAAACAAAATAAACAATATCTAAGTGATATAAATATTATCAACATAAAAAGTGTAGCTATAGGGGGTTATATCGCTGTGCAATATATATAGAACATAGGTGAATGGTTCATACAGTGACTGGTATACAAACGAATAAAGCAAGACATACCAGTCACTGTATGAACCATTCACCTATGTTCTATATATATTGCACAGCGATATAACCACCTATAGCTACACTTTTTATGTTGATAATATTTATATCACTTAGATATTGTTTATTTTGTTTTTTGCTGTTTTTGCACAAGTGAAAAACTACTATGCTTTTTTAACATATTTACCAAGTAATTTAGATTATTTATTGATTTTGCACTTATGCAACTTACCGATAATTGTGATAAAGAACAGTCGGATATATAATTGATATTTTGACAATATTGTGGTAACACATCACAAGAAAAATACATTATAAGGAGCGCAACACCACCCCCCCTTTCTCCACTGGCCAGAGCTTGCACAGTATGCAATTGAGCTACTGGCCTGTCCTGCATCCAGCATTCTTTCGCAACGCACCTTCAGTGCTGCTGGTGGCTTTGTAACCGATCACAGGGTGCGCCTGTCCACCGATTCGGTTGATCGACTGACCTTCATAAAGATGAATCAGTCTTGGATCACCACCAGCTACCAAGCACCTGAAGCTGATGTAACTGAATAATTTTTTGGAAATGTCACATCCCTTCAAGACTGCCTATGCTGATGCTGAGTGACTATCATGTTATGTTGACTGACTATCCTCTTCCTCCTCAATGATCCCGCTGATATGTTGGAAGAACATTTTTGGTTCTGGGTGATGCCACCAGCCCATTTTTTCAGCCCCTGTTTAACAGGGGCGTGTAATTACAATTTTTAATGCAATACTTTGCAGCAGGGCTCATTCCTGCACTCCAAATAGAGTATATGGGAGAGGTTGCAGTGTCGTGGCACCAGCACCAGTGCCTAAGGCCCAATTTTTCAGCCCCTGTTTAACAGGGGTCTGTAATTACAATTTTTGATGCAATGCTTTGCAGCAGGGCTCATTCCTGCACTCCAACTAGAGTATATGGTAGAGGTTGCAGTGTATAGGCCCAATTTTTCAGCCCCTGTTTAACAGGGGCATGTAATACAATTTTTGATGCAATGCTTTGCAGCAGGGCTCATTCCTGCACTACAACTAGAGTATATGGTAGAGGTTTCAGTGTATAGGCCCAATTTTTCAGCCCCTGTTCAACAGGGGCATGTAATACAATTTTTGATGCAATGCTTTGCAGCAGGGCTCACTCCTGCACTCCAACTAGAGTATATGGGAGAGGTTGCAGTGTTGTGGCACCAGCAAGCAGTGCCTAAGGCTCAATTTTTCAGCCCCTGTTTAACAGGGGCATTTAATTACAATTCTTGATATAATATTTCACAGCAGGGCCTGTTCCTGTGCAGTAACTGTGAGGACTTATAGTGTTGTGGCACCAGCACCACCACCACAACCACCAAAGGCCCAATTTTTCTACCACTGTTCAACAATGGAATGTAATTGCATTTCTTGATATAATTGTTCACAGCAGGGTGCGCCTGTGCCCACCAAGAGTCACTTTGAGGGCTTACAGTGTTGTGGAAACACCAACACCGTAGGCCCCCATTTCTGCAGAGCATATAGGGCAGGCCCCTACTTTCAAACATCCAACTTACAAACGTCTCCTACTTGCAAACGGAAGGAGACAACAGGAGGTGAGATGAAAAAAGATGGATGGCAAAAAAAATTATACAGGGGTGATAACCCTTCCTTATGTTTTCCAAAAATCTTAAAAATAGATTTTTGGACTGGAGCTAAACTTTAAAAATGTACCAGTTCAAAATTACAAACAGATTCTACTTAAAGCAAAAAACCTACACAGTCCCTGTCTTGTTTGCACCGCCTGTATACTGCTGTTCTGAGTATATAGGGCCGGGGGCCCGCGCCTTTCATTTTTTTTAATATGGGTACGGGGTTCCCCTTAATATCTGTGCAAGACCCAAAGGGGCTGGTAATGGGCAGGGGGGCTACCCATGACATTTTTCTCAATGATTTACATCCATATTTCCAGAACCAGATATTACATTAAAACCGCAAGCCGTTTTAAATGACTTTTTTTCCGTTAAATGTCATTTTTTGCTGGGACTGTTCTAAACACGGGAAACATGTGCCACTTCACAGGCATACTATAGACACCCCCCAGGCATGATATTTAAAGGAATATTTCACTTTTTTCCACTTTAATTGTCATTAAAATCAGTGCTCCCGAAAAAAACAGCCATTTTAAAAAAAAATTTGGGCATTAACCCATGTCCCCTGGGGCAGGAGCCAGGTCCCCAAACCCTTTTTAGGACAATATCTTGTATATTAGCCATTAAAATTAGCACTTTTTATTTTGAACGTTTGAGTCCCATAGACTTCAATGGTGTTCTAAAGTTCGCACAAATTTTCGGTTCATTCGAAAGTTCTGGTGCAAAACGGAACCGGGGGGTGTTCGGCTCATCCCTAATCCTTAGTGACCCAGGGGACTCAGAATCGAATGCCTCTGCAAACGTATGCTACATGGCCTCCCTGATTCTGCAAAGCCTGTGAAAGGACCCTAGGATTCGTGGTATCAAAGAGAGGGATCATTAGGCCGCGTACACACGCGCGGACTGTTCGCCCAACCTTGTCCGCTGAACAGTGTTTGGGCGGACAGTCCGCTCGTGTGTGGGGCTTCAGCGGACAGTTTCAGCGGACAGTTGGCCGAACAAGGTCTTACGGAAATTCCGAAAAACTGTCCGCTGAAACCTTGTTTCAGCGGACTGTTCGCTCGTGTGTAGGCTTGTTCGGCCAACTAAGTCTCGCGCATGCTCAGAAAGGATTTCCACGTCGGAAGGTTGCATTGCAGTGTATAGGACGTCGTATTTTTCGTCCCGTCGTACGTGCCGTTCACGTCATCGCGCACGGTTTCAGCAAACTGTTCGTCCGTCGTGTGTGGCCATGTCCGTCCATGCTAAGTTTGAGCGGACTGTTCGCTCAAACTGTTGGACGGACAAAGTTGGGCCAACAGTCCGCGCGTGTGTACGCGGCCTTACTGGCTGGCAACCCTTCTTGATCCACATTACAAGGGTAAGGTTGCAGAACTCATCCTACCTGCACAGAAGGAGCTTACTCTGGGAGGTTACAATTTCCTGGTGCTGGATAAAGTGTCGCTAAGGCTTCGTTCAGTCAGAGGCACTTTTTATTTTGAACGTTCGAGTCCCATAGACTTCAATGGGGTTCTAAAGTTTGCACGAATTTTCGGTTCGTTCGAAAGTTCTGGTGCGAACCGAACCAGGCGTTGTTTGGCTCATCCCTAATTCTTAGTGACCCAGCGGACTCAGAATCGAATGTCTCTGCAAACTTATGCTGCATGGCCTCCCTGATTCTGCAAAGGCTGTGAAAGGACCCTAGGATTCGTGGTCTCAAAGAGAGGGATCATTACTGGCTGGCAACCCTTCTTGATCCACATTACAAGTGTAAGGTTGCAGAACTCATCCTACCTGCACAGAAGGAGCATACTCTGGGAGGTTACAATTTCCTGGTGCTGGACAAAGTGTTTCTAAGGCTTCGTTCAGTCAGAGGAAGAGCGGTGTAGAAGGTGGCTGGATGACTGATGCCTTTAGATAATTTTTCAGTCCTCAGCACCAAGGTCTGATCGGTTCAAGCAACCATCACCAGCATCTGCATTACATGGTGCAGCAATATCTAGGCGCAACAGCAGACTTGGAGACCTTTCCAACAGACCATCCACTGGGTTACTGGGTCTTGAGGATGGACCACTGACCAGAACTTGCTCAATATGCAATTAAGCCACTGGCCTGTCCTGCATCCAGCGTTCTTTCTGAATGCACTTTGAGTGCTGCTGGAGGGTTTGTAATGGATCATAGAGTCTACAGACTCCGTTGATAGGCTCACATTCATAAAAATGAATTAGTCTTGGATCAGCAACTATCAAGCAACTGATGCTGATGTAACTGATTGATTTTTCTATAGATGTGGGATCCCTTGAAGACTGCCTATGCTGAGTGACTATCCTATTCTTCCTCAATCTTGATGATGCTAGCTTCCAACAATATTTTTGGTTTAAGGCACCACCCCACTGCCTAAGGCCCATTGTTTTCTGCCGATGTTTAACAGGGGCATGTAATTAGAATTTTTTATCTAATATTTCACAGCAGGGCCCATTCCTGCACCCAACAAGAGTAGCTGTGAGGGGTTACAGTGTTGTGGCACCACTACCACCACCCAATGCCCAATTTTTCTGCCCCTGTTTAACAATTTTTGATCCAATATTTCACAGCAGGGCCCTTCCTGTGCTCACCAAGGGTGACTGTGAGGGCTTACAGTGTTGTGGCACCACCACCACCACTAAAGGCCCAATTTTTCTGCCCCTGTTTTACAGGGACATGTAATTACAATTCTTGATGTAATATTTCACAGCGGGGCCCGTTCCTGCGCCCCCCAAGAGTAACTGTGAGGACTTACAGTGTTTTGGCACCAGCAACACCTAAGGCCCAATATTCTGCAGAGTATATAGGGCAGGCCGTATAGTATATATACTTCTGTTCAGAGTATATGATGCATGACGCCATTTTTTGGGTGCATGGTTCCCCTTAATATCCATACCAGATCCAAAGAGCCTGGTAATGGGCTGGGGGGGGGGGGGGCATGTCGTTTTTCTCAATGATTTTCATCTATATTGTTGGGGCCCGACAATACATTACAGACGCAAGCAGTGTTAAATTATTTTTTTCCTTTAGAAATGGAGCGTATTTTGGTTAATATGGATAGTGATATGTGGGACTTACCAGTAGAGGAGTCCAGTTTCGTTACCAATGGGACTTTCAGGTCATCCCCCCCCCCCCCCAATATCAGATTAAGGGTCCCAAATGCTTCCAGACACACTGCCATGGAGGATAGAAAGGCAAGTTGATCCTGGTTAGAGAGATAAACATTAGCCAGTAGCGCCCTAATGTATAGATAGATGAGTCTAGGACCTCCAGGGTGAAGAAGTTATGGAATGTTATTGAGTCTCCCTTCGACTTAGCGGAGGGATTCATGCTATGATACCAGGTGGTGAAATATTTATTTGGTAGGGGGGGTATAGAGTCCGACCTGAAGTGAGTTTCCTGGAGAAATAATATCTGAGTATGGGCCCTGTGAAAGTGATATAGTAGCTGTCTGCGTTTCTCTGGGGTATTAAAGCCTCTGCAGTTAAGCAAGGAATCCTGAAGAGCTAAGGTGGATGCCATGGGGTAGAGAGTTTGTAATAGCAGGCTGCGAGAGGGAGTTGACCACTGTATATCATGAGAGCTGTGGACCGTGTATAAGACAGAAAGGGAGGGTGAAGGATGGGGGGAGGTACAAAGTGTGAAAAAGAAAACAGTGATGAGGTATCCTGCGTACAGGTTTGCTGTCCTAATAGAGCAGGCTAATCAGAGAAAGTATCTGAGTTGGGAATCTGGGGACTCATCCCTGAAACGTGTGGAAACAGTGCCCACTAGTGACCATAGGGAGGAAATAACATAGGTCTCTATAAATAGGCATTAACTAAATTAAACATTGAAAACAGAATCAGTAAAGACTCTCTGAATCCTAGTTCGGAGAACGTGGCAGATAGCAAAGTGAAATAAGACATTTTTGAAATATGAACAGTTGTGAACTAAACTAAGAACAGTGCTGATTAAGATGTAAGCCCTTGTACACACGGTCGGACCGTGTTGTCGGATAATCCGACTGTGTGTGGTATGCATCGGATTAATTCCGTCGGAATATCCATCGGACCAAGTTTTTAACTTGCTGGAAATATTTTCCGACAAACTGGTCCGATCGGACATACTCCGATCATGTGTAGCCTACTCCGACGGACAAGGTGCCACGCCTGCTTACATTCAAATTCTGACACGGAAGCGCTCGTTCAGGTAAAACTACTGCTCGTAAGCGATATAGCACATTCGTCACGGTGCAATGTTAAAAATTCTTTCATCAAGCGCATTCTCTTGTTCTTTACAATGCTTCAAGAACGAACTTCTTTTGATGCTCACAGTCACACACACTTCTCCCGAACGTATTTCATTACTCTTTTTTAACCATTTCAGCAATACAATTTTAGTTTGCGTCACATCTACACAATTTTAGATTTTGTTTATTCTTTTTTGGATGCTATTTTTTTTAGGATTCCCTAAAAATCTCCTTTAAAGACAGTTTGCTAATTTCTCCTTTATTTGGGGTGTTTTGTGTTTTTTTTATTTTTTAATCTACAGGAGGTTGTTTAGTGTTGGTACCCCTTGTTATTCATTTCACTTATTTTTTGGGAAATGTACCTGCCTGCTCACAAATAAACTGGCCTTTTGGAAGGAAAACACACACACAAGTATTTCATCAATCAAAAAAACCTTTATTTTGGTCGCAATAAAATAAAAAGAGGAACGCAGCGCTGGAGAAACGTGTTACTTTGGTGCAGCCTTTGGCCCCCAGGGCAGACATAAACAAATTAGAATATAAAAAATTGGTGGCCTGAGGAGTACATATCTCAGGGAGAGAAGTCTGGTCCCGAAGTCCTAGAGAACAGGAAATTCAGATGCCATTTATGTCCCCAGGATGTGGATCTTCAAGAGGCTTCATCTTCTGGCAGACCAGACTGAACCCAGGCCATCACTGTCTCGTCTTCCTTGGGCACTTCCCACCAGGCATCCTTCCAGGCTGTGGCTGGGCTCCTGTAGTTGGGGCAGGAGGAGGAGGGCGTTGGTCGACCTCCTGGCTGCCACTTGCCACAGCCTCCCCCCAACTGAGGTCTTCCTGTGTATGAAAAAGGAACATTTATTTTTTTGATCATCAATCACACCATTTTGTGCTCCTGGCTTTTGTTAATTGAATGTTACCAAATAGAACAGACTATCATTCTGAGCCCAGCATTTTTCTTTCCTGTCCCAATCATTTTTGGTCACTACTGTCTCTTGAGATGTAAACCACTTTGAAAATCACAACTTACTGATCAATAAGAACATCTAGTTAACATCATTAAATGTAACACAAGAAATATGTTCAACAATGCAATACCTGTCTCAAGCTGGGCCCCACCACATGTTGCTGCCTGGAAGGCCAAGGTTGGACGTTGGAAGCCTCAGCTGGGGGTGAAGGATACCTTGAAGAAAGACTGGAGAGTGGTGGCCTGAGTGGTGGCCTGGGTACCCCCTGGTCTACCAGAAAATGCAGCCTGTCAAAGTGAACCATCCTGGGGTAATAAACGGCATCTGTATCTCCTGCTCTCAAGGACTCCAGGTGCTTCTTTCTCTCCCTGAAATATGTAATCCTCATGGTCCCAATTTTCCTATTCAGATAGGCCATGTCTGCCGTGGGGACCATGATCCACACCAAAGAAAGCAGTTTCTCCAGCGCTGCGTTCCTCTTTGTTATGTCGGCATAAAACTCGTTGTGGAACTGCCACAGGCAGGGCATCTCCTTATAGAGTTCTAGGAATAGCCCCATAAAATTTTGATTTTGGAATGGATCCATATTGTCTGCAAGACACAACACAAGACAAACCCTCAAATACTAATAATGCCATTAAAAACCTTCCTAATCTTGTCCCAACATAGGCCTAGATAGAAGCAGTCTAGTCTAGTGAAGCACCAAGTTAACAATTTTACGTTCGTTTGCACGTTCGTCACGTCCGTGCCTCAATCTCTTCCCAGATCATACGGATGGTACACGCGTGTTGCGTTTTATATTCAGTGCGCATGCGTGAAACTCCGCCCGCCCCTGACGTTCTTTCTAGACTATTCCCCACCCCTTCACTTCCGGCGCAGTGGGGAGAGCACATGGCGGAGAGAACGCAGGTGCGCACTAATAATAGTTCCACTAACGAGGAGGAGGGTGAGGAAAGCCCGGAGCCTGAAATGTCCCGATCCAGGAAGAGAAAATTTAAGGCCTCAAATATGTCTTTTGGAGAGATGTTGGAGATGGTCGACATATTGAAAAGGACCGACTATGATGGGAAGTATGGACCTTACCCAAACCCAAATATCAGAAAGGCCAAGATCATGTCTAAAGTTGTGAAGAGTCTTCATAAGAATTTTGAGGTACGCAGATCCAAGGATCAACTGAAAAAACGCTGGTCAGACCTGAAACTGAGGGAGCATGAGCAGTACCTAAGGATCAAGCGTGTTCTTAAAAAAATGAAGTAGTTGTCGTATGTCCATATGATTATTCTTGCTTGCATACTGCTCCATGTGCTTTGATTTCATGTTGTGCATTTTAAAACGGCCACTTTCAAGTTCATGGTTTCATTCGTTCGTAAGAAACATCGTTCTGCAGGGAAGTATTCCAGCTTAACAAAGTGTCCCCAATAATGTTCTCACCTTGGAACTCGGCCCAAAAACACAATTGTACAACACTTCCAAGCAATGTTTCAGATTCCTATTTCTGCCCTCTGTGTGCTAATTATTCTTTGTTTACATTCTCATAGGGGAGAGAAGACTCGGCAAGTATGAGGACACCAGGGACCACACCCCTCCCAAAGAAGGCCAAATTCAAAAAGCACAAACAGAGGAGCAGGAGAAGGAGGAGGAAGGAGAGATCGTGGAGGTTGGGCAAATTGTCACCACAACAGGTGAGTGTCGGAGAACACAGCTTCCGGTAAGCTCGTGGTGCTGAACTTCCCTTTTCTAGTCCCACCGTACATGGCTTACGTCACCGCGTTCTTGGCAACCGCAAAATCCGACAACTTGGTCCGACTGTGTGTATTCAACAGTTTCGGACACAATCCGTCGGACAAAATCCGTCTGACAAAATCCGACGGATTTGGTTGGCAGAATGTCCGACCGTGTGTACAAGGGCTAAGGGTTATCTCGGGAGCACACTCTGCATGTCCCAGGGGGACCCTGTCTAACTTGAGTCAGGCAACCAGTAGTGGGTTGCTTATCATATGCAGGGTTCCTGGGGTCAGGAGAAGAGAAAGAGAGCCTGTCCCACCAACCGGTGGGAGAGTGGGAAAGTTCATCCTGCTGGAGATTTGATGCGGTGGAGCGGGAACGTTTCTTCTTTGTGAAGGTTACCCATCCAGTGGAGAAAGGCAGGCCAGGGGTCGCTGCTTGCAGGGAACAATTATGAATGCAGATCTGAGGGAGTCCAAAAGTCCCCAAAAAGTTAGCCAGGTCCCCAATCGTACGGAAGGTTGCTGTCTTGCTATTGTGGGAGGCCGTGAGCTGGAAGGGAAATCCCCATCTATACTTTATTTTTTTAGTTTGCAGTGTGCCTGTGACGGGTTTAAGGGCCTTCCTCATCAGCAGGGTTTGCTTAGACAGGTCAGTTAGCAGCATGACTGAGGTGTCATTGAAGAGAATAGAGTCCTGTGTGTGTGCAGCTTGCATGATATCAGCCCTAATATTGAAGAAATTAGAAAAACCCCAATACACATGGAAAGTAATAGTGTTGTCAGTCACCACATCCCAAAAATGTGTTGTATGAATAGACAAACCCCCCTAGGGAACGGGACTTTTAAAGTGACTGAGAACACCAAATATCAGAAATTTGATACAAAAATGTATTTATTAAGTACAAAAATTAATTACATATGAGACATATAGATATACAAGAATCATCACAATCTGATACATAAAAATGTGGTTCGAAACATCCAACCCAACGATCGTTTCAGGCAACCAGCCCTTCTTCAGGGAATTTATAGACATATACAAACTCACTAATAAAAAAAACATATATCATTAGTAAATTCATTAATTGGTATATACATTGTCCAAACATACATTGACAGCATATTAGATAGTAAGGAAACACCATAAAATAACAGATAGACCAAAAAACTTACATTGATACAGAAAATATAATAGCTGTGTCTGAGGCCCCACATAACCACGGATGACTCAAAACAACTGCAACAACTCTCCCCAGGCTATAGGCATCACTGACACCCAATCTGATCCACTCCAAAACAAGCTGGCAAATACTCTATAAAAAAGATTGTATATAAAAATATAATAGAAAAAAAAAAAACATCATACCTGTAAGTTTAGTATAAATAAATTCCAACTTGACCAATGTACGGACAGCCTTGTAGCAAAAAATTGCCTCCAGATTAAGAGCACAAGGGAAGAAAAAGTGTCTTCAATGTTCGCAATCAAGTATCTAATTTAATCAAATAAAATACTATGATTATATAAGAATGGAAAAAAATGTAAATAAAAAAATGTAATATAAGCATATTATATAGAGTAAAAATACTTGCCCAAATGTCTATGGCCAACGAAAACAACAAAATAGGATCAGGTCATTCATAAACGAAAATGTCACAATTCTGCTGACTGGAAAGAGGGGCTGGGTGGTTGAGCTGAGCTATCGTTCTGGCTTGTTGCATGGTGGAGTTGTATGCCTAGATGTTACAGGTACATTGTTTTCCTTGGCACCTATGATTTAGTCACCTGTTTGGGCGGATATATTGGTATTACCAATTCTAATATGAGATACCCTTTCTTTGTAGTCAGCGCAGCCGCCCAGCCCCTCTTTCCAGTCAGCACAATTGTGACATTTTCGTTTATGAATGACCTGATCCTATTTTGTTGTTTTCGTTGGCCATAGACATTTGGGCAAGTATTTTTACTCTATATAATATGCTTATATTTAATTTTTTTTTTTCTATTCTTATATAATCATAATATTTTATTTGATTAAATTAGATACTTAATTGTGAACATTGAAAACACTTTTTCTTCCCTTGTGCTCCTAATCTGGAGGCAATTTTTTGCTACAAGGCTGTCCGTACATTGGTCAAGTTGGAATTTATTTATACTAAACTTACAGGTATGATGGTTTTTTTTTTCTATTAGATTTTTATATACAATCTTTTTTATAGAGTATTTGTCAGCTTGTTTGTTTTGGAGTGGATCACATGGGTGACCCTCGTTGGGTGTCAGTGATTTTTATGGCCTGGGGAGAGTTGTTGCCGTTGTTTTGAGTCATCAGCTATTATATTTTCTGTATCAATGTAAGTTTTTTGGTCTATCTGTTATTTTATGGTATGTTTGGACAATGTATATACAAATGAATGAATTTACTGAAGATATTTGTATTTTTGTTAGTGAGCTTGTATATGTCTATAAATCCCCTGAAGAAGGGCTGGTTGCCTGAAACGATCATTGGGTTGGATGTTTTCGAGCCACATTTTTATGTACCAGATTGTGATGATTCTTGTATATTTATATGTCTCATATGTCATTCATTTTTGTACTTAATAAATAAATCCCTCAGGTAGGCTGAGTTTGGATTGCGGGGCCCCAGTGAACTGTGGACTCGGTCAGTTTTGATCAGGGATTCCTTAGGTTTGGCGAGAATTTGGTTTAATATGGCTGTGACTGCAGTTGCTAAGTCCTTCGGTTCTACCGTTCTAAGGTGGATCCTTATATTATTGCATCTGCTTTTGTTTTCTTGGTCGTCCAGGCCATAGAACAGTTGTTGGATTTGTATGATGTGTTCGTGGAGATTCTCCTTGTGTTTTGTAACCAAACCAAACCACTGTGTGTTCAATGTCCTCATTGCGGTGACTAATGTCCATGCGTAGGTCAGTCAGCTCCTGTTTGTATGATCTCTCCAGTCTGCTGATGTAAGATTGTATGTCGTTTTTTGTGAGTAGTGCTTTTATATATGCTTCCATGTCCCAGCCAACCCTGGAGTTGTGAAGTGTAGGCGATGGGCTATTAGAGCAGTGGGAGCCATTCTCTGATCCCTCTGGGGAGTGCAGTGTCTATCTGGGGTATACCTGAGAGACATATATACAGAAAGAAGGAGCTAGGCACGACCATATAGATATACTGATATAAAAAGATAATTTATTAGACATAGAGACAATCATTTAAATCAACACTAGATCAAGTCCAAGTACCTAAGAGGCAGCCTGTGCTGTGGCTGCATGTGTCGCCTCCATCTTGGAAGCTGGGGTGGCCCGGTCTTTGTGCTCCGGCGGGTCAGGGAGCTGTGCTGCTGCCCCTGCTACTCATGGGGCAAGATGGGTGCCGAGTGTGCCGTCAGTTTGTTTCAGTGCAGCCGGAGCGGGAGCTCAGAGGAGACACGTCCTGTCTCTCCACGCGCTAGGCCGCGCCCCCTCCCCACGCTTCTCTTTTAACAGGTGAAGAAGGTGAGCTGCGAAGGCAGAACTTTTACATAGAGCTGGGAAATGACTAGGCCTTGTAACACAACCAAAGAGTGAGTACTATTTTTCTGGGGAACATGGACCTGGGGTTCCCCTGGAGGGGTATCTGAGAGATGGAAGGAGGAAATTAGAAGAAAATGTATCTGTGGGGGATACTTTTATGCATTATGCACACCAGCATTAATGTGCGTTGTGGTGGACATTGCACTAAGGCAGCACATTCAAATTGAATGGGCTGCCAATGCACCACACTGGATAAAAAAAAAATGTTCAAGACCTCTTTTTTCAAAACACAGCACACAACCTAGTGCACAATATATGCATTGTGGAGAACTGTGGTACATATTGCTCTACTGTACAATGCATTGGGATGCTATTAACAATGAATGAACATTGCATTGTTTTGTGATAACAAGAATTATTGTGCACATTTTAGTATTTGTTACCACAATGCATGAGAATAAATCAGCCCTAAAGGTAACAAGTAGCTGATAAAAGAGCAGAGAGAGGGAGGATAGAGAGAGAGGGAGGATTAGGGTGGGGATAACCCCCCCCCCCCCCCATTACATGCCCATTTCCTGGCTAAGACTGAAAGTGGCTCCTACAGAGAATTTTCTGTAAGAAAATGATTACATCAGTTTCTTCAGACACCAGTACCCACCCCATCACCTCTTAATAAAGTTGTAATTAGGAACACTCAGTATCATGGGTTTATGTCTAAAATATGATTAAAGTAAAAAGAACAGTTCTCTTTTTTACGGCTCATTTACACTAATGCCCCGTACACACGATCGGATATTGATCAGATATTCCGACAACAAAATCCATGGATTTTTTCCGACAGATGTTGGCACAAACTTGTCTTGCATACACAAGGGCATGCAAAGTTGATGGAATTTCCGAACGTCAAGAACGCGGTGATGTACAACATGTACGACGGCACTGGAAAGAGGAAGTTCAATACCAAGTGCATCATCCTTTAGGCTCCTTCCATTAATCTTGTGTTAGTAGAAGCTTGGTGACAGACGATTCGTGCTTTTCAGCATCCTGCTTTTACGATCGTTACTGCTCTTAAGTTTGTGCTTGTGGGTCCGTACTTCTATTACTTATTTCATTTTCAGCTCTAGCCTTTCTGTTTTTCAGTGCTTTCTGTTAGTTCGTTCTGACCAGCCGACTTTTTTGAAGCCGTGAGGACCCTCACCCCGGACCAGAGGGTTTATAACTACCATCTGGCCAGAGCCAGTAGAGTGGTGGAGAACGCTTTTGGGATAATGGCCAGCCAGTACAGCCTATTCCTTACGCCAATCAACATGGCAGAATATAAACCTAACCATGTAATCCTTGCATGCTGCATTCTACACAACTATTTAAGGGGAAATTCAATGAACTCTGTGGCTTCAGTTGGACCTGAGGCTGGACTTCAACAAGAAACCCTGATGGCGCTTGAAGCTGGCCGTCCTGACTTGCCCCCCCAAAGCATCAGTGAAGTAAGACAGAAGTATGTTGAGTACTTTGCAGGTAGGGAGGGCATTGATATGCCAGAAACTGATTAAGAAACATTTTATCCTAAATTGTTGAACTTAAACTGAACGAATATTTCCTTTGATTTACTACTTGGGTATCTTTTAGCTGTCTCCTATGTTCTCCAATGGGCTTTTCTTTTTGGACATTTTCTTCAATAGTGCAAATGTAATTTATTTTATAAATGGGGTGACAATCTCTTCTTCAACAAAATATTATTATGTTGTGGGTCTGCTACACACACCTTTTTGTTGTTGTTAATGTATGTAATGCATTACTGACAAAAATATTCATCATTTTCAGCACCATGAATGAAATTTGTGAAGGCATGAAAATGGCATGATTGAGGCAAATTAGAAAGCACTGTGGGTGTTATTTACTAAAGGAAATTCCACTTTGCACTCCAAGTACACTTAAAAGTGCAAATGCAACTGCACTGATAGTGCAAAGTGGATTTGCCTTTAATAACCCCCATTGTCACTGTAAACACCAACTTTTACTCCAAAAACTGCTTTTGATAATTGAAAGAAGAAGCCACGTATTGTTGAGTAGAAAACTTTTTACTCAAAACACATTCACATGTGCATTTAGAAAAGTGTTTTTGAACAAACCAACATCTTTGGTGTATAACATTATTTTTTGTCATATTAATTAAAAATAGCCTTTTTTGGTTAAACAGGCATGTTTCAAAACATAACATACAGAACTCAAGAACTTACAAAGTTCAACTTTGACAAAGTGAAGGCAACATCAGACATTAGTATGTCTCAACTGTATCGATATTGCCTTAATCAGATGGGGTGATGTCACCCCTGTAAAAGCAAAATTATGAAGATGCACACAAATTGGGATTCAAAATGGGGGTTTCCCTTCTGATCCCATACCTAATGTTAACAAGTGCTAGCTCCCATCATGGGGGATCAATGGGCGTGCTTTGTGGGTGCAACCCCTTCCTCTCAGCTACTTCAGTAGCGAGGAAGGGGTTTCACCAACAAAATGCATAGCAGATAGCACATGTTGCCACACTGTGTGCATCTTCAAAATGTTTTTTTAAAACCAAAAATACACAAAAAAGGGTTACATTTTTGTGTGTTTTAGATTCTCTCTAAAACATCAATGATGTTCTTTAATTATTTGTTGAACATCATTGATGTTTTGCTTTAGATTTTCTAAATAGCGATTGCATCCCATTCTCTCCCCGATGAGGAACTGGGCACTTTCACTGGTGAAATGAGATTCTTCTTCCACAACATTCACATCACCTAAGTTGGTTCTGGTGTCCCACACTAGTGCTCCTACATCCAAATGTGTAAACAGCTGCTGAGTGTCATCTCCTTACATGGAATCAAATTTGCATTTCATTCTAGTTACAAACCCATCTAGACAACAAACCTATTTTAATACAAATAGGCATAAACAAATGTAGTTAACCTGTATCTGCCTAAAACATCTTTATAAGTAGGCAAACGAACAATGTTTCCTACGACCGATTACTGTGCCCATGAACATGAAAGTTGCCATTGTAAAATGTACAACAGTAAAGAAAAGCACATGGAGCAGCACGAACATTAAGAAGAAGAATAGGAACACACGACAAAATACTTACTTTTTTGCAGCACTCTTTTAATTCTTCTATACTGATCCTGCTCCCTCAATTTGAGGTCTGACCATCGTTCCCTCAGTTGATCCTTGGATCGTCATACCCCAAAATTCCTGTGCACACTCTTCACAACTTTAGGCATGATCTTGGCCTTTCTTACATTTGGGTTTCGGTACAGTCCATACTTCCCATCATAGTCGGCCCTCTTGAAGATGTCCACTGTCTCCACTATCTCTATAAAGGCCATAATTGAGGCCTTCAATCTCCTCCGGGATCGTGAGGTTCAGGGCTCTGGTCTTTTTTCTTTGCTGCTTTCCTCTGCATGCAGCTGTTGTCTCTCTGCCATGTGCTCTTCCACTGCGCCAAAACACAATGGGCAGGAAATAGACTTGAAAGAACATCAGAGGTGGGCTGAGTTTCACGCATGCGTAGTGTATATAAAACGGAACACCCGTGCGTTGTACATACAATCTATGAGCGGGAGACAAAGTTACGGAAGCGACGATCATTATAATGAAGGTGCAATTTTAAGTTGGTGCATCAGTGGCCTGTACTGCTTATAGATTGAGGCCTATATTTGGTCAAGATTAGGAGAGCATGACATTAGGGTTTGTCTTGTGTTGTGTCTTGCAGAGAAAATGGATCTATTCAACGATGAGGACTTTATCCCAAAATTCACTGATATGTACGGGGACCTGCCCTGTCTGTGGCAGGTAAACCACCCCTTTTATAACAATAAACCAAAGAGGAAGGCAGCGCTGGATCAATTGCTGGAATTTGTGAAGCTGGTGATACCCACGGCAGACATTGCCTATTTGAAGGCCCTAATTGGTGGCATGTGGAGCACTTATATTAGGGAGCTCAAGAAGGTCCAGGATTTCCTGAGATCAGGAACTGCAGCAGATGACATTTATGTACCCAGGCTGTGGTACTATGATTGACTGCATTTTCTGGCAGGCCAGACTGAACCCAGGCCAGGACTCTGCAGTCTTCCTTCAAGGCTTCCTTCCCCCCAGGCTGAGGCTTCCAATGACCAACCTGGGCCTTCTAGGTAGCAACATGTGGAGGAGCCCAGCTTGAGTCAGGTATAGCATTCTTCCAAATATTTCTGGTTGTCAAATTAATGATGTTAAATATATGTTAGTTTTGGTAACTAGTTTCTGATTTCCCAAAGTGTTTTACATATCAATAGACAGTAGTTGCCACAAAAGATTGTGACAAGAATGAAAAATGCTGGGGTCAGAATGATAGTCTTCTCTATTTTTTTAATTCAATTTGCCACAGTGATGAGTAGAAAATTGTGTGTGATTGATGAACCAAGAACTAAAACGATGTCCTTTTTTCATACACAGGAAAGTCTCAGCCAGGAAGAGACTGTGAAAAGTGGCAGCCAGGAGGTGGCGGGGGTAAGGCCCAGTAGCCTGCCTGAATCGCAGGTCACTCCCCTCAGCCTTCCACAAAAAAGTGCCAGGAAGAGGAGCAACCTGAAGGAGGCAGCAATTGGCCTATTTCTGAAGGCTACTGTGGCCCTCAGAAACCCCCCAGTGTTCAAGAGGACTATGCCTACATGACAGCCTGCAAAATGCTGGAAATGGAGGAGGGCCAACGCCTCTTATGTGAGGAAGTGATCTTGCAATCCCTAAATAAGGGGTTGAGCAGCAAACTCACAAGACAAAGCCACATTTGTGAGTTGAACCATGGCCCTCCTACTCTTCCTCCAGATCCTCCTCCACCCCCTGCCACACCTCCAACACCAGAGCCACAGCCTGGAAGGAGGCATGTAAGGAAGACCACAGAGTGATGGTCTGGGTTCAGTCTGGTCTGACAAAAGATGCAGGCTGTTGTATGACCACAGCCTGGGGACAGATATGTCATCTGCTGCTGTTAATGATCTCTTGTAGTCCTAGACTGGATTGTGCTCACTATTATAAGGTCTCCTCAGGCCACCAATTTTGGCTGGCAAATAATTGATGCGTGCCCTGTGGTACAAAGGCTTCGCAAATCTCATCAGTTTCTCCAGTGTTGCCTTCTTCTTTATTTGGTTATGACCCCTAATAAAGGGATACTTATTTTTCACATATATTAGCCTATGTGTTTTCCTTAAAAAAGGACAGTTTGTTTGTAGGCGGGTACATTTCAAAAATACAAATTAACAAGGGAAACCAACACCAAACAATCTCCCTGAGGTTTAAAAATACAAGATAATAATGGTGTTGTGGTAACTTGACACACAAAACGTACAAAAAAAAATGAGGGAGATCCCCAAAAAAGAAAAAAAAACAGGAGATCTTGATTAGGGATGGCCGAACGGTTCGCCCGGCGGTCGTTTCGCAGCGAATTTCGGCTGTTCGTGATTCGCCCGATCGGCGGACTATTGTCGCCGTTCGCCCGGCGGACTTCCGTGTTTACTGTGTAAAAGAACTTTGACCTATGATGACACATCCATCATGGGGTACAGAACATCCAATTGAGACATTACAGCACATGGACACTTGGACATTCCCCCTAACTTATAAATACACCCGATCCGGCGGCCATTTTACATTCTTTCTTCTGTCACTATAGGGAGAGGTTGCTTTGTGGAGCAGGGAGAGATTGCAGTGACCCAAATCGCTAGCTATTTGGTACACAAAAGTTCTTTTCAGGACTGGTATAGGTGTTAGGTGTAGTTCAGGAAATAGGTTTGAGGCAGTGCCGTGCTAGTGATTGTTGCAGCAGCCTGAGTGTCTTTTGTCAGTTTAGAGAAAGGGACAGGACGGTGTGTGCTGCAGGGACAGTCAGTTTAATCATTAGCTGTTACTATCAGGTCCACAAAAGTGCTATTCCAGTAACCAGTTATTGTTCCAGCAGCCTCTGTTTTGTCAGTTTATATAGGGACAGGCAGGAAGCTGTGTGTGAGGCAGTGAGGGTCAGTTTAATCAGTAGCTGTTACTATATTAGGTCCACAAAGGTTCTTTTCAGGACTGGTATCAGTGGTATGGTAATAGGCTTGTACACGTATAATATTCTTTCTTCCAAATATAGAAAGAATATTATACTTGACTGCTGCCCTTCTGCTGCAGTCTGCTAATCATTTACAACCTACTTGTTCCACAAAGGTCCTTATAAGGACTGGTAAGGTCTAGGGTGCTACAGTACATAGGGTTGAGTGAGGTACAGTCTGCTATTCGTTAAGGACTGTTATAGGTCCACAATACATAGAGTTGAGGTGCACTACTGCTGACCGCTGCCCTATACTGCAGCAGTCCTTCATCAGTATAGGGACTGACGTACAGTCTGCTAATCAGTCACACACAACCTACTTGTTCCACAAAGGTCCTTATAAGGACTGGTAACCTGGTGTAGGGTGCTGCAGTACATAGGGTTGAGTGAGGTACAGTCTGCTATTCTATAAGAACCAGTATAGGTCCACAATACATAGAGTTGAGGTACACTACTGCTGACCGCTTCCCTATACTGCAGCAGTCCTTCATCAGTATAGGGACTGACATACAGTCTGCTAATCAGTCACACACAACCTACTTGTTCCACAAAGGTCCTTATAAGGACTGGTAACCTGGTGTAGGGTGCTACAGTACATAGGGTTGAGTGAGGTACAGTCTGCTATTCTATAAGGACCGGTATAGGTCCACAATACATAGGGTTGAGGTGCACTACTGCTGACCGCTGCCCTATACTGCAGCAATCCTTCATCAGTATAGGGACTGACGTACAGTCTGCTAATCAGTCACACACAACCTACTTGTTCCACAAAGGTCCTTATAAGGACTGGTAACCTGGTGTAGGGTGCTACAGTACATAGGGTTGAGTGAGGTACAGTCTGCTATTCTATAAGGACTGGTATAGGTCCACAATACATAGGGTTGAGGTACACTACTGCTGACCGCTTCCCTATACTGTAGCAGTCCTTCATCAGTATAGGGACTGACGTACAGTCTGCTAATCAGTCACACACAACCTACTTGTTCCACAAAGGTCCTTATAAGGACTGGTAACCTGGTGTAGGGTGCTACAGTACATAGGGTTGAGTGAGGTACAGTCTGCTATTGTGTATGGACTGGTATAGGTCCACAATACATAGGGTTGAGGTGCACTACTGCTGACCGCTGCTCTATACTGCAGCAGTCCTTCATCAGTATAGGGACTGACGTACAGTCTGCTAATCAGTCACACACAACCTACTTGTTCCACAAAGGTCCTTATAAGGACTGGTAACCTGGTGTAGGGTGCTACAGTACATAGGGTTGAGTGAGGTACAGTCTGCTATTCTGTAAGGACTGGTATAGGACCACAATACATAGGGTTGAGGTGCACTACTGCTGACCGCTGCCCTATACTGCAGCAGTCCTTTATCAGTATAGGGACTGACGTACAGTCTGCTAATCAGTCACAACCTACTTGTTCCACAAAGGTCCTTATAAGGACTGGTAACCTGGTGTAGGGTGCTACAGTACATAGGGTTGAGTGAGGTACAGTCTGCTATTCTGTAAGGACTGGTATAGGTCCACAATACATAGGGTTGAGGTGCACTACTGCTGACCGCTGCCCTATACTGCAGCAGTCCTTTATCAGTATATGGACTGACGTACAGTCTGCTAATCAGTCACACACAACCTACTTGTTCCACAAAGGTCCTTATAAGGACTGGTAACCTGGTGTAGGGTGCTACAGTACATAGGGTTGAGTGAGGTACAGTCTGCTATTGTGTATGGACTGGTATAGGTCCACAATACATAGGGTTGAGGTGCACTACTGCTGACCGCTGCCCTATACTGCAGCAGTCCTTCATCAGTATAGGGACTGACGTACAGTCTGCTAATCAGTCACACACAACCTACTTGTTCCACAAAGGTCCTTATAAGGACGGGTAACCTGGTGTAGGGTGCTACAGTACATAGGGTTGAGTGAGGTACAGTCTGCTATTCTGTAAGGACTGGTATAGGACCACAATACATAGGGTTGAGGTGCACTACTGCTGACCGCTGCCTTATACTGCAGCAGTCCTTTATCAGTATATGGACTGACGTACAGTCTGCTAATCAGTCACACACAACATACTTGTTCCACAAAGGTCCTTATAAGGACTGGTAACTTGGTCTAGGGTGCTACAGTACATAGGGTTGAGTGAGGTACAGTCTGCTATTCTATAAGGACTGGTATAGGTCCACAATACATAGGGTTGAGGTGCACTACTGCTGACCTCTGCCCTATACTGCAGCAGTCCTTCATCAGTATAGGGACTGACGTACAGTCTGCTAATCAGTCACAACCTACTTGTTCCACAAAGGTCCTTATAAGGACTGGTAACCTGGTGTAGGGTGCTACAGTACATAGGGTTGAGTGAGGTACAGTCTGCTATTCTGTAAGGACTGGTATAGGTCCACAATACATAGGGTTGAGGTGCACTACTGCTGACCGCTGCCCTATACTGCAGCAGTCCTTCATCAGTATAGGGACTGACGTACAGTCTGCTAATCAGTCACACACAACCTACTTGTTCCACAAAGGTCCTTATAAGGACTGGTAACCTGGTGTAGGGTGCTACAGTACATAGGGTTGAGTGAGGTACAGTCTGCTATTCTGTAAGGACTGGTATAGGTCCACAATACATAGGGTTGAGGTGCACTACTGCTGACCGCTGCCCTATACTGCAGCAGTCCTTTATCAGTATATGGACTGACGTACAGTCTGCTAATCAGTCACACACAACCTACTTATTCCACAAAGGTCCTTATAAGGACTGGTAACTTGGTCTAGGGTGCTACAGTACATAGGGTTGAGTGAGGTACAGTCTGCTATTCTATAAGGACTAGTATAGGCCCACAATACATAGGGTTGAGGTGCACTACTGCTGACCGCTGCCCTATACTGCAGCAGTCCTTTATCAGTATAGGGACTGACGTACAGTCTGCTAATCAGTCACAACCTACTTGTTCCACAAAGGTCCTTATAAGGACTGGTAAAGTATAGGGTACTACAGTACATAGGGTTGAGTGAGGTACAGTCTGCTATTCTGTAAGGACTGGTATAGGTCCACAATACATAGGGTTGAGGTGCACTACTGCTGACCGCTTCCCTATACTGCAGCAGTCCTTCATCAGTATAGGGACTGACGTACAGTCTGCTAATCAGTCACACACAACCTACTTTTTCCACAAAGGTCCTTATAAGGACTGGTAACCTGGTGTAGGGTGCTACAGTACATAGGGTTGAGTGAAGTACAGTCTGCTATTCTGTAAGGACTAATATAGGTCCACAATACATAGGGTTGAGGTGCACTACTGCTGACCGCTGCCCTATACTGCAGCAGTCCTTCATCAGTATAGGGACTGAGAGTTTTTTCACAGGGTCATTTAAAAAATTACAGGCAGAGGAAGAGGCAGGCCCTTCCGTAGGGGTGGTAGGGGTAGGGCAGAAGCAACAGCCTTGAGCCAAAGTGGGAAGTTGCAGAAGGTGCGTTCAATTACTTTAAAGAACGCACCAGACTTGGTTGAGTGGCTCACTCAGCCTTACTCTTCTGCACCCTCCTCATCCTCTCGATCTGCACCCTCTTCTTCACTCTCTGCTATGTGCACCCCCAAAGACACTACCACCAACAACACCACCACCACCACATACCTTCCGCTTGAGTCACAGGAATTATTTTCCGATCCATATCAAGACATTTCTGATGTGCAGCCACGCTTGGTATTGGATCAGGAAGAGGAGGTAGCAACAACCGCTACTCAGCAGTCTGACGACAGTACCCAGATCAGCCCAAAGAGAAGGTTGGTCCCCGGTGTTGCTGCCTACTCTACTTATAGCAGTGGGGAAGGTGACATCGATGATGACGTGTCTAGTGATGTCACGTGGGTGACCACAAGAGAGGAAGAGGAGGGGAGTTCAGAGGGAGATATGGACCAGCAGATAGGGAGGAGAAGCAGGAATAACTTACATTGCACAGGAGGGACAAAGCAGACTGCTAATGTATCAGGAGCGAGTCATCAACCATGTACGGTCACATCTGGTGCTCCCAGGACACCGGCACATGGCTCCGCAGTGTGGGCTTTTTTTAACATGTCTGCTGCTGACAATAGCGTTGCCATCTGCAATCTTTGCAGTCAACGCATTAGTCGCGGTAAGCCCAACACTCACCTAGGGACGACAGCCTTAAGAAGGCACATGAGCAGCCATCACCGAGCCCAGTGGGAGCAACGGAACACACAAAGCCACACTCCAGGCTCTCACCGTCCAGCCTCGTCTTCTACTTCTCCTTCTCCTCTCTCCTCACAATTGTCCTCCACTCTACCTTCCATCACGCCAAGCTCACGTTTTTCTGCAAAAAGGCAGGCTTCCGTGGGCCTAATGTTCGAGCTTAAAAAAATGATGACGCCGGATAACCCTCTTGCCCAACGGTTGACGGCTGGCTTGTCAGAACTGATAGCCCGCCAACTACTGCCATATAAACTGGTGGACTCGGAGGCCTTTCGCAAATTTGTGGCCATTGGAACACCACAATGGAAGGTCCCAGGAAGGAAGTATTTCTCAGAGAAGGGCATCCCAGAGCTATATGGCCATGTTCAGTGGCAAGTGAATGTATCTCTGGCACACAGTGTCGGTGCCAAGATACATCAGACCACAGACATGTGGTCTAGCAAACACGGGCAGGGAAGGTATATCACTTTTACTGCCCACTGGGTGAACCTTCTGACAGCCGTCAAGCATGTAACCGTGGCACCCGTGTATATTTGGTTTTACCGCCATGGATTGCATGCAGGCCTGGCTCTTCTTCTCCTCCTCCTCCTCCTACTCCATCCTCCTCCCTCTCCTCCTCGGCTGACTCCTCCTTTTCCGCTGCTAGCGTCTCTTCCGCTGCACCGCCCAAGCTCCCCAGAACCTATTCGACATGCCAGGTGAGACGTTGCCATGCCGTGCTGCGTCTGTTGTGCCTGGAAGCCAAGAGCCACACTGGCCCGGCACTCCTTTCAGCTTTGCATTCACAGGCAGATCAGTGGCTAACACCGCTCAATTTGACAGTTGGTAAAGTGGTGTGTGACAACGGTGCCAATCTGCTTAGCGCATTGAAACAGGGCAAAATCACGCACGTGCCATGCATGGCACACATCTTAAACTTGGTCGTGCAGCGATTCGTTGTCAAATACCCTGGGGTCCAGGACATCTTGCGGCAGGCATAGAAAATCTCGGCCCATTTCAGAAGATCTTACACGGCCATGGCTCGCCTTGCTGACATTCAGCGGTGACACAATCTGCCGGTCAGACGTCTTATTTGCGATTGCCCGACGCGATGGAACTCAACCTTCTATATGCTTGATAGTCTGCTCCAGCAGAAACGTGCAGTTAACGTCTACCTGTATGAACTCTGCGGCAGAACAGGTTCTGGGGAGCTGGGTTTTTTTTCACCACGCCAGTGGCTGCTCATGCGCGACGCATGCAGACTTCTGCGGCCATTTGAGGAGATCACCAAACTGGTCAGTCGCAGCCATGGCGCCATCAGTGACATGGTACCTTATGCCTTCTTTATGGAGCGTGTATTGCGTCGTGTCATTGATCAAGCTGTGGAGGAGCAGGAGCGGGAAGATGAGGAAGTCGCAATGCTGGATGAATTCCCAGGGGGGCTACTCTATCTGAGACAAGTCAACAACAGGAGTCTGAAGAGGAGTCAGAGGACGATGGTGCTGGGGCGGATGAGGAGGAGCAAGAAGAGCATGCTTTAAACCTTTCTGGGATGCCTGTTGGTGTGCGTGGATGGGGAGAGGAGAATGAAGAGGACGACATTATCCTGGATGATGAGCAGGAGACATGCCACCAGTAGGGATGAGCCGAACACCCCCCTGTTCGGTTCGCACCAGAACCTGCGAACAGACCTAAACTTCGTGTGAACTTTAGAACCCTATTAAAGTCTATGGGACTCGAACGTTCACAATCTAAAGTGCTCATTTTAAAGGGTAATATGCAGGTTACTGTCCTAAAAAGTGTTTGGGGACCCGGGTCCTGCCCCAGGGGACATGGATCAATGCAAAAAAAAGTTTTAAAACGGCCGTTTTTTCAGGAGCAGTGATTTTAATAATGACTAAAGTGAAACAATAAAAGTGTAATATTCCTTTAAATTTAGTAGCTGGGGGGTATCTATAGTATGCCTGTGAAGGGGCGCATGTTTCTGGTGCTTAGAACTGTCCCTGCACAAAGTGTCATTTGTGCAGGAAAAAAAGTCTTTTAAAATCACTTGCGGCTATTGTCGGGTCCCGTAATACAGAGAACAGTCAATGAGTGTTCTCTGCATTAGCCGACAATTCATTCATTCATTGATAAAAAATAAAAAATAAAAAATAAAAAGCGTGGAGGTTCCCCTAAATTCAATTACCAGGCCCTTCAGGTCTGACATGGATATTAAGGGGAACCCCGTGTCAAATTAAAAAAAAAAATTGACGTGGGGGTCCCCCTAAATATCCATAACCAGACCCTTCAGGTCTGATATGGATATTAAGGGGAACCCCGCATCAAATTAAAAAAAAATTGACTTGGGGGTCCCCCTAAAAATCCATATCAGACCCTTTATCCGAGCAGGCAACCTGGCAGGCCGCAGGAAAAGAGGGGGGGACGAGAGAGCGCCCCCCCCCCTCCTGAACCATACCAGGCCACATACCCTCAACATTAGGAGGATGCTTTGGGGGTCTGTGACCCCTCAAAGCACCTTGTCCCCATGTTGATGAGGACAAGGGCCTCATCCTCACAACCCTGGCCGTTGGTTGTGAGGGTCTGCGGGCGGGGGGCTTATCAGAATCTGGAAGCCCCCTTTAACAAGGGGACCCCCAGATCCCGGCCCCCTCCCTGTTTGAAATGGTAAGGGGGTACAAAAGTACCCCTACCATTTCACAAAGAAAGTGTCAAAATGGTTAAATAAGACAAACACACTTTTGAAAAATTCCTTTATTAAAAAAAAAAAAAAAAAAAAAGATTCCAGCGGTGCTAATCCACTCTTGCTATCCAGCGACGGGTCTCCGGGGTCCAGCGATGGATGATCATACCTCGCCCCCTCTGATGTAACGGAAACCTGCGTTACATCAGAGGGGGCGGGGTCACCCACACGTCACTGGGGAACCCCTGGCTTCCCTCTCCAGCGTCAGAGGGGCGGGGTCAGGTGACGGGTGGCCCCGCCCTCCTAATATAAGAAACGTCAGTGCTGGGATCTCTGCAGTGTCTCCGGAGTGGAGACAGAAGAAGGATGTATGGACAGCGCTGGACTGAGAGATCCCCCGTCGCTGGATATGATCATTCATCGCTGGACCCCGGAGACCCGTCGCTGGATAGCAAGAGTGGATTAGCACCGCTGGAATCTTTTTTTTATTTTTTTTATTTTTAATAAAGGAATTTTTCAAAAGTGTGTTTGTCTTATTTAACCATTTTGACACTTTCTTTGTGAAATGGTAGGGGTACTTTTGTACCCCCTTACCATTTCAAACAGGGAGGGGGCCGGGATCTGGATAAAGGGTCTGATATGGATTTTTAGGGGGACCCCACGTCAATTTTTTTAAAATTTAATGCGGGGTTCCCCTTAATATCCATATCAGACCTGAAGGGTCTGGTTATGGATATTTAGGGGGACCCCCACGTCAATTTTTTTTTTAAATTTGACACGGGGTTCCCCTTAATATCCATGTCAGACCTGAAGGGCCTGGTAATTGAATTTAGGGGAACCCCCACGCTTTTTTTTTTTTATCAATGAATGAATGAATTGTCGGCTAATGCAGAGAACACTCATTGACTGTTCTCTGTATTACGGGACCCGACAATAGCCGCAAGTGATTTTAAAAGACTTTTTTTCCTGCACAAATGACACTTTGTGCAGGGACAGTTCTAAGCACCAGAAACATGCGCCCCTTCACAGGCATGCTATAGATACCCCCCAGCTACGAAATTTAAAGGAATATTACACTTTCATTGTTTCACTTTAATCATTATTAAAATCACTGCTCCTGAAAAAACGGCCGTTTTTAAAACTTTTTTTTGCATTGATCCATGTCCCCTGGGGCAGGACCCGGGTCCCCAAACACTTTTTAGGACAGTAACCTGCATATTACCCTTTAAAATTAGCACTTTAGATTTCTCCCATAGACTTGTATAGGGTGTTCCGGCTTTTCGAATTTGCTGCGAACAGCCCAAATTGTTCACTGTTCGCTGAACAGGCGAACAGGCAATGTTCGAGTAGAACATGAGTTCGACTTGAACACGAAGCTCATCCCTAGCCACCACACCGCTTCCAGTTTAGTGCAAATGGGGGCCTTCATGCTCCAGTGTTTTAATAGGGACCCCCGTATAAAAAGCATAAGGGTCAAGGACCATTACTGGGTGGCAACGTACTTAGACCCCCCCGGTACAAACACAAAATGGCGGAAATACTACCGCCGTCACAGAGGGCTGTCAGAATGCAGCACTTCCAGGCCTTGTTTCGAGAAATGCTGCATTCTGCTTTTGCGTGCGCTGGCATAGGAGCAATTCCCACTCCCAGAGAAGGAGTTGCGGGTACCAATCCAACAGCGCCTGCAAGAAGAGGCCGGTTTGAAGATGTGTTGGTGACTTCGGATATGAGGTCATTCTTTCAGCCGACCCATCGACAGGTGTCATCCGGATCCAGCATCAGGGAACGCCTAGACCGTCAGGTGTCCGACTACATCGGGTTAACGGCCGATGTGGACGCTCTGAGGAGTGACGAACCTCTGGACTACTGGGTGGGCAGGCTTGACCTCTGGCCAGAGCTTGCCCAATTTGCAATCGAACTGTTGGCTTGCCCCTCGTCCAGTGTCCTGTCCGAAAGGACGTTCAGCGCCTAGCTCACGACAGTGTTAACTACCTCACATTTCTAAAAATGAATGAGGCATGGATCTCGGAGGAATTCAACACATGTGACCAGTAGACCATGTATATGTCTATAAACAATTTTTTTAATCGAGCACACAGACCTTCTTTCTTCATTTGGCTCACTTCCTTGTCCAAAAAAAGCACACCGTACTATATGCCCGTACCCTCCTGTTTGAAGAGGTTGAGCGGTGTCATATTTCTACTGGGGCTGCTTATTATAAGGGGCTCCCACCATCCCTGTGCTGTGCTGACTTCCTCCTGGGGCTTCTTATTATGAGGGGCTCCCACCATCCCTGTGCTGTGCTGAATTCCTCCTGGGGCTGTACCTCTGCTGTGCATATTATGAGGGGCTCCCACCATCCCTGTGCTATGCTTATTATGAGGGGCTCCCACCATCCCTGTGCTGTGCTGACCTCCTCCTGGGGCTGCTTGTTATGAGGGGCTCCCACCATCCCTGTGCTGTGCTGACTTCCTCCTGGAGCTGCTTATTATGAGGGGCTCCCACCATCCCTGTGCTATGCTGACATCCTCCTGGGGCTGCTTATTATGAGGGGCTCCCACCATCCCTGTGCTATGCTGACATCCTCCTGGGGCTGCTTATTATGAGGGGCTCCCACCATCCCTGTGCTGTGCTGACTTCCTCCTGGGGCTGTACCTCTGCTGTGCATATTATGAGGGGCTCCCACCATCCCTGTGCTATGCTCATTATGAGGGGCTCCCACCATCCCTGTGCTATGCTCATTATGTGGGGCTCCCACCATCCCTGTGCTATGCTCATTATGAGGGGCTCCCACCATCCCTGTGCTATGCTGACTTCCTCCTGGGGCTGCTTACGGTGCAGGTGTCAGTGCTGTATATCACGATGCTGATGTCAGTACTCTCTATCACGGTGCTGCTGTCAGTGCTGTATATCATGGTGCTGGTGTTAGTGCTTTATGTCACGCTGCTGATGTCAGTGCTCTCTATCACGGTGCTGCTGTCAGATGACTCTATCACGGTGCAGGTGTCATTGCTGTATGTCACGCTGCTGATGTCAGTGCTCTCTATCACAGTGCTGCTGTCAGTGCTGTATATCACGGTGCTGGTGCTAGTGCTTTATGTCACGCTACTGATGTCAGTGCTCTTTATCACGGTGCTGGTGTCAGATGACTCTATCACGTTGCAGGTGTCATTGCTGTATGTCACGCTGCTGATGTCAGTACTCTCTATCACGGTGCTGGTGTTAGTGCTTTATGTCACACTGCTGATGTCAGTGCTTTCTATCACGGTGCTGTTGTCAGATCGATCTATCACGGTGCAGGTGTCATTGCTATATGTCACGCTGCTGATGTCAGTGCTCTCTATCACGGTGCTGGTGTCAGATGACTCTATCACGGTGCAGGTGTCATTGCTGTATGTCACGCTGCTGGTGATCATCTTCTGCACCTTCTTCTTTGCCTACCCTTACCTTTGCCTTCATGTGCTCCACAGTCCTGAATTGTCACAACAATTTCCCATATAAAAAAAGAATGCTTGTAGTTGTCGAACCCAGATTCACCTCATACATGTGTTATGTCATTGGCCATGTGGTAGGACTATGTTTGCACAGCTATTAATTATTTTGTGGCTGCAAATTTGACCTGTAGGTTTGCAAAGTTCGCCTCCCATTGAAGTCAATGGGGCCCGCCGCAAACGTTCCGGTTCCCGAACTATCGGCCATCCATCACTAATCTTGGTTAAAAAAAACAACCCAAAAAAAATATTCACTATAAAAAACAAAAAAAAACTAATTCTTCTGGAGATCTGACGAAAATAAAAAAAAATTATATTCATGAAATCACGAGAAATAATAAAGAAAGAAGTTTGTGAGAACTTCATTCTTCTAGCATTATAAAGAAGAAGAGAATGAGCTGCATTAAAAGATTTTATAATTTTCAGCATGACAAATGTGCTACCTCCATTATGAATGGAAGTTTTACCAGACCAATCAATTCCGTCTCGTAATTTATTCTGATCATGCATGGCACTTTGTACGTCGGAATTGTGTACACACGATTGGAATTTGCACAAATACATTTTGTTGTCAGAAAATTTGAGAACCAGATCTCAAATTTTGTACGACGGAAATTCCAATGAAAACTGTCCAATGGAGCCTACACACGGTCGGAATTTCCGGCAACAAGCTCCGATCGCACATTTTACTGAAAGTCTGACCATGTGTATGGGGCCTAACAGTTATGCAAGTGTTTGCCCAAAATTTCAAAACTTCAGAGCAACTTCCCATAATGGTCATATCATGCATGTACCTCCAGTCAAACTCTGAAGTTTGAACCACTTATGGACAGTTTCTAATTAGTTTTAAAGTAAATTCAACATTCTGCTCAAGTTTGTGATAAATCTTTCTCGCAGAATCATGGATATTTTTTTATTGGGTGCAGTAAAACATTCACTGCTGCAATGCTTTTCAATTAAAGAGGATCAGTAACTATAACATAAAGAACACATGACTCAGCTAATCTCTACCCGAATAGGCTGGCTCATCCAATCAGCCACCTCTATGAAGAGTCCTTATCTCAAGGTTTCTGCACTTTTCTTTTTTTCCTTGTCCTGAATTCCTAGAGAGCCCTGGAAAGCTGGTAGACCCAAAGTACAAAAAACACCTTCACCCTGGTAGTTCCCCTCCCACAGTGTTGTGCACATAGCTTTCCTACCTATAGAATGAGTCTCATCTGAGACTCATCAGGCCTCCCAGCAGGGTTGCTGGCTGCAGTTGTCTAAGCTGAGAGTGTGTTACCCTCCTTCACACTGCCCAAAGCCAACACTAACAATCCCCCCCCCCCAAACACACACAGACAGGAGGGGAGAGAGGGCTCGATCTGCACCTCTTACCCCCACCCCTACTCCTGTGTCTGCCCACACTCCAATCCCTGGCGCTGTTCCTTTAGAAAAGGAGAATGTGAGACGGAAATTTTAAGCCCAGCAGCCTCAGATAGATCTGTATGAGAGGTGCTGACTGCCAAGGGGTGAGTGAGCTCACCATCCATCCCTGTCTGTGACTGAAGTCCCCCCTTTTTCTCTCCAGCCTCTGAAATACACTAAGGTAAATCAGCATTCTCAGAGCACCCCTTACATCAGAGTTGCCCTTTACACCAGAGGTCACTGTGTTTCACCTTATATCAGAGTCTTCTTCGTACATCAAAGTTCTCAGTGTTCCCCTTAAATTGGGATTCTCAGAGCACCCCTTACATCAGAGTTCTCCTTTACACCAGAGGTCACTGTGTTTCCCCTTACGTCAGAGTCTTCTCCGTACATGATAGTTCTCAGTGTTCCCCCTTAGATCCGGGTTCCCAGAGTATCCCTTATGTTAGAGTCCCTAGAGCTCTCCTGTACATCAGAGTCTGCAGAGCCCCCCTTACAGTGAAAGGGAACTCTGCGAGTTCAAAAGTAAAAGGGGAACTCTAATATAAAGGGGGATGCTTGTTATTAACTTTATATGATTAGAAATGTTATTTAATTTCAAAATATATGTATAGTTTATACAATAAAAAAAAAAATTGCCATGCGCAGCTAAAGTGTTCGTGTTTGACTTGAAGAAAAGGTGGCAACCCCAATCTGAGCTCTGAAGTCAGATTTGGGTTCCCCGTGAAGTACTTGGGAAAAATAGTATGTGAAATCTGAATTTAGTCTCTTATGATAGCCTGAACACTTTGTCTTTAAGTTAGGTTTACATTAATCATTCACAAATATTTTTAAGCAGGCTATACTATGGGTTTATATTGAATCTAAATGTTCCTTTGTCTTGGTTAAAAGTAAACCTGTCACAAACATTAAACCACTTAAGGACCGGAAGGATTTGCCCCCTTAACTACTTTCCAACCAGTCGCCGTCATTATACGGCAGCAGGCCGGCACCTTTTTACAATTTGCCATAGGTGTACGGCGGCTCCTTTAAGGAGCCATAGCAGGCATGTGCGTGCCGCTTGAGCCCTGCATGTGCCCACTGTATGGCGGGGGACCCAATGCATGTGGCACGAGATTGTGGGAACGAGAGCCAGAACGGGGATCTGTCATGTAAACAGACAGATCCCTGTTCTGACAGGGGAGTTAGAGAGAGATCTGCTGATCCTAGTGATGAGGATCAGAGATCTCTCTACTCCTCAAGTCAGCCCAGCCCCCATACAGTTAGAAGCACTCCCAGGGAACACACTTAACCCCTTGATCGCCCCCAAGTGTTAACCCCTTCCCTGCCATTTTTTTTTACTAGTAATGGCAGTGATCAGCAATTTTTAGCGGGACTGCGACATTGCAGTGTACAGATCTGACACTTTTGACACTTTTTGGGACCATTGACATTTATACAGCGATCAAAGCTAAAAAATAGCCACCGATTACTGTATAAATGTCACTGGCAGGGAAGGGGTTAACACTAGGGGGCGATTAAGAGGTTAAGTGTTTTCCCTGGGAGGTGTTGCTAACTGTATGGGGGCTGGGCTGCCTGGGAGAAAAGAGAGATCGCTTTTCCTTATCACTAGGAACAGACAATCTCTCTCTTTTCCCCTGACAGAATGGGGATCTGTTTGTTTAAATAGACAGATTCCCATTCTGCCTGTCTCTGGAGCGATCGCGGGTGGCCGGTGGACATTGAGTCCGCCGGACCTGCTGGTTGGCTTGCAAATGAGCGCCTGTACCCACAAATTGCTGTGTACGTGCCCGATGTACAATGACGCCGTTTCTCACAGGGGTGCCAAGCTGCCGCAGTGCGTCTGCAACCGGCAGTACATAACCAGTTAGAATTCAAATTAAGCATGTGTTGACAAACTGCAAAAATAGAGCTATGTTATGGTCTGTGAAAACTGTGTGTGTGGTACAAGTCTTTTTCAGAAATGTGTGGTACAATTCATGTGCAGCCAAGACATCTTCTAGGTACTTTCTGGTTTATCTAATAAATAATACATAGTACAACAGCCTGTTTGCTTTACCAAAGTATAAGCATAGACAATAAGTCACGTGTAAAGTGGATAGTAGGGTCATTCCCCAAACTACTTACCGGTAGTTTTCAAGGTTTATAAGACCAACATGATTCTTCTCCATAGAAACCTTTTGCTATGCTGAGCCTAAAATGGTTGTAAATAATACTTTTTTTTAAATAAAATAATAAACAAGATATAAGTACCTGTTTTGTGCAATGGTATTGCACACAGTGGCCCAAACCGTCTCTTCTGGGGTCCGATGCCAGTGCTTCTGGCTCCTCCTCTTTTATGCAAGCCCCCATGGAAAGCCATCTAGGCAATCCGAGTGGGAAGTGGGAGCAGGGGAGGAGTAGAGGAGGACTTAAAGTGGAATTTCCCTTTATGGGTGAAGTTCTGTTTTAATGCAGGGAATGAATTACAGTAAAAAAGGGGCTTGGCTTTAGAATCACCTAACTATCATAGTCAATCAGGATGCTCTGTCGGTGGTGGTGCACTGCCCCTAGGTGTGCTTTTTTTAGGGGTGAGTGCATCTCTGCTAGTTCCCGCATGAAACTTGAGACTGCTAAGCTATAGACTGAGTTTCTTGACCAGTTACACAAGGCGGAGACGCATTTACTCCACTACCCCATGCTGGATCATTTACGCATTGTGGTATCTGTACGTACCCGTATTAAGTTGTTAGATATGAGCAAAATCTTTAAATCAATGTTATGGTATAGACAAAAGTTTCATGAATATGCTAACAAACCACATAGGATATTAGTCCATAAGCTCATGCCACGTCCGTTTCTATCTATACCTGGTCATTTAATGCAGCCAAACGGTACTCCTACTTACTGTCCCCATGTCTAAAGTATTTGGTGATTTCTATAAAGGTCTTTATAATTGTTTGAGTGCAGACCCACATTCCCAATTTACACAAGAAAAGTTTGATGCCTTGATGCTTCCTTGCAACTACCTAAAATATCCTCTGAACAATGTTCTAAGCTCAATATGCCTATTACTGCCAAAAAATTAGCAGAAGTGATTAGACATCTACCATCACATAAATCTCTGGGTCCTAATGGACTCCCCTACTCCTAGTACAAAGCCTTTCTCCCACTTCTAGCCCCACATATGCTGAACTTATTTACTTCTCTGATAAAGGGCACCCTTCCACATTCCCACTTTCTACATGCATTTATCACCGTCATCCCAAAGCTGGGTAATGACCTGTCTGTACTAGATAATTATCCTCCCATTGCTTTGTTAAATTTGGATTAAAACATTTTTACAAAGATATTAGCCAATAGAGTGCTGTTACTGTGATTGATACATAGGGATCAGGTAGGCTTTGTCCCCACAAGAAATGCATCCGATAACACGAGATATACAAAAGACCTTATCGCCCTGCTTTAGCATTGAGCTTGGATGCTCTAAAAGCTTTTGCTCTCCTGAGTTGCTGATTATGTTTGCAACCTTGTCCCAATATGGATTCTCAGGCCCTTTTATTCAGGCTCTACAGGCACTATATTCAAAACCTACCTCTCAGGTACAATTATCCTCTCACTTGTCACCGCCATTTCTTTTTTTTGCATTATCTCCTAGGGGTTTTAACATTTAACACCCTCAAGGATTATATTCTTCTTCTTCAGGTTGCATTATATGGTAGTTATTCAGCTCGTATTCACTTTAACACACATATATCTCCATTTGCACTTTACATGGTAGTTTACCAAATATTAGGGCATTTTACTTAAGTCCATGGTGGGTAGGCACACACCCACATTTTTCCGCAATTGATTTCTTTGTATTCTACACAATTGGTTCTAGGAGAACCGCTTTTCTCTTCACTATAGCTTACCATTATTAGTGATTTGAGGTTTGAGTGGAGCGCCATATCTACCTACATCTCTTTTTTAATCTCACATCCCAATCTAATAGGTTGGTAATATTAGGTAGTGGCAGCTCCCTCCTCATCTAGTTTCTTGTATTTATTTATTTATCCATTATCCATAGCACAAACCTACTTTCATTTTGTCACAAACTGATAAGAGGCATGGAGGAACTCAGCTCAGTAAAGATTAGAGGAACTGAATTTATTCACTCTTGATAAGAGGAGGTTAAGGGGGATTTGATCAACATGTACAAATATATAAGCTGTTCATATAGTGAACTTGGAGTTGAGTTATTCACTTTACAGTCAACAAAGAGGACAAGGGGGCACTCTTTACATCTAGAGGAAAAGAGATTTAATCTCCAAATATGGAAAAGTTTCTTCACAGAAAGAGCTGTGAAAATGTGGAATAGACTCCCTCCAGAAGTGGTTCTGGCTAGCTCAGTAGATTGCTTTAAGAAAGGCCTGGATTATTTCCTAAGTGTACATAATATAACTGGGTATTAACATTTATAGGTAAAGTTGATCCGGGGAAAATCCGATTGTCTCTCGGGGGATCAGGGAGGAATTGTTTCCCCTGCTTTAGCAAATTGGATCATGCTCTACTGGGGTTTTTTGCCTTGAACTAGATGGACTTGTGTCTTTTTTCAACCTGACTAACTATGTAACTATAACTATGCAATGTTCCGAGCGATACTCTATTTCTTCTTCATGCCTCCTCTTTTAAACATGCTTTTTAATCCAGACATTCCAGATAGTTTGTCCTATGACCGAATGCTACCCTGGACTCAGGCAGGGATTTTCCAATTATGGCAACTTGTAAATCCAGTGACATGTAAACTTATGGCCTTTACTAACCTACATAAGAAAAATTCGATTTCTAAAACACTCTGCTATTCCTACCTACAATTTAAACATTTTCTTTATACAAAATCTCCATCCCTATCGTTGAATAAACCAACTGATTTTGAATATGCCAGCGGTCCATATGAACCCCAACTAATTTCATATATATATATATATATATATATATATATATATATATATATATAAATTCAGCATGAAGCCAATCTCCTAACTGAGTCGAGTCATAATTATATAAAGAAATCGTCTTGTGTCCTACAGCAAAGTATTTCCTTATCAGATTGGGGTAAAATTTGGGAGTCCACATCCAAAATTTCATGATGTGTTATCCACAGATAGACCGTGGTGTCTAATGCCCCATACACACGATCAGAAATTCTGGCAGCAAAAGTCGAGCTTTTGGTCTGAAATTCCAACCATGTGTAGGCTCCATCTGACTTTTGCTGGCAGAATTCCAGCCAGCAAAAGATTGAGATCAGGTTCTCTATTTTTCGGTTGGAAAAAGTTCAGATCGGAAATTCCAATCGTCTGTACATGCAAAATTTCTCATGCTCATAACCCTGTAAACTCTAGGCAATGTTGGAGATGCAATGAAGCTAAAGGTACTCATTAGCATATCTTCAAGGAATTCTCTTCTATTAGTCCTTTTGGGGCTCAGATGCAAAACCTTATGCAAAAACGATTTAAGAATTCCATTCCTTTGAATCCTATACACTATTTGCTAGGTCTCCCTTTTTCGGGTATCTTCAGGAATGCAGGGAGGTTTATGTCCTTTATATTACTGGCGGCTAAACGATGTTGGTTATCTACCTCCCCCCAGCTTTGCTTAATTTCTAGCTACCTTGGCAGATATATGCAGGATGGAACATTTGACTGTATTAATAGATGGTTCGCTAACATTTTTTAAATATGGCAGGTATGGGACGACTCTGAGTATGGTTCTGAGACAACCAACTCGATACAGTAGGTGAATAGACTTTATGCAAATCATATTTTAGCTTCAGTGATAGTGACAGGTGTGTAGTTTACATTTTATGGTGCAAATTCCTTTCCTTTTACTTTTCCCTTTCTCTAGTTTCCCTTTCCCTATTTTCTTTTGGTTTTCAATATCTCTGAATATTACTTTGCCTTTTTTACATAATTGTGTTGTATGATATACTTTAAATCAAAATGTACTATAGATCAATGTTTGTTTATACTATACCTTTGATACTTATCATTTCCATGTTTATATGATAGTGTGTATTTGAAATATCTGAAACTTTAGATCTCATTTTGTAAATGTAACAAAAGTTCTATAAATAAACAATAAAAAACAAAAAAACAAAAAACAAAAAACGAATTTGTATTCTTCAGATAGTGCTCCACCACAAATCATGCATAAGAAATGCAAAGTCACCAGAACTTTAAGGTAAACAAGTTTTGTACCAATAATGGATTTCTTCAACCAGCAGCATATATGGAAATTATATCTCTAAGCTACAACTTGTATCTTTGGCAATAGTCAAACAAAAAGGCTCAGGAGAAACATGGAGAATCACAGCGCAATATGTTTATTGTAGATGAATAAAAGCAGGCAAATAAAACAATGTGTACTTACATTTGAAAGTGCTATAAGTCAGCGCCAACATGTACATCTTTGGGTAAATGTGCTCGCCGTTCCACCAAGTCGCGGCGTGCGTTTCAAAGCACATGGGATGAAAACGAAAGAACCGGATGTGACGTCAATAAGAGGGGGATGTGCAACTTCTATGCATTTCGTGTTACACACATCATCAGGAAGCCCTGATGAAGCCCTGATAACCTGTTTAACATGAAATGCTTATGCGTGTTCACAATTTCAAATTAAAAGCTACTAACATATCCACATTTCCCTCTTTATGGAGAAAATGCTTTATGACAGCTTCAAAAACAACCTTGTCATTTTCACACAGTAATATTCACATACTGTTACTATCTTGCAAGTAAGTGATAGAATTTTCACTCAAAAAATATGGAAATACATGCAGATCTCTCTCTGTAATTAAAGTGGAGTTCCATCCAGAAATGGAACTTCCACTAATCAAATCCAGGTATCTGCTCCCACTCCTGGGGAAAAATTGTTGCAATCTTGTGCGGAGAACTACGCAATGTCCCGCCCTCCTCCTTCCCCCCGCTGCCTTCTGGGAGACCCACAGGTCCCAGAAGACAGCAGGAACCATTCAGAAAGCGCAGCACGACTTGCACGTGCTCAGTAGGAAACAGGCTGTGAAGCCGTAAGGCTTCACTTCCTGTTTCCCTTAGTAAGGATGCAGGCGCCTGCACCTGGAGCCGAGAGACGGGTCGTCTTGGGGTGCCGACATGGCAGGGTCCTTGGACAGGTAAGTGTTCATATATTAAAAGTCAGCAGCTGCAGTATTTGTAGCTTCTGATTTTTATTTTTTTACCCAAGCGGAACTCCGCTTTAATTCGAAAAAAAATACTTAGTTACTTAGATGGAAGTATTATACTTTATGCTAATTCAATTGAAACAACTGCCATATTATATTTCACCACCTCTGTATAATGTTTTTGGAATATCAAATGTCTTGAAGAATGGCTTGGCATTGAAATTTTTATTTATATTGTTCAGTGACAATTTATTGGATATATAGTATGTACTGAGTAACCAATTTGAGACCGCCCGCCGTCAATTGAAGAAGGCAGAATGGCTCCCCTGAACGAATCGTCAAAGCTCTACGGCGGCCGCTGTAAGGGGATTAGGGGGCACCGTATCACTGAAGAGCTGGTGAGCATGCCCGGTGGCTTCGATGTCCGCTGACACACTAGCGATTGCTCTTGACAGAGCAAGAACAGGGATGTGTGTGTGTGTAAACACACACATCCATGTCGTGTCAGGCGAGAGAAGACAGGTCGTGTGTTCCTAGTATATACAAACACTGATCAGTCTCCTTCCCTAGTCAATCCCATCCCCCCTACAGTTAGAACACACACAGGGAATACAATTAACCCCTTCATTGCCCCCCCCCCGCTACAAATTACATTTATACAGTAATCAGTGGCTATTTAAAGCACTAATCGCTGTATAAATGTCAATGGTCCCAAAATAGTGTCAACTGTGTGTTCCAATGTCACAGTCCTAATAAAAACCGCAGATCGCCGCCATTACTAGTGAAAAAAAAAATAATAATAAAAATGCCATAAATCTATCCCCTATATTGTGGACACAATAACTTTTGTGCAAACCAATCAATAAACACTTATTGTGATTTTTTTTTTACCAAGAATATGTGGAAGAATATATATCAGCTTAAACTGAGGAAGAAATTTGTTTTTGTTTTCTTAAATTTGAGATACTTATTATAGCAAAAAAGTTAAAAATATTGGGTTTTTTTTCACAATTGTTGCTCTTTTTTTGGTTATAACACAAAAAATAAAAACTGCAGAAGTGATCAAATACCACCAAAAGAAAGCTCTATTTGTGGGAGAAAAAAAAAATTCTGTTTGGGTATAACCTCGCATGACCACAAAATCGTCAGTAAAATTGACGTGCCATATTGCAAAAAATGGCCCGGTCAGGAAGGGGGCAAATCCTTCCTGGGCTGAAGTGGTTAAATGTGTTTTTCCCTTTATTTTTCTGCAGATAATTGCTAATATTTGCACTTGCACCATGTGTTTAAAGTTCTGAAAAAATATACACAAGAGGGCTCTGAGGAAGGAGGTCTGTCTCCCGAAATGCGTAGGTTTTCCATCATGTGGCCATAGAGTCACCTGTCTCACCAGTAGTGATGGACGAACTTCCGACGGGACGTTTCGCGAACGCGAAATGCGAACGGACCCAAACGTTCGCGAAACCGACCGTTCGCCGCGGGCCCCATTGACTTCAATGGGAGGCGAACTTTGCAAACCTTCATGTCGAATTTGCGGCCACGTGGTAATTATTAGGGGGTAAAACGTAGTCCCACCATCTGGACAATGACATAATACATGTATGAGGTGAATTTGGGATCGATAACTACAAGCATTTTTATTTTATTTGGGAAATTGTTCTAACAATTCAGGACTATGGAGCTAATGAAGGCAATGGAGGAGAGGGAAGGTCAGGGACCAGGGTAGGCAAAGAAGAGGGTGCAGGAGATGATCACCAGCAGCGTGACATACCGGAATGACACATGCACCGTGATAGAGGCATCTGACAGCAGCACCGTAATACAGAGCACTGACAGCAGCACCGTGACATACAGCGCTGACAGCAGCACCGTGACATACAGCGCTGACAGCAGCACCGTGACATACAGCGCTGACAGCAGCACCGTGACATACAGCGCTGACAGCAGCACCGTGACATACAGCGCTGACAGCAGCACCGTGACATACAGCGCTGACAGCAGCACCGTGACATACAGCGCTGACAGCAGCACCGTGACATACAGCGCTGACAGCAGCACCGTGACATACAGCGCTGACAGCAGCACCGTGACATACAGCGCTGACAGCAGCACCGTGACATACAGCGCTGACAGCAGCACCGTGACATACAGCACTGACAGCAGCACCGTAAGCAGCCCCAGGAGGAAGTCAGCACAGCACAGGGATGGTGTGATCCCCTCATAATAAGAACCCCCAGGAGGAAGTCAGCACAGCACAGGGATAGTGTGATCCCTTCATAATAAGAACCCCCAGGAGGAAGTCAGCACAGCACAGGGATATCATAAGCAGCCCCAGTAGAAATATGACACCGCTCAACCTCTTCAAAGAGGAGGGTAGGGGCATATAGTACGGTGTGCTTTTTTGGGTCAAGGAAGTGAGCCAAATGAATTAAGAAGGTCTGTGTGCTTGATTAAAAAAATAGTTTATAGACATATACATGGTCTACTGGTCACATGTGTTGAATTCCTCCGAGATCCATGCCTCATTCATTTTTAGAAATGTGAGGTAGTTAACACTGTGGTGAGCTAGGCGAGTACGCTTATCGGTCACAATCCCCCCTGCTGCGCTGAACGTCCTTTCGGACAGGACACTGGATGAGGGGCAAGCCAACAGTTCGATTGCAAATTGGGCAAGCTCTGGCCAGAGGTCAAGCCTGCCCACCCAGTAGTCTAGGGGTTCATCACTCCTCAGAGCGTCCACATCGGCCGTTAACCCAATGTAGTCGGACACCTGACGGTCTAGGCGTTCCCTGATGCTGGATCCGGATGACACCTGTCGATGGGTCGGCTGAAAGAATGACCTCATATCCGAAGTCACCAACACATCTTCAAACCGGCCTCTTCTTGCAGGCGCTGTTGGATTGGTACCCGCAAATCCTTCTCTGGGAGTGGGAATTGCTCCTCTGCCAGCGCACGCAAAAGCAGAATGCAGCATTTCTCGAAGCAAGGCCTGGAAGTGCTGCATTCTGACAGCCCTCTGCGACGGCGGTAACATTTCCGCCATTTTGTGTTTGTACCGGGGGTCTAAGTACGTTGCCACCCAGTACTGGTCCTTGACCCTCATGCTTTTTATACGGGGGTCCCTATTAAAACACTGGAGCATGAAGGCCCCCATTTGCACTAAAGTGGAAGCGGTGTGGTGGCCTGGCTCCTGCTCATCATCCAGGATAATGTCGTCCTCTTCATTCTCCTCTCCCCATCCTCGCACAACAGGGATCCCAGAAAGGTTTAAAGCATGCTCTTCTTGCTCCTGCTCATCCGCCCCGGCACCATCCTCCTCTGACTCCTCATCAGACTCCTGTTGTTGACTTGTCTCAGATAGAGTAGCCCCCCCTGGGAATTCATCCAGCATTGCGACTTCCTCATCTTCCCGCTCCTGCTCCTCCACAGCCTGATCAATGACACGACGCAATGCACGCTCCAGAAAGAAGGCATAAGGTACCATGTCACTGATGGCGCCATGGCTGCGACTGACCAGTTTGGTGATCTCCTCAAATGGCCGCAGAAGTCTGCATGTGTCGCGCATGAGCAGCCACTGGCGCGGTGAAAAAAAACCCAGCTCCCCAGAACCGTTTCTTTCGCAGAGTTCATACAGGTAGACGTTAACTGCACGTTTCTGCTGGAGCAGCCTATCAAGCATATAGAAGGTTGAGTTCCATCGCGTCGGGCAATCGCAAATAAGACGTCTGACCGGCAGATGGTGTCGCCGCTGAATGTCAGCAAGGCGAGCCATGGCCGTGTAAGATCTTCTGAAATGGGCCGAGATTTTCCTTGCCTGCCGCAAGATGTCCTGGACCCCAGGGTATTTGACAAGGAATCGCTGCACGACCAAGTTTAAGACGTGTGCCATGCACGGCACGTGCGTGATTTTGCCCTGTTTCAATGCGCTAAGCAGATTGGCACCGTTGTCACACACCACTTTACCAACTGTCAAATTGAGCGGTGTTAGCCACTCATCTGCCTGTGAACGCAAAGCTGAAAGGAGTGCCGGGCCAGTGTGGCTCTTTGCTTCCAGGCACAACAGACGCAGCACGGCATGGCAACGTCTCACCTGGCATGTGGAATAGGTTCTGGGGAGCTTGGGCGGTGCAGTGGAAGAGACGCTAGCAGCGGAAAAGGAGGAGGCAGCTGAGGAGGAGAGGGAGGAGGATGGAGTAGGAGGAGGAGAAGAAGAGTCAGGCCTGCATGCAATCCGTGGCGGTAAAACCAAATCTACACGGGTGCCACGGGTTACATGCTTGACGGCCGTCAGAAGGTTCACCCAGTGGGCAGTAAAACTGATATACCTTCCCTGCCCGTGTTTGCTAGACCACGTGTCTGTGGTCAGATGTATCTTGGCACCGACACTGTGTGCCAGAGATACATTCACTTGCCGCTGAACATGGCCATATAGCTCTGGGATGCCCTTCTCTGAGAAATACTTCCTTCCTGGGACCTTCCATTGTGGTGTTCCAATGGCCACAAATTTGCGAAAGGCCTCCGAGTCCACCAGTTTATATGGCAGTAGTTGGCGGGCTATGAGTTCTGACAAGCCAGCCGCCAACCGTTGGGCAAGAGGGTTATCCGGCATCATCATTTTTTTACGCTCAAACATTAGGCCCACGGAAGCCTGCCTTTTTGCAGAAAAATGTGAGCTTGGCGTGATGGAAGGTGGAGTGGAGGACAATTGTGAGGAGAGAGGAGAAGGAGAAGTAGAAGACGAGGCTGGACGGTGAGAGCCTGCAGTGTGGCTTTGTGTGTTCCGTTGCTCCCACTGGGCTCGGTGATGGCTGCTCATGTGCCTTCTTAAGGCGGTCGTCCCTAGGTGAGTATTGGGCTTACCGCGACTAACGCGTTGACTGCAAAGATTGCAGATGGCAACGCTATTGTCAGCAGCGGACACGTTAAAAAAAGCCCACACTGCGGAGCCATGTGCCGGTGTCCTGGGAGCGCCAGATGTGACCGTACATGGTCGATGACTCGCTCCTGATACATTTGCAGTCTGCTTTGTCCCTGCTGTGCAATGTAAGTCATTGCTGCTTCTCCTCCCTATCTGCTGGTCCATATCTCCCTCTGAACTCCCCTCCTCTTCCTCTCTTGTGGGCACCCACGTGACATCACTAGACACGTCATCATCAACGTCACCTTCCCCACCGCTATAAGTAGAGATCTCGGAGTAGGCAGCAACACCGGGGACCAACCTCCTCCTTGGGCTGATCTGGGTACTGGCGTCAGACTGCTGAGTAGCGCTTGTTGCTACCTCCTCTTCCTGATCCAATACCAAGAGTGGCTGCGCATCAGAAATGTCCTCTTGATATGGATCGGAAAATAATTCCAGTGACTCAAGCGGAAGGTATGTGGTGGTGGTGGTGGTGGTCGTGTTGTTGGTGGTAGTGTCTTTGGGGGTGCACATAGCAGAGAGTGAAGAAGAGGGTGCAGATCGAGAGGATGAGGAGGGTGCAGAAGAGTAAGGCTGAGCGAGCCACTCAACCAAGTCTGGTGCATCCTTTAAAGTAATTGAACGCACCTTCTGCAACTTCCCACTTTGGCTCAAGCCTGTTGCTCCTGCCCTACCCCTACCACCCCTGCGGAAGGGCCTGCCTCTTCCTCTGCATGTCATTTTTTAAATGACCCTGTGACAAAACTCTTAGTCCCTATACCGCTGAAGGACTGCTGCAGTATAGGTGAGCGGTCAGCAGTGGTGCACGTCAACCCTATCTATTGTGGACCTATAGCGGTCCTTACAGAACAGCAGACTGTACCGCACTCAAGCCTATGTACCGTAGCACCCTATACCAAGTTACCAGTCCTTATAAGAACTTTTGTGGACCAAGCAGGTTGTGTATTAGTGTTTAGCAGACTGTACGTCAGTCCCTATACCGCTGAAGGACTGCTGCAGTATAGGTGAGCGGTCAGCAGTGGTGCACGTCAACCCTATCTATTGTGGACCGATAGCGGTCCTTACAGAACAGCAGACTGTATCGCACTCAAGCCTATGTACCGTAGCACCCTATACCAAGTTACCAGTCCTTATAAGAACTTTTGTGGACCAAGCAGGTTGTGTATTAGTGTTTAGCAGACTGTACGTCAGTCCCTATACCGCTGAAGGACTGCTGCAGTATAGGGCAGCGGTCAGCAGTGGTGCACGTCAACCCTATCTATTGTGGACCGATAGCGGTCCTTACAGAACAGCAGACTGTATCGCACTCAAGCCTATGTACCGTAGCACCCTATACCAAGTTACCAGTCCTTATAAGAACTTTTGTGGACCAAGCAGGTTGTGTATTAGTGTTTAGCAGACTGTACGTCAGTCCCTATACCGCTGAAGGACTGCTGCAGTATAGGGCAGCGGTCAGCAGTGGTGCACGTCAACCCTATCTATTGTGGACCGATAGCGGTCCTTACAGAACAGCAGACTGTACCGCACTCAAGCCTATGTACCGTAGCACCCTATACCAAGTTACCAGTCCTTATAAGAACTTTTGTGGACCAAGCAGGTTGTGTATTAGTGTTTAGCAGACTGTACGTCAGTCCCTATACCGCTGAAGGACTGCTGCAGTATAGGGCAGCGGTCAGCAGTGGTGCACGTCAACCCTATCTATTGTGGACCGATAGCGGTCCTTACAGAACAGCAGACTGTACCGCACTCAAGCCTATGTACCGTAGCACCCTATACCAAGTTACCAGTCCTTATAAGAACTTTTGTGGAACAAGCAGGTTGTGTGTTAGTGATTAGCAGACTGTACGTCAGTCCCTATACCGCTGAAGGACTGCTGCAGTATAGGTGAGCGGTCAGCAGTGGTGCACGTCAACCCTATCTATTGTGGACCGATAGCGGTCCTTACAGAACAGCAGACTGTACCGCACTCAAGCCTATGTACCGTAGCACCCTATACCAAGTTACCAGTCCTTATAAGAACTTTTGTGGACCAAGCAGGTTGTGTATTAGTGTTTAGCAGACTGTACGTCAGTCCCTATACCGCTGAAGGACTGCTGCAGTATAGGGCAGCGGTCAGCAGTGGTGCACGTCAACCCTATCTATTGTGGACCGATAGCGGTCCTTACAGAACAGCAGACTGTACCGCACTCAAGCCTATGTACCGTAGCACCCTATACCAAGTTACCAGTCCTTATAAGAACTTTTGTGGACCAAGCAGGTTGTGTATTAGTGTTTAGCAGACTGTACGTCAGTCCCTATACCGCTGAAGGACTGCTGCAGTATAGGGCAGCGGTCAGCAGTGGTGCACGTCAACCCTATCTATTGTGGACCGATAGCGGTCCTTACAGAACAGCAGACTGTACCGCACTCAAGCCTATGTACCGTAGCACCCTATACCAAGTTACCAGTCCTTATAAGAACTTTTGTGGAACAAGCAGGTTGTGTGTTAGTGATTAGCAGACTGTACGTCAGTCCCTATACCGCTGAAGGACTGCTGCAGTATAGGGCAGCGGTCAGCAGTGGTGCACGTCAACCCTATCTATTGTGGACCGATAGCGGTCCTTACAGAACAGCAGACTGTACCGCACTCAAGCCTATGTACCGTAGCACCCTATACCAAGTTACCAGTCCTTATAAGAACTTTTGTGGAACAAGCAGGTTGTGTGTTAGTGATTAGCAGACTGTACGTCAGTCCCTATACCGCTGAAGGACTGCTGCAGTATAGGGCAGCGGTCAGCAGTGGTGCACGTCAACCCTATCTATTGTGGACCGATAGCGGTCCTTACAGAACAGCAGACTGTACCGCACTCAAGCCTATGTACCGTAGCACCCTATACCAAGTTACCAGTCCTTATAAGAACTTTTGTGGAACAAGTGAGTTGTGAATGTTTAGCAGACTGCAGCAGAAGGGCAGCAGTCAAGTATAATATCCTTTCTATATTTGGAAGAAAGAATATTATACATGTACAAGCCTATTACTGTACCACTGATACCAGTCCTGAAAAGAACCTTTGTGGAACTAATAATAACAGCAAGTCTTTAAAATTACCCTCACTGCCTGACAACACTGCTTCCTTCCTGTCCCTATACAAATTGGCAAAAAAAGAGAACGATTAGTGGTTACTGGAACAGCTCTTTTGTGGACCTTGATAGTAACAGCTAATGATGATGATGATGATGATGATGATGAAAGACTAATCTGGCTGTCCCTGTAGCATACACCGTCCTTTCCCTTTCTCTAAACTAACAAAAGACACTCAGGCTGCTGCAAGAATCAGCAGCACAGCAAACCTATCAACACCTAACACCTATACCAGTCCTGAAAAGAACTTTTGTGTACCAAATAGCTAGTGGTTTATCTCTCCCTACTCCACACAGGAACCTGTCCCTATCTTAACAGAAGAAAGAATGTAAAATGGCCACCGGATCGGGTGTATTTATAGGTTAGGGGGAATGTACAAGTGTCCATGTGCTGTCATGTCTCAATTGGCTGTCCTGTATCACATGATAAACGTGTCACCAAAGGTTAAAGTTCTTGTATACATTAAACACGTAAGTCCGCCGCGGCGAACGACGGAAAAAGGCGTTCGAACGTGCGGACCGCGAATGTCGGAAATTCGCCGCGAAACGACCGCCGGGCGAACCGTTCGGCCATCACTACTCACCAGTTGGAGCATTGTACATGGCCTGCTTAATTTTATTCCCACTTTGTGAGTATAATACTGTTATGTGCTTTCAAAAAATGGTTTTGTGGTAATGCACTAGGCGTTTGTACCCTCTTGTGTATATTTTTTCAGTGCTTGGAAGGACCACCCAGTCCAAGGAGGGCTGCATCGCTGAAACCATTGCCTATCCTAGTCCTGTTGTTTGGGGAAGTCCTGGGATTGAGCGCTGGATGGTGTTTTTGGTCTTTCATGTGTTTAAAGATACCTGGAAGTACATGTAGATATTTCTAAAGGATTCCAAAGTTATCCTTTAAGGAGATTCAACTCCATACAAGCCCCCCTTTCTGAGTATTATAGACTTATACCAATAGCACACCTCTGAAAAACTTCAGAAAATCCCCCTGATAACTAACTTAGGTACCATAATATCTCAATTTTTTGATCCTGCTGCATCTGTAAAAAAGGGTATTTCCCTCTTTTATACTACATTAAGCAGCTACCATAAATTTGTTAAATTGAATATGATTTTAAAATGGGAACAAGACTTGGGCCTAACTTCCCCAAATGCCTACTGGCTGTCAGGTCACCTGAAACCAGGTGACAGATGCACTTCGTAGGAATCAGAAGTGCACCGCTAACATAGTGAACCCTAGAACTGACTGATGCGGATTGTACCCCAGGAGGTTTAGGAAGCAGGTCTTGTGGATCATTAACACAGATCCCAGTTGGAGCTAGAGCATAGATTCCCCAGGGTGCGGAGTCTAAGAGCCAGCAGGTGTTCACGAGATCCTCTATTGGTGAGGATGGACTGAGCTGCAGTCTGGCTCCAGGTTTGCGGCCCCTAGGGTCTCACAGCTCACTCTCACGGTAGACTACAGGAGAAGGGAACGTTAGGCTGGAACAACAAGGATAGTAAAGGATAAGGCAGAGGTCAGGGCAAATAGCTGACAGGAACAACAGAGTACACGCAAAAGGTTCAGGGTCACAGGCAGCCAGGGATACTCGGGGACATGCTAAAGGTTCAGGGTCACAAGAGGGCAGGAATACGCCAAGGTTGGTAACAGAGATAAACTTAGAGCACACGGCAAGCAGGAAACAGGAAGCCAAACACACAGTGAATACACAATGGTTCATCAGCACCGCTGGCTTGCAGTGCACAGGTTAATATAGGGTTCCCTGATAGGACCTGGGGTGGAGCCATGCTTAGAGGAGAGGTTATAAAAACCACCAGGTGGAAGTGGCTGGCCTTTTAAGAAACACATGGAGAAGGTAAGCTGACAGACACACATCACTGCATAACCATGACACTGGCAAGCAGCCACATGGGGAACCTATAAATCCAAACAGTGTACCAATCACAGAGAAGTGTTTAAAAAATGTCTGCATCAGTGGTACACTTCAGCAGAATGTTGACTGGAACCAAGTCTTTAAACTAATCTCAGAATTGACTCAGATACCCCTAGCCTCTTCTGCAGATATGTCACCTCTTCATATTAACATTGACACTGTCCCGAAATCGGTCAGACTGCTCCTCATACATATTCTCCTTTCTGTCAAATTTAACCTCACAAGATATTGGAGATCTATGGACATACCCAGTCTGTCTAATATATCTAGAGATATGAACCACAAATGTTCACGTGAACACCTATTTGCTTTAGAAAACAATGACTTGTCTAAACTTAATTCCTCCTGGGAACCTTGAACCTCTTACCCGCTATACAAGGGTTAATTAATGGATTGGAGAAATTGAGAAAGGGGCTTGCCCTGAAACATGTTGCCCTGGTAACTGGCTTAGCGTACCGGCTGAGGACTTCCAGTTTAGAGTCCCTTGACTTCCCCATCATGACTGGCAGGCATCCATCTCCCTGTCCTTGCTGGATGTTTACCTGGAGATCGGCACACTATATCTGCTCTCAGCCTGCTAACTTTCCATTACTGCTCGGCACCATGTAAGATTTATTTGATAACTTCAATAAACTTGGCATCTTTCTTGGACATTATTGTTTCATGTGGAACTTCCTTTAGCCCAAGACCGTGTGCATATGCTTTGAGTCCAGCTACAGTATTATATTCTCCATACATAAAACTATTTACATTTTTTTTTTTTTTTACACTGGAGTGCCTGTCTAGTGTTCTTTCTTGCCATTCATCTGTTCCACTACCCTAGTGGCCACTTTCAAGACTGCCTGAAGCTACCCATGCACCTGGCTGTGCACCGGGCTTAGGTAACAATTTACATGCTTGTGTTGGGATTCAGCACCCAGCCTTCTTTTTAGTTGATGGAATTGTGCCTTAAGCTTGTCAGTCTCACCTATAGCCAGGGGCGGACTGACCATTTGGCCACTCGGCACTGCCTGAGGGCCCCGGGCCTCTAGGGGGTCCCATCAGGGTTGCCAGCCTCAGTAAAACAAGGGACAGTATGTAAACATCTGTCTCTGAAATGTCCCTTATGGTCTAATTATAGCTTATAGATTATAGAGAACTTGGCAATACGCTGAGGGAACATGAATGCCAATTTGTCTACCAGTGTAGGCTCATGTTCCCGTTATCCTTAACCTCAGAATTAACATCTGAATCCAGTAATGGCTGGTTATCATCAAGGTGCAAGTGGCTGACGCTGTGTTACTCAGCTGGCTCCTCCGTGGCTGATGTTGGGGCTATGGCAGGAATAGATATGGACAAGGAGGCAGGCTTATCCGCTCTGGCAACTGCAGGGGAGTGCATACTTGTCTATGCTTGTGTGACAGAGGATGAGAAGGATGAGGAAGGTTTAGTAAGCCAGTCCACCACCTCCTTTGCATGCTGTGGCTGGATAGCATGAGCAAACTCACTTAACAGAGGAAATGATGCCCTGCCTGAGGACTGGCCACCATGTCCACTTTTGCCTGTGGACACATTTTTTCTGGCCCCCTTACAGTGCCAAGGCAACGTCTGTCTTTCCTTGTTGTCCTCCCAGACATTATTGGGAGGGGGGGGGGGGGTGCTTATAAGCAAATGTAAAGAAGAAGTAGAAATCTGTACGTAGATGCACTTTAATCAATGTAAAGTGGTGTTTAGTGTACTTTAATTTGAGTATTTAGACTACACAGACACACTCCACGGATACACTATAATATACTGCAATATAATGCATCAAATGTGCAATGACGCACAGAACTATATGGCATTAAACTTGCAGTAACACACACAGAAGTAAATGGTGTTAAATTTGCAGTAACGCACACAGAAGTAAATGACATTAAACTTGCAGTAATGCAAAAAACTACATGGCGATAAACTGGCAGTAATGCACACAAAATGATATGGCGTTAAACTGGCAGTAACGCACACAGAACTATATGGCGTTAAACTTGCAGTAACGCACAAAACTATATGGTGTTTAACTGGCAGTAACGCACAAAAAACTGTGGCGTTAAACTGGCAGTAATGGACACAAAACTATATGGTGTCAAACTGGCAATAACGCACACAGAACTATATGGCATTAAACTGGCAGTAACGCACAAAACTATATGGCGTTAAACTGGCAGTAACACACACAGAATTAAATGGCGTTAAACTGGCAGTAACACACACACAGAACTACAGTATATGACATTAAACTGGCAGTAACGCACACAAAACTATATGGCGTTAACCTGGCAGTAACGCACACAGAAGTAAATGGCGTTAAACATGCAGTAACACACAAAACTATATGGCGTTAAACTACCCGTAATGCACACAGAACTAGATGGTGTTAAACTGGCAGTAACGCACACAGAACTATATGGCGTTAAACTGGCAGTAACACACAAAACTATATGGCGTTAAACTTGCAATAATGCACACAGCAGTGAATGGCATTAAACTGGCAGTAACGCAATTAAATAGACGGTGTTCAACCGTCACTACACTCACGCTATCTGAACTGCCCCTACTCTAGCTATACACTAATATAAAGATTATTGACACAGTCTCACTACACTACACTGAAACTATCTGCTCATGCTAACCAGCTCATGCTGGATAGCATGAGCAAACTCACTTAACATAAGAAATGATGCCCTGCCTGATGACTGGCCACCATGTCCACTTTTGCCTGTGGACACATTTGTTGCTGGCCCCCTTACAGTGCCAAGGCAACGTCTGTCTTACCTTGTTTTCCTCCCAGACATTATTGGTAGGAGGGGAGTGCTTATAAGCAAATATAAAGAAGAAGTGGAAATCTGTACGTAGATGCACTTTAATCAATGTAAAGTGGTGTTTAGTGTACTTTAATTTGAGTATTTAGACTACACAGACACACTCCACAGATACACTATAATATACTGCAATATAATGCGTCAAATGTACAATGACGCACAGAACTATATGGCATTAAACCTGCAGTAACGCACACAGAAGTAAATGGTGTTAAATTTGCAGTAACGCACACAGAAGTAAATGCCATTAAACTTGCAGTAATGCGAAAAACGACATGCCATTAAACTGGCAGTAATGCACACAAAATGATATGGCGTTAAACTGGCAGTAACGCACACAGAATTATATGGCATTAAACTTTCAGTAAGGCGCAAAACTATATGGTGTTTAACTGGCAGTAACGCACAAAAAAATGATGGCGTTAAACTGGCAGTAATGGACACAAAACTATATGGTGTTAAACTGGCAATAACGCACACAGAACTATATGGCATTAAACTGGCAGTAAAGCACACAAAACTATACAGCGTTAAACTGGCAGTAAGGCACAAAACTATATGGCGTTAAACTGCCAGTAACACACACAGAACTATATGGCATTAAGCTGTCAGTAACGCACAAAACTATATGGCGTTAAACTGGCAGTAACACACACTGAATTAAATGGCGTTAAACTGGCAGTAACACACACAGAACTAGAGTATATGACATTAAACTGGCAGTAACGCACACAAAACTATATGGCGTTAAACTGGCAGTAACGCACACAGAAGTAAATAGCGTTAAACATGCAGTAACACACAAAACTATATGGCGTTAAACTACCAGTAATGTACACAGAACTAGATGGCGTTAAACTGGCAGTAACGCACACAGAACTATATGGCGTTAAACTGGCAGTAACACACAAAACTATATGGCGTTAAACTTGAAATAATGCACACAGCAGTGAATGGCATTAAACTGGCAGTAACGCAATTAAATAGACGGTGTTCAACTGTCACTACACTCATGCTATCCAAACTGTCCCTACTCTAGCTATACACTAATATCAAGATTATTGACACGATCTAACTACACTACACTGAAACTATCTGAGCTGTCCCTACTCCACAATAATGTATGTATGAATGACACGGTCTCACTACACTACAGTAAAACTATCTGAGCTGTCCCTGCTCTAGCTGCACACTATGCAAAGCTGAAGGATGCTCCTCCTAACTACACTCACATTATCCCTAGACTGACACTAAACTAATATTCTACACTAACAATTGAAGCAAAATAGCACAGTATGGCACACTAACTAACTAATAGCACTGAACAGAGCCCTGTTCTATATTTCTCCATGCCAAAACCACACTGAAAATGGCTGCCATTGAAAGAATACTTTTATACTGTGGGGCGGGAATGAGCCATGATTGGATAAAGTCATGATGACAGTATCCAATCATGACTCTGACAGTGCTCTGTGCCCTGATTGGCTGAAGCTTTCACTGCTTCAGCCAATCAGGGCTTGCACTGCACTGTTCAGCGCTGCAATGCATTGTGAACCCCACTAACAGCACTAGAAAAAAAATGTTAATAGTCATAGAAAAGTGATCTCTTACTTGAATGGTTGTAGAGGATCATAAATGTTCAAGTAAGACTTTGATGTTTTTAAAATCATTCCACTGACATTACAAATGTTCAAAAAACTTTATTATAGTTAAAAGAATATTATCCAGCATAATGCCAAATGCCAAATTAACTTTTTCACGAAAAACAATTTCATAATTCATGTATATCTCCTTCTAGGGCATCATTGTTTTCATGTTCGGGACCAGAATTTACAACCATTGTGATGGATACCACATAATCACAGTTTTGTGAGAGAGTTATATGTAAATACACATTTGCACAAATATTTCTTTTGTATTTTCTTTAGTAAAAGCCAAATGCTGAGATCAGTGACCCATTGACTTTAGAAAATCAAGCCCAGCATTTTGAACATGTAGAATGACAGCTAATATTGTAATATTATATATTGTTAGTATAATAATTCACCGATAGCAGCATACTTGGATCTTGTAAAATTGAATTTACTTTCCATACTACAGCTGTATAGATCCCTTCATTTCCTTCTTTACGTATTCTTCCTTTAACATCAATGTATTCCATTCCTTCCATTTGAAACAACTTCTTCATGCTCATAGGCTGGGTTAGTGTACATTTTAGAGTCTCCATTGGTCAGTTTACTGTTCTCATACACTGTGTCTCCAATGGGTGGCCACTCTTTTTCCTCGTCCAGTATAGCTCTTAATTTTTTGTAGTTGCTTCCAGGTTTTAATTTTAGACATTTCTTCAAGGCTAGCCAGAGGGCTCTGTTGTCCAAAATGAATTCCTAGAAAGAAAATTAAAATATATGATGTAAATATAATAACTTGATAACATGATGCACAGTTTAAATGTCTAAAAAGGTTAATTGATTTACAGCCAACTAGTGGCTGTAGTATCTTCTGTTTAATTGATTGATTATTGATTTAAAAGCAACTGCTGGTATTTTAGTTTTAGATAGGTTAACATTTAATGATATCATGATATCATGATCATAAATCATCAATGATATCATAAATCATAAATCATGAATCATAAAAACCTATATTTTAGGAATAGTCCATCATTGAAAAACAGTTGATATAAAAACATGCTAAAGGTACAATTTCTTGTTAGTTACCAAACAGCTTAAATTTCAATTCTACAGTTCAGTAAATCAAGGAAGCTGATTGTTTTGGTTTGGCCAGACCGAAATAGTACCTTTGGCACTTTCATCTGGCTCCATTTTGCAATAGAGGCTCTGCCCCAATTTTCAATAAAGCTCACAATTCACACTTAGTGAAGCTGGGCAGTAGAAAAGTGAAAGAAAAGTATGCAACCATAATAAGTAGCTTCAGTCCTTGCTAAATTGAAAAGTGTAGGAGTGTACTAAAGCAGTCCCTTTCAGCCTCTCCACACCCAGTCTATATGTCTGTGGCTATTATACCTAATATTGCTAGTGTGATACTAAGGATAGCCGGTTGTCTAAGATTGGAGAGAGGCAGCACAAGACAGTTGGCCTAACGGGGCAAAACATTAAATCAAATCTTGCATGCATGTCCATATCTTCATAAATATGCATGCAAATTGAGTGTAGCAGCATAAATATTTATAAGTATTACTCCATTTCCTATACGTTGGTACCTTATAATTAAACTTTATAGATGACATTACAATTAAAATATACAGTATTGCTCCATGATCTTACAAGAATATCCCAAAGTGGCAGAACAGATTGCCAGCTCTCAGATACATATAATCAAAAACAAGTTTTGAGCATTTCAAAGGAATACAAAACTGGTAATTATAAAGTTCATAAAGTTGCTTCATATGTAGAATGTTAGCAGAGCATGTTAATTACACTAATTTGAATAATAAATCCACCATATGGCATAAAAATAAAGATTAATTTTGGAAACCCTGCCTGTCTGCTCTTGTGACTTAAGAGGGCGCACACTTGAGAATAGGCTGGTGCAGATTGTCATGCAAATAATCCCATGCAAGTGCATATCCTGTTTTTCCACACTGAGTTCAATATTGGTAAATCATGGTAAAGCATCCATGCTATTTAGGATAGTTTGCCCAGGAAGCAAGCTAAAGACCTAATATAACAGTGTCTACTGTAATTTGTGATGGAGTTAAAACCTGAATTGTCAAGGGTGGGAAAACCTGACATAGCTTATAAAGCCATCAAGTCACATAAATAAATATACAGTGTGATACACTTCATACCATCAACCTCAATTTTCATGCTCTTACTTCTAATTTCCTGTTTTGGCAGTTGTGCATGGTGTGTAACTGAATTGGCTTGACATGCCTTGTCTCTTTCTTTGCAGTACACGTGTGTGTAAGGGCATGGCTATTACTCCGGTCATCCAGCGAATAGTACTGGAAATTGAGGGTAGGAAGGAAAAAGACTAAGAGAAAGGGGTATTAAGACTAAGAAGAGACTTAAGTTGGACTTTAAAGGTTAAATTCAATCAGAAAAAGAGGGAGAGAATAGCAAGAGTTTTTGTTTTTTATTCCTAAGTATCCAAGGCTATATTATTGCACAGTAGATGTTTAAGCCTACAACAAAATATTCATAGCTAATTTTATATTGGTGTAATATTCAACATACTGCAAAAATTTGTTTACAGCAGTACTCACCTCCACCACAAATGATACCACAAGACAAATGACCAGCATGATCAACATGTGGATTCTCCAGCTGGTTGGTGTACAGACAAGCTAGGAAAAAAATTCTAATATTAATTTCAAACAGACATTCATCAAGAGGCAATATAGACAGGAAGGCAGTAGTCTTAAACTGAATGTGGCGAATCACACTCTCAGCTTCAATATGCACAGAGATTTTCCAGCTTGCAGGAACACAATCCAAGAGCCATCAGTCTGAGAGTGATTAGCCCTGGGGCATTTAATCCTTTATACACACAAACAGTAGCTACCACCATATGTTGAAATAGAAACATGATGCATTCATAGTATTTGCTTTAAGAAATGTCTGTGACACTTACTGCCACACTAGAAAGGAAACAGAGCCTAAAATCTGGTAGCTTTCTACAAGGAGACAGGAATTAGTTAATTTATAGAGCATTTAAAGATTTCGATTTAATATTTTAAATAATAATTTCAACAAAATTGAAGTGAAAAAAATATTTCCTGAAAAAGAATGTTACAAAACAATAATGGCTGAGGGGTGGTGAATTGTTTTTTGATACTTCAGCAGATGCTCTCTAAAGGCCAGGTTTTCTAAATCCAGAAAAAAATTCGGATGGCAATGTTTTGCAGACTGACAACCAACATATTATTAGACAAAATAAAATCATGAGTGATTGAGCCCAAACATTATTAAGGCTGGACACATCACCCGGGAGATGTACTGTGGCCAATCTGCCTTGTGGACATTATAGAATAGGCATGTTTGGTACTTAAAGCGGAGTTCCACCCTAAAGTGGAACTTCCGCTGATCGAAACCCTCCCCCCCCTCCGGTGTCACAATTGGCACCTTACAGGGGGGAGGGGGGTGGAGATACCTGTCAAAGACAGGTATTTACACCCACTTCCGGGCATAGACTCCCGTGGGAGTCTATGTCATTTCCTGCCCTGCCGCGCTGTCTGCTGGGACACACACGGGTCCCAGTGACAGCGCGGAGAATTCCTATTGTGCTGCGCGACTTGCGCATGTCCAGTAGGGAACCGGGAAGTGAAGCCGATTCGCTTCACTTCCTGATTCCCTCACCTAGAATGGTGACGGCAGCAGCCGAGAGCCGAGCGATCGACCGGACTCGGCTGCCGGCATCGCTGAAACCCGGGACAGGTGAGTGTCCATTTATTAAAAGTCAGCAGCTGTAGTATTTATAGCTGCTGGCTTTTAATATTTTTTTTAGGTGGAATCCCTCTTTAATTGACTGTTATTTCCTCATACATTTGGGTAGACAGCTGTGATGAATGTAGTGTAATATAGTGTTATCATATCAGAATTTATGGAATATGAATAGAATGTGCAATTTGTTTCGGTCCTAATGTAAATTTGGACAAATTTCTGGTTATTTGGAGATTCGGATGTATCCGAATCTCTGCATGAAATAGTAACAAATACATTTGTTTTATTCATTTTCTAAATTCCAAATTTTCAGAACGATTCAAACAAATTCGAATTCTGTTTGAAGAATAGCTGGTTATTAAGGAGCCGGCCAGGAAGCCAGCCACCGTGTCCTTAACAACTGATGACTCATCAGCTGTCAGCAAGCTTCCCCACTGGCATCTGAATTGTAAGCAAAGAATGCCAGCAATAAAAAATTCAGGAAAAAGAAACAGCATGGGGTCCTACCAAGCCCTTCGAGTCTGGTATGGATTCTAAGGGGAATGCCTCGCCCCCCCCCCCACCCCCAGAACCATAGCAGGCCACATGCCTTCAACATGGAGGGTGCTTTTGGGCAGGGAGGCTCTGTCTCTTCCCCACAACCCTAGGCTGTGGTTGTGGGAGTCTGCGGGCTGGAGGCTTATCAGAATCTGAAAGCCTCCTTTAACAAAATCCCCCCCCCTATGTGAATGAGTATGGGGTACATAGTACCCTTCCTACCCATTCACCTAAAAGGTATAAAAAGTGAATGAAGACAGCACACGAGTTTTTGACAATTCCTTTATTAAAAAATAAAAAACAATGTGACCCGAAGTAGATCCATCATCAATCATGCTGCCTGTTGTACCGCAGGACCGGAAAAAAAGAAATTAAAAGAAAAACCTCCGGCCTCATTGAAGCTCCCCGCCGACAGCTTGCTCCATCGTCTGACATTTCTTAAATAGGTAAGGGGCGAAGTCACCCAATGACATCGGCTAGTGACCCGCCTCCTTGTGACATCATCAACCCAGCATGCTAGGATAAGGGTCTGGTATGGATTTTGGGGCCCCACGCCATTTTTATTAAAATTTTGCCGTGGGGACCCCATGCAGTTTTTCTATTGCTGGCATTCTTTTATTTACATGGCAAGCCTGCTGACAGCTGATAAGTCATTGGTTGTTAAGGACACAGGAGCCGGCTTCACAGCTCGTTCCTTAATGACCAGCTATTCTTTAAACAGAATCCAAATCATTATAAACATTTTAAATAGGTTAGAAAATATTTATTTATTTTTTTAAGCGCTGCGCAAACTGTTGGCGCTATATAAATCCTGTATAATAATAATAATAATAAAAATTAAACAACATTAAAGAAAACTAATTCGGAAAAGGAATAAACAAACTGAAATTAGTAACATACCTATTCTAGCTAAAACAAAACAAATTTGAATGAATATATTTTTGCTCTGGTATTAAAAACCACCATACCAGGAATTAGTACTGCATTAAAAAAATTATTGAAAGATAGAACTTTATTAGGCTTTCCAGGCTCTGGCTTAAAGAGGCTGTAAACCTCCATGGGGGAGTTGTACCTATAGGTAAGTCTAGAATAAGACTTACCAATAGGTACTGTAAATATCTCCTAAACGTGCGCCGTTATATTTACTTTATACTGCACCAATTATGTCATCAGCGCATGCGCTCTGAAGAATTGACAACCTGTGCTGTTTTCTAAGAAGTGCCGTGACTGGTAGCTCTCGCATGCATGCTCGGGAATGACGTCATGGGGCTCAGGCCAGCCACATAACTGGAGTCCACAGCCCCGGAAAGAAGATGAATAAAGATGGATGTGGCCTTCAGCTGGAAGGATGCATGTTTCATTTGCAGGTAAGTGTCACATAATGTGCTAGTATGCAAAGCATGCTAGCACATTATGCCTTTACTTTGCATGGATGAAGAAAGGAAGAAAAACCCATCAGGGTTTACTTCCTCTTTGAGGCTTTTTATGATAGTTATATATTTATGACTAGACTCAATAATCAGCTAAACAATTGGCTAAACATGATTTTGATACTGATAGTAAATAAAAAATCTTCCGCTAAAGCTGGCCTTAGACAGGTTCTTTCATTCCCTCCTGCCAGTACATTGTATTCTGGCAGCGGGACTAATGGGACAAACATTTTAAAGTCGATTAAAATATTGACTTCTGTCAACCAGGGACAGCTACACAAGGAACGAAATTCAGTCAGTCCCTGCTATACCATCCAGTTTTTGGCCAGCATAACAGAGTTTAACAGAATTTATGATGACCTGCTTTGTGTCTGAAGCTGTCTTGTGAATTTTGGAGAAATTAGGGTGGCACTCTTTCTGTACTAATCCCCATTTCCCCACTCAGTTTGGAGTCCTTGAAAATCTCATTACCATCCCAATAGAATATCCATGTAAGAAATGACTTATTTTGTGATAACACACCTACCTCTAAATCAACATACATATTCTTGAAGTCAGCAAAAATGAAGAATAGGGTGAGAGCAAATTCTACCACTAATGTAGCCACAAAAACATCTGTAGAGAGAAATTGTGTCAGTCACTGTTTCATATCCAATGCCAAAATAAATATGAACAAATGTGCATAGCAATCCTACTTCAAAGTTTACTGTTTTCATAATACAACAAAACATGATAGAGCAATTTACAAACAAAAAACAAAATCAAGCCCACCATCCACCTTTCACTTTCCAATGGAGTCATAGGTGTGCACAGCCTATTGCATTAGGGTGTGCACCTCAAAGCTCAAAACACATGCGTAGATGGTGTCAGTAGGGCAGAGACTGATGTCAGTAGAGTAGTGGACGTTGTCAGGATTTTTTCTTTTCTTCTCTTTTTTATAATTAAATTTTTTTTATCTTTTTTTGCTATTTTTTTAGGAGCCCTATTAGGGACCTTTGGTGAAATATGAGAAGTCTGAAGCCGAGTTCACACTGGTACGACACGACAGTCGTACCACTTTGGATCTGACTTTGCTCTGCGACTTGAAGTCTGACATTCGTCTGACTTCAATGAAAAGGGATCTGACTTTGATCTTTTGATACCAGGCACTGTGTCTGGTATGAATCTTTAGGGGGAACTCCATGCACAATGTAAAAAAAACATCATGGGTTCCCCATTGAGCAGCATACCAGGCCCTTCAGTCTGGTATGGATTTTTAGGGGAAACTCCATGCCAAAAAAAAAGTGTTGGGGGTCCCCCCAAAATTCATACCAGATCCTTATCCGAGCACAGAGCCCGGCAGGTAAGGAAAGGGGGTGTGGATGAGCGAGCGCCCTCCCCCTGAACCTTACCAGGCCTCATGCTCTCAACATGGGGAGGTGGGTGCTTTTGGGAAGGGGTGCCCCCACCCCAAAGCACCTTGCCCCCATGTTGATGAGGACAAGGGCCTCTTCCCAACAGCCCTTCCCGTTGGTTGTCGGGGTCTGCATACCAGTGTGAACCCAGCCTCAATGGGAATTCTGCATCCCACAGAGTGATTAAGGTATGCCCAAGCACACCTGACACACCCTGTGCGCAAGTCTATGAATAGAGTAAACAAGCAGTCAGCCTGTCTCACAGGGATGGTAAGTGCACTTTATGAATGATTCTTAATATTCAATCAAGGAAAACAATGTAGGCAGAAATTGTGCATATCAGTGTTTTCACAATGCTGACAAATGTATGCTGTTTATCTTACTGATGGTGACACAGGTCCTCTTCATCTCATCTGTCATATCTATTATCACAGATATGATTAACGTATGAACAATCACAACTGTTACCAGTAGACATGTGCATTCGTTTTCGTCCGAATGCCTCTTTGTCTGAATTTCGGGGATTTTCACGTTCGTTTTAACAAAAGTTAACGAATGCACAGAATCCAAAATATGAAAGACATAAAAAATGCTTTATTTTCGTTTCATTGTGACAACAGTTTGATATAGATAGATGATTCGACATGACAGAGACAATATGCAACCTGCGGTTGAATGTACCTAACCTAACTCTATTAGTCTAAGATTATTCGACATAGAGAGAAAAGATTTGACATGAAGATTCGACAAAGTAGTCGCAGCAAGCAGACATTTCTGGTCAAATGCTCCACCCGTAGGCTATAGAAGAATTATAATGTTGGTTGACTAGTAATAATAATTAATAAATATAATTATTACTAGTCATACAACATTAGAATTCTACTATAGCTTGTGGGTGGAGCATTTGACCAGAAATGCCTACAGTTTTGCTGCTTCGTCGAATCGTTTTAAACATTCGACAGACACTATAAGCCTTCAATTTACAGATGTGACCTTAATTCATTCAGATTTTCTGAAAAATGTTTTTAATGAAACAAAATAAATAAAAAAGAATTTCAGGAGTAACTAAATTAATGTATTTTTCGGACAAAAATTAAATTCCAAAACAAAATATTTCAGTGTGCACATGTCTAGTTACCAGTACTGAAAGTGTCTATATTTTATGCAGGTGTCATAGACGTGCACCAACTTTAGAGACCGTTTGTAATTTTATGTAAGACACAGAGCTTTCAAAATGTGGGACAATTTTGTGCATGTTTAGGAGAATTCAATGCAACACAAAGAATGTTAACCACTTGCCGACCAGCTGTGGTAGGTCAGTACAATCCCGTAAACCGTCATAGCTATACGTCGGTTTCTTTAACCACTTGCAGACCGGACCATTTTGCTGGTCAAAGACCAGACCACTTTTTGCGATTCAGCACTGCGTCGCTTTAACTGACAATTGCGCGGTCGTGCGACGTGGCTCCCAAACAAAATTGACGTCCTTTTTTTCCCACAAATAGAGCTTTCTTTTGGTGGTATTTGATCACCTCTGCGATTTTTATTTTTTTGCGCTATAAACAAAAATAGAGCGACAATTTTGAAAAAACGCTTTGACAAAACTGTTGCAAAAGCTGTGGCATGGCCACAAATTGCTAATGCAATGTTTTGCCATGCACCAATCGCATAGTTCTCTGACAGTCTTACACAATGCATAGCAAGTACTATCACCGTTATTGATTGTTATGATGGTTGATCAAAAAAACGAAGGCCATCAATGCACTCACAATTTGTATACAGTGGTTTACGAAATGGTTTTCCCTTAGAGAAGATGAAGGCTAAGATGACCAGGTGTACAGCAGTGAGGAGCCACAATGTTGTGTTCTCAAAGCTTATATAATTCTTCGTAGTTCTTTTGTCTATTAGGTTATAAGTAAGCTCTATGTTCAAGCTTACATTCCCTGGATAACAGGCACTGCAAAAGAATTAAATAATAGTTAATTATTTCATGCATGTAGGCTATAAATACCTTCATTAGCAACTCTATTCATGAAATACTACCATAAAAATGAAGGCCTGCTAAATACAGAGTTTAAATAAGAACAATAATAATAAGTGAACTATTTTCAATGGATTTATAATTCTGTTCAGATAATCATATGATCCAGATATCCCTCTTCTGTAAGCCTGTTTGATTAACAACACTGGTCATAGTAGTAGAGCCCTAAAATAGATAACATACATATGACATCTGTTTTACCTGCTGAAAGGATTCATATTTATATTTTGTCATTCTGCTGTATCCTCCTATCAGCATGCTTGTTGCACTGCTGCAGAACTGACTGGCTCCTTGTACTGCTACTCCCTCCCAGTCTAAGCCTTGTTGTATAGGGATTGCAAGATGCTAACACCTAGTCAAATCAGGATTCTTACACTGCCCTCATTTGAAAACAGCATATATGATAAATACAACATATGTGTTAAATACTGTGCTGTAAAGTAAGAATGCTTTTAAAAAAATATATATTTTGTTTATTTTTATCAATTTACAAAATGCAAAGTGATAAAACCAAAGAAAAATCTAAATGAAATCAATTTTTGGTATGACTACACTTTGGCTTCAAACCAGTGTCACTTCTGGTGGGGGTATGACATCACTACTTGTTGTTGGCGTCTGGTCAACCCTGACGTGTCGTCTACCGGTAGACAAAACATTAGGGCGGGCCACATGGCAACAGGTTGGAACATCAGACCCCAACCAGAAGTGAAACAGGGGAATTTATACTAGCAGGGATGTGGTGAGGTGCTGAGATACTCAGTTCACTAACAGAGGGACCTGACATTGGATCACTGTTTGGGCCCTTTTAGATGGGCTTGTTTTTAATTATGCTTGTGAGTAGCTTTCTAATTGTAGTATGAATAAATGCAGTCTTCTTTTACAATATTGCACTATTGGAGTAGTGGAAACTGAAACGCTGCATCTGTTGAAATAAGCTTATATGACCAATCATTCGTTTGAGAGGCATTGAGAGTCGGTGAGTGCATTTAAACACTTGTGAGTGGTGTCTATTACATTTGTTGAATTTTTTTTTATTGAGGATTTCAGGACTGAAGTATATGTTTTTGGATGAACTTGCACATGGCTAACGCTGGAGAATATCACTGGTGTACCAACATTGTTAACCTGAATGAACACTTATTTAAATTGTATATTTGTTTACTTGATTTTTCATCACTTTTTTTTGTTTGTGAATTACCACTGCGCTGCCTCATATTCAATCTTACTGTGTTTTGATGAATATGATATGAATGAAAACATTTCATGCTTACTTCCCTTCAACATCAGAAGATGTCCAACAGTGACATTAGCACAAAACTGGTGAAAACCAGTGGAAACCAAGTACACCTATCTGTCCAGAGAAGTCTGGTAAGAAGCAGTCTTCATGGAAGAATTGTGGCCAAAAAGCCATACCTCTGACGTGGAAACAAGGCTATGCAACGCAACTATGCATGAAAACATAGGAACTGGGGTGCAGAAATATGACAGCAGGTGCTCTGGACTGATAATGGGTCAAACCTTTAAATATCTGGCTGTAGCAGGAGGCAGTTTCTTTGCCTAAGGGCTGGAAAGCAGTACAATAATGAGTGTCTGCAGGCAACAATGAAGTATGGTGGAGGTTTCTTGCAAGTGTGGGACTCCATTTCTGCAAATTAAATTGGAGTTTTGGTCAGGATCAATGGTGTCCATAATGCAATACCAACAGGGAGGCGTGATTCGCCCCAAATGTATTCTGCAGCAGGACAATGACACTAAACATACAGCCAATGTCATTAAGAACTATCTTCAGTATAAAGAAAAATAAGATGTCCTGGAAGTGAAGGTTTGGCCCCCACAGAGTCCTGATCACATCATCATTGAGTCTGCCTGGGATTACATGAAGAGACAGAAGGATTTGAGGCAGCCTACACACATAGAAGATCCGTGGTCAGTTCTCTAATGCCTCGTGCACATGATCAGACTTTCCTGCAGACTAGGTTCGGCGGACAGGAATCTGTCAGACAATTCAATTGTATGTGGGCTTCAGCTGACTTTTTTTTCCTAAAAGTCAGATGGACCTAGAAATAAAACATGTTTCAAATCAGTCCGATGGACTAGGCTTTCTAGCATGCAAACCGTTTGTCTGTGTGCTAGTCCGACGGACCAAATACGACGCAAGGGCAACTATTGCCTACTGGCTATTGAACTTCCTTTTTTAGTCCCGTTTACGTCATCATGTTCAAAACAAACGGACTTTTGAACGGACTTCATGTGTGTCCAAGTCCCTTTGTCCAGAAAGTCCATCAGACCTCCGCCGAAAGTCCGTTCGGAAGACCGTTGGACCTAGTCCGTAGAAAAGTCCGGTTGTGTGTACGTGGCATAAGATGTTTGGAACAACTTACCTGCCAAGTTCCTTAAAAAACACTGTGTGCAAGTGTGACTAGAATAACCAATGCTGTTTTGAAGGAAAAGGGTGGTCACACCAAATATTGATTTGATTTGGATTTCTCTTCTGTTTCTTTTTCCTTCTATTTTGTTAATTGATAACAAATTAGCTATCAAGCATTCTTACTTTACAGCATTTTTTCACACCTGCCTAAATATTTCCACAGTAGTGTACTTTGTGTACAGAGAATGCATGGGACATAATATTTGTGTCTGCATATATTAAATATATGCCTTCTTTATGTTAAATACATGTGCCATGACAGAAATATAGGAACCCAATTCCTAGTTTATGTAAAGAAATCAACTATTATACCAGTTACTGTTAGAATCCGTTGTATTATTCCATATACAAAAATGTAGGTACTACCTAAAAACATCTTTTCTGCTGTACCATGGCTGCTGCTGGATTATAAGAAATGCATATGTCTGCATGGCTATCGTAAATAGAACATTGTACACCACTGAAAACAGCATAGATGGAGAGATCAGCTGTCCTGGTGGCCTGTATGGTGCCAGTTTATGGTATGCAGGAGTTGAACTCACTGAAAGAAAGAACAGGTTAAGTAGAGATTAGCAGCTGCTTGTGTTCTAGAAAGTCTACTGTAATACTGTATAGCCTATTATACTACATATACTTCTAGTCATAAGTCTAGAAACACCTAGCTGAATTCATAAAAAGTTTCAACAACATGACAAATATTGGTGCAGGGGACGGATCTGAGGACCTGTTGAAATTAATACACTGTCCTCAGTGCAACTGAGTTTCCTCCTGCCACTGCAGCTGTTCCTCACAAGGTCTGCTCCTCTTATGATAAACAGCAGGCAGTGGTCAGATCCATAGCACACAGACAGCCTGTTATTTGCTATAGTATCCGCCCAGTGACTGCTGTCAATCAAGGAGAGAACGGACCTGCAAGGAAACTAGTTCCTCAACTTCCTCATGAGGCTTCACCCACTGTCAGAGTCACTGAATGACAGGAGAGCATTTAACAGTCAAGGACAGGTGGTAAGGGGAGGAGGTAGCAGCAGCAAATATGCCACCTGTTATGAAACATACAGAGACAGGCAATCTGTCTGTCTCTGTACGCCAACTTACAGGTAATTGGAGGTAATTATTTTTGAATCAAATGCATAAATAGTGCCATTTTGTAAAAGTGGCCTTATTAGGAGCTACCTATATCTGCAGCATATGTTGATAAAGCTACTGAAATGGGCTGCATGGATATTGGAACCTAGCGCAGGCCATTTTAAGGGTTCATCCCAGCAAAAAAGTGATGTTAGCACCTTATTAAATCCCCCCACTGTTTTACATGCACACATATAGGCAGTCGTGTAGTGGTTAGCACTCTCACCTAGCAGGAAGAAGGGTTGCTGGTTCAAATCCCAACCACAACACTACCAGCCTGGAGTTTGCATGTTCTCCCTGTGCCTGCATGGGTTTCCTCCAGGTACTGCGGTTTCCTCCCACACTCCAAAGACATGCAGGTAGGTTAATTGGCTGCTGTCCAAAATTGGCCCTAGTATATGATTGTGGGCTCGTGACAATTGTAGACACTCACTCTGGATGGACTGGTGTCTTTATTCAACTATGTAATTATATATACATCAATAACATATAAAATACTGTAGTCAAATCTTTACTTTAGATACATTTCAATAAATAAATTGCATTTATTTAGAGGTTGCAGCCCATTACAAAATATTCATATTAGATAAGTGATTTTAGAGTAAGGGATCGTTGTGCATGAGTAAGGGATCGTTGTGCATGAAAACGGATGTCACTTGCAGAGAAATGCAATTACATCAGTTTCACATCACTTTACATCAGTTTTCATGTGTGTTTCAGTGAGTTTTTATGTATGTTGACATCAGTTTTCATTCCTGTTCACAGTGCAGTGTTGATATGTTGTGACAGTTTCTGCTCGTGCAGAAAACAGCATACATGTTGCAGATTCATGCACAGAAAAAATCTACACATGATATCAGTGCTGTGGTGTGAACAGGGCAGATAGAGAACTATTTTTTTTCGTGCCCTTGCAGAATGCATGCAGAAAAACTGACTTCTCTGCACATGGTGTGAGCGAGGCCTAAATATATATGTTTGCTCTATTCTTTTACAGTAGAGCTATGAAGGAATTTTCATGAGGCCAGGTTATGTGTGTTTAGGTTACAAATCATCTTCTGCAGCTGAGGGCAAGTTTCAAATTTTAAAGAAAGCATATAAAGACATGTAGCGAGGAGCTGGCTACCTTACCTGCAGTATTAGAAGACACTCTGTAACATTGCTGTGGTGAGACCATTTCCCTCTAATGCCAGCTAAGACTGTCATCACATCCTGCCAGCAGGGGGGATTACCACCATGGAGCAAAGCATACAAGGAATTGTAGTCCCAGGGCTCAAATGACACATTCTATTGAACTGCTGGGGAATTAAAACTACCAGCCGGCTGGCAGAAAAGAACAGACTTCTGGGAGAGCTGATAAAAAGGCTGAGCTAGGCCTGGATCCCTCTCTTGGGATGCCGGCCTAGATCTGCAAGCAGGGGCTCTGTGTTGGAGGCGCTGAGGCTGAGTTGCGGCCTTCACAAGAAGAGTCACCACACGTGCATCTTTGGAGCACCATTGTACTGTTTACTGTCCAGCGGCAGCCTGGAGGCCATATTTGCTCCATCTAAATCTCACAGTAGCTGATCCGGGTAGGCTGCAGTGGAGGTCAGATGCCATCCCCCGAGCCAGGAACCAGAGGGAGAGCCTGTAAAGTCACTTTCATCACCACCATCTTCTTCTGTTGCAGTATTTGGTGAGCGGGCACCTGTCCATTTAATCACATAGGCATTGTATACAGACACCATTGTCTTTGTTCACATCTCTGGTATTTGTAGTACCACCGGATACAAGCTCATTTAATCCCAACAACACTGTATTCAGGCAACATTGCCTTACCTGTGCCCACATTTGCAGGAACACTCACAAGCTGCTGAACAGTCACTAAATTTCATCTGCCTTACCAGGATACTGCTAGCATCCTACATTCCACTCTACCTTACCAGGATACTTTCAAGTACACTTTGTTTATCCTGCTCAACAGGACATGAAGTGCACCAACCCAGGCTACCCAAAGACCCTAGATATCTCCATTGTGAGGACCCTTTCTGTTACTCTTTCAGTATCAGTAATTTAGTGATGCCACTGATTACCTTTAATAGGGAACTCTCACTTTAATGGTTAAAGTGACAATTTGCATTTGTGGCCTATTGCTCACATGATCATTGCCTGTGTCTGTGATTTCAGGATTTGAGGGAAATAGACTGACCGTGTTTAAGCCAGATCTGTTCCCCTTTATGTCTGAGTGCATAGGACACTTTAGAGTAATTTAAAGGGGTTGTAAAGGTAAATGTTTTTTTACCTTAATGCATTCTATGCATTAAGGTGAAAAAACATCTGACACTGTCGGCGCTCCCAGTCCCCCCGTTTTACTTACCTGACCCCTCGAAAATCCCGCGCTCGCCCCCGCCGTCCTCTTCGCCGCTCAGCCTGGCCGCTGATTGGCTGGAGTGGATGGATTGAAAGCAGCGCAGCCATTGGCTCGCGCTGCTGTCAATCACATCCAATGACGCAGCGCGCCGGGGACGGGGCCTTGTGATACAGCGAGCGGCTATAGCCGCCGGCTGTATCACGGGAGCGCGCCCGCAGGTGCTTCTCACCAATGTGAGGGAGCTCGCATGAACGTGAGAAGCACCTGTGGGAAGAAGCAGAGACAGCCGCCGAGGGACCCCAGAAGAGCAGGTTCGGGGCCACTCTGTGCAAAATGAGTGGCACAGTGGAGGTAAGTATAACATGTTTGTTATTTAAAAAAAAAAAAAAAATTTACTTTACAATCCCTTTAAGTTGTTTGACTGTGCTATTTTGAATTCTACATTTGGGTTGGATTTACACCATTAAAGATCACAGTTTGCTATTCTTCCCTATAGAGTTATCGGACTACTATTTGATTGTGGAGAGTCTCCCAGTAAAGAAACTTACTGTTAACTATATCTGTGTCTGGTATTACTGTGTTTGCAAGTACACTGTTTACTAGGTGTGCCAGAGGAGCTGGGACAGTTCTTGGGGTTGAGGGGCAGAGTACGGAACCAACTATACTTAAGCAGCTCCTCCAGGGGTAGCGCTGCAGAGAAAAATACCTAACCAGTAACATGCCATTCCTAACCTTTTTTTAAAGATGCTAGTTGCTTAGTTTTCTCAGGCTTCATTATTGACCCCGAAAAAGCATGATATAGGTGATGTTAGAGTGAACTCCAAACTCCTCCTCAGCATACTTGTTCCAGTGTCTTTCAACCTGAAAGACTGAGGACATACTGTGAATGCAGGGCATTACCATTACGCACTTTTTTACACATTGCTATGTGTGCCCAATCTCAGCATTAGCAAACGACTGCCAACTGCCAGAGAACAGGTGAAGAAGAAAAGAAAAACTACAGTGGAGGGGCTGAATGCAAAGTTGGGCCTTAAAATATGTTTTTTTTTTGGGATAAGAATGTGTGAAATCTCATTTGGTGCAGGTGTTCCCTTCTATATATAAAAAATAATAATAACAATGTATGTCAGTTGTACTCACTTGTAAGGAATATTACAAACATGATAGCAAAGTCATGGACAAGGAACTGATTGTTTCCAAAGATATTTCGTTGCTGAAAAAGCAAAGAATACATCAAGAAATGTTACGAGCAGTACAATCTCTATTGGTCTCACTAGTTATAGGGTGACAATTTTTTTCTTTGTTCCATTGATAGTAAAATGAATGTCTTACCCAGTATAGAAGCAGTGTGTTGATATATTCAATTAATCCAAACATAGACATGTATTTAAACATGCAGAAAGAGGTGACAAGTGCAGCTCGTCCTTCCCTGAAAAAAAAAAATAGTCACCGGTATAATCATCAACTATCAAAACAATGGTATTTCCAGATATACAGCAAGTAACTCACCAAAGGCAGCTTAAACAAAATTTAGGATATAGCCACACGAGGGCATTGTCATGCCTGTGATTTCATACATGCGGTCTGGTCAGATCCCACCAACAAGAGAATCTTATTCAATAAGCAGGGTGAGGGTAAGCTGCTCATAATACCACAGTAGGCATGTAGACCTATTGTTGTGTGCACTCCTCCCTGGACCGCGGGACCGCCAAAAATGTTTAGGATGTGCAACAGTGTGTATGTGGTGGAAAAAATATCATACCTGATCTTTTCTCCAGTGAAACCAGAAGCATTTTCCTCTGAGCATTTCCAGGTTTCGGGCTGTCTGATGGTTTTCCCGACGGAATTCCGACGGGATTTCACTCAAGCTGTCTTGCATACACACGGTCACGCCAAATTCCGACCATCAAGAATGCGGTGACGTACAACACATACAATGGGACTAGAAAAAGTAAGTTCAATACCCAGTAGCCAATAGCTTTCATCTTGTAGTTGAATCTGAGCATGCGTGAGTTTTTGTGTGTCGGAATTGCATACACATGATCGGAATTCCACTTACAGGTGCTCTTATACCGGCCCCTATGCTTCTTTTAGATGCTGTTGAAGCAGTCGGTTATGAGGAAGCGCATTCCATTCTCCAGGTTGGTTTATTCAATTTAATTGGTAATAGAATATTCTGCCCTGCACAAATACTCAGTGAGATGCAAGGGCAATTGTTTGCTTCAATCTTTGATTGTTTGCTGGACATTTTTCCACAGCAATTGATTGGCATTCTGTCATGGAGATCCTGCCAGAAATCTGTGCCCCAGGCTCTCTGGCTTTCGTCTGCGGGTGCCATCGCGCATGTGAGGGAACACACTTGCGCGGGAACGCACGCACGTGCCCCTGCTGGCACCAGATGGGCTATTTAAGCCTGTCTGTCACAGACGGTCCCGCTGTCTGCTCTACAGCGTTGTGTGCCTGAGAACCTGGTCTGAAATACTTACCTGTGATAAAGACCTGGCTTGTCTGTGACCTACCTGTTATCTGCCTGCACCCGACCCTGGCCTGTCTGTGACTACTCTCCTGCCTGCTCCCTTGTACCTTTCCCGCGAGCCTGATACCTGACCTTGGCCTGTCTGTGACTTCTCTCCTGCTTGCTCCCTCGTACCTTTGCTGCCAGCCTGATACCTTACCCGGCCTGTTTGACAATCCAGCGTGCTGAGCTGATCCAGTTTGCTAAGCTGATCCTACCTGCCAAGCTGTTTCAGTTTGCTGAGCTGATCCAGGTTGCTGAGCTGATCCAGTCTACCAAGCTGACCCAGTCTGCTGAGCTGATCCAGGTTGCTGAGCTGATCCAGTCTGCTGAGTTGATCCTGTCTACCAAACTGACCCAGTCTGCTGAGCTGATCCAGGTTGCTGAGCTGATCCAGGTTGCTGAGCTGATCCAGTCTGCTGAGTTGATCCTGTCTGCCAAGCTGTTCCAGTCTGCTGAGCTGACCCAGTCTGTTCATCCTTCCCGGTCTGTTGATCCTGCCAGGCACCCGTGCCCCTCCTTACTCCTGTGTCTCCTATTACCCTACCAGGGACCCGGGAGTGGGAGCCGTAAGGGAGGCCTCCCTCTGCAATTCGGGCTCAAAACCATTAGGTACGTGACACATCCAATTGCGATGTTATTTGCGATTACTATCAGTTGGTGCAGTGAATGGGCGGGACCGTGCGAAGCCTTCTCACGATACTCCTCCCTGGAGTCCCACAGCAACAAGGCAACAGGGGGGGGGCTGCGTCATGCATCATGACGCAGCTGACACAGAATTGGCAACGTCAGTGCTCCAAAATGAAGCGCAAACATATGGAGGCCCATGGTTTTTCCATGTGGTTTGGCTGCCTGGTGGATTTGGAGGATGCATGCCTTTATGAACAATGAATTTTTCTGACCAAGTCATTCCCTTCAGATATATGTTCAATGTGAATTGTTTGCCATGTAAGTAAACTAGTTCATGTTCAATATCACGTTATGTTAATACACTGTATGGTTTGCTGTTTAGCTGAATAATTATGGATATGTTTACTTTGCACCAATGTTAAATTTACCTGTATACTCTCTTTTTTGTGGAAATGCTATACCCATTTGGAATAATAACATAAAACCTCTGAAGAAGGACTCAGTCCGTAACATGTAAGTGTAATTGTCAGTGTGCGGCCAGTCCTTTCTGCACCGGGCGGTGACTTATCTATACAATTGTATCAATGAGGCTATTCGATTTTTATGAGGCTTTTATGCTTCATGTATTGTTTTCACATGTATATTATTGACATTTTGTAATAAAATGTATACTTTTTTACTCTTGGTTTGATCAGTCTATTAATAACCCTAAGGGGTCCTTCACTGTACCTTTGGTACCAGGTGTTTCTTCTATGTTTTAGTTTCTTACTATGTAATAAATAAGTTATGTTTGTGACTTGTCGAATAAATACTTACTTTAACAGTTCAGAAACACATTGGATATTTGTGACATGAGAGTTAAAAGGTGCAGCTACAGATGCTTCTTGTACTGATAGAGAAACCCCAGCATTGGCCATCTTCAAAGCCTTTAAGTAAATGTAATAATCATGTATGAATTAATGGCGTGTTGTAAAAACAATAAGCATCACTAAATCATAGTACACATACAGTGCATACAAGCTTGCTGACAGAATGCAAATTTGCAAACTATTGCTATTAGACAACTCTGTTCAATTTGATTCCTCAAAGGTAGTGTCCTAAAATCTCATCTTGCATTAGAATAAAACTTGTGCCATCATATGATACATTTTATTTACAAGATGTAAAATAGAAGGACACATTGTGCGACAAGGATAACTTACTTGGCCTAGTCCATAAAGTAAAGAATCAATGCTGAAAGCAGTGTGTTGCCATTATTAAAGATAAACTCCAGGTATAATCTTTATTGCGTACTTACAGTACATTGGTCCAGCTTGGCCCAATATAAATATGCATTCTCATACCTGAAGGTCAGCTTATGAAGCTGACAATTACTGTAGTAGCCAGTGCTATTAAAGTGACAGCCGCAGTCTTCTGGGTCCTGTGCTGAGCAGCTTCCCCCCTGCACACTGACCACTGTGGGTCACTCATTCTGCACCGCCATCTTTCCTACAATGACTTGTATATTTTTGAGTGAATGCACAGTGTTCTTTGATTTGACTAGGTGGAAGTCACGACATTACCATACCTCCTTTCCACCTTGTCAAATCAGAGAATGCCTTTTATTTATTTAAAAAAAAATACAGTGTTCTGTGAATGTACAAACCCTCGGGTATGAGATATGCACATTGGCCCAAGCTAGACCAATATACAATATGTATGTCAAAAGATCCTACCTTCAGTTCAGATTTAAACTATGCTCTACAGCTTTGCCATTTCTTAAAGTGTTTGTTAACTCCAAAAAAATATATAATAATTCGATTCTGGTCCCTTAAAGCAGATTACACAGCACAGCGCGTGTGCTGTGTAATCTGTCCCCCTCTAAACTGTAAAAAAAAGAAAACACCTAAACCTACCACTTCCTGTATGGCCTCTCTAAACAGACCACGATAACCAGGGCTGCTCCACCCTCATCACCATGGTAAAAGTGCCTCCCTCTGTGATAGGCTGCCTGCTCTCTGCTCTCCTCTCTCCTCCCTCCTTCCTGCATGTCATTCCCCTTTGTGTCTTTCTTCCTCCCTGCCCCCGCTGCTATTCTTGCAATTTGCAAAATTGCCACTGCCAGCCTCTCTATTAGAGGCTGGCATAGCACACTATGTCATTTGTTTTAAAAAAACTAGCACTGTAAATACCTCATTTCAGCTGTCTTCAGGCAGGTCATGTGACTCGCAGCTGCTTTACAGCTACGATACATTGCTTCTGACGTCGGAAGGGAGATCACGGCCCCTACCTCAGAAGCAATGTATCGGAGCTGGAAAGTGCCTGTGAGTGATGTGACTGGCCTGAAGACAGCTGATATTTGGTATTCACAACGCTCGTTTTTTAAAACAAGTGACACAATGTGCTATGCCAGCCTTTGATAGAGGGGCTGGCATAGACTTGTATCATTATTTCGATTAATCTAGACTTCCAAATAATTTTTCTATATTCACAAAAGCCTAGCCATACACAAAAATAATAGATTAAGGTTTAGACCTATTGTTTAGGTCAGTTAGTGTTGGCAATTTAAAGAACATGATTTTAAAGTTTCTGCTGATTCCAGTGGTGAAAATGCTGAAACAAACAACCTAATATAAGGTTGTATGTGGAACAGAAGAGGAAAAGAAAAGAGCCTACTGAGTTCCTGATGGAAGCTGGATCTGGCCAAGTGGCATGAAGGTTAAGGGACATAAATGTATATGGAACAACAATGATGGATACTAAAGGGTGGCTGCAGACTTTGAGCAAGTGCCCAGTACAGTTTATAACCACCTATGATTAAATTGTTACTAAAAAATAAAAAGTACTATATAAATGCGTATAGTATACTTACGGCACAGTCATTGGCTCCATCTCCACACATTCCTACATAATAACTGAAAAATATAATTGGTTAAATAATATTATGCTTATAATTTTGCAGAAAAAGAAAACCAGTACTATTATTTATGAATAATATGTGAGTAGTCTTATACTAACAAGCCAATGAATTTGGTTAAGTGAGAAGTTAAATTAAAGCGGAAGTAAACCCATCCATAAAACAGTTTCATCCCGGAAATGTAACAGTCCCATTGGTTGTGCTCTCAACCAAACTGTCAAACCATCCAATGGCTGGTGTCATAACTGATCACATGTGCAACATCATGGCAGTTGTAGATTAAACTGAGGCAAAGATGGCAGCTTCCTTGGCTGAAACCAATAGGAGTGTTTACTTACACTTTAACTGGAATTTCTGTGCATTCAGTTAATTTTATATAACTTCACTAAATATTACAACATTAACTGAATTATTAAATATATTTTTTAGACTTTAGAAAATTATTTTTCTAGTACTTACTCAAGCTTTCGAAATTCATCTATAATTGCTGATTTTTGCCCAGGAGACATTCTTGCAAAAACTGTTCCATTCATCAAAATCTGAAAGTAAAAGAAAACTGTTGAAATGTTGGAATTTATAACTATTGTTTTTTAGCCAAAATGGGATCTTATGCTATGTAGTAATTATACATACATTGTTCAATTAAATGTATTATAGTAGTGGGCACATAAACATACATAACACATACGGAAGCACTTACTTTTGGTAACAAATCTGGAAAATATTTCTCTAGATTTTCATAGGTTTTTCCACTCAGTGAAAAATGATAATCACTGCTTTGTTTTTTGGCAGCCAGTATATTATCAACATCAATACTAATATCCTGTCATTGAAAAAAATATTCATGTTAGATCAATCAAGAAATTAAAAAGTAACACAACTGTTTCCTATTGCAATACAGGTGATGGTCTTTTTCAACTATATTTATATATATATATATATATATATATATATATATATATATATATATATATATAAAAAACTTGATTTATGTTTATTTACAACTTGTAATTGCATATGTACATGTGGGAAGAATAAATTAGACCTCTCTCTCTCTCTCTCTCTCTACACCCCATGTTTCTGATAACATTTTATACACTATATGTTTAAAAAAGTATAGATCCTCAATGCTTGATTAGGTCAGTTGAAGGTTTTACAAGCAATATAAGAGATTGCCAGTTTAGCTATACATCAGGTTCTTGTAGCTTTTCTTTATTTCATTAAATACGTATCTTTTTTATCAATAGTAATACTATACTGATATTTGAAGTGATACTTTAATTACAGAAACCTTACAATTATAGAATATCATCACAAGCAAGTTACTCTTAGATCTTAGAAAATTCAGATTTATTGATTCATTTTGAGACCTGAATAGTTTTAGTTTGTCCAGTCTGTGGGTATTCCAGAAGCTTCCAGGTGACAGATGCTGAAGAACTTCCCTCAGATTTACATGCTTCCACTAAAATCACTTGACTGTCATCAGGAATCATGGCACAGTTTTTGGCAACTGTGGTTGCTGTTTGTATGTTGTCCCCTGAATGAACATCATATAGTCACCAAACTTGTCAAACAATGTCAAGCCTATCTTCATATGAAATCATTATGTTAGACAAATGCTAGATGTTATTGTATGCAAGACAATACTTCAAGGTAAAGTGTATAAAGGTCCAGATATTAGTTAACATACATAGGGAAATTTGCCAGGCTTAGATCTAGAAAATCAGTGGGTATCTTGAACACCTTAAACTATATGTGTATACAGGCATGTACTGGCCATTGGGACCATCGGGAGTTTCCCGGTGGGCCAGCGGCTCGGTGGGCCAGCGGCTCAGTGGGCCGGTTTCAATGACAGCGGAGGTAGAGTGGGCGGGGACTCCCAAACCCTGTCCACCAATCAGCTAATCTCCTGCTGTGTAGCTGTTTAGAAAAAAAACTTCTCCGGTTCTTCCCTGTGTTGAGTGGGGGCTGGGTGACAGAAAGCAGACTAATTCATCACTTTCAGCTTTGGGTGGATTAATCCACAGCAGTGCACTACACAGTTGAAGGCCGCCCTGTGCTATATTAGTACACTGGAGCCAGCCTGGAGTGCTGTTGCGGATTCATCCGCCTAAAGCCAAAAGTGATGAAATAGTCTGCTTTCGGTCCCCTGGCTTCCACTGAACACAGGGGAGACCCAGAGAAGGTTTTTTTCTAAACCGCTACACAGCAGGAGTCAGGGGATTAGCCGATTGGTAGACAGTATTTGAGAGTCCCTGCCTGCTCACCTGCCCCCCCCCCCCTCAGTTTCCTCCAGCCCTTGTTATCCAACTCTGTGGTGCTCAGGAGGAAGGGAGAGGACCAGATCTACCAGCAGTGCACAGCTGGTCCGGGGCTGCCAGCTCCAGAGGAACAACCTGCAGGACAAACACTTCACCGAGGACCTAGGTAGAAGAAGCTGTGCAGACCAGGCACTGATTGGGCTGTATTAATGGGCACTGGTGAGGCTGCATTAACCACTTCCTGACCAACCGCCGCAGTTATACCCTCTGTGAGCCATCATACCTATACTTATTATTATTATTGTGATTTTTTTTAGACTACATATCAGCCTAAACTGAGAAAAAAATTGCTTTTTTTAAAAGAAAAATGTGGATATTTATTATAGCAAAAAGTACAAAATATTTTTTTTCAAAATTGCCGCACTTTTTTTGTTTATAGCGCAAAAAATAAAAATTGCAGAGGCAATCAAATACCACCAAAAGAAAGCTCTATTTGTGGGAAAAAAAAGGACATCAATTTTGTTTGGGTGCAACGTTGCACGACCGCGCAATTGTCAGTTAAAGCGATGCAGTGCCGAATCGCAAAAAGTGCTCTGGTCAGGAAGGGGGTCAATTCTTCCGGGGTGGAGTGGTTAATGGGCATGGGTGTGGCTGCACTGATTGGCATTGGTGTGGCAACATTAATGGGCACTGGTGTGACTGCATTAATGGGCATTGGTGTGGCTGCATTAATGGGCACTGGTGTGGCTACACTGATGGGCACTGATCAGTCTGCATTAATGGGCACTGGTGTGGCTGCGCTGATGGGAACTGATCAGACTGCATTAATGGGCACTGGCGTGGGTGTATTAATGGGCTTTGGTGTGGCTGCGCTGATGGGCACTGGTGTGGCTGCGCTGATGGTCACTCATGAGGCTGCATTAATGGGCACTGGTATGGCTGCATTAATACACTGGTGTGGCTATGCCCTTTCCTATGCCCTGCCCTATGCCCAACAGGGGAATGTTTTTACTTTTTTTTTTTGTGCAATTGCGTATAGTTTATATACTGTTTTTGTACATGTTTGCAAAATTATTATTTTTTTTCTTATTGCAGGTTTCAAAGTTAACAGTACAGCACTGAGCCTATTGGGCATATTCAAGCTCAATTGCATAGCAAAAAAAACAAACAAACAGAAACAAAAGCACAATAAAATCACAATAAAAATAACCTAGCTTAAAATCAAGGCATTCTAAACTATCGAAAAATGTGGTACGCTCTAACCGCCCACGCAGGCTGAAATATTAGGATTCTTACTGGCCACTCTCCCTCTCAAACATCCTACAGAGCTCAGAGCTGGAATTTATGAAAATACACACTCTCCCATATCTTATGTGTCAGGAAAAACGCCATCTAATGAAGCATAAATGTAGAGTTGTACAACAATATATACCATTAATTACTTATCCAAGTGTTAACTAGTCATCTGAAGAATCAGCATTAGTATAAGCGGATTGCACCCAAATGTTCCATACTTCATGAAATTTCTTGACACAACTTCTGGACAGATAGGTGGTTTTGTATAATGGCAGGGCTGAATTGACCAGACGTTTCCATAAGTTAATTGATGGTGTGGAGGAGGATTTCCATCGCATGATGATGGCCTTGCGTGCATAATAATGTAGTATTCCCAAAAGAGTTCTAACTGCTCAGCAAGGAGCCAGTGGATTTACTAACTCCAGCAAACATATTTCTACCCTCAATGGAATCTGAACCGTAGTGACTGTCCAAAGGAATGTGGTAAACTCATTCCAAAAGGTCTCGACCAGGGAACCAGGTGCATGAGTGTAAACTGCGTATGCGTAATTTTGAATGGGGCCAGTCTGTCCCTGGCCGAGACCAGTTGTGAGAAGGAGCACTCCCATAGGTATTCTTACTCTTCTGTGTCCATTTCAGGGAAGTCCCCCACCCATTTAGCTTTTAGAGCTTCTAGTCCCATGTGCACGTTGGGCAGTAACATTTTATAAATGCTGAACAAGGGCTTGGACATAGATTCGTCCCTTAGCAAATCTTCCAGAGTCGATGTATATAGGGCTACTCGTGAATGCTCAAATTGAGTATTGAAGGCATGCCTAAGTTGCAGAAACCGAAACAGATATGAGTTAGGGAGGTTGTATTTTTATTTTAGTTCATCAAAGGTTTGTAGTTGGCCCCCAGAACATATTTGGTCCACATATTTAATACCTTTCAGTGCCCACAGACTGGGTTCAGGTATTGAGATAAACTCCGACAGCTTAGGGTTGCCCCGATACCACTTTTTTATGTGACAGTTTGACTGATGGACACTGATAGGTGGCACTGACAGGTGGCTGGCACTGATAGGTGGCACTGATAGATGGAACTGATAGACGGCACTTATGGGCACTGATAGATGGCACTGATAGGTGGCACCAACAAGTGGCTGGCACTGATAGATGCCACTTATGGACACTGACAGGTGGCTGGCACTGAAATGCAGCAATAAATGACATGAAGAAAGGATTATTTTTGAAATGCCCATCTTGGTACACCCTGCCATAGTAAGCAGCAGCAGACACCTTGTTACACCCAGCTGGCTTACTACAGCCGAGTGCAGGGTGTAACAAGATGGGCGTCGGGATGTTCAGCCGTTGATGGCTCTCTGTTGTCTCTCTCTCTCTCTCGTGTCTCTCTCTCTCTCTTCGATGTCGCTCTGATGTCGCTCTTTCTCTGATGTAGCGCTCTCTCTCTCTGTTGTCTCTCTCTCACTGTTGTCACTCTCTCTCTGTTGTCACTCTCTCTCTCTCTGTTGTCTCTCTCTATCTCTCTCTCTCTGTTGTCACTCTCTCTGATGCCCTTCTCTCTTTCTCTGATTTCTCTCTCTCTCTGCTCTCTCTCTCTCTCTCTCTCTGTTCTATCTCTCTCTGATGTCCTTCTCTCTTTCTCTGATCTCTCTCTCTCTCTCTTTCTCTCTCTCTCTCTGATGTCCCTCTATCTCTCTTTGTTGTCTCTCTCTGTGATGTCTTTCTCTGATGTCTCAGGTACAGGGCAGCAGAAGACATGCCCCCTTCACACACACCCCCTTGTAATGTGTCTCATTACACAGGCTGAGTCCACCCGCCCTCTCCGTCCACCAGCTGTCTCTGCCAGCCCTCTCCATCCACCCGCTGACTCCGCCCGCCCTCTCCGTCCACCCACTGACTCTGCCCGCCGACCTGGTATCGGAAAAAGGCATCGGGAGCATTTGCGCGAGTACGAGCACTCGCGCAAATGCTCAGTATCGGGACAACTCTACCAAAGAAGATTATGCAGTGAATTATGTCCAGGGGTACTGGGCGCAGAGAATTAGCTACTAGCCATGCTTTCACAACAGCCTCCATAGCAACTGTCAGGGGAAAAGGTGCACAGGGCACACGATAGAAAAGGTTCCGCAACACCTCGTAAGACCCCAAGCAGGCTGCTTCCAGCATCACAGCCGAATTTAACTCATCAGAAATTAACCAATTATGTGCGTGCGACAACAGAGCAGCCAGGAAATATTTATGGAGGTTGGGAAAAGCCAGACCTCATTCCCCTCTAAATCTACACTGACCCCGGCCCCACAAAAAGGAGGTCAAAATGATATTAATGAGGTGAAACACTCTTTTGGGTATCCATACCGGGGAATGCCTGAGAACATACAGAAATACAGGCAAAAGTATTATCTTAAATAAATTGATTCGCCTGATCAGGGATATGGGTAGATGAGTCAATACCCTTAATCCATTCTTCATAGTTTGTATCAATGAACCTAGATCTAATGTTTAGTAATCAGAAGAGGATAATGAAATGTAAATACCAAGGTATTTAATGCATCGTCAATTGGTAATATTTGAGATTTGTCCCAACTAACCTTGTGTCCCGAGCATTCAGTGAATCTATCTGGAGAGAATACACGGTCTCACGAATAGAAGGGCCAGAGTCGTTTAAGAAAAGAATAAGATCGACTGCATACATGGGCAATTTTCTATGACTGGTACCAACTTGGATGCTCCTAACCAGGGTGGCCTGTCTGAGGGCCAAGGCAAGCAGCTCCATCACCAGGGAAAAAAGAGCCAGTGATAACAGGCAGTCTTCCCTCGTACATCTCATACCTCTCCCGACTGTAAAGGGGGGTGAGAGAACAACACCCAATTTAATCTGTGCTGTCGGATATTTATATAAAATTTCCATCCACTTGCGGAACCCAAAACCCATGGCTTCTACAACCGAGGACATGTAAGGCCAGGCCACCGAGTCAAATGCTTTTTCTATGTCCAACGCCACCAGGACCCTAGTGGAGGAATCAGACTGAGGCAGCCATAAATGTGCAAAAACTATGCGTAGGTTAATATTTGTTTATTTCTCTGGTATGAAACCAGATCGTTTGCAACGTAGTTGGTAAGAGTTTGGTTACAATTTTGAGTTCTTACCTTAGCAAAGAAATCTGCCTATAAGAGGCGCATTTAGATTTATCTTTAACAGGTTTAGGAATAAGGACAATATGTGCCTGGTACATAGAGGGGGCAAGGAAATTTGCTTTTTGAAATCACCATAGAGTTTCAAAAGTTTAAGTACGACTAGGGCTGCATACATGTGGTACAAGTCACCAGGTAGGCCTTCCAGACCAGGTGTTTTGCAACTGGGAAAAGAGCGAATTGCAGCTTCTATTTCTTCAGCAGTAAAATCTCTATCCAAGTATTTAAGATCTGCCTGCGAGAGAGTGGGTAAGCGTAAAGATTGCAGATATGCTTTAAGCTGCTCACTAGGCCAACCAGTGGTCGTTTTATAAAGGTTTTCATAAAAGCACCTAAACTCATGTAGTATTTGCTCCAGTTCAGAGATAACCCTGCCAGCCGAGTAACGCATTTTTGACACCACTGTTTGCATCTTAGAGTCAGCCGCTAGATTTTCTAGGAATTTACTCATTTTGACTCCAAACTCGAAAATCCTTCTAGCCAAGGAACCAAGTTCCAAATGTGTAGCCGAGGCAGGATGTAAGAGACAAAGCTCTTCTCGTATCAGCCAGCTGACTGAAATGATCCGGAGTCGGAAAGTCAGAAAAAGTTTCTGCCGCATTGATAGCAAAGATGTACCCCCCCGGCAGTGGCCTTAAAGGCTTCCCATACCACAGGAGGCAAAGTGGAGGTTTCATTTAATTCCCAGTATTGTTTCAATTTTGGAGAGACCACCTCCTCAACCTCAGGGTCCTGTAACCCCTTAGTTGCCAAACGCCAGCACCTCTGACCCCTGTTCTCCATCAACGCCAAGGTGACCTCCAGATCCGAGAGGCCCACAGGAAAATACGAGATTTCCCACACCGCTGCTAGAGCACAGGTGTTGCCAAAGACTAGATCAATCCTAGATCCCAACTTATGAGTGGTTGAGTGGAAGGAGTAGGCCCTAGTGGTCTGGTGCTTCCATCTCCAAATTTCCGTATAAATAAAGTTTGTGCCCATTGAAGTAAATCAGGAGTGTATATTCTATTAGGATTAAATGAGTCCATAGATGGATCGAGGGTGGAGTTATGTGGTATGTTCACCAATGGCAGGAGCCTGGCGGACAAGATGGGTAAACTAGAGATACTGTTGAACGAGGAGGATTTTGAATTTGTGGGAATTTCAGAGACCTGGTTCAACAGCTGTCATGATTGGCTGGCAACCATTCAAGGGTAGTCCCTTTATCGCAGGGATAGCGAGGGTAAAAAAGGGGGAGGGGTATGCCTATATATCAAGAATAAGAGCTAGGGAGGAGGTGGAAGCCTTATGGGTAGATCTCCAAAGGGATGAAGCTAAGGGGAAAATAATACTGGTAGTATGCCAACCTGAGGGAGGAGGGGGAGACAGGCATCCTATTACAGTTTGGATTAGCAGCAAGGATGGGAAGTGTAATTTTAATGGGGGGCACCATGCATTCGTCTAAGGCTCACCAGTTCCTAAATGTCTTGCAGGACAATTTCATTTGTCAGATGGTAGATGCACCAACTAGCAACAAGGCGTTACTAGATTTACTGATTACCAACAATACAGACCTGATCACAGATGTGTAAATACGGGGCAATTTAGGAAACAGCAATCACAGGTCAATTAGCTTCAGTATAAATCCCACAAATAGGAAACACAAAGGGAATACAAAGACACTGAATTTCAAAAGAGCCAACTTCACTAAACTATGTATCTTGCTAGAAGATATAAATTGGGATACAATCTTAGAAACAAAGAACACAGAGGAGAGATGGGTTTTCTTTAAGAGCATATTAAATAAGGGCATTAGCCAGTGCATGCCATTGGAAAATAAATTTAAAAGAGCGAACAAAAGTCCTGGCTGGCTTAACTGTAATGTAAAAATGCAAAAAAAAAAAAAAAAGGAGAAGGCCTTCAAAAAAATACAAGGCTGAAAGATCATCAACAGCATTCAGACTTTACAAAGAATGCAATAAGATATGTAAGGGTGCAATTGGGGTGACTAAGATAGAACATAAAAGACACATAGCGGAAGAGAGCAAAAAAAATCCCAAGAAATTCATTAAATATATAAACAGTAAAAAATGGAGGACAGACCATATTGGCCCCATAAAGAATGATGAAGGACATCTGGTTACAAAGGATGGGGAGATGGCGAAGGTATTGAATGTATTCTTCTCCTCAGTCTTCATGAGGGAATTGGGGGGCTTCAGTAACCAAAACGACAGTGTTTTACCTCATGACACATCACAGGAAGCTCCCTCATGGCTAACAGAGGACAGAATTAGAAATAGACTTGGGAAACTTAACATTAATAAATTACTGGGACCAGAGGGCTTGCACCAAGGGTATTTGGGGAACTCAGTCAAGTAATTGCCAGACTATTGTTCCTAATTTTTACTGACAGTCTAATGACTGGAATGGTACCAGCTGATTGGAGAAAAGCCAATGTAGCACCAATATTTTAAAACAGACCAATTAGCCTAACATCAATAGTATGCAAGCTCTTGGAGGGGGTGATAAGGCACGATATACAAGATTTTAGTAATGTAAATGGTATCATTAGCAGTAATCAGCATGGATTCAGGAAAAATTGTTCTTGCCAAACCAATCTGTTAACCTTCTATGAGGAGGTGAGCTGCCATCTAGGTAAAGGAAGGCCCATAGACGTGGTGTATCTGGATTTTGCAAAAGCATTTGACACAGTTCCCCATAAATGTTTACTGTACAAAGTAAGGTACGTTGGCATGGACCATAGGGTGAGTACATGGATTGAAAACTGGCTACAAGGGTGAGTTCTGAGTGTGGTGATATAATGGAGAATACTCGGAATTGTCAGGGGTGGGAAGTGGGGTCCCCCAGGGTTCTGTGCTGGGACCAATCCTGTTTAATTTGTTCATAAACGACCTGGAGAATGGGGTAAACAGCTGAATCTCTGTAAGCTAAGCAGCGCAATAACTTCTCTGCAGGATGTGGAAACCTTGCAAGAAGCTCTGAACAAATATTGGGGCAGGCAACTACATGGCAAATGAGGTTTAATGTAGAAAAAATTTAAAAAATGCATTTGGGTGGCAAAAATGCAATCTACTCAGAAGGAGGTGAACCTCTGGGGGAATCTAGGATGGAAAAGGTCCTAGTAGATGATAGGCTCAGCAATAGCATGCAATGCCAAGCTGCTGCTAACAAAGCAAACAGATTATTGGCATGCATTAAAAAGGGGATTAACTCTGGGGATAAAGCGATAATTTTCCCAGTCTACAAGACTTTGGTGGGACCTCACCTGGGGGTATGCTGTCCAGTTCTGGGCGCCAGTGCTCAGGAAGGATGTACTTGAAATGAAACGAGTACAAAGAAGGGCAGCAAAGCTAATAAAGAGTCTGGAAGATATTAGTTAAGAAGAAAGGTTGCGAGCACTGAACTTATTCTCTCTGGAGAAGAGACGCTGAGGGGATATGATTTCATAGTTTCAAAGAGACGCTGAGGGGATATGAATTAAATTTACAAATACCATATTGGTGACCCCACAATAGGGATAAAACTTTTTTGCGGAAGGGAGTTTAATAACACACATGGCCATAAAATTAGAAGAAAATAGGTTTCAACTTTTACACTCAATATAAATGTAGCAGACTGAATTTACAGAAAATGGATATTCATACCCCTAGGGGATAGGGTATCCAATTTGTAAATACAAAATAGTTCTCACTGTGACAGCCTGTCAAGAAAGTTCCCACCTCGTTGGGCCTGTTCTATAATATCGATGAAACATAACTGGGATACATTATGATTTGCTTCTGAAAAATAAATTGAGCTGGTAAGGAAAATCTAAACATGTAAATGTCACTTCTATCCTTACTGATGAAGGCTCCTATTTTTTGACCAACATAACCTAGCCCGTATAGGCATTTCAAAAGATAAATGACTGTGGATAAGCTATAGTTATAGCCAGTGATTTATTTTTGCATGATGTACAGTATATCAAGTTGAAAGAAAACTTTCAAAAAATAATTCATAAAATGGAAATTCTTTTTTCCAAATGGGTTAGAGTAGCAGTCCTTTGGAAAGAACAATAAGTGCATGTAGTAAAGATCAAATGAGGTGGGAAGCTTCTGGACAGGCTGTCACAGCAAGAACTACATTATATACACAAATTGAACACCCTGTAACCTGGGCAATTTAATATTGATTGCGATGAATCAGTTTCCTGCAAATTGGGTCTGCTATATTTTAATTGATTCTAAAATTAAATATTGCATTATGGCCACTGCTTTTAATGTGTCAGCACTGGGGCTGAACCAACGATATGGAACTTTGGCTGCCCATTTGGGCAAAATGGGGAGCCAAGCATCATATATAGAAGCGGTATTTCGACTGCTGCTATGATGACAGCTTCACTCATTCAGTGGTTCCTAGGGAAGCAGCGGTTGCTGGCACCTGCTGCATCTCTAACTACCACTGCTTATACATTGCTTAAGCAGAGGGTCGGGGAAAGCAGTGACATCATTGCACAAATACGATCACTAGCCATATTTGGTCAATAATATTACTATTATCCCTGGCCCTTCCCTCAAGGTGATGTTAAACACTAGTCAGCATCGGTCATCTGCACTAGGCCTTCTGGGTTTTTCATTTCAGTGAGTCAGTGAGCTCATTCCCTTATACATTTACATGGGGGGTTCTAGGGGCCTAAAGTTTTTTAAAGGGGCTTCTGATAACTCGCCACTTGCAGACACCCGAACCACCAGCCAGGGCTGTGGAGAAAAAACCCTTGTCCTCAACAAAGGGAGACCTGACACATATTTTCAGTTTTTTTAGTGTGAAGTGCCACTTTAAAATCCATACCAGATTCAAAGGATCTGATATACATTTGGGGGGAGACTATGCAATTTTTTTTTATTTCATTTAATTTTTTACTGTAGGTGGTGCTATAGAAAAGTGACATAAAAAAAATGATACTGTTTAAATTCCCAGGAAATGGCCTTTGTTTTTTTTACATAGAAGCTAGAATAAAAGTGTAATTCTCCGGCAAACTAAAACAATCTTTCCTATAAAATACTATTGCTTTAAACATTTATTTGAAGTTAGCTGAACCCTTCTTGATTTATTTTATTTTGGTGTTGTGTCCATCACCGGAAGGCCTCTCCAGGATAGAATGACGCTCTGTTAATTTGCCTATTTCTTACAAACCTAGCCTGTTGTTCAAACACCCCCCTAATGGGAGCATCATCACACATCTTCATCAGTCTTGGAAGGCCTGCACTGCCAGAATGATAAGAAACTTCAGCTTGCTGGACTAGCAAGAAGACTTCTTTGGGGAGTGGGGGTTGAGTGTCTAAAATTTCTGGAGTCCTCAAACACAATGTCCAGTACCATAGGGATATTTAATAATTATATATACATGCACACCTGCTTGTTTCCTGTCTCAGACACCACTGTCAAACTGACAAATTAATCAATGGGTTCCAGTCAATTTACCATAACTGAAAGTGGTCTCTCTGCCACTTTCTTTTATCCTCCTTCTAACATGTTCTTTGTTACTATACAAATTGATTAACTCCCTATGTTGTTTCTTTCTCTCCGACTCCAATCTTTGTTGTACATTCAGATACCCTCACTGCTCACATTTAAATCATACATTCAATTATCTAATAACGAATACATAATAGAGTAAAGCTTTCAGCACCACTAAGTTAAGTAAATATACTAGAAAAAGCATCACTAGTATGATTAATGCTTTGTTTTACTTTTGTCTAATATTTAGTTTGCAACAATGCCTGCCTACTCAGCAGCAATCAACGTCTATTCTTTATAATCTGTTACTAATACAATGGAAATTCCCACCTGTGATCATTACAGTCCTGATATTGGCTGCATTGAGCTCCTCAAGGATTGGTTTGGTCTCTGGTTTGAGACGATTTTCTAATATCAGCAAACCAAGAAACTCCATGTCACATTCAACGTCTTCCCTTCAGGAAAATAAATAGATTTTATTAGAGGTTTGGAGATTGGAAGATGTTTTAGTGAATTTGATAAGATAAAATTTTATGCATTGGTTAAGTTAATGTTATAGTTTTTATGCAGTAAGTTAATTCCAGTGAGACTTTAAAACTGAACTTCAGGCAAAAAAATGTTAATTTAAATATATCACTCGCTTATATAAATCTACTTTCTAGGACTAAATACTTTTGCAAATGTAGTTATTGTCTTGTAAAAATTAGACATGTGCAGAGTAAAATATTTCGTTTCGGAATTTCGTTTTCGTCCGAAAACTTAATTTATTTAGTTACTCCCGAAATTCGTTTTTATTTATTTCGTTTTTCGTTCAAAAAATTGCATTCGTCCGAAAATCCACATGAATTACGGTCGAATCTGTCTTGGAAGGCTTATGGTGTCTGTCGAATGTATAAAGAAGATTCGACGGAGCTAACTATATAGCATACTTTAGAACCCTATTAAAGTCTATGGGACTCCAACGTTCAAAATCTAAAGTGCTAATTTTAAAGGCTAATTTGCAAGTTACTGTCCTAAAAGTGTTTGGGGACCCGAGTCCTGCCCCAGGGGACATGTATCAATGCAAAAAAAAGTTTTAAAAACGGCCGTTTTTTCGGGAGCAGTTATTTTAATAATGATTAAAGTGAAACAATAAAAGTGTAATATTCCTTTAAATTTCGTAGGGGGGGTTGTCTATAGTGTGCCTGTGAAGGGGCGCATGTTTCCCGTGCTTAGAACTGTCCCTGCACAAAGTGTCATTTATGCAGGAAAAAAAGTCCTTTAAAATCACTCGCAGCTATTATGAATTGTCGGCTCCGTAATACAGAGAACACTCATTGAAAGTCATTGATAAAAAAATAAATAAATAAATAAATAAAAAAGCGTGGGGGTCCCCCAAATTCAATTACCAGGCCCTTCAGGTCTGGTATGAATATTAAGGGGAACCCTGCCTCAAATTTAAGAAAAAATTTGACGTGGGGTTCCCCCTAAATATCCATAACCAGACCCTTCAGGTCTGGTATGGATATTAAGGGGAACCCCGCGTCAAATTTAAAAAAAAATTGACGTGGGGTTCCCCCTAAAAATCCATACCAGACCCTTTATCCGAGCACGCAACCTGGCAGGCCGCAGGAAAAGAGGGGGGGACGAGAGAGCGGCCCCCCCTCCCTCCTGAACCGTACCAGGCCACATGCCCTCAACATTGGGAGGATGCTTTGGGGGTCCGTGACCCCTCAAAGCACCTTGTCCCCATGTTGATGAGGACAAGGGCCTCATCCCCACAACCCTGGCCGGTGGTTGTGGAGGTCTGCGGGCGGGGGGGCTTATCAGAATCTGGAAGCCCCCTTTAACAAGGGGACCCCCAGATCCCGCCCCCCCCTGTTTGAAATGGTAAGGGGGACCATTTCACAAAGAAAGTGTAAAAAATGGTTAAATAAAACAAACACACTTTTGAAAAATTTCTTTATTAAAAATAAAAAAATAAAAAAAAGATTCCAGCGGCGGTAATCCACTGGACGGTCATCTCTCCAGCGATGTCTCATCTCATCCAGCGCAGCGAATACATCCTTCTTCTGTCTCCTCCACGGAGACACTGCAGGCATTCCGGCGGCTGACGTTTCTTATATACGGAGGGCGGGGCAACCCGTCACCTGACCCCGCCCCCCTCTGACGCAAGGGGAAACCCGGGGTTCCCCGTGACGTATGGGTGACCCCGCCCCCCTCTGATGTAACGGAAACCTGCCTGTGTTACATCAGAGGGGTGCGGGTCACCCCTACGTCACAGGGAACCCCGGGTTTCCCCTTGCGTCAGAGGGGGGCGGGGTCAGGTGACGGGTGGCCCCGCCCTCCGTATATAAGAAACGTCAGCCACCGGAATGCCTGCAGTGTCTCCGTGGAGGAGACAGAAGAAGGATGGATCGCTGCGCTGGATGAGATGAGACATCACTGGAGAGATGACCGTCCGTCGCTGGATAGCAAGAGTGGATTACCGCCGCTGGAATCTTTTTTTTATTTTTTTATTTTTAATAAAGGAATTTTTCAAAAGTGTGTTTGTTTTATTTAACCATTTTTTACACTTTCTTTGTGAAATGGTAGGGGTAAGTACCCCCTTACCATTTCAAACAGGGGGGGGGCCGGGATCTGGGGGTCCCCTTGTTAAAGGGGGCTTCCAGATTCTGATAAGCCCCCCGCCCGCAGACCTCCACAACCACCGGCCAGGGTTGTGGGGATGAGGCCCTTGTCCTCATCAACATGGGGACAAGGTGCTTTGAGGGGTCACAGACCCCCAAAGCATCCTCCCAATGTTGAGGGCATGTGGCCTGGTACGGTTCAGGAGGGAGGGGGGGCCGCTCTCTCGTCCCCCCCTCTTTTCCTGCGGCCTGCCAGGTTGGGTGCTCGGATAAAGGGTCTGGTATGGATTTTTAGGGGGAACCCCACGTCAATTTTTTTTTTAATTTGATGCGGGGTTCCCCTTAATATCCATACCAGACCTGAAGGGTCTGGTTATGGATATTTAGGGGGAACCCCACGTCAATTTTTTTCTTAAATTTGAGGCAGGGTTCCCCTTAATATCCATACCAGACCTGAAGGGCCTGGTAATTGAATTTGGGGGACCCCCACGCTTTTTTATTTATTTATTTTTTTATCAATGACTTTCAATGAGTGTTCTCTGTATTACGGAGCCGACAATTCATAATAGCTGCGAGTGATTTTAAAGGACTTTTTTTCCTGCATAAATGACACTTTGTGCAGGGACAATTCTAAGCACAGGAAACATGCGCCCCTTCACAGGCATACTATAGACAACCCCCCCCCTACGAAATTTAAAGGAATATTACACTTTTATTGTTTCACTTTAATCATTATTAAAATCACTGCTCCCGAAAAAACGGCCGTTTTTAAAACTTTTTTTTGCATTGATACATGTCCCCTGGGGCAGGACCCAGGTCCCCAAACACTTTTTAGGACAGTAACTTGCAGAATCTTTTCTCTCTGTCAAATCTTTTTTCTCTGTCGAATATTTTCTCTATATAATCTTGGACTAATAGAGGTAAGGTTAGGCACATTCGACCACAGGTTCTATAGACAGATTGTTGTCAGAGTCATGTCGAATCTCCTATTCTATATCGAACTGTTGTAACAATGAAAACGAAAATAAAGCATTTATTTATGTCGGATCTTTCGTTTTTCGGATTTTGTGCTTTCGTTATCGTTTGTCAAAACGAAAACGAAAATAGCTGAAATTCGAACGAAAATGCATTCGGACGAAAACGAATGCACATGTCTAGTAAAAATAGTGGTGACATTATCGCTGTACAGCACATGTAGTGCCTGTGCAGAGAGCAGAGCTGTGAGAGGGACCCAGTAATCGCACCCACTATAGACTGCCTGCAGAAAAACTACAGGATGGGGGTGGATACAAGACCAGTCACCAGTCATTTTGTATAAACTGCTTGTAAGCAGGTGGTAGTACAGTTCCTTGTCTGGCCACTAGGTGGCACTTCCCCATAAACATATACAGTGAGTCATAGGGTGGGTGGAGTTGGAGTGGAGAATTAGAGAGAAGAGGTCCTGGTGCCCTGCATAGAAGGGAATCGGGGACAGCACATAGATGGCCCAATTTGGGAGGGTGTCAATGACTGCAGCCATAATAGTGAGAAGTTATAGACTAGTGCTGTGAAGATGTATGCCCTGAAGTTGAATGCAGTGAAATGTCTACCTTGAAGTTGTGCAAGTAAAGCCTTAAATCGTTACGGTATTTGGACTGGGTGTATCCTAAGAACCTATACCTGGTTCTGCTGAGTAGAATGCGGAGTGAAGTGTCAGGCATAGTAATGTACATGTGTCGGTGAATGCACAATATTTGGCTCCCTCTAGCAGTGAGGACTTAAACTAATGTGAAGTTAAAGCAAGAGACATGTTAGTGGTTCCCATGAATGGAACATAATGTCCACATGTGAATAGCCCTGCCTACATTTTGGGATAGTTGACAGGATAAAGCCAGATGAAGCTGGAGTAGCTTAAGCCGTATGGCCTACCTAGTTTGCCATTTACCTCTGAATTGGAACCATCACCACCTGTAGTCCTCTCCCTTGTGTATGCCACACTACTCAGACTCTATCCTATTACAGGGCTGGGGACCTCCGTCCTTTTTGTTTAGTGAGGGACAGATTTGACTTGGATGCATTGATGCCGAGACTGCTTCTCAACCCTTTGAGAAGCTGTTCTGCAGAAAAAACTGGGATCTTCCCATGGAGTGCACCTGCTGCTAAGCTTCTGGAATATGTTATGCCAGTGTCATAGAAATTACCTGCATATCAGACTCTGCTAGTTTCAGTGGAAAGTTCATCCTAGGGTCAAAAGCGGAGGACATATCTGCCATGGTAACTGACAACTGGAGTTGTTGACTGTAAGATTACAGACTAGCATTCTAAAGATGTAAGCCCTGAAGTTGAATGCAGTAAAATGTCTACCTTAAAGATGTAAAAGTAAAGCCTTGAAAAGTTTTTTAGACTTTCCTTTTCTTATTACCCATGGCCTATCCTAGGAACATGTACCTGGTTTTGCTGGGAAGAATGCAGGGCAAAGTGTATGGCATATTAATGTACATGTGATAGTGAATGTGCGATATTTGACTCCTTGTGGAAGTAGGGACTCACACTAACATGAAGTTAAGGCAAGAGGTCTGTTAGTGGTGCCTATGAATGGAACACTATGTGGATGGCCCTGCCTACAGGGGTCTAGAAGAAGTGCATCTAAACCCTCTAGCGCATCTGACACACTAAGAGCAGGAATTGTCTCACACTCTTTCTGATGAACACCAATCCAAAACTGCTCTCCAATTTTTTACTTCTTCTATCATTACCAAAATATCAGAGTGCAATTTTTAACTCCTATCTCTGTGATACTAAGATCCAGTGCACATAAGTAAGTGAGAGCCTTGGGTTTCTAGAGTGTGTTAGAGATGTAGCCTGGAACCTAGCTCTCTATCCCATATTTGGTGGCAGTTCCTTATTGAATCTTATTGAAAACCGATCACCAAGCTCGTAGATTAAATTACCACTGTGAACACGACCCCCTGAAATCCTCTTATCCCACAATAAAACTATGTCTGCCCTTAATCACTAATTAATCACTGATACCACACTTCATGAATGCAGCCAAAAATATGATCCCCGAATACTGGAAACCCTCCGGACCACCAACAGCGAAATGGATATTGTGAGTTGATCAGATTTGAAGGAAGACCATTATTAAAAGGGCTCAGTGTGACAGCTAAAACATGAGCCACCTACATTTTAGTATTTTCTGGAGACAATCTCACATCCCATTTACAGTAGAACATGTTATAATATATTTTAATTATTGTAGACATGAGAAGACCAGTTAAATACAGGTCCTACCACTACAGTTGACCTCTCTTATTCGGTTTCAGATTCCCCCCCCCCTCTTCCCGCAGTGTTCCCATTGTCATGTGATTTTATGTACACTGTATGAATGACCATTTCTCTTGGTCACTCCTAGATGCTTTAAGACACGTTCCTACTGCATCATTCTGCACACAAAATACAAATATGCCATACCTGGACTTTCAAAATGATTGTATGAGTTATACTTAATTTTAACTGTAACACATTGTAAGGAAATATTTAAAGCTGAAAAAGAATGATGCTGTAATTGTAATAAGAATCACAAAGTAGATATACAATAGCAGGTAAAGGGTGTGTGGAGAGGCTAAGAAAACAATGGAGATATCCAATTAAAAATGTCTGGAAGGTAGTGGAATTGCCAACCTCCCTTAATTATTATGACATAAATAAGGAATTATGCAAATTAATTTTGGGGTTAAATAGGGATTCCGTAAATCTCCAAATCCGAGGTCTGGATTTAATGTGTGAACTGTTAAGAGCCAGGAATATTGGGAAATATTCACATACATTCAGGTACCTGTGAATTTTATTACACCTAGTCATATCTCACTTTGGCAAAATTATTAACTTTTCTAATACCTCAAATTTTATAAAACGATTCTGCTCACAAAATACAAATATACCGTACCTGGACTTTCAAAATGATTGTATGAGTTATACTTAATTTTAACTGTAACACATTGTAATGATATATGTACTGTTTTTAAAATTTGTGATGCCTGCAGGTGTGGGCATCATCCCGGTATAACCCCCGGAAGCCGAGTACGCACATCTGCGTACACTCGGTGGCAAGGGGTTAAACAATAACAGCATTTGCAATATATTTTTTAAATTCAGGATGAAATTATATAACAGGTAACCAAAGCTAGCTGGGCATAACTTTCAGTTCAAAATAATCAGGGCTAGATTAAGGACAATTAATGCCCTAAGCATAGTCTAGCAATGGTGCCCTCCTTGGCCCCTCCATTAACTGACAAGACAACCCCAGGTTAGCCCTAGGCCAGAACCACAACTATATTAAATAAAACGTAAATATTTTTATTTCATTTATTTAACGAATTGGACATGAATGAAAACTAGAAAGGTGCATTGCAGCCTTCTAGGAAATGAAGGTGGAAAACTATGGGGCCAAAGAAATTGTTGGCCTTTAACTTACCTTCCAATACTCTCTAAATCCTCCCTATTGGCATTCCCAAGAATTTTGTATGCTACTCCAATGACTCTTAACCCTTGAAATGTGTAGATTTCCAACGTATTTAAAAATTCTTCTGGAACTGCAAAGAAAATCATAGTGAGGATGTGAAGTTTAACTAAAGCAAAAATGAGTCTAAGCTTTAATAAACCAATTACCTGCTTAATTTTATAGTACACAGTCGATTTTTGCAGTTATATTTACCATGAAATAAGGGTTCTAGAGTCTTCGCATTTTACAGCATACCTGTACTGTGTTTCCTTAAAATAATCACTTAGTAAACACACAAAAAGTTTTAAGACTGAGAAGAGAAAATATAACATTTTAAATGCACAGATACACCTTTTGCAAGTGACTGGCTAGTTGCATTTATATTCAGTGTATAAAAAATGGTAACACTTTGTTTTCTAGTTTTGATGAAATACATTTGCACATGGAGCATGGCTTGACATTTTCCTAATCAAACTCGGTACTCTATTAGAAGTCATCTACATGGTAATCATAAGACCTACAAGCCCCTTTCAGCAATTGCCTAGTAGGATCCTACACAGGTGGGTGTTGGGGTACATAGTTACATAGTTAGTAAGGTTGAATAAAGACACCAGTCTATCCAGTTCAACCTGAGTGAGTGTCTACAATTGTCCCTATCCCTGTACATTGCACACTCATATCGGTCCCTACCCTTAAGGTGCCCACAATCCCAGGTCCCCATTCATATGCTAGGGCCAATTTTAGAGAGAAGCCAATTAGCCTACCAGCATGTCTTTGGAGTGTGGGAGGAAAATGGAGTGCCTGGAGGAAGCCCACGCAGGCACAGGGGGAACATGCAAACTCCAGTCAGGTAGTGTTGTGGTTGGGATTCAAACCAGCGACCCTTTTTGCTGCTAGGCGAGCATGCTAACCACTACACCACTGTGCCGTACTTAAGGTGGAAGGAATAATAAGGGTAAGGAGAAATGTTTATGATTAGTAACTTTAAGTAAAAGATTGCATTCCAATGTTTTCAGTCCTAAACATGGTAGATGCAAGTGCTACAAATATTTATTACATGAGTCTATAACACCTTACTTGTATATTGTTACAAATGCTTTTTTAAGCCTGGTAACATAAAAAAATAAAAATAAAAATACAGAACATCTACCTGTTTCTGGCCTGCAGAAACTGGCCACCATCTCTGGAGCTCCCTTCATGTAAACAGTTAATTCACCATCACCTCCTATAACCTCAGTTATTACAGACATACGTTGCATGGCTGAAGAGAATGGGTACTGGAACAAAACATTCACTCCAAGCACTGTGTTCTGGAAGGAATGAGATAATATACCTTATTTTCAACAATGTATTGCTTTCAACAATCAATATTTGATCTACTATGTGGGTGCAGTCAAACAATAACTAAGCAGAAAACAAACTTTGGGTGTGATGCAATTCCCAGAAATGATTAAGGTGTGTACAGAAGACTATCGTTAGCTAATACTCACAATTCCTTACCAATTTTGTAGCTATGATCTGCCTCAAACACTGAAAGCAGGGGTGTAGATAAGGACATCTGCTGTCACCTGTCAGACAGGAAGTTCCAAAAGGGGGAGCTAGGCAGTTCAAAGCAAGGGATGTTCTCCTTAGCGCCTCCTCAGCTCAGGTCACATGACCCAAGGGAGAACTTCTAACTGTGAATTGCCTTAGGTATGTAGGTAGGTAGGTATCTGTAATGGGGGAGATATATACAGGTGGGGGAGATCTGTACTTAGATGGAAAAATCTGTACTCAGATCTCTAACTGGGGGAGGGGGAGGAGGAATCTGTACAGGGGGGATCTGTATTAGGGGAATGAGAGTCCTGTATTAGAAATAGATTAGAGGAACTGAATATATTCTCTCTTGAGAAGAGGAGATTAAGAGTGGATATGATCAACATATATAAATACATAGGTGGTCTATGTAGTGAACTTGGTGTTGAGTTATTCACTTTAAGGTCATCACTGAGGACATCTCCAAATACGGAAAGGTTTCTTCACAGTTAGAGCTGTGAAAATGTGGAATAGACTCCCTCAAGAGCTGGCTCTGGCAAGCACAGTAGATTGCATTAAAAAAGGCCTGAGTTATTTATTTATTTTAATATAACTGGATACTAACATTTATAGGTAAAGTTGAACCAGGGGAAATCTAATGTCTTCTCGGAGGATCAGGAAGGAATTTTTTCCCCTGCAAATTAGTTCATGCTTTGCTGGGTTTTTTTTACCTTCATCTGGATCAAATGTATATAGGATTGTATAATTTATTTTTTAGGACATTTTTTTCTACTTTTATTGGTTGAACTAGATGGACTTGTTTCTTTTTTCAACCAGACTAACTATGTAAATATGTAGACTTCTGCTTGTGGCACAGTAATAAACTAAAAGGTTATGATGTACACAGTGAGTAGGCTCAAGTTTTATGTCCCTCCCGCTGTCACACTCACATTGGCCACAGCACGCACCTTCTGATTATTTTCTGCATGTCCAAGGTTGAATTCACCTCAGGATAAAAAAAGATCTATTGACCGACTTAAATAATTACCTGGAAGGCGACAAAAGTGCATTTAGTATGGCATGCGGCCTGATGTTTCCTTGCTATTGCATTGGTGTTTACCTCTGCAAGTATGATATCAGTACTGTTCTGTATTGAACATTCCTGTATTATTGTCATATGCCTAATTTATACACATTTTCTAAATCAATATGTCAATCAATATATTTTACACTAGGCAACCTTAAATAGGTGGTGAGCTACATGAAAACCATGGGAGAATTCAAAGATCACCATGCACAGTGTCACCTCCGCACACCTGATTTAAACCCCTAATTGCTGTAATAACGTGTTGCAATCATAAAGGATATAATAGAATTCTATGGCTAAGGACAGTAAATGCACAGGAAAGCTGCAGGTACACTGTACTGCACCCACAGTGTGGGTAAACCGCAGCACATCAGTGTTAAAGCAGTCTTATACTATTATGCCCAGTGAATTGTTTCACACTGACCTGAAGATCTTTTCTTTCCTGCTGCTGAAAACACTCTGGAGACCTCTAAGCAGGATAAGAGGTGGAGTGGAGTTGGTATCACCCCACAAGGGACAGGCGCCAGCACTACAGAGGAGGCATCGGCTTATGGGGCTCTTGCTCCCTACAACAGTTCCAACTTTACAAGTAGTCCTTCCACATTGCACTCTGAAGCTCTGGGAAGCTCATACCGTGATCTACCAGTCACTTCTCCGCGATCTACTGGTAGATTGCGATCTACAGGTTGTCTATTACAATTTTTCTGTCAATTTATTTATTGTACTCATATTCTTTTGATGTTTTTGATTTGTAATACTGACAATGACTTATCACAGCAATACCACATATGTGTATGTTAGTTGTTGTTTGTACCTGTAGTGCAGCCCAGAAACTATTTGTTTAACTACCCAAAATATGTTTAAAATTACCTTTGACCCAAATCTTGACCTTTGAGCCCCAAACTTGACCCTAACACTAACCTTGACAAACCTTGATCTAAATCATTTTTTTTATTTTTTTATTTTATTTATTTTTTTATTTATTTTACACACTTTTTTTATTTGCAGCTGCATCTCCTGCAAGGAGGGGTGGGCTCACAGTGACTGATAACTGTGATAGTCCATCAGAGGTTATCACAGCAATAAGGTGACCCAGAATCATGGGTCCCGGGTTCTGATTGTTAGTACGAGTCCCAGGGCTCTTGGTGAGAGCCTGGTCTCTGTGCTGTGAGCGCGAAGAGTGCGGAGAGGAGATTGGTGCCCAGGTGGGGCACAGCTCCAGAGGCTGACACAGGGACTGGAGCAAGGAGTTCAGAAGTGAAAGTTACCCAAGGGAACTGAGAAGGGTGTTGGAGCACAGAAACGAAAGGGAGGCACAGCTGAAGAAATTTCCTAAGAAAATGTATTAGCCTGTGAGTGTAAAGGGGTGCTCTATGCACCTGCTCTATGCACCTGATTGGCTAAAATCCAAGCTGCTCAAGGAGCCGCAAGGATTCCCAATCAGCTAACCACTTGTAGAGGAGGGGGTTATCTGCACACAGAAGGTTTTTCGGACTTCTAGCCTTGTGGGTTGTCTGAGAATCAGGCTTTGAGAGAATGGGAGCACCTAGTATAGAAGTAGATGCAGAAGAAATTCTGACACTTTAACCAGAGTGCTCAGAGTATCTGTATGGACATCATGCCTATGCAGTGATTACACCCCTAAGTGAAAATGTCCAAATTGGGCCCAATTAATAATTTTCCCTCCCCAGTTTTATGTTACTCGTTAGTGTTACAAGGTCTGGGGTGTGGATGGGGAGCAGGTGTATTAAATTTGCTGTTATCGCTATCACTCTATCATACTGGTCACTGGAAGTTCAACATGGCACCTTATGGCAAAGAACACTCTGAGGATCTGAAAAAAATGAATTGTTGCTCTACATAAAGATGATCTAGGCTATAAGAAGATTATCAAGACCCTGAAACTGAGCTGCAGCATGGTGGCTAAGACCATACTGCGTTTTAACAGGACAGGTTCCATTCAGAACAGGCCTCCCCATGGTTGACCAAAGACGTTGAGTGCAAATGCTCAGCGTCATATCTAGAGGTTGCCTTTGGGAAATAGACATATGAGTGCTGCCAGCATTGCTGCGGAGGTTCGAAGGGGTTAAGGGGCTGGCCTGTCAGTGCTCAGACCATACAGACTAAGATCATGGATTACAGGAACCATGTCCTGTTGTCTGATGAGACCAAGATAAACTTATTTGGCTCAGATGGTGTCAAGCATGTGTGGTGGCAACCAAGTGAGGAGTACAAAGACAAGTGTGTCTTGGCTACAGTCAAGCATGGTGGTGGAGGAGTAGAGCAGTGTGCAGGAGAGGAGCGGCTGCGGAGAACACCGGAGAGGAGCACACAGTCAGCTCCTTTCTTTTTTGGGCATTACTGAGCTCCCCATTTGGGATCACGAAGTATCATTATTATCTGGAGGGCACTATTATGAGATGAAGAGTTGACCCACTAAAAAGGAGGATATCTTCTGATGGGACCCATTGAATATATACAAACGCCATAACTTGCCTATTTTCTGGTAAGCGCATCTAATATACGGTGACGGGCACTTTTATGCGCTTTTGGATCGTGTTGATTCACTGTGGTGTCACAAACGCTTATCCGGATTCACATACGAACTTTTCATGATTGGACTTTTGTTTATGACACTATTTCTTGATGCATTGCTGTGTTTTATTTTGCACTTAAGGTGTTCTTATTGTTATAATCATTTGTGATAATCACCTACACATTTCGATAATATATTTCATATTTTTTTATTTTTATTTTTATTTATTATTATATATTTTTTTTCATTATTATTATTTTTATTAGTATAGGGTTGGCGCAGTTTTCTATTTTTGCATATCTGTTGGGTGTTATATCACATCCATTGCTGCAGCCTGTTTCACATATAGTTTATTTGTATTTATGTTTTTTTCTTAGCGCGGTATATTTTTTCCATAAGCATGGTGGTGGGATTGTCATGGTCTAGGGCTGCAAGAGTGCTGTCAGCACAAGGAGGCTACAGTTCATTCAAGGAACCATGAATGCCGACATGTACTATGACATACTGAAGCAGATCATGATCCCCTCCCTTTAGAGACTGGGCTGCAGGGCAGTAATCCAACATGATAAGGACCTCAAACACCCCTCCAAGACAACTACTGCGTTGCTATAGAAGCTGAGGGTAAAGGTGATGGACTGGCCACGCATGTCTCCAGACTAGGGTGGAGCCGAACAATCCCCCGGTTTGGTTCGCACCAGACCATTTGAACAGACTGAAAATTCGTAGGAACTTTAGAACCCTATTAAAGTCTCTGGGACTCAAATGTTCAAAATGAAAAGTGCTAATCTTAAAGGCTAATATGCAAGCTACGCAACAGACAACACCAGCAATAAGGGGTATCTTCAGGTGTATACTGTGCTGGAGGCACACAACACCCACATTAACTCCTGCAGATGCCTGTATTAGGGAACAGCAGCAATAAAGGGTAGATACAGGTGTATATTGTGCTGGAGGCACACAACACCCACTAACTCCTGCAGATGCCTGTATTATAGATCACCAGCAATGAAGGGTAGATATGGGTGTATACTGTGCTGGAGGCACACAACACCACTTTAACGTTAAGATGCCTGAGAAAAGAACACACTGTCCCTGCCTATCTAGCTCTTTCCCTGCAAGGAACACACTACACAAGGCCGCCGCGCTGGTGGCCTTATATATTGTGGGCGCGTACTAAACCCCCTGAGCTATAATTGGCCACAAGCATCCTGCCTGTGGCCAATTATGGCTCTCCTCGCTACTTGTAATTGGCCAAGCATGTGGGGTCACAGTGAATGAGCCAGCAATGCACTGCGATGGCGTAGTGCATTGTGGGCCATTCGTGCCACACGAATTTGGTGCGAATGGTCCACAAAGTTCTGATTTCGATGAACAGACAAACGCCCGATGTTCGAGTCAAACATGCGTTCAAAACTAACACCGAGCTCATCCCTACTCCAGACCTAAAACCTATTGAGCATCTGTGGGGCATCTTCAAATGGAAGATGGAGGAGTACAAAGTCTCTAGCATCTACCAGCTCTGTGATGTTGTCATGGGGGAGTGGAAGAGGACTCCAGTAGCAGTCTGTGAAACTCCGGTGAACTCCATGCCCAAGAGGGTTGGAAAATAATGGTGGCCACATAAAATTTTGACACTTTGGGCCAAATTTGGACATTTTCACTCAGGTTTATACTCACTTTTGTTGCCTGCGGTTTAGACATTAATGGCTGTGTGTTGGTTTATTTTGAGGGGACAGCAAATTCACACTGCTATACAAGCTCTACGCTCACTACTTTACATTGCAGCAAAGTGTCATTTCTTCAGTGTTGTCACAAATATATAATAAAATATTTACAAAAATGTGAGGGGTGTTTAGATTCTTCTAACAAGCCATAACAACTGAAGCAAAATGAAGGAACCCTTGCCTCTTTGAAGAAAGCTACCATATATTAAACTGTTACATTCCTGTCTGGGCATGGCAACGAGTGTCTCAGACATTTGCCACAGTAGATGTTTTACCCCATTCACTAAGATAAAAAAAAAGTGAAAAAACATGCTCTACTTCTTTAGTGAATCAGTGGCACTACTATGTTGTCTTTAAAATACAACAGAAGTGGTTATTACACTCAATTTTGTTCAATTACATTCAGAGACATACATTACATGATCCAGGCTGAGGTCGTACAACCATATTCTGGGTTGATGATTCCTCATTATCACATGTACCAGTATCTTCCAATACCTGTGTAAGTAAAAAATACATTCAATTTGCTGTACTATTTACTTTTTGTACTTGTGTGTAAATTATATATATATATATATATATATATATATATATATATATATATATATATATATATATATATATATATATATAAATAAAATGCTTATACTGTTCATATTACCCAGCCAGTAGCGTCAAACATTTTCAGGTCCAGAGGATCCCCTTGTAAATTCCCATCAATCATGATAAGAGAGTGACAACTTGTCATTGCTCCAAACATGGGCCCCCAGGATAGCTCACTCATCTGGTCATGCTTAAGAATTTCCTGGAAACTGTGGTCAAGATAACAAATGATGCATAATCAAATAAGGTTGTATTGGTTAAAAAACGTAAGCTTTCAGACTTGCTGATCCTCCCTTTCAGCTGAGATCACCTTACCAAACACCTCAGCTTTGAAAAAGCTTTTAAAATACAGTAATACATAAAACATAACACTGAATTATTATTACAGCATAGATCTAACTTAATGACACTTAACCACTTCCAGCCTAGAGGTCATATATATCCCACCTTGGTAGTGGTTATATCAAGATCATGACTGCAATTCCTGATCCAGAGATATGCATCTCCTAAAGGTTGTATCTCATTATGTGTGAATCATTGCCTACTTCTCTGTTTAAGCCCAAAAGTAGATGTTAGCCTCGTAGATGACTCTAGGGATCCAGTTTAAGCAGCACAAACCAAGAGGCAGGAATGGCATCAGGACATATAACTTGGCTAATGCAAATATCTAGATTGATACGTATAATTGACTTATTATGTCCTAATCCCCCCCCCCCCCCCCCATCTTGATATCTGTTTTTCCTTAAAAAGACCTAAATCTAAATCTTGCCAATATTCCACTGTCAGGTGCTCAATACAGTAAGCAGCAAAGAAGCAACAAAAAAATAAACATTCATTTTGAGACTTACCAAGTTCCACCTGATAATATAACACCCATTAAATCAAGTCCATCTTCTGTTAAAGTGCCAGTCTATATAGGAGTCAAAAAATAGATTAGTGCTACAATAAAAAAAAAAAAAAAAAAAAAAAAAAAAATATATATATATATATATATATATATATATATATATATATATATATATATATATATATATATATATATATATATATATATATATATATATATATATATTGTATATATATTGTATATTAGTTCCATTTGATTTTTTTATTATCATTATTTGTTGATAGCGTGATTTTGTAATATTATGGCATTAATTAAACTTTGTTGAGGATGATTTTTCATGGAGTGTAACCAAAGCTGGACAAATACTTGAATTGCAACCTGTTAGAATGCAATCTACCTGACAACATAATTATTCACACTGACACACCAATATCAACATTTATTGGTCAGAAATAATGTTTTTTTGTAATTATTTTTGAGTACATGAAAAGTAGCAAAAAATATCAAATGTGGCCAATTAAGCAAGGTCTTTTGTAACGTTCATTTGTACCCATCAAGCCATGGATTTTTAGATATCAAATTATAAGCATATTATGCGAATCGATATCAGAAAAGTAACAGAACAACATGTTAAAGATATACTGTATACTAAAGCTAAAGTTTAGTTAAAATTGTTTTGGGAATATAGCATCAGGGATGAAAAGAGTCCTACATCTTGCTGGCTGCTGATTACTGTAAAAATCCTCCCTTCAGTGATACGGGACCCTCCTCACAACAGAGAACACTTGGTGCTGCCTGAGTTAACTGCTCAGGCTGTAACAGTGAAGGACTATGGTGCTCACCCTCCTCTTCCACCCCACTCATCCAGTCACAAAAGACCTTGTATAATCTTCACAAAATGCAAGACATTCTGTGAATGGAGGACAGATGGATAAATGACAGGATCCCTTACTAACATTCACTGAATGCTTTGCACTCTGTGAAAATAATACAGAGTTTAGGAAATGGAGGAGGACGGGAAGGGAAGGGTGGGAAGGGTGCATGAAGACAAGAAGAAAACTATGCAGAGTAAGAAATTCACCACTGTGAGCAGGATTTGGTATCACTAAAGGTAGGATTTGTGCCGTAACCTACAGCCAGCAGGATGTAGGACTCACATAACTATTAGAGGTAAGTTATGTCGCTGGTGCTGTATGCTCAGAAACATTTTTTAAACTTCAGCTTTAAGTGAAGGAAAAAGGTTTTACATCCTTGAAATACTGACCATGTATATACAATATAGAACAAACTATGAATCTGCACAACATTGGCTATACAATGCCATCTATGAACAATAACATTCATATTAATAGCTTAATTTTCCATAATTGTTTGTCTTACTGCTCACTGGAGCAAATACAGGGGAAATGTGAAATAAAAAAGTGATAATAGAATAATAACTTGGCTTCAAAATGAAAACGACTGATTGATTACAATAGTAACTGCTAAAAATGGTTCTTCGAAAAAAAAACATCGGAATAGAGATATTGGATCTGCCATAGCTGACGGGTTTTTGAATATAGTAAAAAAGAGAGAATTCACAACATAGCCACAGCCGTAAGTTAAGGGGAAACAAAAAAGAAAGGGATACTTACAAGGTATCCCTGGGTCGGACTTTCAAGGCATATGAAACAATAGCGAAGTAAAAAGAAATAACAATGTTTATTGAACAAAAAACAATATATGACTAGAGCTTTCAAAGAGTTAAAAATCATATATAATGATACAGAGTATACAGTAAGCCCTTGAGGGTCAACACGTTTCAACGTTAGGCTTCTTCGGGACACAATCAGGGTTTCAAAGGATAACAGAGGAGAGAACAGATCGCACTGTCTTGCAGGAGAGTGAACCTCGTACCCCGGTTCGGTTCGCACCAGAACTTTCGAACGGACCCCAAATTCGTACGAACGTTAGAACCCCATTGAAGTCTATGGGACTCGAACGTTCGAAATTAAAAGTGCTAATTTTAACGGCTAATATGCAAGATACTGTCCTAAAAAGGGTTTGGGGACCTGGCTCCTGCCCCAGGGGACATGGGTCAATGCCTAAAATGTTTTTAAAAATGGCCGTTTTGGCGGGAGCACTGATTTTAATGACGATTAAAGTGAAAAAAAAAGTGCAATATTCCTTTAAATATGGTGCCTGGGGGTGTCTGTAGGATGCCTGTGAAGTGCCACGTGTTTCCCGTGTTTAGAACAGTCCCTGCACAAAATGACATTAAACGGAAATATCACCATTTAAAACTGCTTGCGGTTTTAATGTTATATCTGGTTCCTGCAATATGATTGAAAATCATTGAGAAAAATGGCATGGGTAGCCCTCCCTGCCCATTACCAGCCTATTTGGGTCTTGTACGCATATTAAGGGGAACCCTGTACCCATATTTAAAAAAAGGAAATGCGTGTGGCCCCCAGGCCCTATATACTCAGAACAGCAGTATACAGGCGGTGCAAACAAGACAGGGACTGTGTAGGTTTGTTGTGTTAAGTTGAATCTGTTTGTAATTTTCAACTGGTACATTTTTAAAGTGTAGCTCCAGTCAAAAAAAAATTTTTTAAGCTTTTTGGAAAACATAGGGAAGTGTTATCACCCCTGTATAATTTGTTTTGTCGTCCATCTTTTTTCATCTCACTTGCTGTTGTCTCCTTCCGCTTGCAAGTAGGAGATGTTTGTAAGTTGGATGTTTGAAAGTAGGGGCCTGCCCTATATGCTCTGCAGAAATGGCGGAACAAGGTGTTGGTTTTGCCACAACATTGTAAGCCCTCAAAGTGACTCTTGGTGGGCGCTGGAGCACCCTGCTGTGAACGATTATATCAAGAATTGTAATTACATGCCATTGTTGAACAGTGGTAGAAAAATTGACCTTTGGTGGTTGTGGTGCTGGTGCCACAACACTATAAGTCCTCACCGTTACTCTGGGTGGGCACAGGAAGGGGCCCTCCTGTGAAATATTATATCAAGAATTGTAATTACATGTCCCTGTTAAACAGGGGCAGAAAAATTTGGCCTTAGGCACTGCTGCTGGTGCCACCACACTGCAACCTCTTCCATATACTCTAGTTTTATTGCAGGAATTAGCCCTGCTGCAAAGCATTGCATCAAAAATTGTACTTAAACGCCCCTGTTAAACAGGGGCAGAAAAATTGGGCCTTAGGCACTGGTGCTGGTGCCACCACACTGCAACCTCTGCCATATACTCTAGTTTTATTGCAGGAATTAGCCCTGCTGCAAAGCATTGCATCAAAAATTGTACTTAAACGCCCCTGTTAAACAGGGGCAGAAAAATTGGGCCTTAGGCACTGGTGCTGGTGCCACCACACTGCAACCTCTGCCATATACTCTAGTTTTATTGCAGGAATTAGCCCTGCTGCAAAGCATTGCATCAAAAATTGTAATTAAACGCCCCTGTTAAACAGGGGCAGAAAAATTGGGCCTTAGGCACTGGTGCTGGTGCCACCACACTGCAACCTCTCCCATATACTCTTGTTTGATTGCAGGAATTAGCCCTGCTGCAAAGCATTGCATCAAAAATTGTAATTAAACGCCCCTGTTAAACAGGGGCAGAAAAATTGGGCCTTAGGCACTGGTGCTGGTGCCACCACACTGCAACCTCTCCCATATACTCTTGTTTGATTGCAGGAATTAGCCCTGCTGCAAAGCATTGCATCAAAAATTGTACTTAAACGCCCCTGTTAAACAGGGGCAGAAAAATTGGGCTGATGGCATCAACCAGAACCAGAAATGTTCTTCCAACATATCAGCGGAGGAGGAAGAGGATAGACAATCAACATAACAGGACAGTCACTCAGCATCAGCATAGGCAGTCTTGAAGGGATGTGATATTTCAAAAAAAATTATTCTGTTACATCAGCTTCAGGTGCTTAGTAGCTGTGGGTGATCCAAGACTGATTCATCTTGATGAAGGTCAGTCGATCAACTGATTCGGTGGACAGGCGCACCCTGTGATCGGTAACAAAGCCACCAGCAGCACTGAAGGTGCGTTCCGAAAGAACGCTGGATGCAGGACAGGCCAGTAGCTCAATTGCATACTGTGCAAGCTCTGGCCAGTGATCCATCCTCAAGACCCAGTAAGCCAGAGGATTTTCGGTGGGAAAGGTGTCCAAGTCTGACCTTGCCCCTAGGTATTCCTGCACCATGTAAATCAGACGCTGGCGATGGGTGCTGGAACCGATCATACCTTGGGGCTGCGGACTAAAAAATTGTCTGAAAGCATCAGTCAGACGGCCACCTTCTCCACCGCTCCTTCTGACCGATGCCTCAGCAACACGTTGTCCAGGACCAGGAGTTTGTAACCTCCCAGTCTCTGGGAACGTGTTGCACAGACCTTTCTGCAAGGCCTCCCGGAGATGTCTCATCCTCTGCTCCCTCTGCGATGGCAAGATAAGGTCGGCAACCTTACCCTTGTACCGTGGATCAAGGAGAGTGGCCAGCCAGTAATGGTCCCTCTCCTTGATCCGAAGAATACGAGGATCCTACCGCAGGCTTTGCAGGATCAGGGAGGCCATGCAGCGTAGGTTAGCTGAGGCATTCGGTCCGGAGTCCTCTGGGTCACTAAGGACAACATGATCCGCAGCTACCTCCTCCCAGCCACGTACAAGTCCACGTGTTTCTTGGGACTGTAAATCATCCCTACAAGACTGCTGCTGCTGCTGCTGATGCTGAGTGCCAGCCTCCACCTCCATGCTGACACAATCATCCTCCTCCTCCTCTTCCTCCTGCTCATCCTCTTCCTGTGTGATGGGTGTCACAGCAGGAACACTGTCTGGATAAAGGGGGCCTTGAGAGGCAAGGAAGTACTCCTCTTCCTGCCTCTGTTCTGCCTCAAGTGCCCTGTCCATTATTCCACGCAGCGTATGCTCCAAGAGGTGGACAAGAGGTACAGTGTCACTAATGCATGCACTGTCACTGCTCACCATCCTTGTGGCCTCCTCAAACGGTGACAGGACAGTGCATGCATCCCTGATCATGCCCCACTGGCGTGGTGAGAAAAAACCGAGCTCCCCTGACCCTGTCCTGGTGCCGTAGTCGCACAGGTACTCATTGATGGCCCTCTGCTGCGTGTGCAGCCTCTGCAGCATGGCCAATGTTGAGTTCCATCTGGTGGACATGTCACATATAAGGCGGTTCTTGGGCAGGTTCAACTCCTTTTGGAGCTCAGCCAGCCGAGCACAGGCATTAAATGATCAGCGGAAATGCACACAGACTTTCCTGGCCTGCTTCAGGACATCCTGTAAGCCGGGGTACCTGCCCAAGAACCGCTGCACCACCAGGTTAAGGACCTGAGCTACACAGGGCACATGGGTCAGTTGTCCCTGTCGGAGGGCGGAGAGGAGGTTGGTGCCATTGTCGCAAACCACCATTCCTGGCTTAAGCTGGCGTGGCGTCAACCACCTCTCGGCCTGCCCCTGCAGAGCTGACAAAACATCCGCCCCAGTGTGGCTCCTGTCCCCCAAACAAACCAGCGCAAGCACGGCATGGCATCGTTTTGCCTGCGTACTTGCGTAGCCCCTGGAACGCCTACGGAGCACCGCTGGTTCTGAGGACAGAGCACTGGAAGAGGCCATGGAGGAAGAAGAAGAGGAGGGGGTGAAGGAGAGAGGTGTGTCACAACAAATAGTAGCATTTTGGAGGCGTGGGGGCGGAACAACCTCCAACACTACTGTACCTTGTCCTGCATCCTTCCCAGCTGCCAGAAGAGTGACCCAATGGGCCGTGAAAGACAGGTAACGTCCCTGTCCATGCCTGCTGGACCATGAGTCAGCGGTAATATGCACCTTACCGCTGACCGCCCTGTCCAGCGAGGCAAGGACATTGCCTTCCACATGCCGGTAGAGAGCCGGAATCGCCTTCCGTGAGAAAAAGTGGCATTTGGGGACCTGCCACTGAGGAACTGCACATTGTACAAACTCACAGAAGGGGGCCGAGTCTACCAACTGAAAAGGCAGCAGTTGAAGTGCTAGCAATTTAGCCAAGCTAGCATTCAACCGCTGGGCATGTGGATGGCTGGGAGTGAACTTCTTTTGCCGGTCCAGCAGCTGGGGCAGGGACATTTGCCTGCTATAAATCGGACGTGGGTGTACCGCTAGCAGAGTTCCCGGAAGAACTTGGCTGTGACACACCTAATTCTACACCTTCATTCCTCTCAGAGCAGGTTTCAGAGAGGACTGAAGGTCTAGTGGGGTTGGAGATGCCAGCTGATGAGGAGCAAGGAGAGGTCCGCTTTGTTCTTTGGTGTGGGTCTTTGAGGTACGCTTGCTAACGAGCTGCATGGCAGGTCAACATATGTCTGGTCAAGCATGTGGTGCCCAAGCGGCTGATGTTTTGGCCACGTGAGATACGCTTGAGACATATGTTGCAAATAGTAGCGGTGCGATCTGATGCACTCGTCTCAAAAAAGGCCCACACCAAAGAACTTTTAGAATAACGCGCAGAGGCAGCGCTCTGCACAGGCGGAGCTCTGCAGTGTGATTCAGTCGGTGTGCTGCCCCTAAGCTGGCCCCCGGAGGGCATCCTGCCTCGTTGGACATGTGCCTCCTCCTCCTCCTCCTCCTCTCTCCTTCCAGGCACCCACGTGGAGTCAGTGCCCTCATCATCCCCTCCCTTTTCATCGCTGTAGCAAACCTGGCAGTATGCTGCAGCTTGTGGAACATGACTGCCAGATTGCTGTCCTTCTTGAGCATCCCCTCTCTCTGCGCTCACACTACTGCCTTCCTCTATCTGAGTGTCATCATCAGAGCCCACAAAACACTGGGCATCCTCCTGGAGCATGTACCCAACACTGTGCTCAAAGAGTTCAGGAGACTCCTCAGGAGGACGTGGTGGGTCTAGGGAAGGAGTCACTGATGATGACATTGAGAGGAGGGAAGACGATGCGTTGGCAGCTGCTTTGCTAGTACCCTGAGACTGGGTGAGAGAGGATGAGGAGGATGAAGAGGGCTTGGTCATCCACTCTACCAAGTCGTTGGCATGTTGCGGTTCAACATGTCCAGCTGCCGAAAAGAAGGACAAGCGTGTCCCATGGCCACGTGCTGATGACAATGCACCGCGTCCACGACCAGCACTGTTGTCTCTAGACACAGAGCCTGCTTGCCCTCTTTTATCGGCTCGCGCCTGTCTGCCTCTCCTTGCTGGCCTTCCAGACATGGTAATGGCCTGAAGGGAATTGGGTAAAAAAGCAGTTGGGTAGTGTATATTGTGCTAGAGGCACACAACACCCACTAACTCCTGCAGATGCCTTTATTATAGAACACCAGAGATAATGGGGTATATACAGATGTATACTCTGCTGTGCTGGAAGCACACACAACTTCCAATAACTCCTGCAGATGGCAAGTGGGCTCAAATAGAGAACAGCTATGTAGGTGGATATAGCGGTATGTACTGGGTACAGAGCACGCAGACAGCACGCACTATCTCCTAACACTACTGACTGCAAGCTCTATTATAAAAGATAGATCACTAGCTATATAGGTGAGGTGAATATAGCGGTGTATACTGCGGTCAGGGCACGCAGACAATGACCACTACACAACAGCAAGATCGAAAATCGGCCGAAAACGATCGGTGTGTACTGTGTTGAAGGTACACAGAACACCCACTGCTTCAGACGCCAACACACTACACAAGGCCGCCGCGCTGGCGGCCTTATATAGTGTGGGGCGGGCACTACACAGCCTGAGCTATGATTGGCCACAGGCATCCTGCCTGTGGCCAATCATGGCTCTCCTCGCTGCTGGCGCTGCGATTGGCCAAGCATGCGGGGTCACAGTGCATGCTTGGCCAATCATGAGCCAGCAATGCACTGCGCCATCGCAGTGCATTGTGGGCCGTGAGCGCCACATGAATTAGGTGCGAACGGACCAAAATGTTCGGACTTCGCCGAACGGACGAACAGCCGATGTTCGAGTCGAACGTATGTTCGACTCGAACACAAAGCTCATCCCTACGTACAACAAAGCCAAGCTATCTCAGTGGCTACCGCATATAAAATCCTGTACCTAGACAGGTAAAATCATTGACACTCAAGGGCTCGCGGTATAAGCTGTATCATTATATATGATTTTTAACTCTTTGAAAGCTCTATTCATATATTGTATTTTGTTCAATAAACATTGTTATTTATTTATACTTTGCTATTGTTTCGTATGCCTTAAAAGTCCAACACAGGGATACCTAGTAAGTATCCCTTTCTTTTTTGTTTCCAACATGTGTTTGAAGATACAGGCTTTGGGTCCTTGTTTTACTACAGAGTAAGCCACCAACCCAATACAAGCAGGCAGTCAGTAAAGTATCAGAGTACAGGATATACAGTAGACTTACTGGTTGATTTTTCTTTCAGGTTGCAATATACAGCATATTTCTATCTAAAAGTGTATCTTGACATGTGCACAAAAACCTACATTTTTGTTTGTAGGAACTGTTTAGGACCCCTGTCAGTTTTTTTGTGGTCTGCATCCTATGGGGGGGGGGGGGGGGGGGGGTATATTGCTTTCTGGCCCCATGACACAGCAGGAAGTAAGAAGAGATCTCTTCAAGGGGATACTCATTTTAGACAGTTGTCACCAGAATAGATTTCCAGATTGGAAAAGGACTAACAGAAAGGTTGAAACTCACCAGCAGGGACACAGACAGCAGCATAAACTCTTTTTCTAACCCTTTCACACACAATCAGACAATTAAAAAAATAAAAACTTTGGGGTTTACATATACTTTAGCTGGCTTTAGCACTAGAATTTTGAACAAACATTTGTATGAATATTTACACAAATATTTATATGAAAACCCTTTGTACATTCGATGACTGGATGAATAGCGTTCAAAAGTACTTCAAAATGTTGTTTCCTTTTAACATTTGAATTTGGAATGAATTTGGAACAAAAATTGCATACATTATCAGAAATTTGTTCATTTGAGAAAAAATTTTCATCTTGCTCTTTCTAGTTACTGTGGTCAAAAATGAACATTGATATGACACAACTAATGATTAGAACATCAAACAATGGTTTTTAAAACCAAAAATGTTGAATTAAATTCTATTAGGGTATAACCAGCTTAAGGCTGCATTCACACTTGAGCTTAGCATCTTTCTGTCACAGGCTCTTTTTTATTTAATTGTTAGCCAATGCTAGCCACTACTGATATTTCAGGCATCCCTATTGGGGCCAAAAATCCTTGAATCTTGAAGATCAGAAGAAGCTTGAAGCTGAGAAGAAGCTTGTGTACTTTTTTGAGCTACTTTACAAACTTCAAGCTACAAGCAACACTACACTCAGGTATGAACAGACACAAATGAAAACCATGGCATTTTGGATGGTGAACTTTTTGGAACTTCAAGCTATAAAAAACATCCAGGTTTAAATAGTTTAAGCCAAACTGAATTTAGAACAACTATTATAAGCGTGGTAATTTTTTTTTCTACGTATGGCTACATTGTAGTTGACCAGTCCTTCTTATCATGGTACGGCTCCAGTGTCATTTACATTCAAGTTCCTACTAACATCATATTGTTAGACTTCAGGAAATAAAGCAATTCAAACAAAAGCAGCAGGATTGTTATTAATTCACATTGTGTGCTGTTGATATGTTATTTAAAGTAGTAATATTTTTTTGAAGCAGTAAGTAGTAAAGAACTATAGGGATATATTTTTCATATTTACTTTATCAAAACAGAACAGGTTTAGCTGCCCACACATGTTTATTCTGTCTGGACTGATGCAGAAGATACTCTTCTTCTTTAGTCGACTTTGAGCGTAAAGAATCCCAACTGTCAAAGCTGCTGGAATGATTGGACAAATTGCAGAGGTCAAAAGTACTAGAGATTCCACAATTATTCTCCCAGCAGAAACCTGTGATCAAATAATAACATTATTTAGAACATTTATTAATTAAACATGATCAAGGACAAAGATTCTCAAAGTGCTTATTGGACCTTGTTTATGAAGCTTTATTTTATGTCTCTCCCTTTTTGTCAAATGCACAGTAGTATAGATATTTTAAGCCTGGGGTGAGTTACTGAAGGCCATTTACTGGTTGACTGAGTTACACACAAACACCCAGCCAAGTTAAGGGGAAATGAAAGACAATAATTGCACAGCAATGCTGCACCTCCCCAGTCAACCTTATTTATATAACTAATGCAAAAGATCAAGTTGGTAAAAAGTTTAAAAGCAGGTATTGGGTGGGTCAAGTGTTCCTATGTGCCAGGGTGGCATTTGACCACTTCCCACTCAAGGCCATCATATGACGTCCTGGAATTTGCCGCCTTCCATCTCGCTGTGCGAACAGCGAGCCAGAGAAGGAATCCGCTGGCACCAGAAGTTCACCATAGTGAATACCAGTGACCAGATGGTCCCTGGCAATCTCTATGATCTTCGGGAGGGCAACATTATGATGTCACACCTGTGATGTCGAGGTTGTAAACACTGTTGTGTACTCAGCTGGAAAGGCCAGATTTGTTTTTTGATATTGGTCTTTTCTGCCTAGAGGAGAGTTGTGAGGTCTTATAAACCCCACATCCCTCCATGGAGAGTACCTGTCAAGCCCTATTCCTATTACTAGGGGATGTTTACATTCCTTGTAATAGGAATAAAAGTGTCCCAGGGTGCTCACATGCAGAAGAGAACACATACGTACGTCACGCTCACATATGTAAACGGCGTTCAAACCACACATGTGAGGTGAGATTTGACCTTCTCTGTAACTGTAAACTGGTAACCTATAAAAAATGTTTAAAGCGTCCCCTATGGAGATTTTTAACTTTGACGCCATTCTATGAGTGTGTGTAATTTTAAAGCGTGACATGTTCGGTATATATTTACTTGGCATAACATCATCTTTCACATTATATAAAAAAATTGGGGTAACGTTGGGGTTTTGTTTTTTTATTTATTTATGAAACGTTTGAAAATTTGTTGCGCAAATACCATGGTGACAAAAAAAATTTAACTTTTTACATGTAAATACAGTAATTTACATCTATACGCCTATATACTCAAGTACATGCACACAAGGGTAAAGGTTTACAAACATAAATTACAGCACTAACTGAATATTTAATTATCGGGTTACCTCTCACTGCCTCCTCTGATACTTGCAGGAAGGGAGGGTTGAAAAGTAAAGGGGTTGATCAGAGCGCCTGGATGGGGGGGGTGGTACAATTACTAGGAATGATCCCCCATGGCACCTTCTGCAGTGCAGTCAGTGTCCCTTCCTTGCCCTTCCACTGTCTTTCAGCTGCCACAGGGGGATACGTTCTAGTAATCGTGCCACCCCTCCCCCCATTTCTCAGTGCTCCCATTACCCCCTTCACTTTCCAACTTCCCCTTCCAGCAGCTTCTATTCCCCTGTGTGCCCACCTGCAACGCTGCCAGCTTTTCCTTCTCTCACATGCACTGGCTGCAGCTGCTGTGGAGCAAAAGGAGATTGGGTTCAGGATGGAAAGTGGAGGGGAGTCAGTAAATATATCATATTTACTAGCTCCTTCCTTTCCTAGTTGACCACAGTGAGCCATCAACACCGATCGCTCCTGTATGGATTCATAACTGAAGCATAGTAAACTGTGTTCACTGTGCTTCAGTTTGTTAAAGTAGAGGAAGTCGCTGTACATTTTTAGCTCATTCATCCCCAGTCCAGTTGTGGCTGCAGAGAAGGGAATTGAAGACTTTGTGCCCTCAATTGCTTCCTCTGCCTTAAAAGTGAGACATGGATTGGGCTGTAGATGTCAGCTGCCAGTGAGGAGCTCCAGGACATTGCAGCGCTGGAGAAAATGTGTATATAGTTCCACAATAGGGGCTCATTCTCACAGGTACTCTGGCAACATGAATGAGTGGTTTGTTCATGCAACTGGAGCTGCCTGTTAGGCTTGGTTCACACCTACAGCTGCGACCAAGTGCTGGCGTGTTTTTGAGTGCTTTTCATATGTAGGGCAGCCCTACCAGTGAGAAAAATAGAAAAGAAGCTCTTGACTGTTCCAATAGTGTGCCGCACCAAACCGCATGGTGCTGTGGTACCATACGGTTTGGCACACACAAAAATGCCTGGGTTTGCAAATGCATTTTAATGGCACAACTGCACATCTGCTAAATGGCAGCCCATTTCTATGTGTTTCAGATTTAGACTTACTATATGGGGACGCAGTGGCTATATACAGTATATACAGCTGCAGGTCCTAATTTGAAAGATGTTCAGGGGTGGGTAAGCAGCCCCAAATGCACACTGTCTGGGGCCCCATAATTTCTAACAGCAACAATGATTGTTGGCATCATGGGCACCAAGACCTGGTTGCAGAGGAGCAGGCTATGAGGACAGCAACAAGGGGTGGGGAGAGCAAAAATGCCCCCCTTGGCTGATCAGTGTCTGAGCTCCATTGGTGGTAAATGTATATTCCCTTCCTTGATAGTCCATGTCTCTAGCCCACCTTGGTAGTCAGTGTCTGCGTCATTCTTTGGTAGTCATTGTCTGTGCTCTCCTAGGTGGAATTTTCTGTGCCCCCTACAAGGGGAGCTCTTTCTCACTTACCACCAAGGAGTAAAAAAGGTGTTAAGAGAAAAAAAATGGGGTAATAAAACACACCTTTCTCAAGAACATCATCAAGAGCAGGGAGCTGCAACATGCAAGGAAAAAGGTGCCAAGATTATGTCAATTTAAATAGTATTATTTAACCCCCAGGATCGAAGTCAGCCCAGCTTCACCTTATTCACTGAGCTACAAAGTAAAAATGTACCTTGCTAAGTGAACAGCTTGTTCTTTAGTAAATTAACTCCATTGATCCTTAATTTACAAATGATTGTGTGCACCACCATACTTCATTAGGGTTATTTTTAAAACCACTTGACCACTGAGCACTTAAACACCCTTAATAACCAGACCAATTTTCAGCTTTCGGTGCTCTCACATTTTGAATGGCAATTACTCAGTCATGCAACACTGGACCTATATGAAATTTTTGTCCTTTTTTTCACACAAATGGAGTTTTCTTTTGGTGGTATTTAATCACCGCTGGGTTTTTTATTTTTTGTGCTATAAAAGAAAAAATACAGAAAATTCTGTAAAAAAATGAATTTTTCTTTGTTTCTGTTATAAAATTTAGCAGATTAGTAATTTTTTCTTCATACATTTTGGCCAAAATTTATACTACTACATATCTTTGGTAAAAATAAGTACAAATTGGTGGATATTATTTGGTCTTTGTGAAAGTTATAGAGTCCACAAGCTATGGTGCCAATATCTGAAAATTGATCACACCTGAAGTACTGACGGCCTATTTCAATTCTTGAGACCCTAACATGCCAGAAAAGTACAAATACCCCCCAAATGACCCCTTTTTGGAAAGACGACATTCCAAGGTATTTAGTAAGAGGTATGATGAGTTTTTTGAAGTTGTCATTTTTTCCCACAATTCTTTGCAAAATCAAGATTTTTTTTACTTTTTTTTTTTTTCACAAAATTGTCATATCAGTTTATTTCTCACACACAGCATATGCATACCACAAATTACACCCCAAAACACATTCTGCTATTACTCCCGAGTATGGCGATACCACCTGTGTGAGACTTTTACACAGCGTAGCCACATACAGAGGCCCAACATGCAGGGAGCGCCATCAGGCGTTCTGGAGCACCCAGGACAATTCTGACATTTCTCTCCTACATGTAAAAATCATAATTTATTTGCTAGAAAATTACATAGAATCCCAAAACATTATATATGTTTTTTTAGGCAAACACCCTGGAGAATACAATCGAGGTCATTTCAACTTTTTATCTCGCACGGTATTTGCGCAGCAATTTTTCGAATGCTTTTTTTTGGAAAAAAAACAGTTTTGTGCTTAAAAAAAAAAAAAAAACACAGTAAAGTTAGCCCAATTTTTGCATAATGTGAAAGATGAAGTTACGCTGAGTAAATAGATACCTAACATGTCACTCTTCAAAATTGCACACGCTCGTGGAATGGCGCCAAACGTCGCTACTTAAAAATCCCCAAAGGCGACGATTTACATTTTTTTTACTGGTTATATGTTTTGAGTTACAGAGGAGGTCTAGGGCTAGAATTATTGCTCTCGCTCTAACGTTCGCAGCGATACCTCACATGTGTGGTTTGAACACCGTTTTCATATGTGGGCAGGACTTATGTATGTGTTCGCTTCTGCATGCGAGCACATGGGGACAGGGGCGCTTTAAAACATTTTTTTTTTTTTTTATTGTTCATTTTACTATTTATTTTAGTTTGACTTCTTTTTACCCAAAAATAAATGTTTTGATCACTTTTATTCCTATTACAAGGAATGTAAACATCCCTTGTAATAGGAATATGGCATGACAGGTCCTCTTTACAGTGAGATATGGGGTCAATAAGACCCCACATCTCACCTCTAAGCTGGGAAGCCTGAAAGAAAAAAAAAGGGCGGGAGGGGGGTGTCTATGGCTGAGTATTGCAGGGTATCACCGACTATGGCTGGGTATCTCAGAGTATGGCTGGGTATCTCAGAGTATGGCATTGCAGAGTATTGCATTGCAGAGCATTGCAGGGTATTGGCGGGTGTTGTAGAGCATTGCAGAGTGTTGCAGGGTATTGCAGAGTGTTGCAGGGTATTGCAGGGTGTTGCAGAGCATTGCAGAGTGTTGCAGGGTATTGCAGAGTGTTGCAGGGTATTGCAGAGTGTTGCAGGGTATTGCAGAGTATTGCAGAGTAATGGCAGGGTATTGCAGGGTATTGCAGAGTATTGCAGGGTATTGCAGGGTATTGCAGGGTATTGCAGAGTATTGCAGGGTATTGCAGGGTATTGCAGGGTATTGCAGAGTAATGGCAGGGTATTGCAGAGTATTGCAGAGTATTAGCTGGCATTGCAGAGTATTGCAGGGTATTGCAGAGTATTGGCAGGGAATTGAGGGGTTAATTTTCGGTGAGCAGCGATGTGGGCACTGCAGATGCAGCCCACATCGCTGCTGACACCGATCTCTTCCCCCTCCGCTGTACCGATCGGTACAGAGAGGGGGAGGGAGGAACCGGCGTCATAACATGATGCCGGTTTGTTTACAAGTGATCACTCCGTCATTTGACGGAGCGATCACGTGGTAAACGGCCACGATGAGCGGCCGTTTACCGTGATCCGTGATGTGGATCCTGTGGACCCGGCGGTCACGGATGCTCTCGAGTGCGCGCCCCAGGGGGCACGTGAGAGTGGAATTCTGGTAGGACTTCATATGACGGCCTCCCAGAGTTAAACAACCGCCATGTAGCCGTCATTCAGCTATGGGCCGGTTGTTAAGCTGTTAAATATGATTTAATTTTAGTCAAAAATCATAATTCCCTAATGATCCCTATAATTCATAAAAAATACAAATTTTTACAAATAATTACAAAATAAAGACAACAATTTTCATACTTACAATTTATAGAAGACACAAGATACATCACTAATTTAAAAATTAGAAGTAGAAATTATTTTTTTGAAACAGGATTTTTTTACAAAAAAACAGACAGGAATACGATCATAAATTGACCAAATAGAATCAACTACGCGTCAGTCTTGTCTAATCAGCTGGGCTTGTTCAATATTGTTGAAATATCTATAACCAGCATAGCAAAGACAGGCACAAATTAACACAGACTATGACAATTTAGCATAGATTTATAGAGAATTGTGGGCAACTGCCAACTGTAAAAAGCATGGCTTAATAAACTCCCTGGTTAAGTTAGCTTTGACCATGGTACATCAAGTGCCCCCTGGTGAATTCAGACTTTTCTACAAATGTTTTGGTGTGGGCCCCATCCCCCTTGCTGAAACACCATAAAAACCTTAATAGTGTTTGGAAAAAGTTACATAAAATAGTTATCTTTATTTGAGTTTTGTTTCTGTAGGGGAACCTCAAAAAGATCCTGGAGAATGTCGAGAATTACAAATTTCAAAAGACGCTGCTGCAGCATAGCACAGGATTGCTTGCTCAGCAAGATTGAAGCTACACGCTTTCCCAGGATCTTGCCAGAAGGAGGATTACATCTCCCTCTTTTAAATTTACCCAGGTGTTTTTTTTAAGTTGTATTCAGTGCTTCAGCAAGGGAGAGGGGGCCAAATAAAAAAATAAATAAATAAAAAACAGACCTTGCTGTACTTCCTTTTGCTTAGCGGACAGGACGTGAGGAAAAATCATCAAGAGGGACACAGATTTAGGCTTTCCCTACTTTAAAGTATGCTAGTATTTCTATCTTTTCTGTCAAGAATATAACATTTTGGACAATTAAGTATAATAGCTTATAGCCGGCCATACATGGATTTAAATTTGTCCAGTTCAGCATGGACCAGCAACATTTTGATCCATGTATGGTCAGGCTGGTTGTTCAGAAGTCGATCTATGGATCGGCTTCTGTATAACCTCCCTGTTGGAAAATGTCTGCACAACCAGTACCACCGATTATAGCCGGCAGTGCTTATCAGTGTATTCTGAGGGAAGAGAAGTCTGCCTACTGTCTACAATACCTCAATGGGAGTGATTTCCCCATGCACACACTTAGTGAATTGAGTAATATTTTTTTTGCTCGACCTGCTGAGACAATACTGCTTATGCCTACTTTTATTCTTTCATCTCCTTCCCAAACAGAAACTAAAGAAAATTCTAATATAACATAAATTGGAATACCACTGACATCTCTTCTATTCTATTATTATTATTATTATTATACAGGTTTTATATAGCGCCAACAGTTTGCTCAGCGCTTTACAACATAAGGGCAGACATTACATTTACATTACAATTTGGCACAAGAGGAATAAGAGGGCCCTGCTCGTTAGAGCTTACAATCTAAAAAGGAAGGGGCAATTGATACAGGAGGTAATTACTGTGGGGGATGAGCTGATGGGGGAAGTAAAACAGTGTTAGTTAGAAGCAGGATAGGCTTCTTTGAAGAGAAGGGTTTTCAGGGATCGTCTAAAGATGGATAGATTAGGGGACAGTCGGACAGATTGGGGTAGGGAGTTCCAGAGGATAGGAGAAGCTCTGGAGAAATCCTGGAGGCGAGCATGGGAGGAGGGGACAAGGGAGCTAGAGAGCAGGAGGTCTTGAGATGACCGAAGAGGGCGGTTTGGTTGGTATTTTGGGACCAGGTCAGTGATGTAGCTGGGGGCAGAGTTATGGATGGCTTTGTAAATTATTGTTAGTACTTTGAATTTTATTCGTTGGGTGAGTGGAAGCCAGTGCAGGGATTGGCAGAGAGGGGTGGAGGACACTGAATGGCTGGTAAGGTGGATGAGTCTGGCAGCGGCATTCATTATGGACTGGAGGGGGGATAGCCTATGTAAAGGTAATCCAACGAGGAGGGAGTTGCAGTAGTCGAGGCGAGAGATGACCAGGGAGTGAATTAGAAGCTTGGTGGTGTCATTAGTTAAAAAGGGGCGTATTCTGGAAATGTTGCGGAGGCTAAGGCGGCATGATTTGGACAGGGCTTGTATGTGGGCCTGAAAGGACAGTTCGGAGTCTAAGGTATTCTACTATAAAATAAAAAAAGTAAGTATATATAGCTATATTTTAGTACCTGTCTCTGTGCAAATATGATCACAGCATAGAGTATGCCGACAACAGCAAGAAATCCCAAAAATATGAAAAACCATTTTACATCTCGGTGTAGTTTGAAGTTTAGAGGTTTGGGATACAATATAGATCTCACCATGTCACCTTTAGTTGTGTTAAATCCTAGGATAAATTAGAGTTAAGAAAACATAGTATTATTTACCAATTAAATATGTATACACAAAATGTATAATGTGTTTTCATAATTACATAGTTACATAATGATGCATGACCTTTTATATATATTTAAATCAATTGTCAGCTCAGCATTCTCTGTCATAGCAGTAGTGCCTTAAAAGTCTTAGCATAGTTGACTTCTACACAATTGTTTTTGTGGTGGCAGCTTACAGAGTTATAAATAATGCTATTAGCAATGGGACCACAGCATTTTGGGACCACAGCATTTTTACTGTTTTGCAGCAGCCTTTAAGTGAATTTAACCTAAAGATAGAGAGAAGGAAAATCAGAGCATGAATGGTAATCAGGGAAGTGGATGCTATCACAAGATTTGGACATTGTTCAAAGCAATCGTATTTATCTGCATATAACACGCACCTTTTTCCCCTTAAAATCAGGGGAAAATCGTAGGTGTGTTTTATACGCCGATCCACGCTCATCTCCTCTCCGCTGATTGTGTGTGGAGCGAGCGCCGCCGACATACACAAAGCCGAGTGTGCTCGGCTAGGCTCAGCTCCTCTCGGCTATGCTCACAGTCACGCCCAGTCCCACCATTGGACCTGTCTAATGTCTATCATAGGGGCGGGACTGCAAGGGGAGCCGAGCCTAGCCGAGTACACTCGGCTTTGTGTATGTCAGCGGCGCTCCTCCTCTCCCTTCAGCGGAGCAGAGATAGGCGCCAATTTTAAATAATCAGCTTGCCTGGGCAAGGCTGCAATGATACAAGGCTGCAATAACACAAGGCTGCAATGGCACAATGCTGCAATGATACAAGGCTGCAATGACACTGGACAAGGCTGCAGTGATGGACAAGGCTGCAGATGTAAAAAAGGCTGCGTTGATGGGCATTTACATGTAATTTTTTTCCCTAAACTTCCCTCCTAGAAGTTTTTTTACTTAAAATTCCCTCCTAAACATCGGGTGCGTGTTATACGCCGGCGTGGGTTATATGCCGATAAATACGGTATTTTTCTTTTTTGTCATTTGATTTTGTTTTACTTCACATTCCCTAGACACAACGAGAAGTGATAAGAAACCTCTCCAGAGTTAAATAAATTAGATTGTTTTCTCTATAACATCTATCCCTATTCTGACAACTTAAGCTGCGTACACACGGGTGGACTGTCTGGCCAACTAAGTCCGTCAGACAATCCGACAGACAGTCCGTCCTACTTTTGAATGAACAGACTTGACCACACACGATGAACAGACAGTCCGTTGAAAGCTTGCGCGATGACGTGTACAGCACGTACGACGGGACTAGAAATACGACATCCAATACACTGCAATGCAACCTTCGGCCGTGTAAATCCTTTCTGAGCATGCGCCATACTTAGTCCGTCCAACTTGCCTACTCACGAGCGGACTGTTCGCTGAAACCAAAGTTGGACGGACAATATTACGGAAATTCCAAAAGACTTAGTCCGCCAGACTGTCCGCTGAAAAAGTCAGCTGAAGCCCACACACGAGCGGACTGTCCGCTGAAATGTGTTTCAGCGGACTAAGTTGGACAGACAGTCCGCCCGTGTGTACGCGGCCTTAAAGTTTTGGCTTTCACTTCACTTTTGTCTTAGTGACATTGGTTACTAGACACATAGGAGTTGATTTACTAAAACTATAAAATCTGGTGCACCTCTACATTGAAACGAGTGAGCTTCCAGACTGAAGCTAGAAACTGATTGAATTCCATACAAAGCTGCACCAGATTTTATACTCCCCAGTTTTAGTAAATCAACCCCATAGAGCCCAGCAGGTGTACGGGCAGCAAAGAATACCTGAAAGCATTCCTAACCCTTCCCTACCCTATCCAAAACTTAAAAAACTGTTTCAGCTTTAGATCCAGTTTATTTAACCATGGATAATCTGACAGTTAAGCCTAGTACACACAGGTCGAATGTCAAGTGGCATTGGCTGGTTCAATAGAAACCGGTAGACTAACCTTCTGTCAAAGGGGCAAGACTGAAAAAAATCTGCCGATCGGCTCCCGATCAGAGCTCCAGTCAACGGATGAGAGCGCTGACTTGAGTGTTCTGGTGGGGGGATCTCCCCATCCCACTGTCAGAACACAATAGAACAGCATGAGAGATCGCTGTACTAATGTTGGATAGTTAGCACAGCTGCTCCTCCTGAGCTGTCAGTTTTTTTTTTGGTCAGCCCTGCTGGGTTGAACATAAAAAAAAAAAGAATATTGTGTACTAGGTGTTAAAGTTGCTGGATCATCTGCAGTTAGTCATTGTTAATTACCAACTTAGTCAGCAATCCTGTGCAGTCAGTTGCAGACACAGAAAAATCATGGCAATACAGAAAGCATTACAAGCCGATGTATTGAAAGTACACTCAACAGTCTTGGCCAGCTTTTCATTATGTACAGTCAGGCCTATCGCTGTAAGGCAACAAACAAAACAGCCATAAAACTGGACAGTTTAATCTTTGTTTAATATTTGTCAGTTGAATCAAGGAGAACGTGAGTTTTGAGCGCTCAGCTCCATTCTTAATTTAGATATTCTGGCAGTACTGAAAACCCAGACCTACCTGTCTTCAACACTACCGCTCTGGCTGGTCCTTGCGCAGTTGATTCTGTCCTTATAACGTCTGTTCCACAGAATAAGACATGACGCTTATAATCTTCCCCACTGTACTGCTTCCAAGGCATTGTGTTATCCATGTGTGGCAATTGCGTTTTTGTTACAGGAATGCATTCCCCTATGGAAACCCAGAAAAATAAGGATCAGCCATAGGCTGCAATGTGCAAAGATGTGCCCAGACCAGCCAATGAGATTTCATCTTCCATTAGTTTGAACACCAGCTGTATAGATAAATACACAGCATTGTTACAATTTTTGCACCAGACTTGTGTACACACGATCGGAAAGTCTGACAACAAGGTTTTGTTGGTGGAAAATTTGAGAATCTGCTTGCCAAAATTTGTTGGCGGAAAGTCCGACAACAAATGTTCGATGGAGCATACACACGGTCGGACTTTCAGCCAACAAGCTCAACATTTGTTGTCAGAAAATCTGATCGTGTGTATGGGGCATTTGGGTTAAATTGATGTTGGGGATATTCTTGTTCAATTTATGTGTTTCTTAGCCCCAAAAATTCCCATGCTATTAGGGCTAGTCTGCCTTCACTGGAAATTATCATACTATGAATATAGGTTGCAGATCATAATGATAGACAAGTATGCATTACCTGTCAATGTATAATTTAAATAAATATATAGGACTGGCACACTGGACTACCAGTTTAAAGTACGTGTAAAAATGTTTTTTTATTTTTATTTTTTTATGATTAAGCTGATATTTATTGGAATTTCTTACAATAGCTTTGATAGTATATATACCCTACGTATTTAATGTAGCACAAGTGGACCCAAACAGAAGCATTGTATTTGTCCTCTAAATAAGGTTACTCACCTGTCAACATGCCTTCATTCACAATGCATGTCCCATTGATTAAAATGGCATCACATGACATGAAAAAGTTTTTGCCGGATAGAATAATGATATCTCCTGGTACTAGATTGCGGGATTCTATTTGGCTGTATTCTAAAAGAAAATGAACCGTAAACATTGCTTAAGAAGGAAGTAACATTTATGTAAGGTTCTTCTTATAGAATATTGTATCATTTACATTAGTTACTTATTATAGTCTATCATTTGCAAATGATCCAACTGAAGAAATGTAAACAAAATATTTTTAACCACTAATCCAATAAAAACTATCACCTTAAAAATGCAAAATGAGAAGTAGATATATACTTATAAATAAAAATAAAACAATCAAATGTTACATAAAAACACCAGTTATTTAATTATTTAGAAGTTTTAACATTTCTTGTAAACATAATTTATGTAAAGGAGAATATCATTTTGTTATAGCATTTCTGCACTGAAGACTGTACTGCTATATATACTTTATATACTCACACAATACTTCCCTTGGTTTAAATGAACTATTCTTAGCTTACCTTCACCTCTACGACTCACAGTCACCTTCATATTATTATGAGCTTTCACCAAATTATCTAGCTTTGTGGATTGCTGTAAAATTTAATTATAAAAATGCATTTCATTAATAAAAATATTAATGCAAATCTGGAAATAATGAATTCACTTAGAACTTTAAAGGCATTGTACACTTTCAAATTTTTCCATTGTTTTAACTAGGTATTAGTGTATTTATGTTTCTTGTATCATTTGTTTGTGTTACCTTGTAGTGAAGGGCTCATGTGTTGCAGCTGCAGCGTTGTAGTCTCAGGTCCATGTATTTATTCAGCTACCCTGTACCTAATTGCTAAAGGGACAGGCAACCATTGGTTCCAGGTCACATAGAGTCAAATGCATGCCTCAACCTTTCCTCTGCATTTCATTACAAATGTGGGAGTGCTAATGCGGTGAATCACTGCAAGGTGAGCTCTCTGTTAATTACATAGACCATCCCCTGCACCACCAGCTCTCACTGATGTCAGTCTGCAATCGTGACTGGGAAAACTACCCTGCAGTATAGCGATCTGAAAGCGTAACCATATTGCTCCACTTAGAGGCACCCCTCTTCTCTTACTGTAGTTTCTTCACAGGAAATGTCAGTGCTCACACTACAGACAGAAGTCATGTAATATACTTGTGCATTTTTCATGCTATATGCCTAATGTTTCTACACAAACAGAAACTTCTGACACCACAACGTATAGATGTCTAAAGTGCCTTTAGGTAAGAAGTAGAACAATGAGTTTCCAAATATAGAGTATGAAAAATCAAGATTATGTGTGAGAATTTTACTTCTTACTATTTTATGGTTGTACATTACTAAAGTTAAGAGAACAGAAACAAAGGCAAGAAGGTAAGAAATCTTCCATCTCTAACCAACCTCAGCTGAAGGCAAGAAATATACCTGAGTAAATATTGTTTTAAAGATCTGGCTGTGATATATTATTGTTTATTTAATCTTAATTGCTTGTTCCTTATGAAGTAATTAAGGTGGAGCTAAAAGAGAATTTGTTCACAGGTTTTGGAATACATTTGCAATAAAGGTCACAAATCATGTGTTGACTACTCCTGAGGAAGGATAGCTCCTTTCATATCATTAAAAAGGTGACACCTAATCTGTCATCCAGACTTTTAAATGAAACCTGTCATAAGAGAAGTATGTAGGCTGCCATTACTGATTTCCATCTGAAAATGTAAGTCGTTTGGCTGTTATTCTGAGGCTTTGATGTCAATACTTAATTAGTCACTGATCCAAAGCAAGTATACAGATCAGGGAAGAAACAGAAACATCAGAAGATACTTATTCCAAGCCTGTGTTTCAGAAAGTGCTAATGCCAAATGGGTTGATTTACTAAAGGCCAATAGGCAGTTCATGAAAGGGAATTTTCCCTCTGTTTAGTGAATTTGGTAAAAATTCACTTTGGAAAGAATACCTGAACATGTCCAAGGAAAATAAAAAAACAATATTTTTGTTTGCACATGATTGAACGATAGAAAAAAAGCCTCACTTTATTTACTAACATAGGAGAAAATTCCTTTGCAAGTGCAACTTGCCTTGCAAAGTGAACAGATTGTTTGCTAAATAGTCAGCATGAAAGCCAGGCAACTGGTGTCTTCAGAAGAAAAGCTCAGCAATAGGGATGAGATGAACTGTCTTGAGTTTGGTTCAAAGCAAATTTACAGAATTTGAGTACAGTTTAGAGGTAAGTAGTTATACAAATGGACTTTTAAGGTGCCCCAAGAAGAGCACGAATACCAAAGATAATTTTATGGAATGAGGGGGAATATGTACCCCCACAAAATGTATTTGTATACATTGTTAAAACTCTGAAAAAAAAACCCATAAAAACCTCTCTACAGGGTGAATTCCTTTCTGATATGCATTTAAACATTTAACATTGAAGTAAATAAATAAACAATGGTATATAGCAAACCACCCCACCCAGGAGGGGTAAACAAAATGTGTCACCTGCATTTCATAGGATTCACCACTTGTTTCTGCAGGAGAGTGTGCAAAAAAAATTGGGTTCCCACCCACATGTCACAAAAGGGTATGAATTTTAAGGGTAAACCCTATGCAAAACTCTAAAAAGAAATGTCCCCCCAAATATTCATACTGGACTCTTATCCAAGCATGCAACCTGGCAGGCCAGGGAAATCCTAAACCATACAACGCCATGTGCCCCCATATTGATGAGGAGAAGGGCCTCATCCCCACCACTCTGGCCTGGTGGTTACCAGCCCCCCTATGTAAAGTTCACATAAAAATGTGAAGAGTAAATAAACACACTGTTGCCCTTGCCACCCCCTGGAAAGCAATCTGCAGAAGATCGCTTTTCAGATGCATTGTTCAATATCAATGCCCAGATATGGCCACACATAGCCATGTCTGGGCAACAATACCAGTCTCTATACCTGCCCCTTTGTTTACATGGCCAGGGATCCCTGATCAGTAAATGAATAAGGTCAGGTGATGTCAATGGTTGCTAAGGACATGGTGGGTCACTTACAGTTGTAATTTATAGTATAGTAGTGGTAGAATGAATGCTACTATATATAGCCTTTGGCTTCCGCCGAACAGGCAAAAACTTTGGCATTTGGACAAACGCACAAAAAAGAAATGTTCAGTCCAAGCCTGGGTTCTGACTGGACAGGGAGCACATACCTAGTCAGCACTGGCAGCCTTCATGGTTCCCTCACAACAAGTTGTTTTTAAAATACAGTTTTAATAGTAATTTTTTCAAATATTGCTGTAGTATTTCTGAGAAGACATAAATATGATAACATTTACCTGTCTGAGCTCCATAAGAGATATTGTGATAGTACAGATACATAAGAGAAGGATTGCAATGGCATAACCCAGATAGCCCTCAGCCAGCCACAAGACCACCGTGAAGAACTGGTACAAATAGAACAAATTTAACACCTGTGCACAATAAAAAAAAAAAACATAGAAGTAAGACCATGAAAAGAAATAAAACATGAACATCACAATAATAAACCAGAATACTCATGTGTACACACCTTATTAATTAATAATTTCCAGAGCGGGGCAACTTCAACTTCAATAGTGTTATGTCCACACACTAATCTCCTACAATCAGCAAAAAAAAAAAAAGCTAATTATAAGATATTTACTTAGTATTTGGCATTATATAAATGAATTCCAAACTAGTATATTCTAAACCGCATAATATTTAGGTAAAGCTGATTTTATCAGCTATTTTGGGGAGCAGAAAATGGTAAGGTTTATTGGAGCTGATTACATTATAGAGAAGCAAAACATGATATTGATCTTTATATCAACCATTTAAATTCCAGTTTCAATTTTACTAGCACAATCAGCAAGGGCCAGTTCACACCAGATGCAGTCCTGTGTGCTTTTTTCTGCACTAAAAATGCCTGCACAGTGTTTTCCGTGTATTCCAATGGCTCTAGTTCACACCAACGATGTTAGTTACAGTCAGTTTCCAGTCAGTTTCTGCACTGGAAACTGACTGCACTGGTGTGAACTAGAGCCATTGGAATACATGGAAACCACATGCATGCATTTTTAGGGCCAGTTCACGCCACAAAAATGCACTCTGCATACGTTCTAGATCAGTTTTCTGGATCACAGCACATGCAGTTCCAGTGCGTTTTTGATACAATTCGCTAGGTTCCAGTGCAGTTCTGTGCAGAAAAAATACAGCACGCTCTACTTTTTTTGCACCAGAAACTGACCAAAAATTGACTGCACTGGTGTGAACTAGAGCCATTGGAATACATGGAAAACACTGCATGCATTTTTAGTGCAGAATAAAAGCGAACGAAACTGCATCTGGTATGAAATAGCACTAAGGCTTGATTCACACTAATGCGTTTTTTGATGCATTTTTCATTTTGCAGAAGTGCAGGGAAAATTTTTAACATAAGTTCCTATGGAACATGTTCACATCAATGCATTTTTGTGCCTCTGCATTTTTTGAAAGGATCGGGGAATTTTTTTCATGCAAAATTCAGCATTTTGCATGTAATTGAAGTCAATGGACCCGCATCCAAAATGCAAGTACCGTGTTTTTACCGCGATTTTGCTGCGATTTGCATTTTAGGGGTTATTTTTTCATTTTTTTACACTGTATATAGGTGGTTGCTAAGCAACCACACTGTAAAAAAAAAACAAAAAAAAAAACAAGGCTAAAACACTGTAAAACGCGTGTCCAAACATGCGGCAAGCACCGCAAAAAACACTGCAGAAACGCTCAAAAGCAACATGCATAGATGTGAATCCAGCCTAAGTCTAACAGTTCCTTTCCCCTTCCTTTTTTCATTTTACCTTTCCCCTTCCCTTCCCTTTCCTTTCCTTTTCCTTTCCTTCATATTAAAATGCTTGGTTGCAACTCTGAGATTTAAAGTTGTTGTAAACAAAGTATGTTCCATGATAATATAAATGACACCATCAGCGAACACACAAAAAAAAAACAAGAAACATATACAATCCATAAATAAATAAATACAGTGTAAATATGATATTTAAAATTATGATTCAAAAACTTTACAAGAATTTGATTGCAGCAGTTTGGTTATCATCAATACAACAAGACCCAAACAGTGATAATGGCTATAGTGGTATTATATGATTTAATTGATTGTTTACTAGAGTCTCTCCCATCTAAAGTTAAAGGCAGAAGTGGACAACTAAATGCCCCCCAGCACCAGTCTCATCAAGTGTTAAAACTGTAATTAGCAGAAACAAAATTTAACCTAACCATTTTTAGTTCTCCAACAAATGATCAGACTGGTGTTAACCATAAAGTGTCACCCAATCTGGATGAAATAGACTTTTTGTTATGGTTCTGGGTGGTGATTTAGATCATGTTAGGTGTTTCTGAATTACCTGCATTACATTTTATCAACGTCTATGTCTTTAACTATTCAACCTATGGCTGCAGGGTTGTGTTATTTTATCAGTGCCCTGATCATATTTCACCTAAACTTTCCACTTGGCATTGGCCACCTGGGAAGGAAGTAAGGGCAGTTCTCTTCACTGGGGGCACAGACAGAAAATAATTGAAAACAATTAAACAAGGGGTGGTGAACAGGTCCAGTTCAGATATACTGTACTTGTTCCTGTGACTGGGACATCACTTCTTGAGGACCCAGTCTTGACATTATTTTAAAGCAAACAATATAACTGCTGTCATGTAGCCCAATATACAAACATATCAATACTACAATGAAAAACAGGTAAATAGTAAAGCACTGCTCACCTGATGTCTTGCTCTTCTTTAATGAGACCAGATCCATAATGCGAGTGTAGGCTATAGCAGGAGTGTTCATCCTCCAATGTTCTGAAATTCCACAGACCGTTGCATTGAAATATGTTGTATGTATATGAGCTTTTTTTTAAGATAGGCACATCAAAAAACTGAGAATGTGTTCTTTTACATTTAATCTTGTTTGAAATTCAGTAGTGCATTAATAAACCCAACAGTCAACTAAGAAATGATATACAAGTTAATACAATTTTCTAAATAGCAAAGCACATCAAATACGTGTTTTTAAAGCAAATTCTGTATTTAAGTTTTGAACAAAGGGGATTTAATTTGAAATCAACGCAGAATCAATGCTAGTCACTGTGGATTAGTGATGGACGAACTTCCGACGGGACGTTTCGCGAACGCGAAATGCGAACGGACCCAAACGTTCGCGAAACCGACCGTTCGCCGCGGGCCCCATTGACTTCAATGGGAGGCGAACTTTGCAAACCTTCATGTCGAATTTGCGGCCACGTGGTAATTATTAGGGGGTAAAACGTAGTCCCACCATCTGGACAATGACATAATACATGTATGAGGTGAATTTGGGATCGATAACTACAAGCATTTTTATTTTATTTGGGAAATTGTTCTAACAATTCAGGACTATGGAGCTAATGAAGGCAATGGAGGAGAGGGAAGGTCAGGGACCAGGGTAGGCAAAGAAGAGGGTGCAGGAGATGATCACCAGCAGCGTGACATACCGGAATGACACATGCACCGTGATAGAGGCATCTGACAGCAGCACCGTAATACAGAGCACTGACAGCAGCACCGTGACATACAGCGCTGACAGCAGCACCGTGACATACAGCGCTGACAGCAGCACCGTGACATACAGCGCTGACAGCAGCACCGTGACATACAGCGCTGACAGCAGCACCGTGACATACAGCGCTGACAGCAGCACCGTGACATACAGCGCTGACAGCAGCACCGTGACATACAGCGCTGACAGCAGCACCGTGACATACAGCGCTGACAGCAGCACCGTGACATACAGCGCTGACAGCAGCACCGTGACATACAGCGCTGACAGCAGCACCGTGACATACAGCGCTGACAGCAGCACCGTGACATACAGCGCTGACAGCAGCACCGTGACATACAGCGCTGACAGCAGCACCGTGACATACAGCACTGACAGCAGCACCGTAAGCAGCCCCAGGAGGAAGTCAGCACAGCACAGGGATGGTGTGATCCCCTCATAATAAGAACCCCCAGGAGGAAGTCAGCACAGCACAGGGATAGTGTGATCCCTTCATAATAAGAACCCCCAGGAGGAAGTCAGCACAGCACAGGGATATCATAAGCAGCCCCAGTAGAAATATGACACCGCTCAACCTCTTCAAAGAGGAGGGTAGGGGCATATAGTACGGTGTGCTTTTTTGGGTCAAGGAAGTGAGCCAAATGAATTAAGAAGGTCTGTGTGCTTGATTAAAAAAATAGTTTATAGACATATACATGGTCTACTGGTCACATGTGTTGAATTCCTCCGAGATCCATGCCTCATTCATTTTTAGAAATGTGAGGTAGTTAACACTGTGGTGAGCTAGGCGAGTACGCTTATCGGTCACAATCCCCCCTGCTGCGCTGAACGTCCTTTCGGACAGGACACTGGATGAGGGGCAAGCCAACAGTTCGATTGCAAATTGGGCAAGCTCTGGCCAGAGGTCAAGCCTGCCCACCCAGTAGTCTAGGGGTTCATCACTCCTCAGAGCGTCCACATCGGCCGTTAACCCAATGTAGTCGGACACCTGACGGTCTAGGCGTTCCCTGATGCTGGATCCGGATGACACCTGTCGATGGGTCGGCTGAAAGAATGACCTCATATCCGAAGTCACCAACACATCTTCAAACCGGCCTCTTCTTGCAGGCGCTGTTGGATTGGTACCCGCAAATCCTTCTCTGGGAGTGGGAATTGCTCCTCTGCCAGCGCACGCAAAAGCAGAATGCAGCATTTCTCGAAGCAAGGCCTGGAAGTGCTGCATTCTGACAGCCCTCTGCGACGGCGGTAACATTTCCGCCATTTTGTGTTTGTACCGGGGGTCTAAGTACGTTGCCACCCAGTACTGGTCCTTGACCCTCATGCTTTTTATACGGGGGTCCCTATTAAAACACTGGAGCATGAAGGCCCCCATTTGCACTAAAGTGGAAGCGGTGTGGTGGCCTGGCTCCTGCTCATCATCCAGGATAATGTCGTCCTCTTCATTCTCCTCTCCCCATCCTCGCACAACAGGGATCCCAGAAAGGTTTAAAGCATGCTCTTCTTGCTCCTGCTCATCCGCCCCGGCACCATCCTCCTCTGACTCCTCATCAGACTCCTGTTGTTGACTTGTCTCAGATAGAGTAGCCCCCCCTGGGAATTCATCCAGCATTGCGACTTCCTCATCTTCCCGCTCCTGCTCCTCCACAGCCTGATCAATGACACGACGCAATGCACGCTCCAGAAAGAAGGCATAAGGTACCATGTCACTGATGGCGCCATGGCTGCGACTGACCAGTTTGGTGATCTCCTCAAATGGCCGCAGAAGTCTGCATGTGTCGCGCATGAGCAGCCACTGGCGCGGTGAAAAAAAACCCAGCTCCCCAGAACCGTTTCTTTCGCAGAGTTCATACAGGTAGACGTTAACTGCACGTTTCTGCTGGAGCAGCCTATCAAGCATATAGAAGGTTGAGTTCCATCGCGTCGGGCAATCGCAAATAAGACGTCTGACCGGCAGATGGTGTCGCCGCTGAATGTCAGCAAGGCGAGCCATGGCCGTGTAAGATCTTCTGAAATGGGCCGAGATTTTCCTTGCCTGCCGCAAGATGTCCTGGACCCCAGGGTATTTGACAAGGAATCGCTGCACGACCAAGTTTAAGACGTGTGCCATGCACGGCACATGCGTGATTTTGCCCTGTTTCAATGCGCTAAGCAGATTGGCACCGTTGTCACACACCACTTTACCAACTGTCAAATTGAGCGGTGTTAGCCACTCATCTGCCTGTGAACGCAAAGCTGAAAGGAGTGCCGGGCCAGTGTGGCTCTTTGCTTCCAGGCACAACAGACGCAGCACGGCATGGCAACGTCTCACCTGGCATGTGGAATAGGTTCTGGGGAGCTTGGGCGGTGCAGTGGAAGAGACGCTAGCAGCGGAAAAGGAGGAGGCAGCTGAGGAGGAGAGGGAGGAGGATGGAGTAGGAGGAGGAGAAGAAGAGTCAGGCCTGCATGCAATCCGTGGCGGTAAAACCAAATCTACACGGGTGCCACGGGTTACATGCTTGACGGCCGTCAGAAGGTTCACCCAGTGGGCAGTAAAACTGATATACCTTCCCTGCCCGTGTTTGCTAGACCACGTGTCTGTGGTCAGATGTATCTTGGCACCGACACTGTGTGCCAGAGATACATTCACTTGCCGCTGAACATGGCCATATAGCTCTGGGATGCCCTTCTCTGAGAAATACTTCCTTCCTGGGACCTTCCATTGTGGTGTTCCAATGGCCACAAATTTGCGAAAGGCCTCCGAGTCCACCAGTTTATATGGCAGTAGTTGGCGGGCTATGAGTTCTGACAAGCCAGCCGCCAACCGTTGGGCAAGAGGGTTATCCGGCATCATCATTTTTTTACGCTCAAACATTAGGCCCACGGAAGCCTGCCTTTTTGCAGAAAAATGTGAGCTTGGCGTGATGGAAGGTGGAGTGGAGGACAATTGTGAGGAGAGAGGAGAAGGAGAAGTAGAAGACGAGGCTGGACGGTGAGAGCCTGCAGTGTGGCTTTGTGTGTTCCGTTGCTCCCACTGGGCTCGGTGATGGCTGCTCATGTGCCTTCTTAAGGCGGTCGTCCCTAGGTGAGTATTGGGCTTACCGCGACTAACGCGTTGACTGCAAAGATTGCAGATGGCAACGCTATTGTCAGCAGCGGACACGTTAAAAAAAGCCCACACTGCGGAGCCATGTGCCGGTGTCCTGGGAGCGCCAGATGTGACCGTACATGGTCGATGACTCGCTCCTGATACATTTGCAGTCTGCTTTGTCCCTGCTGTGCAATGTAAGTCATTGCTGCTTCTCCTCCCTATCTGCTGGTCCATATCTCCCTCTGAACTCCCCTCCTCTTCCTCTCTTGTGGGCACCCACGTGACATCACTAGACACGTCATCATCAACGTCACCTTCCCCACCGCTATAAGTAGAGATCTCGGAGTAGGCAGCAACACCGGGGACCAACCTCCTCCTTGGGCTGATCTGGGTACTGGCGTCAGACTGCTGAGTAGCGCTTGTTGCTACCTCCTCTTCCTGATCCAATACCAAGAGTGGCTGCGCATCAGAAATGTCCTCTTGATATGGATCGGAAAATAATTCCAGTGACTCAAGCGGAAGGTATGTGGTGGTGGTGGTGGTGGTCGTGTTGTTGGTGGTAGTGTCTTTGGGGGTGCACATAGCAGAGAGTGAAGAAGAGGGTGCAGATCGAGAGGATGAGGAGGGTGCAGAAGAGTAAGGCTGAGCGAGCCACTCAACCAAGTCTGGTGCATCCTTTAAAGTAATTGAACGCACCTTCTGCAACTTCCCACTTTGGCTCAAGCCTGTTGCTCCTGCCCTACCCCTACCACCCCTGCGGAAGGGCCTGCCTCTTCCTCTGCATGTCATTTTTTAAATGACCCTGTGACAAAACTCTTAGTCCCTATACCGCTGAAGGACTGCTGCAGTATAGGTGAGCGGTCAGCAGTGGTGCACGTCAACCCTATCTATTGTGGACCTATAGCGGTCCTTACAGAACAGCAGACTGTACCGCACTCAAGCCTATGTACCGTAGCACCCTATACCAAGTTACCAGTCCTTATAAGAACTTTTGTGGACCAAGCAGGTTGTGTATTAGTGTTTAGCAGACTGTACGTCAGTCCCTATACCGCTGAAGGACTGCTGCAGTATAGGGCAGCGGTCAGCAGTGGTGCACGTCAACCCTATCTATTGTGGACCGATAGCGGTCCTTACAGAACAGCAGACTGTACCGCACTCAAGCCTATGTACCGTAGCACCCTATACCAAGTTACCAGTCCTTATAAGAACTTTTGTGGAACAAGCAGGTTGTGTGTTAGTGATTAGCAGACTGTACGTCAGTCCCTATACCGCTGAAGGACTGCTGCAGTATAGGGCAGCGGTCAGCAGTGGTGCACGTCAACCCTATCTATTGTGGACCGATAGCGGTCCTTACAGAACAGCAGACTGTACCGCACTCAAGCCTATGTACCGTAGCACCCTATACCAAGTTACCAGTCCTTATAAGAACTTTTGTGGACCAAGCAGGTTGTGTATTAGTGTTTAGCAGACTGTACGTCAGTCCCTATACCGCTGAAGGACTGCTGCAGTATAGGGCAGCGGTCAGCAGTGGTGCACGTCAACCCTATCTATTGTGGACCGATAGCGGTCCTTACAGAACAGCAGACTGTACCGCACTCAAGCCTATGTACCGTAGCACCCTATACCAAGTTACCAGTCCTTATAAGAACTTTTGTGGACCAAGCAGGTTGTGTATTAGTGTTTAGCAGACTGTACGTCAGTCCCTATACCGCTGAAGGACTGCTGCAGTATAGGGCAGCGGTCAGCAGTGGTGCACGTCAACCCTATCTATTGTGGACCGATAGCGGTCCTTACAGAACAGCAGACTGTACCGCACTCAAGCCTATGTACCGTAGCACCCTATACCAAGTTACCAGTCCTTATAAGAACTTTTGTGGACCAAGCAGGTTGTGTATTAGTGTTTAGCAGACTGTACGTCAGTCCCTATACCGCTGAAGGACTGCTGCAGTATAGGGCAGCGGTCAGCAGTGGTGCACGTCAACCCTATCTATTGTGGACCGATAGCGGTCCTTACAGAACAGCAGACTGTACCGCACTCAAGCCTATGTACCGTAGCACCCTATACCAAGTTACCAGTCCTTATAAGAACTTTTGTGGACCAAGCAGGTTGTGTATTAGTGTTTAGCAGACTGTACGTCAGTCCCTATACCGCTGAAGGACTGCTGCAGTATAGGGCAGCGGTCAGCAGTGGTGCACGTCAACCCTATCTATTGTGGACCGATAGCGGTCCTTACAGAACAGCAGACTGTACCGCACTCAAGCCTATGTACCGTAGCACCCTATACCAAGTTACCAGTCCTTATAAGAACTTTTGTGGAACAAGCAGGTTGTGTGTTAGTGATTAGCAGACTGTACGTCAGTCCCTATACCGCTGAAGGACTGCTGCAGTATAGGGCAGCGGTCAGCAGTGGTGCACGTCAACCCTATCTATTGTGGACCGATAGCGGTCCTTACAGAACAGCAGACTGTACCGCACTCAAGCCTATGTACCGTAGCACCCTATACCAAGTTACCAGTCCTTATAAGAACTTTTGTGGAACAAGTGAGTTGTGAATGTTTAGCAGACTGCAGCAGAAGGGCAGCAGTCAAGTATAATATCCTTTCTATATTTGGAAGAAAGAATATTATACATGTACAAGCCTATTACTGTACCACTGATACCAGTCCTGAAAAGAACCTTTGTGGAACTAATAATAACAGCAAGTCTTTAAAATTACCCTCACTGCCTGACAACACTGCTTCCTTCCTGTCCCTATACAAATTGGCAAAAAAAGAGAACGATTAGTGGTTACTGGAACAGCTCTTTTGTGGACCTTGATAGTAACAGCTAATGATGATGATGATGATGATGATGATGAAAGACTAATCTGGCTGTCCCTGTAGCATACACCGTCCTTTCCCTTTCTCTAAACTAACAAAAGACACTCAGGCTGCTGCAAGAATCAGCAGCACAGCAAACCTATCAACACCTAACACCTATACCAGTCCTGAAAAGAACTTTTGTGTACCAAATAGCTAGTGGTTTATCTCTCCCTACTCCACACAGGAACCTGTCCCTATCTTAACAGAAGAAAGAATGTAAAATGGCCACCGGATCGGGTGTATTTATAGGTTAGGGGGAATGTACAAGTGTCCATGTGCTGTCATGTCTCAATTGGCTGTCCTGTATCACATGATAAACGTGTCACCAAAGGTTAAAGTTCTTGTATACATTAAACACGTAAGTCCGCCGCGGCGAACGACGGAAAAAGGCGTTCGAACGTGCGGACCGCGAATGTCGGAAATTCGCCGCGAAACGACCGCCGGGCGAACCGTTCGGCCATCACTACTGTGGATGGCTTTGTAGGTAGGTTATACCTTCTGATAGTAAATCCACAGTGTGCCATACTGTTCAAGATGAGAGACTAACTTTCAGATTTGATTATCTTGTAGCAAGGTCTATATTGGAGAACCTGCAAGCAGAATCTGAAGGAGGATGTTTTGGGATACAGAAATCTAGCATTAATATGAGGGATAAATATTTTTACCCTGTTCAAACCAGAAGTGACATTGTGGATTCTTTTCAGAATATTGTGAAATCGGAACTGGTTATATTGCAGGAATCATGTAAGCAACATAACATTAGAAATAAAATCAATACGACCAAGAAAGAAACCAGAGCCCTAAACGCTTTAAAAATGAGAACTGACTTAGTGATTCGCCAGGCAGACAAGGGGGGTACTGTAGTGATCCTAGATACCGCTAGTTATAAGCAGGAAGCACTGAGGCAGTTGGATGATTACACTACATATCACCCTCTTAGTTCCTACAGCAACCATTCAACAAAAATTATTACACTTATTAGATGAAGGTAAGGAGATGAGTGTTTTGGATCAAAAAACTGTAGATTATCTTATGGTCACACATCCCATCACTGTAGTTTTTCACCATCTCCCCAAAATACACAAGCAAGACACTCCAGTGAAAGGTCGTCCCATAGTTGCTGGTAAAGGATCGCTACTGGAGAAACTGCGATAATAGGTTGATCAATTTCTTCAACCGCTTGTTCGCTTACCTGGGTTTATAAAAGGTACTGGACATTTGTTAGCTCACATGCAGGACATTTTTTGGTCCACAGAATGCACCTGGATTAATATAGATGTCAGATCTTTCTATTCTTGCATTTCCTACTCTCTAGCACTATTAGCCATCAAACACCATCTTTCATGTTACAGTGTTTATAGCTCCAATGTACGGGAGTTTATTTGTAGAGCAGTAGAATTCTTGACACATAATTTTTTTATGTTTGATGAACGATACTATATTCAGAGCTAAGGTGCATCCATGGGGGAAAAATGTTTCTCCCTCTATGGGGAATCTAAATATGGGCTGGTGGGAAGAATTAATTTTATTTTCCCACATTAATCCATTTAAAACCAATATCGCCTGGTATGGACGCTTCATTGATGACCTGATTGTAGTATGGCATGGATCGGGTGATGCCATAGGTGAATTTATGAAATATCTTAATACTAATTCTCTAAATTTGGAGTTCACCTGTGTGCCACACCTGACCCAAATAGACTATTTGGATTTGACTCTGATGGGGCATTCAGATAGCAACATAGTGACTTCTAGAACTTATAGAAAGCCTTGTACAGGGAATATCCTTTTATTGGCTAATAGCTGTCCCCCCAATCACACCATTAAATCTTTGCCCACTGGTGAATTCATCAGGGCCAGGAGGAACTGTTCTACAGAGGAGGATTTTCTGCAAGAATTTACAGTAATTCAAAGGCGACTTTAAAGAAAGGGGCTATAACACACGAACAATAGGTAGAAGTAGAAATATAGTTGTTTACAGAGATCAGAATCAATCAATGATTCAGAATAGACGTGCAAACAAACACAGTGTAGTGATTTTAATAAAAATGTATTAAATTTTGTTACTACAATAACACCTGCAGGCAGTGCCATAGACATAAAAAACTACCTCAGTTTTTTCCTTTTCTACTAAAAAAACATACTGTAATTTTAATTCGGTGGTTTATGCAATTCAATGTAGTGTCTGCAACCTACAATATGTTGGGTGTACTATATGCCCGTTGAGAGTTAGAATCTCGGAACATGTGAATGACTCTACAAATACTAATACTAAAAATATTTCAAATGTGTCAAAACATTTCCGAGAAGTACACCATGGCAATTTTAACACCTTTTGGTGCTGAACAGGTTAAAAAACTCCCAAGAGGAGGTGACACGTATTGTGCTTAAACGTGAAGTGTGGTGGATCCATACCCTCAATACTAGAAAACCATATGGGATAGAATGGACATAAATCTTTTCTTAACATAACTACATTGTTTTGATATATTCATTGGAGTACTGGCAGAACAAGTTTTATTTGTTCATGATATGTCCTTCATATGCCTGCTGTGTCTCTTTCTTTTTTTTCCCCATGTGTTTTTAATTGATTTGATTGTTTTTAATAAGGATGCACTGCCCCATTTGGAGGGAATACCTTATTATAAATATCAGTTTTTAAATCAAACAGGTATGCTTTGATGAAGGCTTCTTAGCTGAAACACGTCAGTATTATAGCTTGTACCCGTGTACCCATGTACCTAATAAAGTACTTTTATTCAAGAGCATCTGAGTTGCCAGCCTTCCTGATTTAAGGTTCTGTGGAGTGTTTCAGACGGAATCCAAGACTGAAGGGGATCAAGAATGCCATTCTCAGCAAGGTGGTCGGTGGGTTGATGTGTCAGTTGTAGACTAGACGTTCAAGGAGTTTGGATAAAAAGAGGATCAAGGAGATAGGGTATAGGTTGTTAAGATTGGTTGGGTCAAGCGATGGCTTTTTAAGTATGGGGATGACTAGTGCATGTTTTAGGGGAAGATGCCGGAAGAGAGAGAGGGGGAGAGATTGAAGATGTGGGTTAGAGAGTGTAGACTAAAGCAGGAGGGTAAGCGTAGCATTTGCAAGGGAACAGGATCCAGAGGGCCGGTGGTTAGCTGTATGCTAGCAAGTAGTTTAGCAACCTCGTCTATAGTGGTGGGGTTAAAAGAGGGAAGTAATGACTGTACCTGTGATCATGAAGTGTAAAGCATGGAGGGTATCTGAACAGCATAGATCTCCTTGTGAATTGTATCAATCTTCTGTTTGAAGTAATTGGCGATCTCCTGAGTGAGTTAGTGGGTGTAGGCAATGTAGGACGAAGTAGAGCTTTGAAGATAGAAAAGAGTTGATGTGGACAGGATGATAAGTTGTTAATGAGAGAGATAAAATAGGTCTGCTTGGCACTGAGGATACTGGAATAGTATTTTTGGAGGGCAGATTTATATTGGTTGAAATCTCTCTGAGACTGAAGCCCCATATACACGGTCGGATTTTCCAATGGAAAATGTGCGTTCGGATCATGTTGTCGGAAAGTCCGACCATGTGTGGGCTCCATCTGACTTTTTCCATCAGATTTTCCGATCTCATTAATTCCAATCGTGTGTATAAAATTCCGACGGACAAAGTGCCATGCATGCTCAGAATAAACAAAGAGACAAAAGCTATTGGCTACTGGCACGCTTATAGTCCCGATGTACGTGTTTGACGTCACCTCGTTCAGAATGATTGGATTTCCGACAACTTTGTGCGACCGTGTGTATGCAACACAAGTTTCGGACAAAATCCGTTGGAAAAAATCTGACAGATTTTGTGGGAATGTCTGACCGTGTGTATGGCGCATTAGTCTTACGCCACAGGTGCTCATTAGCATGGCTATGTTTTTTCAGACTTCTAATGTCATCTGTTTGCAAAAGTTGTAGGGGTTGGGGCCTGATTCTGTGTGTAGTGAGGGGGGTTAGTGTGTTCTGTGAGGCTAGAGGTGAAGCTTTGTAAACAGAAGTGGCTAGGTCGGTGCAGGCTAGGGTCGAGATTTTTTCATAGAGGTGGTTGGTAGTAGAGTAGAGAAGGGTTGAGATGGCGTAAGTTTCTACAGGTAACTGTTAGGCAGTTGGAGGGAGAGCAGGTGAAGGAGATGGAAAAAGTGAAACTAATAAGGTAGTGATCAGAGAGAGGGAATGGATCGTTGGAGAGGTTTCACAGAATGCATAGGTGGGAGAAAACAAGGTCAAGGGTATTGCCTTCAGAGTGAGTAGAAGCATGTATTCATTGCTTCAGGTCAAAGGAGGAGGTTAGACTGAGAAATTTGGAAGTAGCAGAAGTGTTAGTATTAATAGGGATGTTGAAGTCACCTAGAATGATTATGGAGATTTCAGAAGAGAGAAAGTATGGTAGCCAGGCAGAGAAGTCATCAAGAAATGTTGATAACGGTCCAGGGGGCTGGTAGATCACAGCTATCCTTAGAGAACCTGGAGAGAAAAGACGAATGCAGTATGCCTCAAATGAGGAGAGTGACAGAGAGGGAGGTGGGTGAAATACATGAAAGGTGCTATGTGGGGCTAGACTGATTCAGACACCCCCTCCCCCTCCACTGGATCTGGGTGAATGAGTCCAGAGAAGACCACCATAGGATAGGGCAGCAGAAGACTCAGTGTCAGATTCATGAAGCCAGGTTTCGGTTATGGTGAGTAGATTAAATGAGTTAGAGATCAAGAGGTCATGGAGGGAGGTGAGCTTGTTACAGAGCGGGCATTCCAAAGGTTGCAAAAGAAAGGGAGTCTGGCCTTGGGAGGAAGAGAAATGCAAACTAAATTAGGTGGATTGCGGATGCAGCTAGAGGGTACAAGTAAGAATGGATGGTTGCACACTGAAGTAAAAGAAAGTCTCTTTATTGTAAAATCCATAAACATAATTCATGAATAAACACAGCGTTGCTGTGTGAAACGCATCTATCTGTACCTGCTTTTACCATCCTGTGGTGTCATTCGTGTTTATGAATTTTACAATAAAGAGACTTTCTATTACTTTTGTGTGCAGCCATCCATTCTTTCTTGTATCTACTGCATGGCCAGCGAGCCGAGGCTAACACTCGTGGGAGGAGTCTATTCCTCAGTTCACCTGTTTTCCATTACTCACCTAGAGCGGAGTTTTTCATTTCCTACTGCTTGCAGCCAGAGGGTGCAGGGTAATGGGTGCATTGAGTACAGTTAAATGGAGGCCCACGGTTTGGGGATATATTTCCAGAGGTTAGCAGAAGCAGAAGGGTGAGGGAGGTAATATGGGAATGTGATTTATATGAAGGGACATGCCCCAGTGTTCTGGAGTTTTTTTTTTTGTTTTTCATCTCACAAACAGTAGCTAAAGCGTAAGCCCCATCCTCTGTCACCCCCCCTCCACTGTCAGCCCCCCTCCCCTCTGTCAGCCCCTATCTCTGTCAGCTCCCCTCCTCTCTGTCAGCCCCCCTCCACTCAGTCAGCCCTAGGGTTGCCACCTGTCTGGTTTTCACCAGGACAGTCTGGTTTTTGAGACACGTGTCCAGGTCTCTGCCCACCTCTAACCTGGACAATACCTCACCCAACACGACCCGCAGCTCAATGTGCCTGTGTCGCAATGTCCGCAGTGATTTCTGCTCTTGCCATGCCAAGGTTTCTCCCTCCCCATTTACCACCTGCACTCAGTGACTCCATCCGCTAAGTTCAGATGGGATAGAAAGGATGAACCGCCGCTCCAAAGTAATCCTCGAGGACTAAAGCTCTGTCTCCTATTGATGACCATTACACACACCATGAGCAAACAAGCAGGACAAAACTCTGGATAGCCGTACACTGGAAAAAGACTTGAAATCCCATCTTTAATTAAATAAACGTGAGTCACATCAAAACAATATCAAAACATCCACAGCAAAAGAATAACAGGGTACCGACGCGTTTCGCACCGTAATCAGTGCTTACTCATAGCTAACCATCTTTCAAGCAAATATCAAATATATAGCATAAAACATAAAAAAAGGCAAGGCATATCACATAATTGAAAGATTGAAGGCAATTACAAACAGCTGAATCGCACTTGCAATTATATCTTAGCATATGCTGCCAAGCAGTGAAGAAAACTTGAAAGAAAGCAAAAAGAAAAAAGAAAAACATTTTTGACAAAAAATCTAACCAAAATTTAACTCTTAGTGAAAATAGAAATGATGTAAAAGATGCTGCAGGCATACACCGCCTTATAAAGGTGTGTATGTCTGTATGAAATTAGTGAGATAAGTTAAAAAAATTGACCAACAGGCCCTAGAAAGTGAAATGAAAATATTCAATTTTATCCAGAATGAAAAATTATTAAATCCTGTGCAAGAAAAAGAGCAAAAAAATAAATTAAAGTGGGTGGAGGATATAGACTTAATGATAAAAAATCAAACACATACACAAAGGGACCCATGTAAACATTAAATATATGTGTAAATAACACAGGTGCCACATGTATAATCAGTATATGGTGTCCTGTAAAAAAGCCCACCGATATAGACTACACAGCCCGCCTCAATGTGTCCTCAATGCATATGTAAAGATCATACATCTACTAACAACCGATCAGCCAGTTAAAATTATATAACTGGCATCGGCACTGGCATATATTTTTCTATATATTTTTAATTTTTTTTATATTATAGGGTTTCTGCTTTTAATATTAAGATCCTCCCTTGCCATGTGATCCTTGGTTGACACTTTGGAATGTGGCTAATGGACAACAGATGTGTTAGTCTACATTGTGTGGAATTTTCTGGTTATAATAGAATGATCTGGATAATGAAAATATAAGGGGGAGAGGATAAGATGAACACAATAGTGGGTTAACATTTATGTTAATGGTACAGCATGATAAGATCTTGGTGTGTGTTGCCCAGCATTTTATTTATTTAATAATCAACATTTATAAATTTTTGTTGTGAATTTATTAAGTTTTGACAGTGGGTTACACGCTTTCTCATTGTTTATATAGGATAAGCCAATAGGACCGAGGATATTACAATAGACTAAGTTTGCTAATTTTTTTCTTGCTAGTTTTGTCATGGATTAAATATGTTTTTTTACACCAATACGTTACATTGGATTATCAATGGACTCATAAACTTGTCATGTTATCGAGAGCGAGTACTACAATGTCAGAGTCATATATTTACATCTGTAATGGGATTTTCTATATATTTTCTATATATTTTTTGTTTATATTATAGGGTGTATTATAGGGGTAAGCACTGATTACGGTGCGAAACGCGTCAAATTTCTGTTATTCTTTTGCTGTGGATTTTTTTATTTTGTTTTGATGTGACCCACGTTGTTCTAATTAAAGATGGGATTTCAAGTCTTTTTTTCAGTGTGCGGCTATCCAGAGTTTTGTCCTGCTTGTTTGCTCAAGTTCAGATGGGACACGGAGGTGGAGGTGGCTTGACTCGCTGGGCTGGCAGAAGCTGTAAACTCTCTCTAATATCTGCCCAGATCATGCTTGCTAGAAGCCAAAAAACACCAGACTCCTGATTCTCACTCTTTGATAGGAGCTGTCCTAGTGTATGTATGCAATTAAACCAATCCAGGTGTAATCTGAATCTGCCATCTATATCCCGGGTGCAATGCAGAAGCTCGTATTCACAGAAATAATTCTAAAGTTTTCAAAAGATTCCACACACTTTAGATCAAAATCAGCAGAAACATTTCTGACATATTTAATGCCAAAGGTATTTCTCAAAGGAGCCACCCGAATGGCTTAACGTGGTATTAAACCCAAAAGCAAATGTATTATATTGCAACTCACCAATTCTTAAATGTGGTGGCTGCATTCATTTTCTTTTTTATGGCTTTCTTTCCTTTATTTTCACCTGGTGATACTGCCAGTAAGTCTGGTGTTTTTCAACAGAACAAGCTGTCTTGTAGATGTAGCAGTTAGAGGTAGCAGCTAGAGGGTTAAGACAAACCATTTACCACTGACAGGGGTGCGTACAATACTCAGCTTGTATTCTTACTTATACTTATGTAAAAGCTTTATGCCAAAAGGAACAAAAACTGTTGCTGGAGTTTGCCTTCAATTAGTTTTTAAATATGCTACTCCATATAGCACTCCCCTCTCCTCAGATTAACAATGTTGTTGTCCAAAGGTATTTTTGTTGCTTTTTCATTCAGAGGGAAGTTATTTTACTGAGCTGATCACCAGGTGAAAACAGGGAAAACACCTAAAAAAGAAAACTAATGCTGCCACCACATCTAATGATAAGTAAGCTGCAATATATTACATGTTTGTTTCCTTCTTTAATACACTTTAAGTATTAGTCTCCAATGTTGCAAGACTTTCCTGTCACACTACTAACAAATGAGAGATGTTTTAATCTTTCAGGAAGAGCACCGACAGGAAAAACAATACATTGAATAAATAAATAAATAATTTTAGATTAACATACATTATAAACAACGAAAGTATTTATAGCATACATTAAATGGCGCATAATATAATAGCAGAGAGTGGATTAAGACATTCCTGTGTTAGGGTGTACCAACTTTGTTGAGAAGAAAATATTACTGAATATACAATGCTATGAAAAAGTATTTACTCCTTCCAGATTTTTATCTTCTTGAAAATTTGTCACACTTAAAGGATTCAGATCATCAAACAAATGTTAATAATATATAAAGATAACTTGATTAATTACAAAATGCAGTTTTTACATTATGATTTAATTTATTAAGGTAAAAAAAACTGTCCAAACCTTCCTAGCCTCTGTGAAAAAAAGTTACTGCCCCCTCCCCTCCCCCCTTTGCCAAGTCATGAATGATCTGTAATTAATACATTTTTTTGGAAAATAGAGTTAAATTTTACATGCCACACTCAGGCCTGGTTACTGCCAGACCTGTTGAATCAAGAAATCAGTTAAATAGAAGCTGTCTGACAAAGTGAAGCATGTAATTACAAAGTAATTGACATGTATCAGTCTGGGAAGAGTTACAAAGCCATTTCTAAGGCTTTGGGACTCTAGCAAACCATGGTGAGAGCCATGATCTACAAATGGAGAAAACTTGGAATAGTGGTGAACTTTCCCAGGAGTGGCCAGCCTACCAAAATTTCTCCAGGAGCAGAACGATAACTCATCCAGGAGGTCATAAAATAACCCAGAACATCCACTAAAAGAACTGCAGGCCTCACTCGCCTCCTTTTAGGTCAGTGTTCATAATTCAACAATAAGAAAGAGACTTGTCAAAAATGTCATCTATGAGAGAGTTTCAAGGCAAAGCCACTGCTGACCAAAAACACAAAGGCTTGTCTCACATTTGCCAAAAAACATCTTGAGTATCCCCAAGACTTTTTAGCAAATATTCTGTGAGTTGATGAGACAAAAGTTTAACTTTTTGGAGGGTGTACGTTCCGTTACATCTGGCGTAAAACTAACACAGCATTTCATAAAAAGAACATCATACCAGCAGTCAAACATGGTGGTGGTGGTGTGATGGTCTGGGGCTGCTTTGCAGCTTCAGGACCTGGATGACTTGTCATAATTGACAGAACCATGAATTCTATGCTCTACCAGAAAATTCTGAAGGAGAAAGTCCTGCCATCAGTTTGTGACCTCAAGCTCAAGCGCACTTGGGTTATGCAGCAGGACAATGACCTGAAAAACACCAGCAAGTCCACCTCTAAATAGCTTAATTAAAAAAAATTAAGGCTTTGGTTTGGCTTAGTCAACGTCTGGACTTAAATCCAATTAACATGCTGTGGCATGACCTTAAACAGACCGTTCATGATCAAAAACACTCCAATGTGGCTGAATTAAAACCATTCTGCAAAGACGAGTGTGCCAAAATTCCTCCACAGCAATGTGAAAGACTCATTGGCAGTTATCACAAATGCTTGATTGCAGATGTTGCAGCCAAGGGTGGCACAACTAGTTATTAGTTTTAGGGGTTTAGGGGGCAATTACTTTTTCCCATAGGGTCAGGCAGCTTTTTTCCCTTAATAAATGAAACCATCATTTAACTAGTTGCCGACCGCCGACCGCCGCACGCCGCTTTACGTCGGCAGAATGGCATGGATGGGCAAATGGGCGTACCTATATGTCCCTCCCTCCCCGTGGAAGTGATGTCATCTCTCCTTGTGAAGTCTTTTCGATTCCAATGAGAGAAGAGATAACATCTAACCATGAGTTGCACAACACTACACTAACACCAGTAAACACTGTACACTCCCCCCCCCCCCCCAGTTAAACACTTCTCTCCCTGTCACTGTGTCACCATTTGCAGTTTTCAGATTTTTGACTGATCACTGCATTGGTGTAATTTGTGACTGAAATAAGTGTTAAGACATTTAGGAGTAGGCCCCAATAGGTCTAGGGTACCCCCATAAACCCCCCTAATAAAGGTTTAGCCCCTTGATCGCCCCCCAGTAAACCCTTTCACACCTTGTCACCAGTGTCACTAATCAATCTTTTTTCTGATCGCCGTATTTGTGTCACAGGTGACGCTAGTTAGCCAGTTAGTTGATTCTTTTCACCATCAGGTTTTTATAGCATCAGGTACCCCCATATATTAAAATACAGAGTAAACAAATATGGCCCAAACGCACCACTCAACGCTAAGGATGAATGATCCTCTTAGGGTTATAGATATCAAAGTTACAGCCTATAATCTTAGATCATAAAATCTTAGATCATCAAAAATTTAGCAGCTACTGAAAAATAAAACAAATATGAAAAACAAATGGTGATGAAAACAGTCCAAACTATCATGTGACTTCAAACCACCATAGCAGCGCTCATGTCAATACATATGTTTATGACATGCTTATATACAATTCCTCATACAAGTAAAATTAAAGTGTCCCATAAAGTAGTTTCAGGTGAATAAATTTGATTTTCTTATAGGTGATAAAAGTTCATAAGTTAGTGCATGACATACCCAGGCTTGTCACCACGTGGTCACCATCCCAACTATATCTCTTTGTTGCCACTTCTCAGGGATTTCAACTGATTCTGCTAGTATTCCTATTAGGTACGGGCAGCACCAATAAAGCAGGATCATGTGAGAACATAAAAAAATCACATAGCGTAATCCAGTTTGATTTACTTTATTGAAGCCCAAATAAAACCCCGTAACAGGTTATACGTACAAGATAAAACAATAAATGAAGCATTAAATGCAAACCATAGCATTGCCACTGATCGCCAGATTGCGGGGAGACATCAGCGTCAAAAAGACTGCCGCACTTGGCTGCTCCCTGGTGTTTCCCAACGGACGCGCGGCTCCCCTCATCAGTAATCAGGATGTAAACAGCTCCTCCCACACATACACCACAGCACCGCAACCGATGCTGTCTGCAAGGAAAGTGCCCATCCATACTAGACAAGTGGCGCATCACGCTCAACATGACCATAAAAAGTCACTTTGCATAAGCAAATGCTAACAGTTTTTTTGGTAGTGTTTGAATCAGTCGCTGACAGTCAGGTTCTCTTTTTCCTGTGAGTCTCACTAGTGTACCAGTAAATTTAGAGACCAAAATGTCAAATTGAAAGTACACTAGTGAAGAGGTCTACACGATTGTGAGCATGACAGATAGTGAAGAGGAAGTCACTCATCTGTCAGATTCAGGCTCTGAATACGATCCTGTAGACAGCAGTGGCACCCTAACAGATGACAGCACCTCTGTTGTTGTTGAGGTGCAAGAACCGCAGGGCTCTCGTACGGAGCAGAGAGCCAGTACTAGTGCCATTCATCTTTCTGGTGAACTGGCAAGCACCAGCGGCCTAGTACACCCTGGTCGTAGTCAAACCAGCACTCCAGTATCATGTGGTGACGTGGCGAGTTCCATAAGTGCAGTTTAAGCTGGTGAGGTGGCTAGCACATCTAGTGTCCCACAGCCACCAAGAAGAAGACAAACACAGGTCCTTAGTGCCCTTCCTGCTGCATTTGCCAATCCTAATTTGGAGCCCACCACTTCTGCAGCACCCCTACACTCCCCCTTCACTGACCAACCTGGAATCAAGGCGGAAACAGTTGATTTTACGTCACTTAATTTTTATTCGCTGTTATTCACAGAAGATCTCTATAGGTCTATTTTGGACCAAAACAATTTGTATGCTGGTCAATTCATCACCGCTAATCCCCATTTGACCTTTGCCAAAGAATGATAACCTACTACAGTTCCCGAATTTAAGACCTTTCTGAGCCTATCCCTCCTCATGGGCATAACTAAAAAGAGTAAGTTGCGGTCATTTTGGTCCACTGACCCAATTCACCATATGCCCATGTTCTCTGCCTCCATGGTCAGGGCACGATACGAGCAGATCTTGTGGTTCATGCACTTCAATGACAATGAACTCTGTCCTACTTGGGGTGACCCTGGATACGATTGGCTCTACAAAATTTGGCCCCTCGTAAACCACTTCAACCAACAGTTTGCAGCCTTTTTTACTCCCAATCAAGTTGTCTGCATTGATGAGTCTCTGATTGAGTTTTCTGGCCACTTGTCTTTCAAACACAGGCTATACATATAGTTTTATGTTTTACGAGGGAAGAGATAGTCATGGAGCCAGAGAACTGCCCAGACTACATAGGGAGCACTGGTAAGATTTGTGGGACTTGATGTCATCCTTATTTGGAAAGGGGTACCACTTGTATGTGGACAATTATTACACAAGCACACCACTTTTTAGTCATTTGTTTGATAATGGAATTGGCGCATGTGGCACCGTGCAATCTAATCACTGGGGCTTATCCCAGCACCTTGTAGATTCCCGTCTTAGGCTGGGGAGAGAGCCTGCTTGAAGTGTAATAATTTTCTCGTTGTGAAGTGGAGGGATAATCTGAATGTTTTTGTTCTATCCTCCCTTCACACAGACATGATGTTCCAAATTCCTACGGTGACTGGTATTGTGGAGAAACCCCTCTGTATCCACGAACATAACCTTAATCGCTTGCCAATCGCTGCACACAGATATACGTCAGCAGAATGGCACAGGCAGGCAAATGGGCATACAGGTATATCCCTTTAAATTTGCCTCCTATCGGGCGTGCCCACCACACACCGCAGGATCATGCCCCCAGGTCTCGGGAACTCGATGTTCACCAGCAGCCCACGATTGTGGTATGAAGAGGTAGAACGGGGAGATGCCTATGTAAACAAGGCATTTCCCCATTCTGCCTAGTGACAAGACAGAGATCTACTGCTCCCTGTCATTGGGAGCAATGATCGCTGTCACGTCCTAGATAGCCCATCCCCCCACAGTTAGAAGCACTCACTAGGACACCCTTAACCCCTTGATCGACCCCTAGTGTTTAACCTCTTCCCTGCCAGTGTCATTTACACAGTAATCCGTGCATTTTTATAGCACTGATCGCTGTATAAATGACAATGGTCTCAAAAAAAGTGTCAAAAGTGTCAGTTGTGTCCCCCATAATGTCGCAGTCATGATATAAATTGCAGATTGCCGCCATTACTAAAAAAAAAAAACGTATAATAAAAATGCCATAAAACTATTCCCTATTTTGTAGACGTGCTGTGGCCAAACCTCCCAATCCAAATGCAGTAAGCCGACTGCATGAGAGGCATTTTCCGTATGTCCTCCCTGGTACCCCTACCCAACGAGCCCCCCAAAGAAAATGTTGTGTCTGTAGAAAGAGTGGATATAGGCGTGACACGCGCTATTATTGTTCCTCCTGTCCTGACAATCCTGGTCTTTGCATTGGTGAATGTTTTGAATGCTACCACACACACTAGTGGAGTATTAGCGTAGGGTACAGCATTGTACAGACTAGGACACACTTTCACAGGGTCTCTAAAGATGCCATCGCAATTTGGGACGCCCGAACCTGGAACCGAACTGTTACAACTGTTATGCACCATACACACGGTTGGACTTTCCGACGATAAAATCCGTCAGATTTTTTCCAACAGATTTTGTCTCAAACTTGTCTAGCATACACACGGTCGCACAAAGCTGTGGGAAAATCTGATCGTTCTGAACGCAGTGACGTAAAACACGTAAGACGGGGCTATAAACGGGCCCATAGCCAATAGCTTTCGTCTGGTAATTTATTCTGAGCATGCGTGGCACTTTGTCTATCGGAATTGTCTACACACGATCAAAAATGTAAATGATTGGATTTTGTTGTCGGAAAATTTTAGATCCTGCTCTTAAACTTTGTGTGCTGGAAATTCCGATGGAAAAAGTCCAATGGAGCCCACACATGATCGGATTTTCCGACAACACGAACCGTTCACAAATTTTTCGACGGAAAGTCCGACCGTGTGTACAGGGCATTACAGTAACAAATAAAAGTGTAAAAAAAAAGTTGAAAATAAAATATATAAAATAAAAAATAGTTTTGTTCTCTCTCTATTCTCTCTCTCTATTGTTCTGCTCTTTTTTTTTACTGTATTCTATAATGCTAATCTACAATGTTTTAATGTTACTATTATTATTGTTTTATCATGTTTACTTTTCAGTTATGTAATTCTTTTATACTTTACTGTTTACTGTGTTTTATTGTTAACAGATTTTTTGTTTTCAGGTACACCATTCAGCTGTGGCACTGATTTATTTATCTTGATAGCAACGGCATTTGCTCCCATGATACGTAAATCAGTGACTCCAGTGCTGTAGAAGGTGATTTCACCATCACAATAAAAAAAAAGAGCATATATGCTGAAGCATGGGGGCAGGGGTAGAGGGGCGATTTGCCCCTAACATTAGGGGTGGATTGCCCCCATGCTTTGGCATATATTTTTTACTATGTTTTATTTTTACTATGTTATATTGTATTTGCTTTGCAGGTATGGTAAGTCTTACTGTTATACTGTACTGTTACTTTGTTTTATTGTTAACCATCATTTGCTTAGCAGGTATGCCATTCAGCTGTAGCACTGATTTATTTATCTTGACAGCAACAGCATATGTAAAGCTGTGACTCCAGTGCTGTCGGAGGTGATTTCACCACCACAGTTAAAAAAAAAAGAGCATATATGCCGGAGCATGGGGGTAGGGGTGGAGTAGCGATTTGGTCCTAACATTAGTGGCGGATTGCCCCCATGCTTCGGCATACAACATTTTAGGCACAGATTGCATTAAAAAAAATGTTTTATTTTTACTATGTTTTATTGTATTTGCTTTGCAGGTATGGTAAGTCTTACTGTTATATTGTAATGTTACTTGTTTATTGTTAACCATCATTTGCTTAACAGGTACACCATTCAGCTGCAGCACTGATTTATTTATCTTGACAGCAACAGCGTTTGCTCCCATGATATGTAAATCAGAGACTCCAGCGCTGCAGGAGGTGATTTCACCACCACAGTTAAAAAAAAAATGGTGCATGTATGCCCATCATTAGAAGTGGGTGGATGAAGGGCGGTATTCTAATGGTGGGCATACTCACCGACCAATCTCTTTTTTCCTTCAGCCCACAGGCTGTATGAAAAAAAAGAACATTATAATGTATGCCCAACAAGGACCAGCAACGTACTGGTATGTTGCTGGACTTTGTGTGGTTATACTAGAATGATGCCTGCAGGTTTAGGTATCATCTTGGTATCATTCTTTTCAACCAGTGGTCGGCTTTCATGTAAAAGCAATCTTAGTAGCAAATTAGCCTTTAGACTTCTTTTTCAAGCAGTGGGAGGGAGCATTCCCCCCCACCACCATCTTCCATGGTTTTCTCTGGTTCTTCTGTCCCAACAGGGAACCCGAGATTGCAGCCAGTGGTTCCGTCAGCTGACCATAGAGCTGATCGGAGACCAGAATGGCTTCAATTATCTCTATGGCCTAAGAAACCAGAAACTACAAGCATTTCATGACTTAGGTTTCGCTGGATATAAACAGCGCCATTGGGAAATTGGCAAAGCATTTTATCACAACAATCTTGGTGTGGTCAGATGCTTTGAGGGCAGAGGAGAGAGGAGAGATCTAGGGTCTAATAGACCCCATTTTTTTCAAAAAAAAGAGTACCTGTCACTACCTATTGCTGTCATAGGAAATATTTACTTTCCCTGAGATAACAATAAAAATTATAAAAAAAAAAATGAAAGGAACAGTTTAAAAATCTAATAAAAATAAAAGCATCACTGCCACCCCCCCCCCCCCCTAAAATGGTAACCTGTAAGGGCTTTTAAAAATGTATGTAGTTTGTCACTGCTGAACGTTTGTGTGCAATTTTAAAGCATGTCGTGTTTGGTAACCATGTACTCGGCATAAGATCATCTTTTTTATTTCATCCAAAATTTGGGCAATATAGTGTTTTTTAGTGTATTAAAATTTTAAAGTGTGTTTTTTCCAAAAACATTACGTTTGAAAAATCGCTGAGCAAATACTGTGAAAAAAAGTCCCAGAGGATGCTGGGACTGTGACATCACAATGGGCGGGGACATCACCCGGTGACCCCGCCCATTGTCCCTACATAAGTCGCCGCGCAACACGTCCCTGTCATTAGGGCCAGAGACAGCGACGAGTCAACATCTCAAGGAAGAAGGGGAGAAGAACAGAAGGTGGCGACAGAAGACCGGGCCACCGCCAGTAAAAGAGCTGGAAGAAGGCGTGGAGGCCCGCCAAGAAGAACCGAAGAGGGGGACAAGACCCTCGAAGTCGGAAGAAGAGGCAGCGGCGGCGACAGAAGACCGGACCACAGCTAGTAAAAGAGCTAAAGGAGGAAAGCGGAGGCCCAGCAAGAAGAACGGAAGAGGGAGACAAGACCCGTGAAGAGGGGGACAAGACCCCCGAAGTTGGAAGAAGACCCCCGGAGCTGTGCAATAAATTATTTTTAACCCTTGTGTGTTGTGGTGTTTTATTTACATTTTTTTCACAGGTGAATGGGTAGGGGTACATTGTACACCATACTCATTCACATAGAGTGGGGGGCCGGTATCTGGGGGCCCCCTTATTAAAGGGGGCTCCCAGATTCCGATAAGCCCCCTGCCCGCAGACCCCGACAACCAACGGCCAGGGTTGTCGGGAAGAGGCCCTTGTCCTCATCAACATGGGGACAAGGTGCTTTGGGGTGGGGGGGCCACGCGGCCCCTCCTTCGCCAAAGCACCCCCCCACGTTGAGGGCACACAGCCTGGTACGGCTCAGGAGGGGGGGGCGCTCGCTCGTCCCCACTCCCTTTACTGACCGGCCAGGTAGTGTGCTCGGATAAGGGTCTTATATGGACCTTTGAGGGGACCCTCATGCCGTTTTTTCGGTGTAGGGCTTCCCCTTTAAGTCCATACCAGGTGATGGGGCCAGCGCATTGTCAATCTCGCCGCCATAGACGGCGACATTGACTTCCTTCGCTAGTCCCGGTTACCTGGAGCCGCGTTCAAAATTAACGGACTTTCCTCCGTGCGCGGGAAAGTCCGTTCATTTCAAAAGTCCAGCGGACTAGCAAACACATGGGCGGATTGTCTGGCGGACTCTGGTCCGCCGGACTTTTTTACGCCGGATAATTTGATCGTGTGTACGCGGCATTAGAAAACCTGAAGGCGGTGCTTGGTTTTCCTCAAGGGCTGAAGTAGTTAAAAACTGCATTTTGAATTTACTCGAGTTATCTTTGTGTAATATTTTTTTTGATGATCTGAATCATTTAAGTGTGACAAATATGCAAAGGAAGGTGGCAAATACTTTTTCACAGCACTATACATAGAAATAATTTTAGCTAAACATCATTGCAGAGTGTTACCCAATAATATTCCTTTGGGATTGACACATGTTTTCAACCACTTGAAGTTCCTCAGTCAATTCCCTGCATTAAAATGATATAAAAAAACACAACCTAATCTACTCACCCAAGTCTTTAAACACTTACCCGACAGAGTCCTGGCTTCAGCACAGCTCCTCTCACTTACATAGGCTTACCAGTACAATGTATGTCTATGGACACACAACCCGACTTGGGAGAGTGCCGTATGGGTGCTCCCTTAGCACCTGGCTTGCTGAGGGGGCACCCAGAAGAGAATAGGAACAGACAGCATCAGCGAGGGACTGAAAAATGAGGTAAGATACCACTCTGTGCAATATCATTGCACAAAGCAGGTAAGTATAACATCTTTTTTATTTTATTTTTGAAAAAATACTAACAATAACCTTTAATATAATTTTAAGACCATACAATGTGCAAATTACATATCTTCAACTTGCTTCTAACTTAAACTGAGTTGATTCTAAGTTAATTTCGACCTGCTTTTGCATTCATATTGACTGAATAAAAAAACAGTTCAGTTAAAACCAGAAACATTTGGGTTTATTTTCTAATGGCATATATAGAAGGTTATTCATTTTACAAAGGAAGTTGCGCTTTGCAAGGAAATTTTTCCAAGAACTTGGTGAATGTGGAGAAATTTTGCTTTGCAAAGAATATCCAATTATGTGCAAGAAAAATAAAATAAAACATTTTTGCTTGCACATGATTGGCGATGGAAATCGGCACAGCTTCACTGCATTCACTACGCTATGGGAAAATTTGCTTGCAATGTGCAACTTCCCTTGCAAAGTGAAGTCTATTTGCCTTTAGTAAATCAACTCCATTGAATCTCATGGAGAGGCGGGATGTGTTCTTCACATGTTCTTAAACTTACCCAATTTTCTGAAATTCCTTTTTGTAGTTGTCCCATACATATCGAATCTTCTGTACTCTAATGAATTTTACCTTTAGAGAGATATTTTCAATTTTTAGCATTAAAGCACTTACATAAAAACGGGACAAAAAATAACTGATCCAATTTACTATAATGTATATAGTGTATAGGTAGGTGTGGTATCCATGGATATTTATATCCATGACATATATTAATCATCTAACATGTTATGTCACATGTTGAGTTGGTAAAATATCTAGTCAGTGTAGTAGGATTTTGATATTACCCATATATTTAATAATTTTGATAATAATTACACCTGCCTTACCATAACTATTATGATGATGATGATTATTATTATTATTATAATTTTTTTTTTTACTTAAAAGAATAATAGGCAGGTTAGTTTTATTCTTGCAGGGTATTTCACATTCAGCAGTTGGATTAACTTTTCCTTTCATATTATGGTATATTTTAAAAATAAAAGAAAATAATCTTCCAATTGGAAGAACAAACTTCATAGACATGAATTAAAGTAAATGGAGAAGACTACCATATGTTATCATTAACTGCCATAGATAAGGTTCTCTCATGAACTTTGATGGTAACTTTGAAAATATAATCTGAAAGGGATACACTTTGTAGAATATATACACTAGAAAATATTTTGCTATTAGTATTGTGTAATGTATTGCAGTGAAAAAAGTTGTAAGAAGTAAGTTATTTTAACCACTTCAGCCATGGAAGGTTTTAGCCCCTTAATGACCAAGCCATTTTTTGCGATATGGCACTGCGTTATTTTAACTGACAATTGAGCTGGAGTGCAACGCTGTACCCAAATAAAATTGAGGTCCTTTTTTTCCCACAAATAGAGATTTCTTTTGGTGGTGGTCACCTCTTCGGCTTTTATTTTTTGTGGTATAAACCAAAAAAGACTGACAATTTTGAAAAAAAAAACAATATTTTTTACTTTCTGCTATAATACATATCTAAAAGAAAAAAATGTAAGAGAACAAAATTCTTCATCAATTTAGGCCAATATGTATTCTTCTACATATTTTTGAATAAAAAAATTCCAATAAGCGTATATTGATTGGTTTGTGCAAGAGTTATAGTGTCTACAAACTATGGGATAGATTTATGGACTTTTAATTTTTTTATTGTTTTTTACTGATAATGGTGGCAATTAGCAATTTTTAGCAGGACTGCGACATTGCGGCAGACAAATCTGACCCTAAGAGACACTTTTTGGGGAACAGTGACACCAATACAGGGATCAGTGCTAAAAAATGCACTGATCACTGTATAAATGACACTGGCAGGGAAGGGGTTACCATCAGCCACTGTATCTATTGCACGAAATAACATACAAGTACGTTGTTTCATGCAATAGAGCCACCCTGCCGCAGTATATATGCGGTGGGCGCTCTTGAAGTGGTTAATAATTGAATAAAGGGAGTAGTCATAGGTGCTAATATGCAGAAAGTGTAACTAACACCCTCCTAAATAAATGGGAACAGGAAGATATTTACACCAATAAATGGCCTCAATTAAAATTATATAAGAAACACACTGATGGGGCATTTCCAAAAAGCAGGCTGTAGCTGAAGCCTCTACTAGTTTACCATTGGATGTGGTTGGTCTATATGATGTGTGCCTCCTAATTTTGCTATTGTGGTTGTTCCATTGAGTTAAACTTGCTTCTGGAGGTTCTGGCACCCACTGTGGTAAGAGAACCAAGGTAGGACACATGGAATAATTTACATGTAGCCACTATATGCTACTATTGTTCAGTTTGTTATAAGAAGGAACTGAATACCTATATCCTTTCCTGTTGTGCTTGCCCCCAGCTAGCCATATAAACCTGTATCATTTGGAAACAGCCTATCTTCAAATCCTTCATTATTTCTACTTCATTAGGTTGAGTTGGGTAAGTGTGATATGGTAAGGCCTTTATTAACTCAAGCAGTGCATACCTGCATTATTGTGCATTGTTCTAATAACAGCCAAATGGAAGAAGTGGTGCAACTCACATGGAGAGCAACTTCATGCTTCTTTTTGCATTATACATGAAAATATGTGTGTAGTAACCATAAGGTGTAAGTGTAATAAGGAAATAAGTGTGTAAGTCTGACTGCTTGCTAAGAAATGTCAATTGATGTTAACACATGTAAACTCATGGTGTTTTTAGTGGGGATTACCAGTGCCTGGAACCCCTCTAATATTTACTACCAATCATCTCTACACTTCTTTATGCCCACCTTTCATATCTATTAAGCCTTTCTTAAATGGATCTACATTCATAGCTTTCCTTCCTATTAGGAAAGTCATAAAAACTATATGGTAGATATACATTTCTGGATGTTTATGCAAGTACACATTAAAAGGGAAGTCATCAAGAATGGTAGAATTGGCAGACTCTTTCTATGATAATTCTATCCAAAAGGCTAATGCAAACTGTAATGGGAACATTTTTAATTGGACAAATGGGCAATTGTTTATTTTCATAAGAAACAAGGGTTATAAACACTATATCTGGCCTTAATTGTTATTTTCAGTAACTGCAGGTGGGGTTTTTTCATCTTGTTTAACAAGCTTGCATTCTACAACTGTCTGTGCAATACTTAGAATTACATTCTATTATTAGTCATGAATACTATGTACACTTATGCCGTGTACACACGATCGTATTCTCTGACGGAAATGTTGAATGTGAGCTTGTTGGTGGTAAGTCTGACCATTTGTATGCTCCATCGGACAAATGTTGGCTAGCATGTTCTCAAATTTTCCGCCAACAAATGTTTGTTGTCGGACATCCGATCGTGTGTGCACATGTCCGTCGGACAAAAGTCCAAAGTACAAACACGCATGCTTGGAATCAAGGACGAGCCGGAAGCGCTCAGTCTTGTAAAAATAGCATTCGTAATGGATATATCACATCGGCTCACCGTACGTCTTGTACGTCACAATGTTCATAATTGTTGGCCAACATTGTTGGCCAACAACAAGACAAGTTGGAGCCAACACCCTTCAAAAAAAATTCCACGGTTTTGTTGTCGGAAAGTCTGATCGTGTGTTCAAGGTTTAACTTGTGTGAGAAGGCATTTAGCTACATAGGCAGTGTAGTTCTGCATTTTATCTGTCCCAATAGTCATAGTGCCCAGTGTCAGTATCCTCCTGAGTCCTGACAACTGAAAAAACTACCTTCTTTTCTATGTACTTGTATCCTAACATAAAGGAACATGGAAGGAAAAAGATCAGGAACTTGAAAATGAAGGAGGGATGGTTTACATTGTATTTATGTCTTTTCTTGTGCATTACAGTGTGCAGTTTGTTTTTCTACAATGTTTCCAATATCTCATTACACCTGAGACAAGGCTTCATAACTATATACTGTATTGGATTTAATGTGTTGGCTGGTTCTGCAACATGAGCAGCTAGAATGAAAGGAAAAGGGGGGAAAACAGTTTCAAGCCCTCCTTTCCTCATGGGTTTGCGGCAGTGGGGTTTTTAGTATCCTCTCAGGTTTGAAAAATGCGGGAAGGTTTCTGATTGGCCCCCTGATTGCAGCAGAGGTCTGCTGACCACTGTATCTGGGCAGTTTAGGGTGACCTGTGAGGAGAATTTCAAGTAAAAAGGAGGGTTCTGAGCCCCATATTTTCAGTCGCCTCAGTAGCATCGAGCTATGCTGTTTCCTCCCTCCCTCCCTTCAGTCGCGGCTATTTTATTACGTGGCAGTGTCACCTTATTTAAGGGGGACAGTTTACATATTTTAAACAATTGAATTTATTTATTAATAAAAGTGTTGGTGTTATTTGAAGTGTGTGTTTGAGTTATGGGGTGATACCCCTCTTCTTTTAATGATACAGCTCGAGTCGTAGTGGCTGAGCTGTTTCTGTGTTTTTAAATGGAAATAAAAGTCTATTTTATTTTTTAAAGCCAATAATAATAAAGGCCGCGGCCATAATTTTATCCAAATGAAGCATGATTGTGTTTATTGTTTATCTAAATGCCTGCTGTCTGCTATCCCATATTTTCAGCACTGCTTATTTTCACAACAAATTGACAAATAAAAATGGGAATATACTGTACATGGTGTTGTGACCACACTTTTCCGATTCATTTTGTTTGTTTTATTGTTACAACTGGAGTTGCTGCTTGAAATAAGACCAATATATGAGGTTATGGTTAAGCAGAGTGTTATGATACTAGATAGAAATTTTTGTCCAAGATAGTAAGAAACAGTTGGAAATGGCTAGGAAGCTTTAGATTATTCTTTATATCAGTTATTTGACCATGTTAAATAACCATCAAGTAATGGTATTCTTTACTGTAATCGTTTTTAATTGCATCCTAATAACAATGACAAATGTGGGAAGCACATGGGGAGAACTCTATAGCAGCTTTGGAATCTTTCTTTACAAAGTACTGCATTTGTTGCTGAGATAGATAAATGGAAACTAAACTGATGTAAGCTTTGTCAGTGCATGCAAAACATATAAATCGGCATAAGAAAACACATAACAACTATGGTTGTTATCTACCAGCACCACGTAATATGTTGGCACTTGATAAGCAAAGAATAATAATATTTTATCTTGCTAGTTACCCCAGCTGAATATTCTAGTTAATGATTCTCACACTGATTTTATTGTATATTGTAATAAACAGTACCTGGCTAATATGGGAACAATCTGGGCAGTCATCCTACAGTGTTGCATTCTTCTGCCAAGTCAATCGAGTTTGTCTTGCTGGCAAACAAAGAGCTTCTTAGTACCTGCTCCTACCATGCCAAGATTTCCTATTAGGTTAAGCCAGGTTACAGCCCAATATCCATCCACCTGACACAATTATACTTATCAGAATGTTTGAGATTGTCATAAAAGCTTTTGTTGGACTCATATCTTAGAAAAACAATCATGATCTTTACTTTGGTATTGAGAAAAAAGTTTCCTGGCATGTCGTTATGTTGCCTACACTTGATACGAAATAGTAACAAATGCTTTGTGGCCCTTATCTACACAGATTGGTAGTCGCTACACTATACTGCACAATTACCTTCTGTGCAGGGGTGTTTCTAGGCTTTTGAAAGACCAAGGGCACCCTTAAGGAGTGCAGTGATGCAAATGGTGGGCATGATCAAATTGTCCCCGTTAAGTTGTTGTGTTCTGACAGGGGGGTGCCCCCCTGCCAGAACACTCTGATCAGAACTCTGCCATTGGCTGAGAGTGCTGATCGGGAGTCAATCGGCTGCTGGTTTTCCAGCATGCATTCCCACATACACACGGGCAGGATGTTGGCCGGTATTTTTTGTATCCGCAAATATCTCCTGACATTCTGGCTGTGTGTACCAGCTTAAAAGCGATATGGATAAAAAAAAATTAAAAAAAATCTAAGCCTACGCTACTCTGGGTTAGGAGTAAGTAATGTACAGATTGTAGTGGACAGGAGTGCATATCGCAAAGATTGCAGGGGCAAAGGATAAGCAATGCACAGAGTATATGAGTCAGGAGTATGTAACACACATAATGCGGAGGTCCAGAGTAAGCAACACAAACCCACAGAGTTCAGGGGATGGCAGTTTGTAACGTACAGTGTGCAGGGGACAGGAGTAAGAAATGCAGCAACTAAACTAAGAAGCATGGAGGAAAGTGTAGCTGAACTAAGTTTATTTTCCCTTGAGATGAGATCATTAGGGGGGATACAATCACCATGTATAAATACACAAATTGTTATATACAGTGAAATTTTATATAACAATTATTACAATTTTTGACTTGTTATTGACTTTAACTTCATTGCAAAGGAGAAGGAGGCACCCATTGTATCTGGAAAAAATAGGTTTAATCTGCATAAACAGAAATGCTATTTTACAGTAAGTGCTGTGAAAATGTGGAATAGGCTTCTTTAAAAACAATTTAAAGGCAGCTTAGTAACTTGTTTAAAAAATCTGGATGCATACCTAAATGCTTACAATATAACTGGATATTATAATTCATAATAATAACACCAGAGATTCAGTAATGTATTTAGGGTTTGTGCTGGCCTAGGCCTGACTAAACTCGTGCACTCCCTAATTTAAATATAACCCACCCTATCCTATCGAGGCCACACCCCTTGCTGTTTAAGACCTGCCCTGAAATTTTCGAGTGGGGACACTACACTAGTTCTGAGGGCCTGGGGGGGGGGGGGGGGCAATGGATTCCCTTAATTTGCATAGATTTTCTCTCACTTCCTGTTTGGCTATGGGGCAGGAAGTGAAGGGAAATCTCTTCACACTGACAGGGGCTATAACCCTCCCTTATTCTATCCAAAATGTAAAAAAAAAAAAAAAGTGTTGCCTATAGTTCTACTTTAAGCACAAATTTCTGATAATTTTATGGAGAGGACTAAGAATATATAACCATGCCAATTGTGCAGCAGAAAACATATAGCACAGTGAGTAAAATTTGTGGTCCAGGATGATATGACAGTCAAAATTATAAGCTCTCCTCCCCCCACAGTTGCGGGATGCTAGCCACCCACGTACGGGAAGCAGTGCGGCCGCTTTATGGGGGCACTAGACTAATTTGTCTGTCAGCCCAGCCCACCCCATAAGACTGGCGCTACACTAACCGTGTAGCACAAGCTGGCGGGGACTCTTTCCGTGCTGCCCCCCCTGCAAAGTGCTGCACTAGGTCTGGGCCTTGTCGACCTAGGCCAGGGTACAGCCTTGCAGAGATTGTTGATCCACGCAATATTCAATTGCCTTAGAGAATCATAAAGAAGTTTATTTTCCTCTGTTGGAGCAAATTGGATCATGCTTTATAAGGGTTTCTCAGTCTTTCTCTGGATTAACTGTTGGTACTGTTTATTGAGGTTTTCTATTTAGTCTCTATGCAACAAAGAGATGCGCCTTTCCTTTCAACAACTATTGAACCAACACTCTTTATTGGGTTCTTGGAGGGAACAGAACCCAGCCAGACGCCAACACACACACACTACTCCCACCCCCCACACACTCTTCTCCCATATAGATCATATTCTTATTAATGTTAGCACCTCCCCGCTTGTCCTGACCTCGACCATTGCACCTCGTTCTTGGTCTGACTATAATTCAGTGATCACCTCTTTCTCCTCACTAGTCCCTAGACCTAACCACTGAACCTGGACTATCAATGACAGCCTGTTAGTCAATCCAACCTATCGCCAAGACACTGAAAGCACCATTAAAGTCTACTTGGCTAACAACAACACACGAGATGTTTCCCCTTTAACTTTGTGGGAGACCCACAAACCTGTGATTAGAGGGGCAAGTATCAGCGGAGCATCGCATATCCGTAAGCAGAAACGTCTCCAACATAGGCGATTAGAAGAGGCCTTTTATGTAGCCTCTGCGGAGTTCCAAACCTTGCCAATTCAATTGAATAAAAGCTCTTATGAAAAATCATGCCTATAACTCGATCTCTTCCTGACAGAGTCGGCAGAAAAACACCTCCGCAGATCGCAACACACTCTTTATAATAAAGCAAACAATCCAGACACATTCCTAGCCCTAGCACTCTGGAAAGCTGACTATACCCCTAAGCCTACTCGTCTAAAGCTGTCTCCTACTCCAATTTACCCATTAAAATTCAATGAGAATTTCATAGACATCTTTCAACATTATATAAAGTTTCCACCGCTCTTGGATGACCTCCTCTCCTCTAGCCAACTTCCACCCCTCTCCTCAGCCCACTGAGAAACCTTAGAAAGACCAGTGACTACGGAAGAAATTATATTAGCTATCAAAAACCACGCAAATGACCAGGCCCAGATGGATTCTCGGCAACTTCCTACAAGAAATTTGCTGCCCTCCTTACCACTCATTTATTAGAGGCATACAGCTCACTTCTCTTGGGCCATGCCTTCTTCATGATCCCTAAATACAACACTAATGACACAACTTGGTCCAACTACAGGTCGATATCCATACTCACCTTAGACATCAAGCTCCTGGCTAAAGTGCTTGCATCGTGACTTAACTTGTTCATTGGCACTTTTATTCACAAAGACCAAACAGGAATCCTCCCCTCCCGCCAAGCTGGAGACAATATCAGACGAGCTACACTTCTAGCCTATACCACCCGCACCTGCCACATACACAAAACATCTTGGCCATACCTCCACTTCATCCTACAGCGCTGGGGGTTTGGCTCACACTTTTTATAATAGGTCTTGGCCCTATACCAAAACCCCAAAGCATATGTATCCTACTCCGGGTTTCGCTCAGACCCTTTCCCCATTGAACGCAGCACTCGCCAAGGTTGTCATCTTTTCCTACTCCATTTCGCCCTAGTGATTGAACCTCTTGCCCTTCTAATCCACTCCAACCCAAATATCCAAGGCCTGGAACTAGGCGGACATTAGCATAAACTATGCTTATTCGCTGATGATGTCCCTATCTTCCTTACCTCTCCCTTAATTTCCTTCCAAAACCTACTAATCATACTCTTTCACTTTGGACAATTATCTGGTCAACCCGCAAAAATCGACAGCCCTAAACATTTGTCTCCCTCCAGCCCTACAGCCCCATCTTAGCGCAATTCTCCCATTCCCTTGGGCCACCTCACATATTACATATTTAGGTGTCAAATTTATGGCTAACGCCTCCAATCTATTTTCAGTCAACTACCCACCCATGGTGTTGCACCTCTACTCTCTTATATCGAAATGGTCACCCCTACCCTTAGCCTGGTTGGGCAGAATAACAGCGCTAAAGATGTCCATTCTCCCAAAGATCCTCCACCTCTTCCGAATACTACCAATACGGGTCCCTACTTCCTGTGTATTCCACAGCGAAAAACCTTATATACTTCATATGGGGGAAGATCAAACCTCGCCTACCTCAACCAATTCTTTACTCTCCCCATATAAGAGGAGGTCTTATGCCGTGTACACACGCCCAGACTTTGACAGGAAAGGTCAGACGGAACAAATTCGTCTGACAATTTGATCATGTGTGGGCTTCATGGGACCTTTGCTGTCGACAAATCAGACAGCTCACCTTTTTTTACAAATGGTACAGTTATACCTTTTCCATTATTATGTGAACTTCATAACCTTCCTTCATCAGAAATTTTTAGTTACTTACAAATCAAGCACTTCTTCTCCTACACACCACCTGACTCTTCTTCCTTCCACTTCACCACATTCGAGCAGGCTTGCATGAAGGATCTCCACAGACGTGGTCTCATCTCAAAACTCTATGCCCTTCTCCTAACACACTTAACCTCCTCCCCACTGGCATACACAAGCTAGTGGGAAAGTGACCTCAACCTAACTCTTGATCCAGCTGATTGGGCACATATATGGCAAGTGACTAAATTGTAGCCTGAGAGACCAACTACAAAGTGCTCACAGATGATATCTGGTCCCTGCCAGGATTGCCAAATTCTCCCCCAATACTACCCACATTGCTTTCGAGGCTGCACCACAGCAGACACACATGTACACATTTGGTAGGAATGCCCCACGGTGAAAGCATTCTGGACCAAAGTATTCTAGGTACTTTCTACCGTATTGGAGACACCAATACCACTTGACCCCACAATAGCTCTCCTGAACAACAAACCCTTGACTGTAACCCACTGCCAATTCAAAGTCCTCCTATTCATTACCACTGCAGCCAAGCAGACCATTGCTAAAGCCTGGAAACCCTAATTTCTATGCATCTTAGCAATGAATAACAGAATCATTCAAGCAATGGTCCACGCCAAGATTGAGGCAGGCCTCCTGGAAAAAGTTTCCGCCTATGAAAAACTATAGAGACCGCGGATTACTCACTTCCTGCCCCCTGACTTTCATGACTCACTTCTATTGCCATGAACTTCAGGTTACATACAGATCCTGGTCCTCTCTAGGGACCCCTATTCCTTTTGACCTTCCCCTTCTCTCCTTTCCCCTTCCTTACCCCAATTAACTTTTTACAACTACCTCTACAGCCTAGTTTTCATTCAATTATGAGGGGTTTACCCTCTTTACCAAATGTGTTACATAGCACTACCTGACCACAACTAATTACTGCTTTTTGGCCTTTAACTAAGTTATGTTAAGCTATTATGCTGTTCATATAACAGGTTCTCCAAATTTTCCTGATGTATGGCAATGTACATTGAAATATGCTTAATAAATCTTTTGAGCAAGAAATAAATTACTGCTTTAGTCTAATGAGTTTGATCTCCTCAGATCTTCCCGGATCTTCTCCTGGCAATCTGCAGGACCCTGTAGCATTGTTTTGAACCAAGTCCATTTCATGTGAAAGCCAAACACTGTCATCTATTTGACTGGACCTTGTACTGAACTTTACTGGTATGTGTGTTCTCCATTTATTCTCTATGGGTTTACAATTTTAGAGAACATTGTGGGCATTGCTGCGAGTGAATTGATATCTTTGGTTTTTTTTTGTATTACTAGTTGAGATATACTGAAAAATCATTAGTGCTGCTGTGTCCAGATGTGCTAAATCCATTAATGTAAGCATGCTATTGAAAGTTTGTACTATAACTTACTTTAAGATCTGGTCTTCTTATAGCTCTATTTACTGTGGAGTTTTCATCAGACATGACAGAACATGGCGACCCACTCAGCCAATCTTTAAATTCATCTAACTTGATCCAGCGTACTTTCTTCCTAGTGTATTTCTTCCTTTCATCCTAGATAAAATGGCGGATATTCAGATGGGGGGAAATGTCTGGTAATACTGCTTCCAACAATAGAAAGCAGTGAGATTATATCTAGTTGGTGTATATAAACAACATTTGCAGTTAAAAGCTCATAATGGATTGCAGTTCTATATAACTGGACCATCTAATAGAAAAGTTACTTACAGTTGTTCTAAGTAAAACCACATTGGCTTTCTCCAAAGAAGATGGAACACAGTTTGCCCATACGCTCCACTCTGGCTTCCAATAAAAGAGCAAGAGAAGGATCCCTCCTGACACGCAGTAACCAATCACACACAGGATAATCCAAAGGATGCTTACTCTATAGCCAAATATTTCCTATTGTCAAAACACAGAACACAGAAAGATTTTATTCATAAAAATAATTGAATCAGAAATAACAAAACAAAAGAAATATGTAACTGCGTCAATCAGTATCTGTATACATTTTATACAAACGTGGATAAAAATCAGCTCGTTGCTAATTGTTCTGACAATTTTAAATAATAACGCCTGTGTTTTCTGTGGTAAAATTTCTCTAGTTTGTTGAAGCTGTCTCAGGTTTAGAGGCTTTTAGATGAAACTCAGAAACTTCTCAAGATCTCAAATGCAAGGCAAGTCCTTGGTTTCACTTTGTTACCTGACTTTCCCTTACTTCATAACTAAGTCTACTCAACTGTCATTACCCTGTCTAATGTATGTGCCTTTACTGGCCATTGAGGCAGTTCCAGAGAGGAGTAGAATGACAGTTGGCAGGGCTTAGTGGTGGTCAGCAAAAGCCAGGTCTCACGGACAGTGAAAGAAAAATTGAAATGGGAACAGAAGAGGTTTTTCTGTTAAAAGCTTCCCTCCATATAAGTCATTGACAATGCAAAAGCAACTTGCAGCAGTTTGCTGCAGGACAGAAGAAGGCCAATTGCAAATCAACTGTAAATTCAAATGGAAAGAAACCACTGCATTAAAAGTTTAGCTCCATGAGCTTTTAGCCTTTATGTGCTAGCAAGCGTCCCATATTAGCTCTCGTCAAGTTCTCGTCTGTCATAAAAATCCTACCAGTCAGCAGTTTTTTTTATTTTTTAGGTGTAATTCCCCTTTAATGCACCTGCTAATGAACTCAGGTGGAACCCAGAAGCATCTGAAATGCAAACTGAATGTACAGTATGTTTAGTGGTACTAAACCTACCAATGTAACTGTTTGCCAAAACAGTGACGGTCACGGCATGCCTTGGCTGATCCTTGGCTATAAAGGATATGAGTATTTGGTTCCACTTTAATGCATGTTGTATTTGTCCATCTACACAAGTCCTAAGCCATCTTGTGGGGCTGGGCAGGACTTCATTTATTAAAAGTTTAAAAAGAGCACAGGTAGAAGCCGTGCCAAAAGCTGACAGTGCATATCATTGATTTATAAATACAGTTCATATTATGGGCATGATGCTTTTGCAGTGTGGAGGGTATAATTAAATTGCCTTTATTCTAAATTAATTACCACCTATACCTAAATAACACCTACTGTGTCTCCTTCTGGCAAACATAGTTTGGCCTGACAATTGTCAGAAAAGCAAATACACACACCCAGGGCTGAAAGCGTTATAAAACCCAAAAGCAGACATTTATTATATTGCAGCTTACATATTTTTAGATGTGATGGCTGCATTCATTTTCATTTTTGGTTTTGGGATTACTACTGCTTAAATTATCCATTAGACACATTAAGCCTGTGCCTGCAGACAGCACAAAGTAAAAGGTGACTTGTCTCTATATGTCCAATTTTTCTCTCATCATCAGCAGGCACACAATCATTTCATATATGCTTATATACTGGTACATATTTTCTGAATTGGGCAGAGTCAGATCAATACAATAGCAAAATAATCTGTGTATAGGAGATAGATGCCATGAACTGGGTCAATAAATGTTTTTGGATTTATATTTCTCATATCTTACCACAGCAGTTGTGAAGAAGTCCAAAAGGAATTGGCCACAAATGTTACTATTTGATACAATATATTGAGCTAAGTAGGTTTTCTATAGAATTCTGAAAGTAGGTGAAAAACATAAGATTCAACTCATTCCAATGTAAACAAGGTTTATGAAATGTTGATTTGTTTGCTAAACCTAGCCAAATTTCAAAGCTAGCAAAACATGGTTCAGTCAGATTATACAAACTCATATCTCCCAAATTTCTGAAATGGGAATGAGGGACACCTATTAGCAAAAGTATATAGGCATAGGACTAGGGATGAGCCGAACACCCCCCGGTTCGGTTCGCACCAGAACTTTCGAACGGACCCCAAATTCGTACGAACTTTAGAACCCCATTGAAGTCTATGGGACTCGAACGTTCGAAATTAAAAGTGCTAATTTTAACAGCTAATATGCAAGATACTGTCCTAAAAAGGGTTTGGGGACCTGGCTCCTGCCCCAGGGGACATGGGTCAATGCCTAAAATGTTTTTAAAAATGGCCGTTTTGGCGGGAGCACTGATTTTAATGACGATTAAAGTGAAAAAAAAAAGTGAAATATTCCTTTAAATATGGTGCCTGGGGGGTGTCTGTAGTATGCCTGTGAAGTGCCACGTGTTTCCCGTGTTTAGAACAGTCCCTGCACAAAATGACATTAAACGGAAATAACACCATTTAAAACTGCATGCGGTTTTAATGTTATATCTGGTTCCTGCAATATGGTTGAAAATCATTGAGAAAAATGGCATGGGTAGCCCTCCCTGCCTATTACCAGCACCTTTGGGTCTTGTACGCATATTAAGGGGAACCCAGTACCCATATTAAAAAAAGGAAATGCGTGTGGCCCCCAGGCCCTATATACTCAGAACAGCAGTATACAGGCGGTGCAAACAAGACAGGGACTGTGTAGGTTTGTTGTGTTAAGTTGAATCTGTTTGCAATTTTCAACTGGTACATTTTTTTATTTCAATACATTTTTATTAATTTTTAAAGGATATACAAAGGTGAGTGGTACAGGACATGTTGACTTTTACAATTGTAATTAACAGTCAATGTAATAGAGGGAGGGAAGAGGGGAGAGGGAGAGAAAGGGTGAGAAAAAAAAAAAAAAAACGGGTAAGTAGGTGGTTACATAAACAATAATGCAAATACTGGTTACTACACAGGATATATATTATCAGGGTTAAGATCTAGTTCACAGAATTCTTATATTTGTTGGTCCAAATTTTCCATCGCTTATCAAATAGATCACACTTCAATGCATTTATGGCAAGAGCACGCTCTATAGTGTGGTGTTGGTTCACTCTTCTAATCAGGTCAGAGATGTTTACCGTCATGGCAGTTTTCCAATGTTGTAATATCATGGATCTAGCAGAAAGAAGGATGTTGGAAATAACAATCCGCATATCATGCGGAAATTATTCAATACCCATATGTAAAATTCCTAGGGATGGATTGGGGCGAGTGACAATACCCGTGAGTGATGTTATAAGTTGAAAAACTTGATTCCAGTAACTAACCAAGTTGGGACACTCCCAAAACATGTGCAGTAGATGTCCTAGTTGTCCACAATTCCTCCAACATGTATTTTGGGCAGATGGAAAAAATGTTGCCAGTCTACACGGTGTGTATTGCCACCTGTTAATTATTCTAATAGTCATAGCCCAATGATTAATAGAACGGGAGGCTTTTTGGATTTCTCGAAATGTGGTTGTCCACTGATCATCTGTAAATGATTTCCCTAAATCTGTCTCCTATTTAGCAATCGATTTTGTTTTCACAAAAGATTGTTTAGCATGTAGAAGGGAGTAAAAAAGCGAAATGCCTTTCCTGGCGGGGCGTTCTCAAGTTAAGAAGTTTCACGCACTGGATGGCATTGTTATAGTAGGGGGAGGGTTACGTTTTAGAAAATGTGCCACTTGGATACATGTAAACTGGTACTTATTGGGGAGATTGTATTGAGCCATAATCTGTGTGCTGGAAAGAGCTGTACCATTAGACAATAGGTCTTGGATGGTATGTATACCGTGGTTGGGGAACTGTTTTAGGGACAGCATAGGGATTTTATGCTCGAGTAGGCTAAGCGGAAATTTGTATTCCACAGCATTTTGAGAGTTATGGGTATGATGTATGAAGAACCTCCATGCTTGTAGGGAGGCTATAAGGGTAGGAGCCATGGAATGGAGAGCCCAGGGTTTCCAGACATCACTCGCGAGTAATGCCACTAAATCTGGTATTGGGGCTATATGCCTTTCCAGCTCAACCCAAGGTGGTGAATCTATAGTTTTAAACCAGTGTTGGAGTTGGTCCAGTCTAGATGCCCATAAATAATCAGAAACATCAATCAGTGATACTCCACCTACCCGGTTATGCGGGATCAGGTTGCTGGGAGAGCAGCGAGCTTTTTTACCATTCCATATGAATTTCCACAGAGTAGTAGACAAGGTTTTAAGGAAATGGGTTGGGATAGGTATAGGTATGGATCTGAACATATACAATATGAGAGGGAGAACTAACATCTTACATGCTGCCAGTCTGCCCATCCAGGATAGTTCGGTCTTGGCTATACATTTGAGTGTTTCATCTATCTTTAGAAGCAATGACTTAATATTGACGGAGACTAGAGTTTTCGTGGAATTAGTAATTGTTATACCTAAGTAGGGTATGCCATCTTCTTTCCATACATATGGAAGAGTGGTCTGAAGTTGGAGTTTGATACGTTTGTCAATTCCGAAATCTAGAATCAATGATTTGGCGAAGTTAACTTTATAGTACGAAATCTCACCAAAGTTTTTTAAAGTTTCATGGACTAAGGGGAGAGATCTGGTCGGGTTTGTCAGCATCAGTACAACGTCATCGGCAAACAGGTTAATAACGTGGTTACGAGATCCTAACATGTGTCCAGCAATATCGGCCTGGGATCTAATGGCCTCCGCCAGGGGCTCTATCATAAGGTTAAAAATGGTTGGAGATAATGGACACCCCTGACGAGTACCATTAGAAATAGGGAATGGTGTAGAAAGCATTCCAGCTGTTAAGACTTGGGCGGATGGATTGGAATATAAAGCCAGCATTGCGTTAGAGATAAAACCTTGAAAGCCAAATTTTTGTAGAACTTCCTTCATATAACACCACTCCACCCTATCAAACGCCTTCTCTGCGTCTATGGAGAGCAGCAGAGAAGGAGTTTTAGTTAAATTAGCATAATGAACAATGTCAATAATTCGTCTTGTAGCATCAGAAGTTTGTCTCCCCCTGATGAAGCCCATCTGGTCGCTTTTAATTAAAGAAGGCATAAACTCTGATAGTCTAAGGGCGATAAGTTTGGCGTAGATCTTTATATCTGTGTTCAGGAGAGAAATAGGTCTAAAATTACTAGGGGTAGTTGGATCTTTACCAGGTTTGGGTATAGTGGTCACGTATGCTTTTAACATTTCATTTGGAAAGGATGCTAAGTGTGCTGCCTGTGTGAACATCTTTTGGAGATATGTGGAAAGAATAGTGGAAAAGGTTTTAAAATATTCATTATTTAGTCCATCAGGACCTGGGGATTTCCCATGAGGGAGCGAAGTAATGACTGATGTTATTTCATGGTTTGTGAATGGTGAATTCAGCAATTCAAGCTGTGATTCGGAGAGTTTAGGGAGATCTAAATCTTTGAGAAAATGTTGTATTTTGGGAACAGTGGGTTGAGGAGTGTGGGGATCAGTGTTAAGGTTGTAAAGCTCACTATAATATTGTTCAAAATGGTTTGCGATTTCTTGAGGATTGATTACTTTATGAAGGGATGTAGGGTGTATCAGATGGGAAATTCTAGTTTTGGTGCGTATTGCTCTAATTCTATTGGCAAGGTATTTACCTGCTCTATTCGCACAGGCATAGGTACGTAACTTCAAGCGTCTAAGGTAGAAATCATAGTTTTGGGCCAAGTGATCTCTCAATTTTTCTCTAAGAGAGGTTATTTGGGTAGTTCGCTGGTGAGAGGGAGATGCTTTGTTGAGGGTTTCTAAATTGTGGATATCAGAAGTAATGGAGTCTATGGTTGCAGTATACTTTTTTTTAGCTCTAGCTCCTAGCTGGATAAGGATGCCTCTAATAAACGCTTTGTGGGTGTTCCAGAGTGTGAAGGGACTCTCTACTGAATGTTCATTTTGTTGGAAATATGTTTTAAGGTTTTGAGAAATCAGTTCTTTGGTATCGGGGTCCTGTAGTAATCTAACACTGCAGCGCCAGATGGGTGAAGAGGGAGAGACACCCTTCTCATGAATAGAAAGTGATATGGCAGAATGGTCAGACCACGTAATATCATGTATCTCAGAGGATGAAGCATTTTGTAAGGTCCATTGATCCAACAAAAAAAAGTCTATTCTGGAATAAGACCCATGTACATGGGAGAAGAAGGTAAAGTCTTTCTCGTTGCCATGTGTGCATCGCCAGACGTCGTACAGTTTTTCAGAGTGCAGGATCGTATTTAGGCAGGTGTTGTTGTTGCGTTTAGCATTAGAAGTGTCAAGTTGTGGGTCGACAATGAGGTTAAAATCACCACAAAGAATGAGACTACCGTATTGGATAGGTTGTATTTTACGGAGTAGTCTATTTAAAAACCTAATCGGTCGGGTGTTTGGAGCATATAAAGATACAATGGTGTACGGTTTAGAATTAATATTACACTGAAGAATAATATAGCGACCATTGTCGGCTGTGATGGATTTCTTGAGATGGAAAGAGACCGTGTCACGAATGGCAAGAAGGACACCTCCGCTTTTTTTATTCGGGTTATTTGCCAGGAATATATGTGGGTAGTTTTTATGTGTACATTTAGGATGGTTGTCCTGTTGAAAATGAGTTTCCTGTACACATAAAATATCCGCTTTTAGTTTCTGAGCTTCTGTCCACAACGAGTAGCGTTTCACAGGGTGGTTGAGGCCTTTGGCATTAATGGAAACAAAGGTAATGGTCATTTTTCAGGTAAGAAAAAAAGATGTGTAAGCGTACTCACAGAATCCTTCGAGAATTATTAGAGTCATCTCCAGGAGATTGACAGAAGAGATGCCGCTATGGTATTTAGAGATGTAGTAGAACAGGGGATGAAGAGTCCATCACGTGCAGGTCCAGTACTAATGGAACAAAGGGTGTAACCACAAAAATAAACAATAACACATAGAACAATAAAAATAGAATCATATAAGCGATCCATATGCAAACAAAGCTGCAAAAATGACAAATGTCAGGGGTAAGAACAAGGAAGGATGAAGAAATCCTTGTGCCCAGGGAGAGAACATATTTGTCAACGTTGTATGATTATTTACTGCCATCAGTGACATTTTTGGGGGCTCTTCTGTGTGAAACTACTTGCCACTCATCCGGAATAGGGCATAGCTGTGTTGCAGGCGGTTCCAGAGGGTTTTGTTGTGGAAGTATGCCCCATTGACGCAGGAGTGCGATACCTTCAGCTAAAGTAGTAACTGTGTGCGTGGTACCATCATGTGAGATGGACAATTTCGCTGGGTAACGCCATTTATGTGGTATATTGTGGTTACGTAAGGCCTTAGTGATGGTTGCTAAGTTTCGGCGCAATTGCAGAGTATGTCTTGATAGGTCAGGGAGGAGGATCAATTCAGCATATTGAGAAATGTTGTTGCCTCGAGAACGAAACGCAGTCATAATTTGCTCCTTGATATGATAGTAATGCATCTTGAGCAAAACATCCCGAGGGGTACCTTCAGGTAGAAATGCTGGCTTGGGGATTCTGTGAATCCTGTCAATGGTTAGTTCCTGAGGAGATAATGTGGGGATAATGGTGGAAAATAGCGTGTGTACATACTGCAGTAACTGGTTTGGAGGTATGGCTTCAGGAATACCTCTAATTTTAATATTGCATCTCCTAGAGCGGTCCTCAAGGTCAGCTACTTTACTCTTTAGCCATGTTATTTCTTCATCATGGGATTTGTGGGCCTCTACTAAAGTATTGAAAGAAGTTGTGCATTCCCCCATGTTACGTTCCATTTGGTCCACTCTATTACCTAGTGCTAATACTTCTCTATGGCAGTTAGTAATTTCTACAGTGAGGTCAGCTTGTATGGAGGCTTTGAGTGACATAAGCATCTCCTTAAGGACCGTATCTGAGACCGGTCGATCGGATGTGGGGTAGGCCGCAATCAAGTCGGATGCAGGTGGATGTATAGCGTGGCCTATGGGAGCGGATCCGCTTACCTCCATGGCCGTTCGGTTTACCTCAGGAGAAGATATCCGTTGCCTTTGTTTGGCTGGGCTTATAGTCGTGGGGCTATTCGTTCCCTAAGGGGGAATCGCTGAGGGAAGTCGTTCGGAGGTGAGATTGTTGCGAGGCCTGCTCTTGAGTTTCAGTCACGCACGAACCGGCGCCATTTTGTGAGATTCCGTGCGCCTTGAAAAGGTTCGGAAGTTTCCGCGGCGGTTGCTGACTTTTTCTATTTTTTGGCATCTTCGGTAGAAGCGAAGGTGTCTACCCTGCGTTATGGATAGGTTTTTGTGGAAATATGTCACCAATGGAGTCGTTATAAAGTCGTTCTCTCCGGTGGCCGAACGGAGCTCTCAGCTCAAGCGTCCATCTTAGCGCTCGGTCGCCACGCCCCCCCAACTGGTACATTTTTAAAGTGTAGCTCCAGTCAAAAAAACTATTTTTAAGCTTTATGGAAAACATAGGGAAGGGTTATCACCCCTGTATAATTTGTTTTGTCGTCCATATTTTTTCATCTCACTTGCTGTTGTCTCCTTCCGTTTGCAATTAGGAGATGTTTGTAAGTTGGATGTTTGAAAGTAGGGGCCTGCCCTATATGCTCTGCAGAAATGGCGGAACAAGGTGTTGGTTTTGCCACAACATTGTAAGCCCTGAAAGTGACTCTTGGTGGGCGCTGGAGCGCCCTGCTGTGAACGATTATATCAAGAATTGTAATTACATGCCATTGTTGAACAGTGGTAGAAAAATTGACCTTTGGTGGTTGTGGTGCTGGTGCCACAACACTATAAGTCCTCACAGTTACTCTGGGTGGGCACAGGAACGGGCCCTCCTGTGAAATATTATATCAAGAATTGTAATTACATGTCCCTGTTAAACAGGGGCAGAAAAATTGGGCCTTAGGCACTGGTGCTGGTGCCACCACACTGCAACCTCTCCCATATACTCTAGTTTTATTGCAGGAATTAGCCCTGCTGCAAAGCATTGTATCAAAAATTGTAATTAAACGCCCCTGTTGAACGGGGGCAGAAAAATTGGGCCTTAGGCACTGGTGCTGGTGCCACCACACTGCAACCTCTCCCATATACTCTAGTTTTATTGCAGGAATTAGCCCTGCTGCAAAGCATTGCATCAAAAATTGTAATTAAACGCCCCTGTTGAACGGGGGCAGAAAAATTGGGCCTTAGGCACTGGTGCTGGTGCCACCACACTGCAACCTCTCCCATATACTCTAGTTTTATTGCAGGAATTAGCCCTGCTGCAAAGCATTGCATCAAAAATTGTAATTAAACGCCCCTGTTAAACAGGGGCAGAAAAATTGGGCCTTAGGCACTGGTGCTGGTGCCACCACACTGCAACCTCTCCCATATACTCTTGTTTTATTGCAGGAATTAGCCCTGCTGCAAAGCATTGCATCAAAAATTGTAATTAAACGCCCCCCGGTTGAACAGGGGCAGAAAAATTGGGCCTTAGGCACTGGTGCCACCACACTGCAACCTCTCCCATATACTCTAGTTTTATTGCAGGAATTAGCCCTGCTGCAAAGCATTGCATCAAAAATTGTAATTAAACGCCCCTGTTAAACAGGGGCAGAAAAATTGGGCCTTAGGCGCTGGTGCTGGTGCCACCACACTGCAACCTCTCCCATATACTCTTGTTTGATTGCAGGAATTAGCCCTGCTGCAAAGCATTGCATTAAAAATTGTAATTAAACGCCCCCCGGTTGAACAGGGGCAGAAAAATTGGGCCTTAGGCACTGGTGCTGGTGCCACCACACTGCAACCTCTCCCATATACTCTAGTTTTATTGCAGGAATTAGCCCTGCTGCAAAGCATTGCATCAAAAATTGTAATTAAACGCCCCTGTTAAACAGGGGCAGAAAAATTGGGCCTTAGGCGCTGGTGCTGGTGCCACCACACTGCAACCTCTCCCATATACTCTTGTTTGATTGCAGGAATTAGCCCTGTTGCAAAGCATTGCATCAAAAATTGTAATTAAACGCCCCTGTTGAACAGGGGCAGAAAAATTGGGCTTTAGGCACTGGTGCTGGTGCCACCACACTGCAACCTCTCCCATATACTCTAGTTTTATTGCAGGAATTAGCCCTGCTGCAAAGCATTGCATCAAAAATTGTAATTAAACGCCCCTGTTAAACAGGGGCAGAAAAATTGGGCCTTAGGCACTGGTGCTGGTGCCACCACACTGCAACCTCTCCCATATACTCTTGTTTTATTGCAGGAATTAGCCCTGCTGCAAAGCATTGCATCAAAAATTGTAATTAAACGCCCCCCGGTTGAACAGGGGCAGAAAAATTGGGCCTTAGGCACTGGTGCCACCACACTGCAACCTCTCCCATATACTCTAGTTTTATTGCAGGAATTAGCCCTGCTGCAAAGCATTGCATCAAAAATTGTAATTAAACGCCCCTGTTAAACAGGGGCAGAAAAATTGGGCCTTAGGCGCTGGTGCTGGTGCCACCACACTGCAACCTCTCCCATATACTCTTGTTTGATTGCAGGAATTAGCCCTGCTGCAAAGCATTGCATTAAAAATTGTAATTAAACGCCCCCCGGTTGAACAGGGGCAGAAAAATTGGGCCTTAGGCACTGGTGCTGGTGCCACCACACTGCAACCTCTCCCATATACTCTAGTTTTATTGCAGGAATTAGCCCTGCTGCAAAGCATTGCATCAAAAATTGTAATTAAACGCCCCTGTTAAACAGGGGCAGAAAAATTGGGCCTTAGGCGCTGGTGCTGGTGCCACCACACTGCAACCTCTCCCATATACTCTTGTTTGATTGCAGGAATTAGCCCTGTTGCAAAGCATTGCATCAAAAATTGTAATTAAACGCCCCTGTTGAACAGGGGCAGAAAAATTGGGCTTTAGGCACTGGTGCTGGTGCCACCACACTGCAACCTCTCCCATATACTCTAGTTTTATTGCAGGAATTAGCCCTGCTGCAAAGTATTGCATCAAAAATTGTAATTAAATGCCCCTGTTAAACAGGGGTAGAAAAATTGGGCCTTAGGCACTGGTGCTGGTGCCACCACACTGCAACCTCTCCCATATACTCTTGTTTTATTGCAGGAATTAGCCCTGCTGCAAAGCATTGCATCAAAAATTGTAATTAAACGCCCCCCGGTTGAACAGAGGCAGAAAAATTGGGCCTTAGACACTGGTGCTGGTGCCACCACACTGCTACCTCTCCCATATACTCTAGTTTTATTGCAGGAATTAGCCCTGCTGCAAAGCATTGCATCAAAAATTGTAATTAAACGCCCCCCGGTTGAACAGAGGCAGAAAAATTGGGCCTTAGACACTGGTGCCACCACACTGCTACCTCTCCCATATACTCTAGTTTTATTGCAGGAATTAGCCCTGCTGCAAAGCATTGCATCAAAAATTGTAATTAAACGCCCCTGTTAAACAGGGGCAGAAAAATTGGGCCTTAGGCACTGGTGCTGGTGCCACCACACTGCAACCTCTCCCATATATTCTAGTTTTATTGCAGGAATTAGCCCTGCTGCAAAGCATTGCATCAAAAATTGTAATTAAACGCCCCTGTTAAACAGGGGCAGAAAAATTGGGCCTTAGGCACTGGTGCTGGTGCCACCACACTGCAACCTCTCCCATATACTCTAGTTTTATTGCAGGAATTAGCCCTGCTGCAAAGCATTGCATCAAAAATTGTAATTAAATGCCCCTGTTAGTGATGGCCGAACGGTTCGCCCGGCGGTCGTTTCGCGGCGAATTTCCGACTTTCGCCGTCCGCGGGTTCGAACGCCTTTTTCCGTCGTTCGCCCCGGCGGACTTACGTGTTTAATGTATACAAGAACTTTAACCTTTCGTGACACGTTTATCATGTGTTACAGGACAACCAATTGAGACATGACAGCTCATGGACACTTGGACATTCCCCCTAACCTATAAATACACCCGATCCGGTGGCCATTTTACATTCTTTCTTCTGTCACTGTAGGGAAAGGATCCTGTGTGGAGTAGGGACAGAGAAAACGCTAGCTATTTGGTACACAAAAGTTCTTTTCAGGACTGGTATAGGTGTTAGGTCAGCAGCCTGAGTTTCTTTTGTCAGTTTAGATAAAGGGACAGAGCGCTGTATGCTGCTATTTTAGGGACAGCTCAGCCAGATTAGTCTTTCTTCATCATCATCATCATCATCATCATTAGCTGTTACTATCAGGTCCACAAAAGAGCTGTTCCAGCTAATCGTTCCAGCCTACTCTTTTTTGCCAATTTGTATAGGGACAGGCAGGAAGCAGTGTGTCAGGCAGTGAGGATAATTTTAAAGACTTGCTGTTACTATTAGTTCCACAAAGGTTCTTTTCAGGACTGGTATCAGTGGTACGGTAATAGGCTTGTACACGTATAATATTCTTTCTTCCAAATATAGAAAGAATATTATACTTGACTGCTGCCCTTCTGCTGCAGTCTGCTAATCATTCACAACTCACTTGTTCCACAAAGCTCTTTATCAGGACTGGTAACTTGGTCTGTCTAGGGTGCTACGGTACATAGGCTTGGGTGCGGTACAGTCTGCTGTTCTGTAAGGACCGCTATCGGTCCACAATAGATAGGGTTGCCGTGCACTACTGCTGACCGCTGCCCTATACTGCAGCAGTCCTTCAGCGGTATAGGGACTGACGCACAGTCTGCTAAACACTAATACACAACCTGCTTGGTCCACAAAAGTTCTTATAAGGACTGGTAACTTGGTATAGGGTGCTACGGTACATAGGCCTGAGTGCGTTACAGTCTGCTGTTCTGTAAGGACCGCTATCGGTCCACAATACATAGGGTTGCCGTGCACTACTGCTGACCGCTGCCCTATACTGCAGCAGTCCTTCATTGGTATAGGGACTGACGTACAGTCTGCTAATCACTAACACACAACCTGCTTGGTCCACAAAAGTTCTTATAAGGACTGGTAACTTGGTATAGGGTGCTACGGTACATAGGCCTGAGTGCAGTACAGTCTGCTGTTCTGTAAGGACCGCTATCGGTCCACAATACATAGGGTTGCCGTGCACTACTGCTGACCGCTGCCCTATACTGCAGCAGTCCTTCAGCGGTATAGGGACTGACGCACAGTCTGCTAAACACTAATACACAACCTGCTTGGTCCACAAAAGTTCTTATAAGGACTGGTAACTTGGTATAGGGTGCTACGGTACATAGGCCTGAGTGCAGTACAGTCTGCTGTTCTGTAAGGACCGCTATCGGTCCACAATACATAGGGTTGCCGTGCACTACTGCTGACCGCTGCCCTATACTGCAGCAGTCCTTCATTGGTATAGGGACTGACGTACAGTCTGCTAATCACTAACACACAACCTGCTTGGTCCACAAAAGTTCTTATAAGGACTGGTAACTTGGTATAGGGTGCTACGGTACATAGGCCTGAGTGCAGTACAGTCTGCTGTTCTGTAAGGACCGCTATCGGTCCACAATACATAGGGTTGCCGTGCACTACTGCTGACCGCTGCCCTATACTGCAGCAGTCCTTCAGCGGTATAGGGACTGACGCACAGTCTGCTAAACACTAATACACAACCTGCTTGGTCCACAAAAGTTCTTATAAGGACTGGTAACTTGGTATAGGGTGCTACGGTACATAGGCCTGAGTGCAGTACAGTCTGCTGTTCTGTAAGGACCGCTATCGGTCCACAATACATAGGGTTGCCGTGCACTACTGCTGACCGCTGCCCTATACTGCAGCAGTCCTTCATTGGTATAGGGACTGACGTACAGTCTGCTAATCACTAACACACAACCTGCTTGGTCCACAAAAGTTCTTATAAGGACTGGTAACTTGGTATAGGGTGCTACGGTACATAGGCCTGAGTGCGTTACAGTCTGCTGTTCTGTAAGGACCGCTATCGGTCCACAATACATAGGGTTGCCGTGCACTACTGCTGACCGCTGCCCTATACTGCAGCAGTCCTTCATTGGTATAGGGACTGACGTACAGTCTGCTAATCACTAACACACAACCTGCTTGGTCCACAAAAGTTCTTATAAGGACTGGTAACTTGGTATAGGGTGCTACGGTACATAGGCCTGAGTGCGTTACAGTCTGCTGTTCTGTAAGGACCGCTATCGGTCCACAATACATAGGGTTGCCGTGCACTACTGCTGACCGCTGCCCTATACTGCAGCAGTCCTTCAGCGGTATAGGGACTGACGCACAGTCTGCTAAACACTAACACACAACCTGCTTGGTCCACAAAAGTTCTTATAAGGACTGGTAACTTGGTATAGGGTGCTACGGTACATAGGCCTGAGTGCAGTACAGTCTGCTGTTCTGTAAGGACCGCTATCGGTCCACAATACATAGGGTTGCCGTGCACTACTGCTGACCGCTGCCCTATACTGCAGCAGTCCTTCATTGGTATAGGGACTGACGTACAGTCTGCTAATCACTAACACACAACCTGCTTGGTCCACAAAAGTTCTTATAAGGACTGGTAACTTGGTATAGGGTGCTACGGTACATAGGCCTGAGTGCGTTACAGTCTGCTGTTCTGTAAGGACCGCTATCGGTCCACAATACATAGGGTTGCCGTGCACTACTGCTGACCGCTGCCCTATACTGCAGCAGTCCTTCATTGGTATAGGGACTGACGTACAGTCTGCTAATCACTAACACACAACCTGCTTGGTCCACAAAAGTTCTTATAAGGACTGGTAACTTGGTATAGGGTGCTACGGTACATAGGCCTGAGTGCAGTACAGTCTGCTGTTCTGTAAGGACCGCTATCGGTCCACAATACATAGGGTTGCCGTGCACTACTGCTGACCGCTGCCCTATACTGCAGCAGTCCTTCATTGGTATAGGGACTGACGTACAGTCTGCTAATCACTAACACACAACCTGCTTGGTCCACAAAAGTTCTTATAAGGACTGGTAACTTGGTATAGGGTGCTACGGTACATAGGCCTGAGTGCAGTACAGTCTGCTGTTCTGTAAGGACCGCTATCGGTCCACAATACATAGGGTTGCCGTGCACTACTGCTGACCGCTGCCCTATACTGCAGCAGTCCTTCAGCGGTATAGGGACTGACGCACAGTCTGCTAAACACTAATACACAACCTGCTTGGTCCACAAAAGTTCTTATAAGGACTGGTAACTTGGTATAGGGTGCTACGGTACATAGGCCTGAGTGCAGTACAGTCTGCTGTTCTGTAAGGACCGCTATCGGTCCACAATACATAGGGTTGCCGTGCACTACTGCTGACCGCTGCCCTATACTGCAGCAGTCCTTCATTGGTATAGGGACTGACGTACAGTCTGCTAATCACTAACACACAACCTGCTTGGTCCACAAAAGTTCTTATAAGGACTGGTAACTTGGTATAGGGTGCTACGGTACATAGGCCTGAGTGCGTTACAGTCTGCTGTTCTGTAAGGACCGCTATCGGTCCACAATACATAGGGTTGCCGTGCACTACTGCTGACCGCTGCCCTATACTGCAGCAGTCCTTCAGCGGTATAGGGACTGACGCACAGTCTGCTAAACACTAACACACAACCTGCTTGGTCCACAAAAGTTCTTATAAGGACTGGTAACTTGGTATAGGGTGCTACGGTACATAGGCCTGAGTGCAGTACAGTCTGCTGTTCTGTAAGGACCGCTATCGGTCCACAATACATAGGGTTGCCGTGCACTACTGCTGACCGCTGCCCTATACTGCAGCAGTCCTTCATTGGTATAGGGACTGACGTACAGTCTGCTAATCACTAACACACAACCTGCTTGGTCCACAAAAGTTTTTATAAGGACTGGTAACTTGGTATAGGGTGCTACGGTACATAGGCCTGAGTGCAGTACAGTCTGCTGTTCTGTAAGGACCGCTATCGGTCCACAATACATAGGGTTGCCGTGCACTACTGCTGACCGCTGCCCTATACTGCAGCAGTCCTTCATTGGTATAGGGACTGACGTACAGTCTGCTAATCACTAACACACAACCTGCTTGGTCCACAAAAGTTCTTATAAGGACTGGTAACTTGGTATAGGGTGCTACGGTACATAGGCCTGAGTGCGTTACAGTCTGCTGTTCTGTAAGGACCGCTATCGGTCCACAATACATAGGGTTGACGTGCACTACTGCTGACCGCTGCCCTATACTGCAGCAGTCCTTCAGCGGTATAGGGACTAAGAGTTTTGTCACAGGGTGATTTAAAAAATGACAGGCAGAGGAAGAGGCAGGCCCTTCCGCAGGGGTGGTAGGGGTAGGGCAGGAGCAACAGCCTTGAGCCAAAGTGGGAAGTTGCAGAAGGTGCGTTCAATTACTTTAAAGGACGCACCAGACTTGGTTGAGTGGCTCACTCAGCCTTATTCTTCTGCACCCTCCTCATCCTCTCGATCTGCACCCTCTTCTTCACTCTCTGCTATGTGCACCCCCAAAGACACTACCACCAACAACACCACCACCACCACATACCTTCCGCTTGAGTGCAAATGGGGGCCTTCATGCTCCAGTGTTTTAATAGGGACCCCCGTATAAAAAGCATGAGGGTCAAGGACCAGTACTGGGTGGCAACGTACTTAGATCCCCGGTACAAACACAAAATGGCGGAAATGTTACCGCCGTCGCAGAGGGCTGTCAGAATGCAGCACTTCCAGGCCTTGCTTCGAGAAATGCTGCATTCTGCTTTTGCGTGCGCTGGCAGAGGAGCAATTCCCACTCCCAGAGAAGGATTTGCGGGTACCAATCCAACAGCGCCTGCAAGAAGAGGCCGGTTTGAAGATGTGTTGGTGACTTCGGATATGAGGTCATTCTTTCAGCCGACCCATCGACAGGTGTCATCCGGATCCAGCATCAGGGAACGCCTAGACCGTCAGGTGTCCGACTACATTGGGTTAACGGCCGATGTGGACGCTCTGAGGAGTGATGAACCCCTAGACTACTGGGTGGGCAGGCTTGACCTCTGGCCAGAGCTTGCCCAATTTGCAATCGAACTGTTGGCTTGCCCCTCATCCAGTGTCCTGTCCGAAAGGACGTTCAGCGCAGCAGGGGGGATTGTGACCGATAAGCGTACTCGCCTAGCTCACCACAGTGTTAACTACCTCACATTTCTAAAAATGAATGAGGCATGGATCTCGGAGGAATTCAACACATGTGATCAGTAGACCATGTATATGTCTATAAACAATTTTTGGAATCAAGCACACAGACCTTCTTAATTCATTTGGCTCACTTCCCTGACCCAAAAAAGCACACCGTACTATATGCCCCTACCCTCCTCTTTGAAGAGGTTGAGCGGTGTCATATTTCTACTGGGGCTGCTTATTATGAGGGGTTCCCACCATCCCTGTGCTGTGCTGACTTCCTCCTGGGTGTTCTTATTATGAGGGGCTCCCACCATCCCTGTGCTGTGCTGACTTCCTCCTGGGGGTTCTTATTATGAGGGGCTCCCACCATCCCTGTGCTGTGCTGACTTCCTCCTGGGGGTTCTTATTATGAGGGGATCACACCATCCCTGTGCTGTGCTGACTTCCTCCTGGGGCTGCTTACGGTGCTGCTGTCAGCGCTGTATGTCACGGAGCTGCTGTCAGCGCTGTATGTCACGGAGCTGCTGTCAGCGCTGTATGTCACGGAGCTGCTGTCAGCGCTGTATGTCACGGAGCTGCTGTCAGCGCTGTATGTCACGGAGCTGCTGTCAGCGCTGTATGTCACGGAGCTGCTGTCAGCGCTGTATGTCACGGAGCTGCTGTCAGCGCTGTATGTCACGGAGCTGCTGTCAGCGCTGTATGTCACGGAGCTGCTGTCAGCGCTGTATGTCACGGTGCTGCTGTCAGCGCTGTATGTCACGGAGCTGCTGTCAGCGCTGTATGTCACGGAGCTGCTGTCAGTGCTGTATGTCACGGAGCTGCTGTCAGCGCTGTATGTCACGGAGCTGCTGTCAGCGCTGTATGTCACGGAGCTGCTGTCAGCGCTGTATGTCACGGTGCTGCTGTCAGCGCTGTATGTCACGGAGCTGCTGTCAGCGCTGTATGTCACGGAGCTGCTGTCAGTGCTGTATGTCACGGAGCTGCTGTCAGCGCTGTATGTCACGGAGCTGCTGTCAGCGCTGTATGTCACGGAGCTGCTGTCAGCGCTGTATGTCACGGTGCTGCTGTCAGCGCTGTATGTCACGGAGCTGCTGTCAGCGCTGTATGTCACGGAGCTGCTGTCAGCGCTGTATGTCACGGAGCTGCTGTCAGCGCTGTATGTCACGGAGCTGCTGTCAGCGCTGTATGTCACGGAGCTGCTGTCAGCGCTGTATGTCACGGTGCTGATGTCAGTGCTCTGTATTACGGTGCTGCTGTCAGTGCTCTGTATCTCCTGCACCCTCTTGTTTGCCTACCCTGGTCCCTGACCTTCCCTCTCCTCCATTGCCTTCATTAGCTCCATAGTCCTGAATTGTCAGAACAATTTCCCAAATAAAAAAAAAATGCTTGTAGTTATCGATCCCAAATTCACCTCATACATGTATTATGCTATTGTCCAGGTGGTGGGACTACGTGCTACCCCCTAATAATTACCCCGTGGCCGCAAATTCGACCTAAAGGTTTGCGAAATTCGCCTCCCATTGAAGTCAATGGAGCCCGCGGCGAACGGTCGTTTTCGCGAACGTTTGTGTCCGTTCGCGTTTCGCGTTCGCGAAACGTCCCGTCGGAAGTTCGTCCATCACTAGCCCCTGTTAAACAGGGGCAGAAAAATTGGGCCTTAGGCACTGGTGCTGGTGCCACCACACTGCAACCTCTCCCATATACTCTAGTTTTATTGCAGGAATTAGCCCTGCTGCAAAGCATTGCATCAAACATTGTAATTAAACGCCCCTGTCAAACAGGGGCAGAAAAATTGGGCTGATGGCATCACCCAGAGCCAGAAATGTTCTTCCAACATATCAGCGGAGGAGGAAGAGGATAGACAATCATCATAACAGGACAGTCACTCAGCATCAGCATAGGCAGTCTTGAAGGGATGTGATATTTCCGAAAAAATTATTCGGTTACATCAGCTTCAGGTGCTTGGTAGCTGTGGGTGATCCAAGACTGATTCATCTTGATGAAGGTCAGTCGATCAACTGATTCGGTGGACAGGCGCACCCTGTGATCGGTAACAAAGCCACCAGCAGCACTGAAGGTGCGTTCCGAAAGAACGCTGGATGCAGGACAGGCCAGTAGCTCAATTCCATACTGTTCAAGCTCTGGCCAGTGATCCATCCTCAAGACCCAGTAAGCCAGAGGATTTTCGGTGGGAAAGGTGTCCAAGTCTGACCTTGCCCCTAGGTATTCCTGCACCATGTAAATCAGACGCTTGAGATGGTTGCTGGAACCGATCATACCTTGGGGCTGCGGACTAAAAAATTGTCTGAAAGCATCAGTCAGACGGCCACCTTCTCCACCGCTCCTTCTGACCGATGCCTCAGCAACACATTGTCCAGGACCAGGAGTTTGTAACCTCCCAGTCTCTGGGAACGCCGCGTTGCACAGACCTTTCTGCAAGGCCTCCCGGAGATGTCTCATCCTCTGCTCCCTCTGCGATGGCAAGATAAGGTCGGCAACCTTACCCTTGTACCGTGGATCAAGGAGAGTGGCCAGCCAGTAATGGTCCCTCTCCTTGATCCGAAGAATACGAGGATCCTTCCGCAGGCTTTGCAGGATCAGGGAGGCCATGCAGTGTAGGTTAGCTGAGGCATTCGGTCCGGAGTCCTCTGGGTCACTAAGGACAACATGATCCACAGCTACCTCCTCCCAGCCACGTACAAGTCCACGTGTTTCTTGGGACTGTAAATCATCCCTACAAGACTGCTGCTGCTGCTGATGCTGAGTGCCAGCCTCCACCTCCATGCTGACACAATCATCCTCCTCCTCCTCTTCCTCCTCCTCATTCTCTTCCTGTGTGATGGGTGGCACAGCAGGAACACTGTCTGGATAAAGTGGGCCTTGAGAGCCAAGGAAGTCCTCCTCTTCCTGCCTCTGTTCTGCCTCAAGTGCCCTGTCCATTATTTCACGCAGTGTATGCTCCAAGAGGTGGACAAGAGGTACAGTGTCACTGATGCATGCACTGCCACTGCTCACCATCCTTGTGGCCTCCTCAAACGGTGACAGGACAGTGCATGCATCCCTGATCATGCCGCACTGGCGTGGTGAGAAAAAACCGAGCTCCCCTGACCCCGTGCTGGTGCCGTAGTCGCACAGGTACTCATTGATGGCCCTCTGCTGCATGTGCAGCCGCTGCAGCATGGCCAACGTTGAGTTCCACTTGGTGGGCATGTCACATATAAGGCGGTTCTTGGGCAGGTTCAACTCCTTTTGGAGCTCAGCCAGCCGAGCACAGGCATTAAATGAAATGCACACAGACTTTCCTGGCCTGCTTCTGGACATCCTGTAAGCCCGGGTACCTGCCCAAGAACCGCTGCACCACCAGGTTAAGGACGTGAGCTACACAGGGCACATGGGTCAGTTGTCCCTGTCGGAGGGCGGAGATGAGGTTGGTGCCATTGTCGCAAACCACCATTCCTGGCTTAAGCTGGCGTGGCGTCAACCACCTCTCGGCCTGCCCCTGCGGAGCTGAAAAAACATCCGCCCCAGTGTGGCTCCTGTCCCCCAAACAAACCAGCGCAAGCACGGCATGGCATCGTTTTGCCAGCGTACTTGCGTAGCCCCTGGAACGCCTACGGAGCACCGCTGGTTCTGAGGACAGAGCACTGGAAGAGGCCATGGAGGAAGAAGAAGAGGAGGGGGTGGAGGAGAGAGGTGTGTCACAACCAATAGTAGCATTTTGGAGGCGTGGTGGCGGAACAACCTCCAACACTACTGCACCTTGTCCTGCGCAGCTGCCAGAAGAGTGACCCAATGGGCCGTGAAAGACAGGTAACGTCCCTGTCCATGCCTGCTGGACCATGAGTCAGCGGTAATATGCACCTTACCGCTGACCGCCCTGTCCAGCGAGGCAAGGACATTGCCTTCCACATGCCGGTAGAGAGCCGGAATCGCCTTCCGTGAGAAAAAGTGGCGTTTGGGGACCTGCCACTGAGGAACCGCACATTGTACAAACTCACGGAAGGGGGCCGAGTCTACCAACTGAAAAGGCAGCAGTTGAAGTGCTAGCAATTTAGCCAAGCTAGCAGTCAACCGCTGGGAATGTGGATGGCTGGGAGTGAACTTCTATCGCCGGTCCAGCAGCTGGGGCAGGGACATTTGCCTGCTATAATCAGACGTGGGTGTACTGCTAGCAGAGAGAAGCACTTGGCTGTGACACACCTAATTCTACACCTTCATTCCTCTCAGAGCAGGTTTCAGAGAGGACTGAAGGTCTAGTGGGGTTGGAGATGCCAGCTGATGAGGAGCAAGGAGAGGTCCGCTTTGTTCTTTGGTGTGGGTCTTTGAGGTACGCTTGCCAACGAGCTGCATGGCAGGTCAACATATGTCTGGTCAAGCATGTGGTGCCCAAGCGGCTGATGTTTTGGCCACGCGAGATACGCTTGAGACATATGTTGCAAATAGCAGTGGTGCCATCTGATGCACTCGTCTCAAAAAAGGCCCACACCAAAGAACTTTTAGAATAACACGCAGAGGCAGCGCCCTGCACAGGCGGAGCTCTGCGGTGTGATTCAGTCGGTGTGCTGCCCCTAAGCTGTCCCCCGGAGGGCATCCTGCCTCGTTGGACATGTGCCTCCTCCTCTTCTCTCCTACCAGGCACCCACGTGGAGTCAGTGCCCTCATCATCCCCTCCCTCTTCATCGCTGTAGCAAACCTGGCAATATGCTGCAGCTTGTGGAACATGACTGCCAGATTGCTGTCCTTCTTGAGCATCCCCTCTCTCTGCATTCACGCTACTGCCTTCCTCTAGCTGAGTGTCATCATCAGAGGCTACAAAACACTGGGCATCGTCCTGGAGCATGTACCCAACACTGTGCTCAAAGAGTTCAGGAGACTCCTCAGGAGGATGTGGTGGGTCTAGGGAAGGAGTCACTGATGATGACATTGAGACGAGAGAAGACTATGCGTTGGCAGCTGCTTTGCTAGTACCCTGAGTCTGGGTGAGAGAGGATGAGGAGGATGAAGAGGGCTTGGTCTTCCACTCTACCAAGTCATTGGCATGTTGCGGTTCAACATGTCCAGCTGCCGAAAAGAAGGACAAGCGTGTCCCATGGCCACATGCTGATGACAATGCACCGCGTCCACGACCAGCACTGTTGTCTCTAGACACAGAGCCTGTCTGCCTCTCCTTGCTGGCCTTCCAGACATGGTAATGACCTGAAGGGAGTTGGGTAAAACAGCAGTGTAATGGAGTCACACAACACCCACTAAGCCCTGCAGATGGCTCTATTAGAGAACAGCAATAAACGGTAGATACAGGTGTATATTGTGCTGGAGTCACACAACACCCACTAACTCCTGCAGATGCCTTTATTATAGAACACCACAGATAAAGGGGTATACTGTAATTGAGTCACACAACACCCACTAAGCCCTGCAGATGGCTCTATTAGAGAACAGCAATAAAGGGTAGATACAGGTGTATATTGTGCTGGAGGCACAAAAAACCCACTAACTCCTGCAGATGCCTTTATTATAGAACACCAGAGATAAAAGGGTATATACAGATGTATACTGTGCTGTGCTGGAGGCACACACAACTTCCAATAACTCCTGCAGATGGCAAGTGGGCTCAAATAGAGAAGAGCTATGTAGGTGGATATAGCGGTGTGTACTGGGTACAGAGCACGCAGACAGCACACACAAGCTCCTAACACTACTGACTGCAAGCTCTATTATAAAAGATAGATCACTAGCTATATAGGTGAGGTGAATATAGCGGTGTATACTGCCGTCAGGGCAAGCAGACAACAACCACTACAGAAGAGCAAGATCGAAAATCGGCCGATAACGATCGGTGTGTACTGTGTTGAAGGTACACAGAACACCCACTAACTGCTTCAGACGCCAACACACTACACTAGGCCGCCGTGCTGGCGCCTTATATAGTGTGGGGCGTGTACTACACAGCCTGAGCTATGATTGGCCACAGGCATCCTGCCTGTGGCCAATCATGGCTCTCCTCGCTGCTGGCGCTGTGATTGGCCAAGCATGCGGGGTCACAGTGCATGCTTGGCCAATCATAAGCCAGCAATGCACTGCGATGACGCAGTGCATTGTGGGCCATGAGCGCCACACGAATTTGGCGCAAACGGCCCATAACGTTCGGAATTCGCCGAACGGGCGAACAGCCGATGTTCGAGTCGAACGTATGTTCGACTCGAACACGAAGCTCATCCCTACATAGGACACACTCCCTGCCACAAGGAGAATTTTACAAAAAAAGAGTGATTTTTTTTCCCCACTACTGTTCCTTTATATTGGCTTTTTTGGATTTACAAATGCCGTAAGTATTAATTGGATGAAAGATTTAGCACTGTAAAACACTTTTTGATAGTTAATTGGTACATTTTACATACAACTATATAGATCAGACCAAAATAAGGGACAAATGAGGAGGAAAGGGGAACAGAGGATTTTTTTCTTAATGAATGGGGGACAGACCCTCAAGTAATGACAAGGACACAGCTGTATAGCTGCTGATGGTGCTAATGTATATGACATGGTGGGAGACAACAGTCATAGGGACAATGTGTTTCTGAGGAGTGTGTAATATATATATATTATAATAATATATATAGAGAGAGAATTTGACAGATGAGGTAGATATTACTGCTAGGTAGCTTGAAAGTTCTGTGATAAAAATGTGAACATTTACACTTTCCACCATTGTTCACATTTGAGCTATGAGTTAAGGGTAGATTACTGAAATGTGGTATTGTGGCAACACAGTGTAGTTGTACATGCCGCATGCAAGAATCCTCCAGTGGCAGCAAATATGACACTAAATGCAGGCTTTTATTATGATATGTATGAATAGAACAAAGAATTCCACCTCATTCCAAATGTATGTAGCAGGGAGCTGGTTATCTTACCGGCAGTATCAGAAGACACTCTGAAACATTGTTGCAGTGAGACTGTTTCCCTCTAGTGCCAGCTACGTTTCTGTGTCATCACATCCTGACAGCAAAGTTTTTACCACCAGGGAGCAAAGCATACAGGGAATTGTAAACCCAGGGCTCAAGTGGCACATTGGTTTGAATTGCTGGGGAACTACAACTACCAGCCCACTGGGAGTAAAGAACGGGCTGCTGGGAGAGGATATATAAAGGCTTGTCTAGGCCTAGATCTCTCTCTTAGGACACCTATCCTGGATCTGCCAGGATTGGGTGAGAGGGCATTTGCCAATTTCTTGGAAACAAGGACACTGCACACAGATTTGTATGTTGTATAGACACTGTATACAGACATCATTGCTCTTAGTCACCTTTCTGACACCTGTAGTGCTACAGGACATAGGGCATTTAGATACATAGACACTGTATACAGACACCATTGTCCTTTCACCCTGCTGAGGAAGATCTTGTATTCTTTACTTCATAATCCAGGCCAGTTGTGTTGTTTGGCCATCCTATTCAGGAGTTTAAGTGCACAGATGAGAATGGCTAGCTGAAGAATCCAAAGCCTCATCTTCCTTCCAAGAGACCGTTGCCATATGGGCATGCACACACATGTTCAGGGCTCTGTATATGTAATGAGTGTGCGAGATAGTTTATCTGGGAAGTTAAGCCATTGAATATTGAACTAAGTACAGTGTTTGTAGATGGGCCTGTGGTGTTAGGGGACAGAAGAGAGAGGTCTGACATAACGAGGTTCAGTCGTCTGCTCTTCTTCTGCCTGGACTCATAGAGCCAAATTTGAGTAGAGGTAGCCAATCCAATATAAAGTGTCATATTGTGATTTATTTGCCATTTAAGTGTGCCTCTGCTCTTGGGGCTAGTCTCAGGTTTGGAATTTCCTGAAAGCAGCCTGAATATAGTGTTGTGCTCTTAATCTCTGTTATTGCTCTCCAGTTGATTACTTGAAAATAGGACAATAAAAAGTTGAGATGGGCTGAACTAGGGGTGGGCCAACATCCCAATAGTAGAGGAAAATAGCAAGGTTCCCCCTTGCGGGACTTTAGGGGCCCTGGTGGTTGTAAAACTATATATATATAATATGTAATTTGTATATGTTATTTATTTAGACAAATAGTAAAAATCAGTTGGCATAAAACAAGCGGAAGAAAGAATGTGGCTGTTTAAGTTACAAGTCAACATGGCACTAGTGACTGAACACTGCTGAGGGTCCTGGACCACCGTGATGCAGAGACGGAGTCCTGGAACCACAACCAGGGTGTTTCAGAATCTCTTCCTTCATCAGGAAAAAAAATTTAAATTCAGGGAAAAAAAAAATCAAACGTGGCATACTTACCTCCACTGTGCAGTTTGTTTTCTACAGAGTGGCCCTCGTCCTCCTCTTCTGGGGTCCCTCAGCTGCACTGGTGGCTTCTCCCCACACCAAGTGTCCACATTGGAGAAGCGCTCTCCTTGGTGGACACCCATGCGGGTACGCTCCCGAGTTCCGCTTCTGTGTCCATTCATACAGAATGCAGGACTTGGCCCCGCCCCCTGGTGCCATGTCATTGGATTTGATTGACAGCAGTGGGAGCCAATGGCTGCGCTGCTATCAATCAGGACACAAGACACCAGGTAGAGCTTGCAAAAGGATGATTTAAAATTCATTGATACTGTTTGGATAATAATGCACACTTTAAATAACAATTTATTATGTTTATACTACTCAGCAAATATAGCTTTTGAGTCAAAAAGTCCACGTGAGGAATCTTCAGTGGTATACAGTCAGTTCATGCATAAAGTGACTTAGTGCCAAGGGGGGGACCACCACCAATGGTAAAATTGGCTGCTCACCTCATCGTATGGACCCTTTAAATTACAGAGGGTCGTATGCACTTAAATATCAACTCATCCAATCGCTATACTCCTCTCCGACAATATCCGACCAATTCACAAACGAAAACACAGCTTTCTCCTATTCAGAGTCAAATGAACTGACACGTTCGTGGAATACCCACACTGGATCGGTATATAGCAGTATTCACAATTCCTCAGACCATGTGGATAGAAAGACAGGCCATAGTGCTCTCCATAGAAAAACGTTTTAATGATGAATATACATAAAAAACACACTTACAATAACGAAGCTTCATACGATCTTTAAAATGATCAATGACCGCGGGTGACATCACGTGATCTCCGTCCGTACATTACGTCCCTATGGGCGGGACTTCATCAGCGGACACGGAAACTACGTGACACCCGATATATGAATAGACATTACGGGGTTCCTATAGTGCGCTTACGGTGAGCACGACGTGACGGACAGCCTCTCCATGTTTACGAAAGTTACCAAGGTAACAACACATCCTGTCGTGTAGTACGAATCTACACGATAACAGGCAAAGACCTCAGGGAAGCCCTTGTGAATTTAAACAAACGTTACCAAGTTAACGGCTCATCACATCATGCTTATCCGCACTATGCAAATGAGCACAGCAACGAGCGGAATATAAAAAAGGAATCATATAAATATTTGCAAACATTTCCGTTGCCACAATGAATCCCTTCCCCTTATGTATATAATGTAATCAAATAAAGAAAAACTGCTTAATGGGTACCAATACAAAAGAACCCCATTATTAAACACATTTTTAAATTGCAAAGCATGAACTTTTTTCTCCAAACTTGAGTTTACAAAGTCCACCTCCTACAAAATGCAAATAAAGATGTGTTTCGAACTTAATATTCAAAAACAATTAAGAATATTAAAATGTGTATAATACACATATATCAACGTGACATCACCTGCAGCCAATAAATTAAATAGTACTAAAAATACAATAAAAAGTAAACAATAAAATCATCGATCAGTAATAAAACAGTTAATATCAAAATCGACATTCAATCCACCAGGCATTAATACATTGGTCTCATGTATCCAGTAAGATTCCCTACGACTTAACTGGCGTATGAAATTACCCCCCCTCCAATGTTTTGTGACCCTCTCAATCCCCCAAAACTTTAGGCCTTTAGGGTTTTGCTGATGGAATTGTTTAAAGTGTCGGGACACATTGTGGGTTTTCAGACCTTTTTTAATATTATCTACATGTTCTGCTAAACGCACATGTAAAGGTCTAGAAGTGCGTCCTATATATTGTAACCCACATTCGCACTCTAACATGTAAACCACTCCGATCGTGTCACATGTAATCAATTGCCGAATATCGTATTCCCTATTAGTTGCAGAGGCCAGAAACTTCTTCCGTTTCTTAATGTTGACTTTAGAATGCTTACACGGCTTGCACTAAACTTATCAAATGGGATTTAGAGATCCAAAATAAGAAAAAGAAAAAATTTGTGAGAGATCTTGATGACTTTGGAGGGGGTAACATTTTTAAGTGGCAAGCAGCCTCTAATTCAGCTACTAACATTAGTCAGAACCCCACAGGTGAGACTAATAAAAACACAGAGAAAGGCCCTCTGAGTGTAGAGCCTATCCATACATATGCTTCACCCCAGCAATTTAGTCAGTTTCCAACACAGGGGAACAATTATGCTCAGGGAAATGGTAGGAGGGGTAAAAACAAACGAGGAAGAGGTAGAGGAGAGAATCGGCAATCATGGCCTATGAGGGATAATCATTATCCCCCCTCTCCTCATTATGTAAATCAATCTAATGATTGGAGGACGAATAACCAGTATGGGGAGGGAGGAAGTCAGCAGAGAGGAGGGAGACCTTATTTTCCCCCAGAAAGACCAATACCCACCTATAATAAATATGCACCATTAGCTAACCAGGCACCTTATGGAGGAGGGGATTTTCACAGGAGGCAGGAGCAAGTTCCACCAGTATACAGACCCAATGTTGGGGAATGGTGGAGACAACCTCCTCCTCACACCCCACCCAGTGCGGGTCCTCTCAGGAAACGAAAAGAAAGAGAGGAAAACGAGGGGGTAGGCGACTACAAAAGGCCAAAACCCCAATAGGTATGGGGATCTATAACCTGAGTGGTATTGCATTAAACACTGATGAAATAAAAGTATTAGACAGAGGCCTGAAATTTGCACCCGTAAAAAATTTAAACAAATTCCAGACATATGTGAGTCTTCAGAAATATGTTAGGACCTTGAATATAAAAAAATATTTTTTGTCTAATTCACGTGTAGGCCCCACACGGGGTGGGGGTGACCATTCTAATTTACGTAATAAGTCCATTTTTAACCCTCCTAATGTGGAGAATAAATATATGGAAGTATTTAAAAATATGGTCACAAAAGATCTGGAAGAATTAAGGGTTAGGAAAATTATGGATCCCCAATATATCAAGCGAGGTATGAAGTCTCTAGAAGCACGCAAAGAGATTATCATAAGGCACGCAGATAAGGGGGGGGGGGGTTTGGTAATTTTAAGTAAGGAGTATTACCAAAGGGAGATGTCCCGACTACTAAATGATGAGGATACGTACAAAATCCTAAATAGAGACCCAATGTTAATGTATAAAGATGAACTGCATTCCATTGTAGAAGATGGAAAAGACCAAAGGATCTTATCCAAAAAGGAAGCAGCATATCTAGACCCTTTGTTTTGTAGAACCCCTATAATATATTTTCTCCCTAAGATCCATAAAGACAGTACCAATCCCCCAGGGAGGCCTATAGTGAACGGTATTGATTCTGTATCTGCTAGATTGGGTCAATATATTGACTTTTTTCTTCAGCCTTTAGTGGTGAATACTCTGGCATACCTAAAAGATACTAAACATATTATACAAATTTTGGAAGAATTGGGATGTTCCCCTTCCAGTATCTTGGTGACAGCTGATGGAGGCTCCCTATACACCATCATAGGTCATGATGACGCTATGACCTCAGTTGAGTGGGCCTTGTCATCATCAGCATTGTCGGGTAGACATCAGGAATTTTTGCTGACTTGTTTAAACTTTTGCCTGAGCCGAAATTATTTTTGGTATGGCAAGGAGTTTTATTTACAGACCAGAGGGGTTGCGATGGGAGCTCGTTTTGCTCCCAGTGTGGCCAACTTATTTATGGCCCACTGGGAGGAAGAAGCAGTTTTTAAACATCGCCCCCCAGAACTGGTGTGCTACCGTAGATTTATAGATGATCTTATCTTGATTTGGGATGGTACTAGATCGTCACTCGATATTTTTATTCAATCATTGGATTCCAATGATAGGAATATTTCGCTCACATGGAATGTGAGTCAAGATCATATAGTCTTTTTGGATCTGGAGATCAACAAAGATTTGGGTAACTTCAGGTTGGTTAACCATTTTAAACCTACTGATCGTAACGCTTATATTCCCCTGGGGAGTTGTCATCACCAATCTTGGTTGTGCAACATCCCCAGGGGACAATTCATTAGGTTACATCGTAATTGTACGAGGAGTGAGGATTACATATCTCAATCCGATCGTGTTGATCTCCAGATTTGAACAAAAGGGATATGATCGGTCGGTCTTGAAGGCAGAATTTGAAAAGGTCAAACAGATTGATAGGACTACTTTAGTCTCCAGTCAACCTAGGGAGACTAATAATAGTGAGCAAAATTTTAGAATGATTTTAGATTACAATGTTCAACACAAAAAATTTGAAAAGATAGTGTCTAAACATTGGTCCATTTTAAAGCAGGACAAAATTTTGGGACCCGTACTACCTACTCGTCCACAGTTTATTTATAAAAAAGCTCCCTCTCTGAGGGACCGTCTTGCTCCCAGCGTTCTTAACCCCCCTATTCCATCAGAGAACCGATTGTTCTCCTTTTTGGGGGGGTTTTATGCTTGTGGGCGGTGCAAGCCGTGTAAGCATTCTAAAGTCAACATTAAGAAACGGAAGAAGTTTCTGGCCTCTGCAACTAATAGGGAATACGATATTCGGCAATTGATTACATGTGACACGATCGGAGTGGTTTACATGTTAGAGTGCGAATGTGGGTTACAATATATAGGACGCACTTCTAGACCTTTACATGTGCGTTTAGCAGAACATGTAGATAATATTAAAAAAGGTCTGAAAACCCACAATGTGTCCCGACACTTTAAACAATTCCATCAGCAAAACCCTAAAGGCCTAAAGTTTTGGGGGATTGAGAGGGTCACAAAACATTGGAGGGGGGGTAATTTCATACGCCAGTTAAGTCGTAGGGAATCTTACTGGATACATGAGACCAATGTATTAATGCCTGGTGGATTGAATGTCGATTTTGATATTAACTGTTTTATTACTGATCGATGATTTTATTGTTTACTTTTTATTGTATTTTTAGTACTATTTAATTTATTGGCTGCAGGTGATGTCACGTTGATATATGTGTATTATACACATTTTAATATTCTTAATTGTTTTTGAATATTAAGTTCGAAACACATCTTTATTTGCATTTTGTAGGAGGTGGACTTTGTAAACTCAAGTTTGGAGAAAAAAGTTCATGCTTTGCAATTTAAAAATGTGTTTAATAATGGGGTTCTTTTGTATTGGTACCCATTAAGCAGTTTTTCTTTATTTGATTACATTATATACATAAGGGGAAGGGATTCATTGTGGCAACGGAAATGTTTGCAAATATTTATATGATTCCTTTTTTATATTCCGCTCGTTGCTGTGCTCATTTGCATAGTGCGGATAAGCATGATGTGATGAGCCGTTAACTTGGTAACGTTTGTTTAAATTCACAAGGGCTTCCCTGAGGTCTTTGCCTGTTATCGTGTAGATTCGTACTACACGACAGGATGTGTTGTTACCTTGGTAACTTTCGTAAACATGGAGAGGCTGTCCGTCACGTCGTGCTCACCGTAAGCGCACTATAGGAACCCCGTAATGTCTATTCATATATCGGGTGTCACGTAGTTTCCGTGTCCGCTGATGAAGTCCCGCCCATAGGGACGTAATGTACGGACGGAGATCACATGACGTCACCCGCGGTCATTGATCATTTTAAAGATCGTATGAAGCTTCGTTATTGTAAGTGTGTTTTTTATGTATATTCATCATTAAAACGTTTTTCTATCCACATGGTCTGAGGAATTGTGAATACTGCTATATACCGATCCAGTGTGGGTATTCCACGAACGTGTCAGTTCATTTGACTCTGAATAGGAGAAAGCTGTGTTTTCGTTTGTGAATTGGTCGGATATTGTCGGAGAGGAGTATAGCGATTGGATGAGTTGATATTTAAGTGCATACGACCCTCTGTAATTTAAAGGGTCCATACGATGAGGTGAGCAGCCAATTTTACCATTGGTGGTGGTCCCCACCTTGGCACTAAGTCACTTTATGCATGAACTGACTGTATACCACTGAAGATTCCTCACGTGGACTTTTTGACTCAAAAGCTATCTTTGGACTTTTTATTAATTTTAATATGTTAGTAATCATTTTATTTTAGTTAGAGCGCTGTACCATCTGTTTGATATATTGTATTTTGGGATTTGGTAATTGATCCTTGGTGTCCAGCAGCTTTTCGTAAAGGGGTTGTACTGCGCTGATTTTTTCTGTATTTATACTCAGCAAATATAACATTAATGCCGCGTACACGCGATCAAATTGTCTGGCGGAATTGGTCCGGCAAACAATCCGGCAAACAATCCGCCGGACTTTATAATGAACGGACTTGGCCACACACGGACGCTCTGAAAGTCCGGTGATTTCTAACGCGATGACGTACAGCGCGTACGACGGGACTAGAAACAGAAGTTCAATAGCCAGTAGCCAATAGCTTCCTTCTCGTACTTGCTTCAGAGCATGCGTCATTCTTAGTCAGCCGGACTAGCACACTGACGAATGGATTGTCCGCTGAAAGCCAAGTCCGGCGGACAAATTTTGAGTCAAAACTACTTTCTAAGTCCGCCGGACTTTACGATGAAAAAGTCCACTGGAGCCCACACATGATCGAATTGTCCGGCGTACTGTGGTCCTAGTCCGCCAGACAATTCGATCGTGTGTACGCGCCATTAGACATTTTGTCTTTTCGAAATATTTTCAATTCATATCTTTTAAAAAAAAAAAGGGTTATAATAAACCACTTCCCGACCACCTCATGCAGATATACTGTGGCAGAAAGGCACGTATTTATAGCAAAACTAAAAGATAATGTGCTTTTTTTTTCAAAATTGAAGTGCAAAAAATAAAAAACGCAGAGGTGATCAAATACCACCACAAGAAAGCTCTATTTGTGGGAAAAAAAGGATGTAAATTTTGCCACGTCGCACAACCGCGCAATTGTCAGTTAAAGCGACAGAGTGCTGAATCGCAAAAAGTGCTCTGGGTCTTTGGCCAGCCAAATGATCCGGGGCTTAAGTGGTTAACCACTTCCGGACCACCTGCTGCAGTTTTACTGTGGCAGGTTGGCTCAGCTGGGCAAATCTAAGTCACTTTACGTCGCTTTACCTTTTGACCACTAAGGGCGCACACGCTAGCAGCATGTGCATGGAGCCGATGCGAGTTCCCGGTGGGAAGGATGACCATCGGGCACCCACGATTGCTCGTGACAGAGCAAGAACCGGAATCTGTGTGTGTAAACACCGATCTCTCTCTCCTCCTAGACAGTCCCACCCCCCCACAGTTAGAACACAGGGAGGGAACACAGTTAACCCCTTGCTTGCCCCCTAGTGTTAACCCCTTCCCTGCCAGTGACATTTATACAGTAATCAGTGCATTTTATAGCACCGATCTCTGTATAATTGTCAATGGTCCCAAAAATGTGTCAAAAGTGTCCAATTTGTCTGCCGCAAAATCGAAGATCGCCGCCATTACTAGTAAAAAAAAAATGCCATAAATCTATCCCTTATTATATATAAATCGCTTATTGCAATTTTTTTTGCCAAAAATATCTAGAAGAATACATATCGGCCTAAACTGAGGAAAAAAAATATGTTTTTTAAACATGTGGGATATTTATTATCAAAATTGTCGCTCTTCTTTTGTTTATAGCACAAAAAAAATGTGATCAGATACCACCAAAAGCAAGCTCTATTTGTGGGGAAAAAAAGGACATACATTTTTTTGGGGTACAGCGTTGCATGACTGCGCAATTGTCAGTTAAAGTGGCTCAGTGCCGTATCGCAAAAAATTGTCTGGTCATCAAGCAGCCAAATCTTCCAGGGCTGAATTGGTTGACGCAGAGTTGCTGCACCTCCCCGCCACACAAAAAAATAATTAAAAGTCAGCTGCTACAAATACTGTAGCTGCTGGCTTTTACTACTAGGGCACTTATCTGTCTAGGCATCCAGTGGTGTCCTCAACTGAGCCGATTCTTGTATTGGCTCTCGGGTGCTGGCACCACCATCTTGGCTAAGGGAACCTGGCAGTAAAGCCTTTGGTTTCACAGCTGGTTTCCTACTGCGCATGTGCGAATTGCTCTGCACTGTCAATGGATCAGCTGCCAGGGGGAAGGGGGTGGTTGACCTTCTAGCTCACTTCACCGCTGTTAACTGAGCCAGAATTGGGAACAGGTACCTGTCAAAATCAGATACCTGCTCTTCCCCAAAAGGTGCCATATGTGGCAGCAAAGGGGGTAGGAGGCAGCCAAGCAGAGCTTCTCCTTTTGGGTGGAGCTCCACTTTAAAGTGGTTGTAAGGGCTGAAGGTTTTTAACCTTCATGAATTCTATGCATGAAGATAAAAAACCTTCTGTGTGCTGCTGCCCCTACAGAACCCCCCCTCTCCCCAATACTTACCCAAGCCCCATCTCAATCCAGTGATGTGCGTGGGAGCAGAAGCTCTTCAGGGTCTCACTTTCCTCATTGGCTGAGACACAGCATTGGTTGCTGCAGCCGTCAATCACAGGAAGTGAAGAGGGAGCGGGGATAAGGATGAGCAATGCTCTATGTGTTTCATAGATAGTGAGCTTGTATGAGTACCCCCATAGCAAGCGGCTTATTATGGGGGCACTCAGCATTAGGGATGAGCTTCGTGCTCGAGAAAAACTCATTTTCGACTCGAATATCGGCTGTTCATCCGTTCGGCGAATTCCAAACAATATGGGCCGTTTGCGCCAAACTCGAGTGGCGTGTCACGGCCCATAATTCACTGCGGCATCGCAGTGCATTGCTGGCTGATGATTGGCCAAGCATGCACTATGACCCTCATGCTTTGGCAATCACAGTGCGGAAAAAACGGAGGGGGTTTAGTACATACCCCACAGTATGCAATTGAGTACTGGCCTGTCCTGCATCCAGCGTTCTTTCGGAACGCACATTCAGTGCTGCTGGAGGCGTTGTAACTGATCACAGGGTGCGCCTGTCCACCGACTCGGTTGATCGACTGACCTTCATAAAAATGAATCAGTCTTGGATCACCACCAGCTACCAAGCACCTGATGCTGATGTAACCGAATAATTATTTTTTTGAAATGTCAGATCCCTTCAAGACTGCCTATGCTGATGCTGAGTGACTATGCTGTTATGTTGAGTGACTATCCTCTTCCTCCTCAATGATCATGCTGATAGCTTGTAAGAACATTTTTGATTCTGGGCGCCGCCACCAGTGGCTAAGGCCCAATTTTTCAGCCCCTGTTTAACAGGGGAGTGTAATTACAATTTTTGTTGCAATATTTTGCAGGAGGGTTCATTGCTGCGCTCAACTACAATATTTGTGAGTGGTTGCAGTGTTTTGGCACCAGCACCAGTGCAGGGCTCATTCCTGCTCTCCAACTAGAGTTTCTGTGAGGTGTTGCAGTGTTGTGGCACCAGTGCCTAAGGCCCAATTTTCGTGCCCCTGTTCAACAGGTGCATGTAATTACAATTTTTGATATAATATTTCACAGCAGGGCCCGTTCCAGTGCCCACCAAGAGTAACTGTGAGGACTTACATTGTTATGGCACCAGCACCACCACCACCAAAGGCCCAATTTTTCTACCACTGTTCAACAATGGCATGTAATTACAATTCTTGATATAATAGTTCACAGCAGGGCGTTTCAGCGCCCACCAAGAGTCACTTTCAGGGCTTACAGCGTTGTGGCAACACCAACACCTTAGGCCCAAATTTCTGCAGAGCATATGGGCAGGCCCCTACTTTCAAACATCCAACTTACAAACATCTCCTACTTGCAAACAGAAGGAGACAACAGGATGTGGGATGAAATCTACCCCTAGGAAGGGAAATTCTCTCCTTTAAGAGTTGATATGGGAAAAATGTGTCTCCTCTCCACTGATGCTTTATTCCAATCCTTGTTTTACTAAAAAAAAACAAATTTTCAAAAAACATTCGTCATTAGGACAGAAAGTGAGGTGAAATCTTCTGAAGAGGTTCACAGACAGCAAAAAAAAAATGTTACAGGGGTGATAACCCTTCCCTATGTTTTCCAGAAAGCTTAAAAATAGATTTTTTTGACTGGAGCTACACTTTAAAAATGTACCAGTTCAAAATTACAAACAGATTCTACTTAACAACAAACCTACGCAGTCCCTGGCTTGTTTGTACCGCCTGTATACTGCTGTTCTGAGTATATAGGGCCTGGGGGCCCCACTCCTTTCCTTTTTTTAATTTGGGTATGGGGTTCCCCTTAATATCCACTCAAGACCCAAAGGGGCTGGTAATGGGCCATTTTTCTCACTGATTTTCATCCATATTGCCGGGACCAGACATTACATTAAAACCGCAAGCAGTTTTAAATTACTTTTTTTCCGTTAAAAATGTAATTTTGTGCAAGGACTGTTCTAAACATGGGAAACACGTGCCACTTCATAGGTATACTATAGACACCCCCAGGCACGATATTTAAAGGAATATTCCACTTTTTTTTCACTTTAAGCGTCATTAAAATCAGTGCTCCTGAAAAAACTGCCATTTTTAAAAAACTTTTTTTTGCATTGATACATGTTCCCTGGGGCAGGACCCAGGTCCCCAAACCCTTTTTGTGACAATAACTTGCATATTAGCCTTTAAAAGTAGCACTTTTGATTTAGAACGTTCGAGTCCCATAGACTTTAACCTTCCTAGCAGTGATCCCGAGTCTGGCTCGGGTTGGGATTTTAGTTCCACAAGCGGTAACCCTGAGCCAGACTCGGGATCGCATCGCTGGATACAGGGAGGACACGGAAAAGTTACTTACCTTGGATCCAGCAATGTCCTCTGCGCTTTGTGATCGAGCTGTCCTCCGCTCGATTCACACAGTGCCCGAATGCCGCCAAGCTCCGTTCCCTGCGACGTTACGGCGCACGGGAGCGGAGATCGGCGCCAAATTCAAAAAAGTAAAAGTACACAAAACACACACAGTACTGTAATCTTACAGATTACAGTACTGTATAAAAAATACACACCCCTTTGTCCCTAGTGGTCTGTGCAGTGCCCTGCATGCACTTTTATATTATAAATACTGTTTTTCCCAAGTGTTCTTCCAGGACAGCCCTTGAGAGAGATGGAGCTCCTCCCATCGACACAGGAAACACATTGCCACAGTTCAAAAGGCGGTCCCTCAGGTCCCTGGTCAGTCATTTGTGTTTCCTCCGTCGGAGGAACATGTTGCCAGGAACCTGGAGGCCCCTCTCAGGGGCTGCCTGAGAACCTGCAAGCCTAAGGGACCGGGTCCTGGTTTATGGCTGCAGTTTGGGTCCATACCTTTTTTCTTTGGCTCGGGTACCGTCCAGCTGAACCGGAGCAGACCCGTTACCCTCCTCCTTCCAGTGCCGAGGTGGCCAGGGGCAGAATGACGCCGGTTTCCCCCAGGAGTGGTGAGTGGAACCTTCCATCTTCCCTCCTCGTTGCAGGGGGTCGGAGACGCCGAGCGTTCACTTCCAGCGGAACCGCGTCATCACTGCGTGCCGAGACTTCCGGTTCCGGGTCTCTAGGGTACAAGGAGGAGAGGGAGAGCCAGCGCTGTGCCTGTGAAGCCCGACCAGCGTCCAGCTATACCGGATTAGCGGCGGTATTTCGGAGCGTCAGAGGGGGACCATGGAGGCTATTCCCCAGGATACTCCGGCGGAGACAGGCACCAGCCAAACCCAGGTAGGCTGCTGGGCATGCTATTACTCTGGTGGAGTGGTGGTGTTTGTAGGCTGGGCCCTGTAGTGCCCCACGGTGGCGGTTTACTCACAGTGAGGTTGTTTGTTAGTGGTGATTCTAAGAGGGACATGGTGCTGACGCTAAGAAATCCTTTGTCTTCTTATTTTCAGGCTAAAGAGATGCCAAGGGAAGACAAGACAGGACGCAAAAAGTGCCCTAATTGTGGGAATAGGTTGTCCTCTGGCTCTAACAAAGCCCTATGCAAGCAATGCATTGCAAGCTTGCTTAAATCTGAGGCAGATTCCCCTTTAGCAAAGTTTTTGGGCTCCTTTAAAGAGGAAATGGCGTCGACCTTTAAGTCCCTCCGGGAGTTAATCACTGACGTGGGATCAGCTGCAGCTGCCTCCACGAGTAAAACAACTATAATCTCATCCTCACCATGCCTTACAACACCCAGCTCAGGGGAGCCCCGTATGGTCAGGGAGCCTAGCCCCACGTTGATTAGCCCCGAATCTTCTGACACTGACTCGGGTCAGGAAGAGGATCAAGCAGCATCTAAAGCCTCAAAATATAGATTATCTCTCGAGGAAGTAGATGAGCTAATGGGGGCTATCTATGATACGCTGGAAATTGAGGAGGAAGAAACTCAGTTATCCAGACATGATCAAATGTATGAGGCTCTGGGGAAAAAGAAAGCAAGGGTTTTTCCTATACATAAGGTGCTTTCTGACCTTGTCCTTAAGGAGTGGTCTGAACCAGACAAGAAGGTTTTCTTTCCTAAATCCCTTAAGAGAAGGTTCCCTTTTGATGAGAGCCCAGAGGCGGTCTGGAATAAAAATCCAAAACTAGACGCCCCTCTGTCCAAAATCTCAAAGCAGGCTGATCTGGCCTTTGAGGATAGGGGCCACCTGAAAGATCCCATGGACAGGAGAACAGACATTGTCTTAAAGAGGGCCTGGGATGCCTCTATGGCAGGCTTAAAACCAGCTCTAGCCACTTCCTGTGTAGCTAGAAACCTGGAGTTCTGGTTATCGCAACTACAAGAACACTTAAAGGCAGGCACTCCTAGGGGGGAGCTTTTGAAATCCTTCCCTATGCTTTTTAAGGCCACCAGTTTCATCTCTGACGCCTCCACAGACTCCGTAAAATTTACGGCTAAATCTGCAGCACTTTCAGTGGCAGCAAGGAGGTCAGTATGGATGAAAACCTGGGGGGGAGACACGGCATCTAAAACCCGCCTGTGCAGCGTCCCTTTTACAGGAGACTTAGTCTTCGGGCCTGAATTAGACTCCGCCTTAGAAAGGACGGCGGACAAAAAGAAAACCTTTCCCGCAAAAAAGAAAAATTTTCAAAGAAAAATTTTTCGTCCCTTTAAGGAACCCTCTAAACCAGAGAAGAGTTCAACCCCCAAAAAACATTGGTCGGGACATAAAGGGAAAGAAAAAGGGGGCATACTGTTTAGCCGCCCCAATCAGGATCCCAAACCCCAGTGACGTCAGGGTTCCTGTGGGAGGAAGATTAAGCAAATTTCTTCCTCAATGGGAAGAGACAACCTCGAACGAGTTTGTCTTAAATATAATAAAAAGGGGTCATGCGCTGGAATTTCACAGCAACCCTCCTTCCAAGTTTCTGGTGACAAAGCTTCCAAGTCACTCAGAAAAGGCCAGGGCCTTACCTTTACTAATAGGGGAAATGGTAGATCAAGAAGTATTGACACCAGTCCCTATTCAGGAACAAGGGGACGGTTTTTACTCGCACATCTTTGTGGTAAGAAAACCGTCAGGGAGATTCAGACTAATTATGAACCTCCGTCCACTGAATCGCTCCATCCGTTACAAGAGATTTCGGATGGAGTCCATTTATTCCATAAAGAATCTCCTGCAGAAAGAGACATTTATGGCAACCCTGGACCTAAGGGATGCTTATCTGCACATTCCAATAAGGGAGGAATGCCAGAAATTCCTTCGGATGGCAGTGCAGATAGACACAAAGGTTTACCACTTTCAGTGCAGAGCACTTCCCTTCGGTCTATCATCCTCTCCGAGAATCTTTACCAAGGTTCTCGGAGAGGCTTTAGTTCCTCTGAGGCTTCAATCAGTCTCAATTATCCCCTACCTAGACGATCTGCTCCTAACAGCCCACTCAGAGAGTCGTCTTTCTCAGGACCTAGAATTGACTCAACTCAGTCTGAGTCGATTAGGGTGGATTGTCAGTCAGGAGAAATCCAAGACAACCCCAACACAGGAGATCCTGTATCTGGGGTACTGGATCAAGTCTGTAGATCAGAAAATTATACTGCCGGAAGAAAAGATTTTGAATCTGTGGCAGAGAATATCTTTTCTTCAATGCAGCCCCAAGTGTACGGTGAGGGAAGTAATGTCGGTCTTAGGTCTTATGACGGCAGCCATTCCAGCCGTACAATGGGCCAGGTTCCATCAAAGAGAACTTCAGGGTTTTCTGTTAGAACAATTAAAAGGCAGAGATCTGGAGGAGGAGGTATCGATCCCCTCAAGGGTAAAACGCTCCCTCTGGTGGTGGAAGGACAGGGAGAACCTAAACAAAGGGGTTCATTGGGTCCTTCCTATCACTTCAACACTAACAACGGATGCGAGCAGTTGGGGCTGGGGAGCCCACCTAGGCTCAAGCTGGGTCCAGGACAAGTGGACCCCGGAGGAGAAATGTTTCTCTTCCAATTGGAAAGAACTAACAGCAATCCTGAGAGCTGTTCTAGCTTTCCACCCCGCAATACAGGGTCACCATCTACAAGTCCGTTCAGACAATACGACGGCTGTAGCATACATAAACAAACAAGGAGGAACCAGAAGTCCTCGTTTGATGTTGGTAGCCAGACGCATTCTCCAGTGGGCAGAAGCCAATCTGGAATCCATTTCTGCAGTTCACCTGAAAGGGGAGCTGAACAACAAGGTGGACTTCTTGAGTCGACAGAGGATTTCGAACCAAGAATGGTCCTTACACCCAGAGGCATTCAATCTCATAACAGCTCACTGGGGAGAACCAGAGGTAGACCTTTTTGCGAGCAAGAAAAATGCAAAGGTTCCCAATTTTTTCTCGCTAAACCCAGGAGATCAACCCCTGGCGGTAGATGCCTTGCAAACTCCATGGACTTTCAGTCTGGCGTATGCATTTCCCCCTCTTCATCTCATTCCGAGGGTCCTAGCAAGATTCCTCAAGGAGAAAACCTGTTTGATTCTAGTAGCACCTTTTTGGCCCAGGAGACCGTGGTTCACAACGTTGCTACAATTGACAGATTGTCCACCTCTAAGACTTCCCTACAGACAGGACCTCCTGTCGCAGGGACCTCTTTACCATCCGCAGGTCGCCACACTGAAGCTGTCAGCGTGGTTACTGAGGAGGAAATCTTAAGGAGTAAGGGCCTGTCAGACGAGGTAATTGCGACCTTACTACAGAGTCGCAAACCAGTCACGAGAGCTATTTACAAAAAAGTCTGGAAAAAATTCAATAGCTGGCTGAATAGCCGTGACATAAATACGGCTAATATTCTACAGTTTTTACAGGAAGGTGTAAACAAGGGTTTAACCCTAAGTACTATTAAGGTACAGATAGCTGCCTTAAGTGTATACCTAGATGAACGCTTACAGGAAAATCCTTTTGTCGCTAGATTCTGTAAGGCAGTCGCTAGACGTAAGCCAGTCAGAATCACAAAAGTCCCATCCTGGGATTTAGCAGTTGTGCTAAAAGCTTTCTTGGGGTCACCCTTTGAGCCTATCTCAGAGGCCTCCCTAAGGCTTATTACCTTTAAGACAGTTCTCCTGGTGGCAATCACTTCAGCCCGTAGGGTCAGTGAAATCCAAGCACTTTCCATCAGGGAACCATTCCTACAGATCCTAGAAGACAGAGTCATACTAAAGACAGACCCTGGGTTCTTACCAAAGGTAGCATCTAGCTTCCATAGGTCCCAAGATATTGTCCTCCCTTCATTTTGTCAAAATGCAGCAAATGAGAAAGAGGAACGTTTTCATTTATTGGATGTGAGGAGGTGTATTCTAGAATATCTTAAAATAACAAATCCATTCAGAATCTCAGACTCCCTTTTTGTCCTTTTTTCCGGACAGCGTAGGGGACAGAAAGCTTCAAAAGTAACCATAGCTTGATGGATTAGGCTAGCTATAGCAGAGGGGTATAAGGCCTTGAATAGAGATCCTCCTGAGGGTGTTAAAGCTCACTCCACAAGAGCGTTGTCTGCATCCTGGGCAGAAAGAGCTGGTGCCACCCCGGAGCAGGTATGTAAAGCAGCCACATGGTCAAGCTTTTCCACCTTTACAAGGCATTACCGACTGGACTTAATGTCTAGTCAGGATCAGGCCTTTGGGAGGAAAGTCCTCCAGGCCGTGGTCCCCCCCTAATCTGGTAAGTACTTGGGGATCCTCTCAAGGGCTGTCCTGGAAGAACACTTGGGAAAACTGGAGTTAGTACTTACTGGTAACTCCTTTTCCGGTGGTCTTCCAGGACAGCACGATTCCCACCCTTTATTTGATTGTAGTGATGTACTAATGTTATTACCTGTTATGGTTTATATGTTTTTCAGTTCCATCCTTCGGTTCTTGGTGAATGACTGACCAGGGACCTGAGGGACCGCCTTTTGAACTGTGGCAATGTGTTTCCTGTGTCGATGGGAGGAGCTACATCTCTCTCAAGGGCTGTCCTGGAAGACCACCGGAAAAGGAGTTACCGGTAAGTACTAACTCCAGTTTTTTTGGCTGGAATTTGGAGATTGTACATAGCAACCAGAAGTGTCCCTTTTTCAGTGTTTTAGGATTTGATTACATTATTGAATAATTTTTATTTTTATTTATTATATTATAAACTTTATCATACCCGGAATGTCTGCTAGACTCTGGTTTGAACAGATTTAAGAGGACTATAGGACTATAATATAAAACGCCAAATTTCCATGCAAAATAATTGTACCGCTTTCAGCACCTAAAACCAGAACGAATCATACCGCCAGGGAGGTTAATGGGGTTCTAAAGTTCATGCAAATGTTCGGTCCGTTCGCAGGTTCTGGTGCGAAAATAACCGGGGGGTGTTTGGCTCATCCGTACTCAGCATGGGGAAGGAGCCAGGGGTGCTGGAGTGGGACCTGAGAAGAGGAGGATCAGAGCTGCTCTGTGCAAAACCATTACACAGAGCAGGTAAGTATAATGTTTATTATTTAAAAAGAAAAAAAATTGTGCCTTTAATTTTACTCTTAAAGAGCAAGTAAACCCTGATGGGTTTTACTTCCTCTTTGTTTCCCTGCAAAGGTAAAGCATAATGGGCTACTATGCATCGCATAGTAGCCCATTATGTGACAGTTACCTGCAGGAGAAGCCCACAATGTTCCCGTCTTCCTCACTAGCAGCGAGCGTCCATTCTTCACCCCTCTTCTTTCTGGGGCCACGAACTCCGGCTCTGTGACTGGCCGGAGTCGCGTGACGTCACTCCCGCTCATGCGTGCCCTTTCTAACTCCTGCGCATGTGCAGAAGAAATCGTCCTACAGCGATTTGCAAATATCTCCTAGACCGTGTAGGTCTAGGAGATATTTCAATCACCTACAGGTAATCCTTAAGCTATGCTTACCTGTAGGTTAAAGTGGTCTGTAAGGGTTTACAGCAACTTTAACCTGCATTAACGAAAGAATGCAGAAAATATCTGTTAAATTTCCTAAATGCATATAAAAGATGATTTAAATTGCCTGGCCCTGGCTAGTGAACTGGTCAAAGAATCGTCTGTAATTTCTAATCACTTCTGCAAGGGAAAAAGTTACATTGTCTCCTACAGGCTAAATACCCCATCTAAAACTTGCCTATCTCCTCTGCATTACATGTACCCCATGCTACCATTATATGGTTTCTGTAATATGGAATAAACTTTTTTTTTCATAACAGTAGTGTAGTCTTTATTATTTAAATATCATTATTATGGATATGTGCACACACAATGCAAGAGAAATACATATACATTTGTATATATTTATATATTTTATAAATGTGTCATTTGTCATTTATAGGAAATATTGTTATTTGCAGTATGCAAAATGATATATTGAGATAAAACTATTTAATATTTTGATAATATGAAGTACAGATTAATATAAAAAGCTAATCAACAAATGATTTGTTTTTTTGGATGTAATCAGCGCTCAATGCTTCATATAGTTGGATTCTTAGATTTTTTGCCGCAATATTTGATGCACAATGAGTGATACACAGAGCTTTCATTTGACCAGATCTGTTGTACAGAAGAGTTTTTGTAAAGAGAAAAAAAAATAGCTGCATGCTTCACATTTCAATGACTTTCAGTTGTCCTCTCATTTGGCTCTGCTTTCAGTCCTGCTGTTGTGTGCAATAGCATGTGTCTACAGCGGGCCAGAAAAGGCATAAAGAAAAGTTGGATGGCACAGTGGTGTAGTGGGCAGCACTCTCATCTAGCAGTAGAACGGGTTGCTGGTTCAAATCCGAACCATGACACTACTTTCCTGAAGTTTTCATGTTCTCCCTGTGCCTGTGTGGGTTTACTCCAGTTTCCTCCCACACTCCAAAGACATGCTGGTAGGTAAAGTGTGGTCCTAGTGTATGAATGTGAGTTAAGGGACCTTAGATTATAAACTCCTTGAGGGTAGGGACTAACGTGAATGTACAATATATATGTAAATTGATGGTGCTATATAAGTACCTTAAATAATAATTAAAAAAATATTCAGTAATAATTTGCTCAGTGTCCTATTTGACAGCAGTCAATACATGACCAATCTTCATTTTTTCATTAATGGCCACAGTGAGGCCAAGAGGATAGCCATCCTCATTAAGTGGAGGAATTGAGTAGATGTGAATTTGGACGCACTAAATCATTTCTTGATAGGCAGAAGCAGCTTTTTCTTTAGTCCTACTTTGCTTCCAATTTTAAATTTTTTCTGCAATCAACTATGCAACACTTGGGATTATACTAGGTAGCCTATTATTAGATTACAGAGAAATAGATTGGTCAGAATTTACAGACAGTTATACATTGAATCCGAGCATGTAATATGCTATTATGGTTTATTTAAATGACAACTTCTACATCTTCACTTTCTGTTTAGTCAGTCTAAGATATTTAGTTTGTACATTACCTGCTTATGTAAAGTTGCCAGGGGAAAGGCATTCATATATTTTAACAAGCATATATTTTAGTGCATTTTTAAGAGTAATAAAGGTATATGTACCAGTCCCTATCCAATCATATTTGTAATCATCTTTAAATATTTAAAATCCTATATTCACTATGTAGCTTTGTTTTTTTTTATTTACCACCATTTTTTTATTTATCGTTTCATTTAAAAATGAATAGTGCTAAGAGAAACATTACTGCATGTTTCTTGCAATTGCATTTCTAGCTCTTCAAATTAGTTCCCTTTCAAATATTAATAAATAATAACTAATTAACTTGCGTCAAAATGTAAACAAAGTGGGAAATAAACTCACCATCTCATTTTCTTCTCCTTCATTAATAATTGCACGGTGGTCTTTGGGTAATTTTGACCTCATCTTTATGAGTAGATGTTACTTCAAATAATGAAAGTCCAGACAGTGACAGGGATTTACATCCCAATTTATAACCTTATCCAGTGCCTCTATTTTTCTCCATTTTTTTATGCATTGTGCACACCTATTTAATTAATTATAAGGAATGACTCACTACAGATCTATCTGGGTGGATTTAAAAATTGGCTTCCGTCACCTAGGTGTTTATCTTACAGTTAATGCCAGCCATTGTATCACACATTCTAGATACGTACAAAGCATAAGTACAATAACCTGCATATGTATGTTTATGTTTGCACTCCAAAATAACTGCAAATGACTCAGTAAACTGCAGTGAAATAATATGCCAGAGAGGTAATGCAGCCAGTGAACATCTAATTGTGGGTTTCATATTTTGTATGTAGGGGTGCATTTTGTCATGAAGAAATTTACTGACATTGAGATTCTATTAAAGCTGCTGCTATGTCTTGCAAAGAATGATTGCAAAGAGAAAATAAGATAAAAGTGTGGCTTGTATTAATTGTCACAAATAGGTAGGGTTTTCTAGCGATATGTAAAGCATTTTCAAAATTCTGTTAATCTTTTTCCTAAGTGAAAGTAGTTCTTCCTAGTGTCCGATAACCATATGGCATGACATGTTACACTGGAGTAATATAGCTCTGGTACATTACTGCTGTTAGCCAGCCAACAGTCAATTTTATGTTTATACAGTTCATATTTATTATGCATGTTTGTTCATGTATTAAGAGCGATGTAAAGCCAAAGCTTTTTTGGCTATACTTTTCTTTTGGGTCACAGTAATGCACTTACCTGTGCTCTCTAGTGACCCAGAATCAGTCAACAGCAGGCTAAAAACTTGGTGTTGTTCGACATAACAAAACCGCTCTAGACTCTGGAATATTGTCATAATTCAACCCAGATGCCTGCCCAGCAGCTAGCCCAGCCTCTAAGCATTCCACTGAGAGACTGAGCCACCCACTCCCACCCCCTGAAAGTGCTGGAGGTGCAGAGCAAAGGGCAGTGACTGACAGCCACCTCTTTCAGCTAGAAGGGCGCTTAGAACTGAGCAATCAGTGGTGATGTGATCACTCAGTTCTCTGGCTTAGAGTTGACGGGGACAGCTGCAGGGGAGGCCAGTATGTTTGCTTGTTTTTTTACATTCCCACACTTCTCCTTGAAGCTAAAATGTGACATCTGTGTCTCAGGTTTTTAAAGCACAGCTGTAGTCTCTAGCAGTGTCCTGTAACTTGGCAGTAATCCCTAACAGTCCTTTGTGAATGATAAGCCTTTAAAATAGAGAAAGGTAAAAATCTTTTTTTTTCGAGTTTTGGATAGAGCAAAGAAAAGATAAAAAACATATATTGAGTATTGCTGTCTGGGAGCGAACACATTAAAACTTTGTTTGTGAGAATGACAAGGAACTTACAAAAGTAGGAAAAGGGAAAAAAGGAAACTTGATTTTGTTCCTTATGTAGCACTACCCCTCTAGGAGCGGCTGTATAGGATGAAGGTCTTTGCCTTGACCTTCTCAAGAACCTCAGCCCCTCTGACACACCAGGTTGAGTGTACAAACATAGCATATCACAGGAATTCACTGAAAGTAATACTTAGTAGCCAATAGTATTGCTATATTAAAGAAGACCAGATAGTAAAGGCAAACTTAATATATTGCCACCTAATACTGTATGGTTGATAAACTAGGTAAGCATAAAATGAATTAATAATGGTAACAACACAATTTAGCATACAAAGTGATTTACAGTAGGGACTAGGCATAATATGAAATTTGGCATCCGGATCAGCATAAACAGTAGCAAGGCCAAATCAAGTGCTGCAGTAAGCAGTAGTAAAGTTTAATCTACCGAATTACACAAAACTGCATTTATGGCAGCAATGCTAATCCTTGAACGACTGGGTATGCACTGTCTAAAAAAAAGGGGGGGAAAAGGGGGGGGCTTGCAGAATATTTGTAATAGGAGGGGAAGTCCTTTGTGATGTTCTTCTGCTGGCTATTGTTGGGGCCCCTCGAGAGCGTTGGTGCATTTAACAGTCCCAGTTAACCTACATGCAGTATAGATACAGTATAGGTATGGTATAGTCACAGCACAGGTACAAGATAGAAGTGGTTCAGATGGGGTAAAGGTTCAGTAGCATAAGGTTGGAATAAGTGCAGTCTAGGTTTGGAAAATTGTGGTATAGAGTGCAGTATAGGTGCAGTATGGATTGGGTACACCTGGTGTTCTGCTCTCAGTGTCTCAGTCCCTGCTAGCAATATCAGCAATGAGGGAATAGCCCTCTCACCGGGTGCATGGAAACGGGGCAATTGCCCCCCCCCCAGAAAGATGCGGGTGCGTTAATGGGCGGCTGAGAGAGCCGGCAGCTCCACGGGGGGAAGAGAGCGGGCTAGCTGGGCAACTGAGTGGCTCGGCAGGTGGGTGATAGAGCAAACAGGCAGCTGGGCAGGTGAGAGAGCGGGCGAGCGACTGAGAAAGTGGGAGGCTCCGCGGGCAGGTGAGAGAGCGGGAGTGCCGGGAAACTGAGCACCTCAGGTGGGCGGGTGAAAGAGCGGGTGGCTCTGCGAGCAGGCGGGCGGCTGGGTGGGTGAGAGCAGGCGAGCTGGGCAGCTGGGTGGCTCAGTGGGTAAGAGGGTGGCTGGCCAATCAGCGAACCGGTGGGCGGGGGAGAAGAGAGATGACATCATCTATCACTGCGGCCTGTATCCCTGCAGTTCCGCCCTCACCGTGCAGGCAGCCATGGGCAGCAGAGAGATTACATCATCTCTCTGCTGCCTGACTCTGGAACACAGCAAGAGACAATCCTCACCTTGGCAGAAAAGTGACACAGCAAGTGAAAATCGGCAACAAGTGACAGGTGACATGGCAAGTGACAATCTGCATCTGTTGGCAAGTGACAATCCGCATCTGTGCATGAGTTACATAGTAGAATATATATATATATATATATATATATATATATATATATATATATATATAGTGCCTTTGCGGAAGTATTCGGCCCCCTTGAACTTTTCAACCTTTTGCCACATTTCAGGCTTCAAACATAAAGATATAAAAAAAAATTTTTTGTGAAGAATCACCAACAAGTGGGACACAATTGTGAAGTGGAACGAAATCTATTGGATTTTTGAAACTTTTTTAACTAATAAAAAAATGAAAAGTGGGGCGTGCAAAATTATTCGACCCCCTTGCGTTAATACTTTGTAGAGCCACCTTTTGCTGCGATTACAGCTGCAAGTCGCTTGGGGTATGTCTCTATCAGTTTTGCACATCGAGAGACTGAAATTCTTGCCCATTCTTCCTTGCAAAACAGCTCGAGCTCAGTGAGGTTGGAACAGCAGTTTTCCACAGATTCTCGAATGGATTCAGGTCTGGACTTTGACTTGGCCATTCTAACACCTGGATACGTTTATTTGTGAACCATTCCTTTGTAGATTTTGCTGTATGTTTGGGATCATTGTCTTGTTGGAAGATAAATCTCCATCCCAGTTTCAGGTCTTTTACAGACTCCAACAGGTTTTCATCCAGAATGGTCCTGTATTTGGCTGCATCCATCTTCCCCTCAATTTTAACCATCTTCCCTGTCCCTGCTGAAGAAAAGCAGGCCCAAACCATTATGCTGCCACCACCATGTTTGACAGTGGGGATGGTGTGTTGAGGGTGATGAGCTTTGTTGCTTTTACGCCAAACATATCGTTTTGCATTGTGGGCAAAAAGTTCAATTTTGGTTTCATCTGACCAGAGCACCTTCTTCCACATGTTTGGTGTGTCTCCCAGATGGCTTGTGGCAAACTTTAGACGAGACTTTTTATGGATATCTTTGAGAAATGGCTTTCTTCTTGCCGCTCTTCCATAAAGGCCAGATTTGTGCAGTGTACGACTGATTGTTGTCCTATGGACAGACTCTCCCACCTCAGCTGTAGTTCTCTGCAGTTCATCCAGAGTGATCATGGGCCTCTTGGCTGCATCTCTGATCAGTCTTCTCCTTGTCTGAGCTGAAAGTTTAGAGGGACGGCCAGGTCTTTGCAGTGGTCTGATACTCCTTCCATTTCAAAATGATCGCTTGCACAGTGCTCCTTGGGATGTTTAAAGCTTGGGAAATCTTTTTGTATCCAAATCCGGCTTTAAACTTCTCCACAACAGTATTACGGACCTGCCTGGTGTGTTCCTTGGTCTTCATGATGCTCTCTGCGCTTTCAACAGAACCCTGAGACAATCACAGAGCAGGTGCATTTATACAGAGACTTGATTACACACAGGTGGATTCTATTTATCACCATCAGTCATTTAGGACAACATTGGATCATTCAGAGATCCTCGCTGAACTTCTGGAGTGAGTTTGCTGCACTGAAAGTAAAGGGGCCAAATAATTTTGCATGCACCACTTTTCAGTTTTTTATTTACTAAAAAAGTTTAAAATATCCAATAGATTTCGTTCCACTTCACAATTGTGTCCCACTTGTTGGTGATTCTTCACAAAAAATTAAAATGTTATATCTTTATGTTTGAAGCCTGAAATGTGGCAAAAGGTTGAAAAGTTCAAGGGGGCGAATACTTTCGCAAGGCACTGTATATATATATATAAGACTATCTATATTTATTTCAATACACTGCAGCTCCAGTAAGTATTTAGGGGGGCTGTGGGTGGTGCTGCTAGCAGAAGGTTTTTTACCTTACTGCAGAGAATGCATAATGCCCTGTACACATGAGCGGATTTTCTGTCGGAAAAAACTTGGATGGTTTTTCTGATGGAATTCCGCTTAAGCTTGGCTTACATACACACGGTCACACAAAAGTTCTTGGAACTTTTGACGGCCAAGAATGTGGTGACGTACAACACTACAACGAGCTGAGAAAATTAAGTTCACTGCTTCCGAGCATGCGATCAGAACTTTTTCCAACCGAAAAATAGAGAACCTGCTCTCAATCTTTTGCTGGCTGGAATTCTGCCAGGAAAAGTCCAATGGAGCATACACAGGGTCGGAATTTCTGACCAAAAGCTCACATCCAACTTTAGCTGTCAGAATTTCTGATCGTGTGTATGGGGCTTTAGGGTAGAAAAAAAACTTGCTCCTTCACAACCACTTTAAACTCACCAGAGCATATATCATAGGCGTGCATAAAGGGTGTGCCAGGTGTGCCTGGGCACACCCTAATCACCCTGTGCTGGGCACATTTCCCCTGCTGTTTGGCTGCAGAGAAAGGGACTGGGGAATATCTGTTCTTAGTACCTTTCTCTGTCTCAAAAGTGAGACATCAGGGATCTGTTTACACCCGTGATATTTCACCAAAGCCCCCCAATGGAGCTCCTAAAAAAATTGTAAAACATTTTTTGTAAAAAAAAAATATATATATAAAATTGTAAAAAAGTAATAATAAAAAAAAATAAAAAAATAAACTACTGACACCAATCTCTGCCCTTCTGACACTGTCCACTGCTCTACTGACACTGTCTATTGCCCTATAAATACAGTATATGCACACATATGAGCTTTGAGGTGCACATCCTAATGCAATAAGCTGCGTACAGCTATGGCATAGATGTAAAGCGCTTAATCACATTGACTGAATTCCTCCACTCCTCTGGATCCATCAAACTCAAGGAGATTTTTAAATATAATTTATCTTCCCTGTGATCCTAGAACAAAAACAAGTTTTTACATGTTCTCTATCATTCACAGTCCTGCACACTAAAAACCTTGACCTGTCTAAAAACGTGACCTTCTTTTTGAGAGGGTCTGGGATGTTAGGAACTAATTTGGAGCATACCTTCTGCATTTTTCTGGTAGTAATTGTCGTAAAGTATCATCTCTTAGTAGAATGGGCCAATGTTTATAATTAATTATTTTAAATTCTACACAATTCTCAATTCTGTACTGTACATTATGATCTGTATTAAAAGCTACTTCTCCATTATGGATGAGCCGAACACCCCCCGGTTCGGTTCGCACCAGAACTTTCGAACGGACCGCAAATTCGTACGAACTTTAGAACCTCTTTGAAGTCTATGGGACTCGAACGTTCGAAATTAAAAGTGCTAATTTTAACGGCTAATATGCAAGATGCTGTCCTAAAAAGGGTTTGGGGACCTGGCTCCTGCCCCAGGGGACATGGGCCAATGCCTAAAATGTTTTTAAAAATGGCCGTTTTGGCGGGAGCACTGATTTTAATGACGATTAAAGTGAAAAAAAAAGTGAAATATTCCTTTAAATATGGTGCCTGGGGGGTGTCTGTAGTATGCCTGTGAAGTGCCACGTGTTTCCCGTGTTTAGAACAGTCCCTGCACAAAATGACATTAAACGGAAATAACATCATTTAAAACTGCTTGCGGTTTTAATGTTATATCTGGTTCCTGCAATATGGTTGAAAATCATTGAGAAAAATGGCATGGGTAGCCCTCCCTGCCCATTACCAGCCCCTTTGGGTCTTGTACGCATATTAAGGGCAACCCCGTACCCATATTAAAAAAAGGAAATGCGTGTGGCCCCCAGGCCCTATATACTCAGAACAGCAGTATACAGGCGGTGCAAACAAGACAGGGACTGTGTAGGTTTGTTGTGTTAAGTTGAATCTGTTTGTAATTTTCAACTGGTACATTTTTAAAGTGTAGCTCCAGTCAAAAAAACTATTTTTAAGCTTTTTGGAAAACATGGGGAAGGGTTATCACCCCTGTATAATTTGTTTTGTCGTCTTTTTTCATCTCACTTGCTGTTGTCTCCTTCCGTTTGCATGTAGGAGATGTTTGTAAGTTGGATGTTTGACGGAACAAGGTGTTGGTTTTGCCACAACATTGTAAGCCCTCAAAGTGACCCTTGGTGGGCGCTGGAGCGCCCTGCTGTGAACGATTATATCAAGAATTGTAATTACATGCCATTGTTGAACAGTGGTAGAAAAATTGACCTTTGGTGGTTGTGGTGCTGGTGCCACAACACTATAAGTCCTCACAGTTACTCTGGGTGGGCACAGGAACGGGCCCTCCTGTGAAATATTATATCAAGAATTGTAATTACATGTCCCTGTTAAACAGGGGCAGAAAAATTGGGCCTTAGGCACTGGTGCTGGTGCCACGACACTGCAACCTCTCCCATATACTCTAGTCTTATTGCAGGAATTAGCCCTGCTGCAAAGCATTGCATCAAAAATTGTAATTAAATGCCCCTGTTAAACAGGGGCAGAAAAATTGGGCTGATGGCATCACCCAGAACCAGAAATGTTCTTCCAACATATCAGCGGAGGAGGAAGAGGATAGACAATCAACATAACAGGACAGTCACTCAGCATCAGCATAGGCAGTCTTGAAGGGATATGATATTTCAAAAAAAATTATTCGGTTACATCAGCTTCAGGTGCTTGGTAGCTGTGGGTTATCCAAGACTGATTCATCTTGATGAAGGTCAGTCGATCAACTGATTCGGTGGACAGGCGCACCCTGTGATCGGTAACAAAGCCACCAGCAGCACTGAAGGTGCGTTCCAAAAGAACGCTGGATGCAGGACAGGCCAGTAGCTCAATTGCATACTGTGCAAGCTCTGGCCAGTGATCCATCCTCAAGACCCAGTAAGCCAGAGGATTTTTGGTGGGAAAGGTGTCCAAGTCTGACCTTGCCCCTAGGTATTCCTGCACCATGTAAATCAGACGCTGGCGATGGTTTCTGGAACCGATCATACCTTGGGGCTGCGGACTAAAAAATTGTCTGAAAGCATCAGTCAGACGGCCACCTTCTCCACCGCTCCTTCTGACAGATGCCTCAGCAACACGTTGTCCAGGACCAGGAGTTTGTAACCTCCCAGTCTCAGGCACAGACCTTTCTGCAAAGCCTCCCGGAGATGTCTCATCCTCTGCTCCCTCTGCGGTGGCAAGATAAGGTCGGCAACCTTACCCTTGTACCGTGGATCAAGGAGAGTGGCCAGCCAGTAATGGTCCCTCTCCTTGATCCGAAGAATACGAGGATCCTTCCGCAGGCTTTGCAGGATCAGGGAGGCCATGCAGCGTAGGTTAGCTGAGGCATTCGGTCCGGAGTCCTCTGGGTCACTAAGGACAACATGATCCACAGCTACCTCCTCCCAGCCACGTACAAGTCCACAGGTTTCTTGGGACTGTAAATCATCCCTACAAGACTGCTGCTGCTGCTGATGCTGAGTGCCAGCCTCCACCTCCATGCTGACACAATCATCCTCCTCTTCCTCCTCCTCATCCTCTTCCTGTGTGATGGGTGGCACAGCAGGAACACTGTCTGGATAAAGGGGGCCTTGAGAGGCAAGGAAGTTCTCCTCTTCCTGCCTCTGTTCTGCCTCAAGTGCCCTGTCCATTATTCCACGCAGCGTATGCTCCAAGAGGTACAGTGTCACTGATGCATGCACTGTCACTGCTCACCATCCTTGTGGCCTCCTCAAACGGTGACAGGACAGTGCATGCATCCCTGATCATGCCCCACTGGCGTGGTGAGAAAAAACCGAGCTCCCCTGACCCTGTCCTGGTGCCGTAGTTGCACAGGTACTCACTGATGGCCCTCTGTCGCGTGTGCAGCCGCTGCAGCATGGCCAACGTTGAGTTCCACCTGGTGGGCATGTCACATATAAGGCGGTTCGCTTTGTTCTTTGGTGTGGGTCTTTGAGGTACGCTTGCCAACGAGCTGCATGGCAGGTCAACATATGTCTGGTCAAGCATGTGGTGCCCAAGCGGCTGATGTTTTGGCCACGCGAGATACGCTTGAGACATATGTTGCAAATAGCAGCGGTGCGATCTGATGCACTCGTCTCAAAAAAGGCCCACACCAAAGAACTTTTAGAATAACGCGCAGAGGCAGCGCCCTGCACAGGCGGAGCTCTGCGGTGTGATTCAGTCGGTGTGCTGTCCCTAAGCTTGCCCCGGAGGGCATCCTGCCTCGTTGGACATGTGCCTCCTCCTCCTCCTCCTCCTTCTCCTCCTCTCTCCTATCAGGCACCCACGTGGAGTCAGTGCCCTCATCATCCCCTCCCTCTTCATCACTGTAGCAAACCTGGCAGTATGCTGCAGCTTGTGGAACATGACTGCCAGATTGCTGTCCTTCTTGAACATCCCCTCTCTCTGCATTCACGCTACTGCCTTCCTCTAGCTGAGTATCATCATCAGAGCCTACAAAACACTGGGCATCCTCCTGGAGCATGTACCCAACACTGTGCTCAAAGAGTTCAGGAGATTCCTCAGGAGGACGTGGTGGGTCTAGGGAAGGAGTCACTGATGATGACATTGAGACGAGGGAAGACGATGCGTTGGCAGCTGCTTTGCTAGTACCCTGAGACTGGGTGAGAGAGGATGAGGAGGATGAAGAGGGCTTGGTCATCCACTCTACCAAGTCGTTGGCATGTTGTGGCTCAACATGTCCAGCTGCCGAAAAGGACAAGTGTGTCCCATGGCCACGTGCTGATGATAACGATGCACCGCATCCACGACCAGCACTGTTGTCTCTAGACACAGAGCCTGCTTGCCCTCTTTTATCGGCTCGCGCCTGTCTGCCTCTCCTTGGTGGCCTTCCAGACATGGTAATGGCCTGAAGGGAGTTGGGTAAAACAGCAATTGGGTAGTGTATATTGTGCTGGAGGCACACAACACCCACTAACTCCTGCAGATGCCTTTATTATAGAACCCCAGCAATAAAGGGTAGATAAAGGGGTATACTGTACTGGAGGCACACAACACCCACTAAACCTTGCAGATGGCTCTATTAGAGAACAGCAATAAAGGGTAGATACAGGTGTATATTGTGCTGGAGGCACACAACACCCACTAACTCCTGCAGATGCCTTTATTATAGAACACCAGCAATAAAGGGTAAATACAGATGTATACTGTGCTGTGCTGGAGAGAAGAGCTATGTAGGTGGATATAGCGGTGTGTACTGGGTACAGAGCACGCAGACAGCACGCACAAGCTCCTAACACTGACTGCAAGCTCTATTATAAAAGATAGATATATCGCTAGCTATATAGGTGAGGTGAATATAGCGGTGTATACTGCGGTCAGGGCACGCAGACAACAACCACTACAAAAGAGCAAGATTGAAAAATCGGGCGATAATGATCGGTGTATACTGTGTTGAAGGTACACAGAACACCCACTAACTGCTTCAGACGCCAACACACTACACAAGGCCGCTGCGCTGGCGGCCTTATATAGTGTGGGGCGTGTACTACACAGCCTGAGCTATGATTGGCCACAGGCATCCTGCCTGTGGCCAATCATGGCTCTCCTCGCTGCCGGCGCTGTGATTGGCCAAGCATGCGGGGTCACAGTGCATGCTTGGCCAATCATGAGCCAGCAATGCACTACGCCATCGCAGTGCATTGTGGGCCGTGAGCGCCACACGAATTTGGCGCGAACGGCCCATAACGTTCGTAATTCGCCGAACGGGCGAACAGCCGATGTTCGTGTTGAACGTATGTTCGACTCGAACACGAAGCTCATCCCTATTCTCCATATATTATTTTCTTTCATGACTTTATCTTACAACAATGTATCTCTAAATTGGCTACTCAGACTCTAACATCCTCTATTAGAAATAAATAAATATGGAGAAATGTTTTTTTTTTTTGTTTCATTCTCATTGTTTCCTTAGTCACTAAGAATAAGCACATTAATTACCTTTAGTTCTTCTTGCGACTCTATAGTAGGGTTGCCACCTGTCCGGTTTTCCCCCCGAACCATCCGGTTTTTCAATCATCTGTCCAGATTTCAACCCAGACACATTACTCAACATGGACCAGGAGCTGCGTCAGGGATGTGCTTCCTCTCTCCGGTCCCATCTGCAGCCCGTAAATAGCAAGTGATTGCTGGAGTCCGTGGAGCTGCTCTGTATTTCCACTCACTGCCGCTTGGGATCCCCTGAACACTCCTCTTTGTGTCTGGTGGCTGTACTCACTGAAGAAAGACGGATACCGCCCCCTCAGTCTCAGCTAAGCCATGCCCTCTCCCCATGTGTTGCAGAGAATGACCAGAATCTGCATGGAAGCTCAGCAGGTCTCTTTCAATGTGTTGTTATGCAAATGCCTAATGTGAAGGGGGGAGGAGGGGTGGCTCCATGGAAATGGCTGGGGATTTGTAGTGCTATGGTGTCCACATATTTGTAGAACTTTGTGCCATTATTGCAGCGATGCACATCCCCCTTCTGTATACAGACTCCATAGTGCTACAGCCTCTTCGTCCGCATCAATGTGGTCAGCTTTGAATGGAAGACTCCAGGGAGAGGATGATCAAACTCCAACAATGGGATTTAATTTAGTTACAGCAATTAAGTGTTTTTTTTAATTTTTATTAATGATGGCAAAGGTAGGACATATTTTACTCTAACAAGAGCCACTGGGTTTACCGTAGGTGCAAAATGACTGCAATGGCCACCAAACTGTAATGCAAGTGCTTCAAGCTCACAGGTCAGGACTTAAGGTAACCATAAACTACACAATCTTCTTGTACAATCAGGTTTTGATCTGCCAAGAATTATATAGTGTAAGGGCCTGCATATTCGATTTAAAGATTGTACAATGAGATGGTGTAGTGTATGGCCACCTTAAGCCCCTGTTGGGGGGGGGGGGAGCACATTGAAGTAGTAGGAGAGGGTGTGTTCCTACATTCTGGCTTTGTGAGTTTGCACTACTTGCAATAAATAAAGCTTGTGGAATATTAAAACAGACTTTCAGTTTAAATGTCATGTTCTGCTGCCTCTTCCCCCCTTCTTTTACAAATACAAATTAGCTTTTGGGGTGCAGAAAAGTATATGTTGCATTGTGTTTTTTTAATTATAGGTTGGCCCATATTTTGTGTGTCTTAAAGTGGAACAAACGTTCTGTCATTACATGCTGTGAGCAGGTGGGCTTTTTTTATTGCAGAAGAGACATTCAATTTCTCTTCTACAATAAAATACACCTACCTGCTTGCTCACAGCAATCCATGGAATGTAAGCTGAGCTGTGCATGTGCAGTTCAGCTTATAGCAGCTGGCCTGATCGTGTGTCCCAGGATGGCTAGCATTTGTGCATAAAGAAATGCAAAAAGGATTGTGCTGAGTCTGTAAGACTCTTACTTGTGGCACAGCAATCATAGCATATTTTATGGTTAAAAAATGCTTTCGTTTTACTTAACCATGTCCCGTTAAGCCCTCCTACTATCAATTTGGCCACACCCAATGTTCGCCGCTACACGCGCCACATTACTACTGGCCTTGGGGCACCCAAAGGTGTCCAAGGCCTTTTACAATACTATAATGTAAACTACAAAAAAAAAAATTGCCGTGCTCTGGCAAAATGTTCAGGTTTAACTCTAGGAAAATGTGGCAACCATACTCTATAGTGTTGTACTGCTTTAAGGCCTCCTTCAGAGGAGCATTTACATGCATAGACCTAATTCCTGTGGCAAGAATTAGCAGATTCTTGAGAGTGGGATGAACAGTGAATGAAGAAAGCTGTAGCCACTCAGCCTTTCCAGAGAGATGTATAAGCGTAACCAGCAATTACCGTATTTATCGGATAACATGCACTTTTTCCCCTTAAAAGCAGGGGAAAATCGTGGGTGCGTGTTATACACCAATCCCCCACAATTCTGAGCCTCTGGGCGGCTTTCAGCCGCTTTCGGCTCTTCTCGGCGGCTTTCGGCCGTTCTCGGCAGCTTCCGGCTGTTCTCAGCAGCCGAAAACTGCTGAGAACAGCCGAAAGCTGCAGAGAACGGACAAAGGCAGCCGAAAGCTGCTGATAAGAGCCGAAGGTGGTCGAAGGCGGCGGCAAGGCTGCAATGGTGGACAAGGCTGACTGACAAGGCTGCAATGGTGGACAAGGCTGACTGACAAGGCTGCAATGGTGGACAAGGCTGCAATGGTGGACAAGGCTGCAATGGTGGACAAGGCTGCAATGGTGGACAATGATAAGGCTGCATTGATGGGCATTTAAATGTAAGGGTTTTTTTTTCCTTAAACTTCCCTCCTAAAAGTTTTTTTCCTTAAAAATTCCCTCCTAAACTTGGGGTGCGTGTTATACGCCGGTGCGTGTTATACGTCGATAAATATGGTACCTGCAGTTAGAAATGGATGTCCAAGCCTGGATGCAGGCAGATGCATTCAGGTTCATACGTCCTTGAAAAGTGAAAAATGTGTGATATATTTATCACAGTGATAACCATTTTTAAAAATGTTTATAAATGTTTGCCTGTTATAATATGTTCATGTAGCCCCCTGGTCCTAAACAGGGGCTATAATGCAAATGTAGTTTTTGGCTGAGCTGTAGAAAGCTCAGACTGATTGTACAGTTATTTCTGACCTTTTCTCTAATCTCAGTTAGGTTGTGCATTTCTCGCTGTTGCCAGTAGCTGTCACTTGCACCACACTATGAGATAGTACAACTAGGTTGAGTTATAAATATTTTTTTTTCCAGCCAGCCTAGTAGGATGTTCTTGGCCAATGGTTCATTCTGGGAGAGGATATACAATACTGGAAAAAAATATTTGCGCCGGGCAGAGAGACGAGGGACAATGTTAAGGCTCTAAACTTGATACATGAGGCCAGGCCGGGTGGGATCGAGGGGCTTCTCCTGTCTACCGATGCGGAGAAGGCCTTTGATCGAGTAGCTTGGGATTTTATGCTCGAAACATGTGGGTTCATTGGCTTGGGGGAACGTATGATGACATGGATTGCCTCCCTGTATAGAAAACCGTCGGCTAGGCTGAAAATTAATGGCTCATTATCAGAACCAGTTCAGATTCACAATGGAACGAGGCAGGGCTGTCCTCTTTTGCCCTTGCTATTTATCCTAACACTGGAGCCCTTTGTCAGACGTGTGGTCGCGGAGAGCAGAATACAGGGGTTTACAGTGGCAAAAAGGGAGCACAAGGTAGCGGCCTACGCAGATGATCTGTTGTTTTTTTAAACTGACCCAATCTCCTCACTACCCCCCTTGATGGAAGAGTTTTCTCTGTTCGGATGGATTTCCAACTTTAAAATCAATTTTACTAAATCTGAGGCCATGAATATCTCCATTCCCACTAACACCCTTAACGCGATTAAATCAACTTGTCCCTTTAAATGGGTAGATTCGGCTCTTAAATACTTGGGGGTATGGTTGACCCCTAAGCTGTCTCAAATGTATGAACACAACTTCCCACCCTTACTAAAAGCAATTACCTTAGACCTCCTCAATTGGCACCTGAGATACTTTTCCTGGTTCGGGAGGGCAGCAATATGTAAGATGGTCATTTTGCCAAGAGTACTTTACGCTGTTTAGGAACATCCCAATAAAAATCCCACAGGCTTTTTTCAAAACCCTCCACTCTATTCAAACGTCTTTTGTGTGGGCATACAAACACCCTAGAGTAAGTTTTGCACTATTGTCACTCTCCAAAGATAAGGGTGGAATGGGTATCCCTAATTATCAACACTACTATCTTGCCTCTCATGTCACCAGGATTATAGACTGGAATTGCCACTATAAAAACTCAAGGATTGGGTTGAGTTGGAAGACGCAGTGCACCCGACTCCAATTAGATTCTCACCCTGGATTCCCTGGGCGACCCAACCCACTGACCTGAAATCTCACCCTCTCATAGGCACCACACTGAGTAATTTTCATAAACTAACAAGACTCAATGACTTTTCCTCTCACTTAAGCCCATTGACTCCGCTGTACAACAACCCGGATTTTTCCCCTGGCATGAGAAATAAATTCCTTTACTCGCCTATGACAGGAAAACCACTGGCCAAACAGTGCTTTGGCAGGGACGGGTTCAAAGACTTTTCAGTTCTCAAGCCAGAAAATCAAATACCCGACCTTCCACTATGGACTTACTTTCAAATTCGTAGCTACCTTAATAATGCTTCAACCAGGGCGAACTTCTGTAGACAATTGACCGAGCTGGAGACGGTGTGTTTGACAAGCGAACTGGTCCCCAAAGCGACGTCACTTGCCCATGGGTGGGTTCAGGGAGGTGGTGCCCCAGGGGGACTCAGAGAGCGGTGGTCCACAGAATTGAACATCTCCATCACACATAAACAATGGAAGAAGGTCTGTATATTTGCTCACAGATGCTATATCAGCACTAAAACACAGGAAACAGCTTACAAACTGTTAACTCACTGGTATGCCACTCCAGTGAAGTTATATTCATGGTTTCCGCTGACCTCGGACTTGTGCTGGTGCTGCCAAGAGGATAAGGGCACTTTGTTACATATATGGTGGCACTGCCCAATGATACAGCCCTTCTGGTCCGAGGTCAGGAAGCTCGTGTTTCAAATCACGGAGACAAAACTAAAACTTGATGCACTTAACTGTCTTCTTCACATTATCAATTTCTCTATTAAGAAATACAAATTCTCACTCTCCAAGCACCTTTTGAACGCAGCTAAAGCTCTGATTCCACTTTACTGGAAGTCACCACGGACTCCATCTGTCCGGAGTGGCTGCGTAGAGTTTCAGAGATTCAAGAAATGGAGGAGACTGTAGCCCAGTCCACGGAGAAAGTGGATCGCTTTCATGCAACATGGTCTCCTTGGTTTGAATTCACATGCTCTCAGACATACACTTATCTCCTCAAGGAGCATTAAACAACCTTGTAAGGTTCTCTACCTACTGTACCAACTTGCATACTGGCCTTTACTGGAACTCTTTATTTAAGGCGGATAAGAACGATGCTCTCAGTGCACAAGTAACCTTTCCAGGAAGCTTCCCTACTATTTAGACTCATCTAGACTTCCTTCCTTCCCCCTCTTTTTCCTCTGCTTTCCTAGCTAACTTTATCTATTAGTGGTTAGATTCACTCCAAAACCCACCAGGATTGTATGGCATTTTATTTCGCAGACGGGAAACACTTGTGTCCCCTTGAGCTACTCCTGGGGTTTTCTAATCCTGAACTGTATACCATGTTTTGTCATAATGTGTTACTCCTACTTGCAAATGTCGAACTGCATCTAACTAACTCCACTGTTTATTACTTGGAGCTGCGACTCCAATTTTGTACTTATTGATTCTTTTCAATAAACGTTGATGTTAAAAAAATATATATATATTTGCCCCTTCCTGATTTTATTTTTTATTTTTTTTGCATATTTCTCACATTTAAATGATTCAGATTATCAAACAAATTTTAATATTACACAAGGATAAGCAGAGTAACTCCAAAATGCAGTTTTTAAATTATTATTTAATTTATTAAGGGAAAAAAGCTGTTCAAATCTGCCTGGCCCTATGTGAAAAAGTAATTGCCCCCTCCCCTGCTGAATCATGAATGAACTGTGATTAACCATTAGTTTTGAAAAGCCGAGTTAAATTTCACCTGCCACACCTAGGCCTGATTACTGCCAGACCTGTTGAATCAAGAAATCACATAAATAGAAGCTGTATGACACAGTGAAGCACGCTAACAGATTACAAAAAGCCCCACATCATGCCACAATCTAAAAAATTCAAGAACAAATTAGAAACAAACATGTATCTGTCTAGGAAGGGTTTAAAAGCCATTTGGAACCAAAGTGAACCACGGCGAGAGCCATTGTCCACAAATGGAGATAACTTGGAACAGAGGTAAACTTTCACAGGAGTGGCCGGCCTACAAAAATTACTCCAAGAGCATGACAATGACTCTTCGAGGAGGTCATAAAAGAACCCAGAACAACATCTAAAGAACTGCAGGCCTCACTTGCCTCAGGTAAGATCAGTGTTCATGATTCAACAATAGGAAAAAGACTGGGCAAAAATGGCATCACATTTACCAAAATACATCTTGATTATTCCCAAGACTTTTAGACAAAAATTCTGTGGACTGATGAGACTATTTTTTTACTTTTTGGAAGGTGTGTGTTGCGTTTCATCTGGCATAAAACTAATACATCATTTCATAACAGGAGCATCATACCAACAGTCAGACATGGTGGTGATAGCGTGATGGCCTGGGGCTGCTTTGCAGCTTCAGGATGTGGACAACTTACCATAATTGATGGAACCATGAATTCTGAAGCCGCGTACACACGGGCGGACTGTCTGGCCAACTAAGTCCGTCAGACAATCCGACGGACAGTCCGTCCTACTTTTGAATGAACGGACTTGACCACACACGATGAACAGACAGTCCGTTGAAAGCTTGCGCGATGACATGTACAGCACGTACGACGGGACTAGAAATACGACGTCCAATACACTGCAATGCAACCTTCGGCCGTGTACATCCTTTCTGAGCATGCGCCATACTTAGTCCGTCCAACTTGCCTACTCACGAGCGGACTGTCCGCTGAAACCAAAGTTGGACGGACAATATTACGGAAATTCCGAAAGACTTAGTCCGCCAGACTGTCCGCTGAAAAAGTCCGCTGAAGCCCACACACGAGCAGACTGTCCGCTGAAATGCAGACTAAGTTGGACAGACAGTCCACCCGTGTGTACGCGGCTTGAGCTCTGCCAGAAAATCCTAAAGGAGAATGTTCGGCCATCAGTTCGCGACCTCAAGCGCACTTGGGTTATGTAGCAGGACAATGATCCGAAACACAACAGCAAGTCCACCTGCAAATGGTCCAAACAAAGCAAAATTTAAGTTTTGGAGTGGTCTAGTCAAAGCTTGGACTTAAATCCAATTGAGTTGCTGTATCATGACATTACATAGGCCATTCATGCTGGAAAATCCTCCAATGTGGCTGAATTAAAACAATTCTGCAAAGAAGAGTGGGCCAAAATTGCTCCACAGCAATGTGAAAGACTCATTGCCAAATGATTGATTGGAGTTGTTGCCTCCAAAGGTGGCACAACCAGTTATTAGGTTTATGGGGCGATTACCTTTTCACATAAGGCCAGGCAGGCCTTATGCTGGTATCTGAGACCCCTAACCCTCTCTCCTCTTTTTCCAAGTTCTACATTAAAGCTTTAAAGGGATCAAAAGTGACTGGGGCCCAATTTCTGTTCAAAACTCCCCATTATAGCCATGGACTCAGCCCTGGGGTGAATGCTAGTTTAGAAGACCCGGGGGGCTCTACAGTTAGAAATGGAACAATTTCCATATGGTGTACTTTCCATTTTACCTGACTATAGTTGTATATTCTACAATGTCATTATATGATATTCAGCTTGGCAGCACCACAAGGCGCTGCTTTTCGGGGCAGGATCCAAAATTTTTTCCAGTTTCAGTTAGTTGCTTGACAAGTAAAGGTCTTGTCTCTCCACTCACCATGTGACTGAGCAGTATGGATAAGCACTATAATGATTTCATTCAGTTATTTGCAACAATTTGGCTCCATGTTCCAATAATCTCTCACTATCCCAATCAGAAAACACCAATAAAGGCACCTGCTAGAGGCTGCATACAAAGGCAAACCTTTGTTTTAGGATTTGGATAGAGTGGTGAGGTGACAGAAGCACAGTCACATTTTAATTGCTGTCTGTGGGCTCATTTCACAAAGAGTTATTTTACTCTTAAAATCCGAGATAAAATAACTCATAGATTTTTTTACACATTTTTTTTTGCAATTCACAAAAAAAACACTACTAAAATAAAGCATGAGTTGGTTCATCAAAATGTGAGGTATTTTACTTATGAAACCATGTGGTATTTTATCTCATGACATAATGGGATGGATACAGTTAAGAAATATTAGAACCCCTGTCATTTGCTAGTAAAGAGGTAAAATAGTTTAACCATTTTCATCCTCTTCCTGCCCAAGCTAATTTTCAGCTTTTAGAGCTCTCAAACTTTGAATGACAATTGCGCGGTCATGCAATGTTGTACCAAAATTTAATTTGTATCATCTTTTTCCACAACTAGTGCTTTATTTTGGTCGTATTTAATCACCACTGGGTTATTGATTTTTTTGCTAAACAAATGAAAAAAGTTTTTATTTGTTTCTGTTATAAAATGTTGTAAGTAATTTTTCACCTTCACTAATGGGCACTGATGGGCATTGATGAGGTGGCACTGATGATGAGGCACTAATATGCAGCACTGATAGACTGGGCTGATAGGCAGCACTGATATGCAGCACTGGTATCACTGATAGGTGGCACTGATGGGCACTGATGGGCACTGATGAGGTGGCACTGATGATGAGGCACTAATATGCAGCACTAATAGGCTGCACTGATAGGCAGGCGGCACTGATATGCAGCACTGATGGGCACTGATAGGTGACACTGATGGGTATTGATAGGTAGCAATGATGGGCACTGATAGGCAGCACTGATGAGGAGGCACTGACAAGCATTACTGATGGGCACTAATTGGCTTCCCTAAAATTGGCACTGATTGCCATCCCTGGTGGGCACAGGTTGGCATCCCTGGTAGGCACAGGTTGGCACTTGTGGGCATCCCTGAAGGGACTGCACGGATAATCGATGCACTGATTATCAGTGCAGACCCCCCAACAGGAAAGCTGCTGATCGGCTCTCCTCTACTCGCACCTGTCAGTGCAAATAGAGGAAAAGACGATAAACGGCACTGTAATTGGACACACCTGATCACATGTTAAAGTGCCTACGTCAAAGGCTTTTCACCAAGATCTGAGATGCAGTGTGTCACAGTGACACACCGCACTACTGATCGCTGCACGCCCTTGTGGATGAGCGCTAGTGACTTATTCTGCTGGACATCATATGATGCCCAGTCAGGATATCTGCGGCTGCTATTTTACAATACAGCGAGTGGAAAGTGTTAAACTGTAGAAATATGCCAACTCACAAGTTCCCTGCAGCATAGAATATGTATTAATACAAAAGAAAAAAGGGAAGCTGTTTTCACAGGACCCATGTGGTGTATAAAAAAAAAAAATGTTAAATTAAGTAAATATAAAATATCTTTATAAATGTCAAATATTGAATGAAAATTGTTTTAAAAAATCACAAACATATATAAATATAGTTTTTCCACCAATTAAATGACAGCTTTGTCATTGTAGAGATTTGCTTTCTGTCCCATAGACAAATGGGAAGTGAGAGGAAAATCCCTGCAAATTAAATAAATTCATTTGGGACCCAAGTCTCCAAATCTAGTGTACCCATTGGAAAATTTCCCTAATATTACTTTTCTGGGGACAACCCAAAATTTAGGATTTTCTGTCTCTTTCAATTATAATGGTAAATAGGACAAATAGAGAAGGTGAATCTCCCTAATGGGGGCACAGACAGTAAAATAAAACTGTCAGGGGTTAATCAATCTCCACTTTATCCAAAACTAAAAAAAAAAGTATTTGTCTTTAGTTATACTTTTTTTTTCTTATTCAATCTTAATTTTAAATTAAGATTGAATTTTAGAAATCAATCTTAAAAGATTTTTAAATTATTATACAAATAGACAAATTTACATATATTAATGGTATAGGCATACCATCAAACAACTTGCAAATACATTATACAAACTAACATAACAAAAACAAAAATCAAGCACAAAAAGAACAAAACAGACAGGGGGAAAGTGATGGCAACACATAGACATCATGTTTTGAAAGATTAGTAGGTCCTATTTAGATACTACTCAAGTTCCTATAAGTCATTCTAATTTCCTGTTGATTCCCTAAAAGTCCTCCAGGGGGCCCATACCTGACGGCATTTTTCATATGTATCCAATTCATGTGCCAGGAGGGTCTCCAAACTCTCATTATAATCCATTTCCATTATCCATTCCTTCACTGATGGGGATTGTATGTCACGGGATAACCAATCTTGCCGCTGTTAAACAGTGTCTGAGTAGACCCTTTTTTTTATATTTGTATAGGAGCCTGGAAGAATGAATAGAAGGGTAATTTGTGGTGTATTGGGGACTAGCTCTCCTGCAACTGTAGAGTGCAACTGTGTGATCCTGTCCCAAAAATTTAGAATTTGGGGGCATTCCCACCATATGTGAATGACACCGTTAACATATATCAGATGCATCTGGGTATATATGCTGCAGGGGTGCTGGACATTGGTACTAATGAGAAATGAGCTTATAGCTTGTTTCTTGGGCTTTAATTGTCAGTGCTAAGCAATGTGTGAGGATAAATGCCTTCTCCCACTCTTCTGCTCCAATCTAAACATTAAGCATACGGCCCATTTATTTGTAAATTCTGGAGGCTCAGGGTGTTTTTTTGCAATAATAATCTTATATATTGCTGATAGGACATGTTTTTGTTTAGACCTTTGTAACAAAATGGACTCAAACTAATTTAGATCTCTATTAAAAAGTTGGTTTAAGGGAATAGAAGACAGGAATGACAATACTTGCTGATATTCCAACCATTGCGCAAGTGAGGGCTGTTGTGTAGGAATTAAATTCAATATGGATTGAAGTTTGCCCTGGCAAAGAATCCGGCTCACTCTTCAGTGAGACTGCTTGTTCCACATAAAAAAATGCAGGTGGAATTTGTGGATTGCCAAAATAAGTATGTCATAAGTCCTACTTGTGAAGAAAGCCTTAGCCGCGAAATCATTTTATACCAGATTCTCAATAAATGAGACGTAAGAAAAGGTAAAGAAGAGAACATGTCTTGATGAGTACCACGGAAAGATAAGTTTAACCAAGGAAGTGCCTGAAGATCAAGCTGATTCAACCCCTGCTCTATTGATACCCATTGTTTGGTATCCAAATGGTGAAACCAGTTCACTAATTTAATCAGAACTGCCACAACATAGTAATAATATAGATCCAGTACACCTGCTCCTCCTTTCACGTTAGGTAATGTTAATTTTTTCCTATGTAATCTAGATCTCTTATGCCCCCATATACATTTTGTAAAAGCTGATTGTGGAATAGAGAAAAAAGATCTAGGATCTAGATCTAGGATAGTTTGAAATAGGTACAAAAAGCAGGGTATTATGTCCATTTTCAGTATGTTAATCCTCCTGAACTACAAATATACATTAGAATCATATTTTTTTAAGGTCTTGGAGTGTACGTTGCATAAGAGGGATATAATTTATCGAATATAGATGGGTCAGAACTGAAGGAATATTAATTCCTAAATATTTTAGTGTAGAGGAGCAGAATCTAAACAAAAAATGATTCTTCAGCGTTGCCACTTAATGTGGTGAAAGTGACACATTAAGAATTTCCCTTGAAATTACTCAAAACTCCAAAATCCTGGAATTCAGATAGAATAGAAGGCATAGAGATATGCGGATTGGTAATATAGAGTAACAGATCATCAGCAAACAGAGCAAGTTTTATTTCCTGTTGATCTATCTTTATGTCAGTGATAGAGGGATTCTGTTTTATTTCTATTGCTAAGTGCTCCATTACAGGAACATAAAGCAAAGGAGACAGAGAGCATCCCTGGCGAGTACCATTTTGTATAAGAGGACATCCCTGACGAGTACCATTTTGTGGTATACTACCACTTGTAGTCAATGATCCGTTGATCCTTAGTCTAGCCTTGGGTTTAGAATATAGCGCTAAAATCTTACTAAGCAAATTTGGGCCCATCCCTATTTGCCTAAGCATTCTCTGCATCAATAGAGAAAAAGCACGCTGGTATTTTAGCTGTTTGGGCATAGCCCATAAGTAAGAATGTTTTTATCATATTGTCACGTATTTCTCTTCCTCTAACAAATCTCGGAATAAGAGATTGGAGATGTGACACAATCAGCGTAATTGTTTATGTCTATTCCAATTAAAGATATTGGACGATAGCTGGAGCATAATGTCAGATCCTTATCAGGTTTAGAAATCATAGTAATGTACAAAGTAATGTATGCTTCCAGTGTTTGAGCGACTGGAAATGGGTTAGTGGAAGGGATGGAATTGAATACCTGGAGCATAAATGGGGACAAATATTCTTTATATGTTTTATAGAATTTTGGAGTAAATCCATCTGGGCCAGGGCTCTTACTTGATAGAATATATAAAATTACTCCCAATAATTCCACAATTGAGAAAGGATAATCCAATAATTTCCTATAGTCGGTGTCTAATGTTGGAATAGCAGTGTCCTGTACATAGTCTTCAGTGTAACTATTATAAGATCCCGTATCTTCCAAAAACTATGGTTGAGCCAGATTATAAAGAGCTGAAAAATATTCCCTGAATGTTTGTTGAAGACATTATGGATCTGAGGTAGTTTCCCTTGACAACTTCCTAATACTAGCAATAAAGGTTTGGAGAGGACGGGGATGCAATGTACGTGCTAGCTGTCACCCACATTTATTCCCATATCTGTAACTACTTAAGGCACATCTATGTTGATATGAACTATGAGATGCTTCCAAAAGCTTTAATAATGATGCCCTAGTAGACAATATTGTAGCTAGTATTTCTGTAAACTGTGAGGCTTTAAGTAGAGTTTTTAGGGAATGAAGCTTTAACAAGATATTTTTAATAGCAACGGATCTTTCTTTTTTGAGATGAGAACCATGTTGAATAAACAACACTCGTAATACCACTTTAAGAGCTTCCCATTTTAACGGTAACACTGTTTCATCCTGTACATGATCAGTGACAAAGTTGCCAATTGCCTCCACAATTGCTTTATGACAAAGTGGGTCTGATATAAGCATATCATTCAAAAGCCACGACCAACTTGTGCCCAGAGTCTGAAGGGGGTATATTGTTAAAAATATAGGTGAATGATCAGACCAAATAAACAATCCTATTTCCAAAGAAGGATTCCACTACAAAACATTTGGGCCTGATAAAACATAATCTTGACTACTATAAGATTTATGGGCTGATGAAAAATATGTATAATTACGATCTTTGGGATATAAGATTCGCCATAGATCAAGTAACCTATGATCAAACAATTGTTTTTTAAAAGCTCTCAACTGAGAGTGAGGAATACTGGAACGCTAAGCAGAGGTGTCCAAGTAGGGCTCGAAGGCTAAATTGAGATCCCCTCCTACAAGAATGACACCTTCTGCAAAATCCGCTAAAGCCGCGTACACGTGTAGCCGTCTGTCCGACATACTTAGTCTGGCGGACTTCCCGCCAGACTGTCCGTCGGACTTTCCGAACGGGCTACTTGCCCACACACGGCACTTTTTCAGCGGACTAATACGGCGTACTAAGTCCGCCGTACTATCCGCCGTACTTTTGAAATGAACGGACTCGCCCACACAAGCGGAGGAAAGTCCGCTCATTTCGAGCGCGTCTCCAGGTAGGTGGGGCCCACGAAGGAGACGTCGCTGGCCCCGCCGGCTGGTATGGACTTAAAGTGGAACCCCAACGCCAAAAAAAATCGGCGTGGGGGTCCCCCAAAGTCCACAACAGACCCTTGTCCGAGCACGCTACCCGGCTGGCCAGGAAAGGAGGGGCGAGCGGGCCCCCCCCTCCTGAGCCATGCCAGGCCGCGTGCCCTCAACATGGGGGGTACCTTGGGGAGGGGGGGCGTGCGGCCCCCCCACCCCAAAGCACCTTGTGCCCATGTTGATGAGGACAAGGGCCTCTTCCCGACAACCCTGGCCGTTGGTTGTCGGGGTCTTATCGGAATCCGGGAGCCCCCTTTAATAAGGGGGCCCCCGGATACCGGCCCCCCACCCTATGTGAATGAGTATGGGGTACAATGTACCCCTACCCATTCACCTGTAAAATAAAGTACAAAAAAAAACACAACACGCAAGATAAAATAATTTATTGCACAGCTCCGGGGGTCTTCCGTCTTCGGGGGTCTTCTCGCCGGACTCCTCCGCTATCTTCTTGTAGCTCTTTTACTAGCGGAGGAGCTCGGCATTCTTCTTCGTCGCCGCGGCCTCTTCTTCCGACTTCGGGGGTCTTGTCCCCCTCTTCGGTTCTTCTGCCGGGCCACCGCGCCTTCTTATAGCTCTTTTACAGGCGGTGGCCCGGTCTTCTGTCGCCGCCACCGCCGCCTTCCGTTCTTCTTCTTCTTCTTCTTCTTCTCCTGGAGATGTTGACTCGACGTTCTCTCCGGCCGCAATGCCAGGGACGCGCTGCGCTGTGACTTATATAGGGACAAGGGGCGGTGTCACATGGGTTGGTGTCACATGGTGACCCCGCCCCCTTACAATGTCACAGTCCCGGAGGATGCTGTGACTGTCGCCATGTGACATCAACCCATGTGACCAACCCATGTGACATCAACCTATGTGACACCGCCCCTTGTCCCTAAATAAGTCGCAGCGCAGTGCGTCCCTGGCATTGCGGCCAGAGAGAACGTTGAGTCAACATCTCCAGGAGAAGAAGAAGAAGAAGAAGAACGGAAGGCGGCGGCGGCGGCGGTGACAGAATACCGGGCCACCGCCTGTAAAAGAGCTATAAGAAGGCACGGTGGCCCGGCAGAAGAACCGAAGAGGGGGACAAGACCCCCGAAGTCGGAAGAAGAGGCCGCGGCGACGAAGAAGAATGCCGGGCTCCTCCGCTAGTAAAAGAGCTACAAGAAAATAGCGGAGGAGTCCGGCGAGAAGACCACCGAAGACGGAAGACCCCCGGAGCTGTGCAATAAATTATTTTATCTTGTGTGTTGTGTTTTTTTTTGTACTTTATTTTACAGGTGAATGGGTAGGGGTACATTGTACCCCATACTCATTCACATAGGGTGGGGGGCCGGTATCCGGGGCCCCCTTATTAAAGGGGGCTCCCGGATTCCGATAAGCCCCCCGCCCGCAGACCCCGACAACCAACGGCCAGGGTTGTCGGGAAGAGGCCCTTGTCCTCATCAACATAGGGACAAGGTGCTTTGGGGTGGGGCAGCCGCGCGGCCCCCCCTTCCCCAAGGCACCCCCCATGTTGAGGGCACTGGTACGGCTCAGGAGGGGGGGGGGGGCGCTCGCTCACCCCTCCTTTCCTGGCCGGCCGGGTAGCGTGCTCGGACAAGGGTCTGTTGTGGACTTTGGGGGGACCCCCACGCCGATTTTTTTTCGGCGTTGGGGTTCCCCTTTAAGTCCATACCAGGCAGCGGGGCCAGCGACGTCTCCTTCGCGGGCCCCGCCTACCTGGAGACCCGCTCGAAATGAGCGGACTTTTCTCCGGGCGGGAAAAGTCCGTTCATTTCAAAAGTACGGCGGACTGGCATAAACACGGCTGGATTGTCCGCCGAAATGCGAGTCCGGCGGGAAGATTGGAGTGTAAAACTACATTCTAAGTCCGCCGTACTTTCGGGTCAAAAAAGTATACCGGAGGCTACACACGGGGGGATTGTTTGGCGGACTTCAGTTTGCCGGACTTTTCCACCCGCTTGTTTGATGGTGTGTACGCGGCATAAGAGACAAAGATAATGAGAAATTGTCATGGTCTGGTCATGATTCGGAATATAGCAATTGTGAAAAGTTTATCTCACAACTAAAATTTAAATAAAAGATATCTACCATTAAGGTCAGCTAAATGTTCCAACTGCTGAACCAGTAAATATTTATGAAAAGCGATGGAGACCCCTCTTGACTTTGAATTAGGTATAGTGCTGTGAAACCACTGGGAACAGTGTTTACTAGAACATATACGAATGTCATCAGTACAAAAATGGGTCTCCTGAATGAGTATAATGTCGGCCCTAGCTTTATGCAAGCTATGTAAGATCTGACCTCTTTTTCACTCATTATTAAGGCCTTTGACATAAGTACAAAGTTTCAATGAAGATGCAAGAGTGGAACATGTTGCCATCTTAAAAAAAAGAAAAAAAAAACACCCTACAAATAAAAAGGGAAGAGGATTCCTCTCTCAGGGCCCTGAGCTACTCAGGGACACTAAATCACACAATATGTGGGAAAAAAAGAAAAAGAAAGCCCAACACACAAAAACAAAGGGATATGGAATCTATCAAAAAAATAAAAAATTTCACCAAACCCTACCAGAGGGCAGGGCGTTAAAGTGGGTGAACACAGGGAATGTCTCACAGCAGAGACGCGAGACATAGTATATATTCCCTATTCTCTGCATAAATTATTGCTATCTACACTGGAGACCAGAATTTCACGAGGTGGTCCAGGATGTGGGTCATATGGATGAACCATCAGTAATCACACAGACACATAGCCCATATTTTGTTACGTTGGGAGCCCTGGTCTCATTATTGTGTTGCATAAACCTATATAGTCCAACAAGATATCTCCCACACAACTCATCAGCAGCCCTCTCTGTGCCTCCTGGACTTTTGAGGGGACCATTGAGATTAATAAAACCAAATGACCAGTTTGCATATCGCAAAACGGACCATCGTCTCTACCAGGAATTTGATAACATAGGTGAAAACACCCATATAACTGGTTTCTATAAAGTCATGGATAATTCCATGACCTTGATCCAAATGTGGTGTAAGTCATGCCCCACAAACTATGTGGTCCACATCTTGACGCACTGTTATCACCTGTGTTCTGCACATCAACATGATTCAAATACATGCGGCCAGTGCGATCAGTACCAACCACATGCAAAAAATGCAATGTCTGATGTGCGACAACACAAACTGGTCCACAATCTTAGCGACAAATAGGGATACGCAAGTATGAGCAAATACAATCAAATAAGCATATATATCCATATTTTATAATGTATAACACATGATGATAGATTTAAGGATAGACATAGATGGTGTAAATGATAAATAAATATCATCTTTTTACAACCAGCTTTGTCATACAGATTGTAGTGCTCATCAAGTACAAAGGTGGGGAGGAAAGAAAAAAAAATGTCATTGGTAAAGAAAAAAAAAAGGAAAGGTGGATATTCTTCCTTATTTCAGTTTCTTTCTTCCCTCTCTCCTCCTAGCCCATTGCTGTTGCAGATAGGCAGACGGTTCTCAGAGCTCTCAGGTAAAACCATGAAATCATTCCCCCAATGTTCCACTCTCCTAAATGGTATATAGGTCATATTACACTTGGAAGATCTGGCAAACCTAAAGCATCTTGTATAGCAGGAATATCAGATGGATCATGTATATTTTAACACATGCCATCTTTTTTAATTTGGAATGGAAAGTTTCAGCAATATGGAAGATAACGGTCTTGTAACATTATAAGCAAAGGCCTTAGGGCTTTTCTTTTCTCCAGTGTAAACCGTCACAAATCATGTAATAAAATAACAAATGTCCCATTGATGTGAATTTGACCTTTGTGATGTGACCACGCAAAGGCAAAGGAAAGAGTGAGCTGGAAGGCTTTAAATAGGCAGGTCAGACGAACATCATCGGGAACAGCTGGTAACTGTGGAAAGAAAAGAGAGCTGGCAATTAGCCGACAGATGAGCGGCCAGCCCAGAGGAGGAAGGGCTAAGCCAGCCCTGACAGCAAGGCTGTCCACAATCCTGCGACCAGGAATGCCACAAGTCTGATCCGGGCAGATGATGACAGACTTCAGCCTGTTGGCCAGAACCTTGGCGAGGATTTTGTAGTCCACGTTCAGAAGAGAGATCGGACGCCAATTTTTCAGGTCCGATCTCTCCCCTTTGCGCTCATACAAAATCGTGATCATCCCCTCCCTCAGTGACGGAAGCATTAGTGCCCACCCTTGTTTTCGGGGAGTAGAGGTTGGTGTAGTAGTCGCTGACCACTTGCATCACAGCCTCTTTTCCCTTCTGGAGTGTTTTCCGGTCTCATCACGCAGCTCTGACAAGGGTGTGTGTCCTGAGAGGAGTTTCCTGAAAAAGAAAGAGTTACACTTCTCACCTTTCTCAAGATTCTCCACCTTGGCACGGAAGACAATGTGCCTGGATTCTTCCTCAAAGTGCCCTTTCAGACTCTTCTTGGTGTCTTCCAGGTCTTGCCTAACATCCCAGCCACAGTGATGAAGGTCCTGCAGGGAATGCAACTGACGTTGCAGTCTCCTGAGTTCCCTCTTCCTGGCACACACTTGCTGGCGTCCCCTTGCCTGAAAGAATCTGCGCAGCTTGACTTTCACAAACTCCCACCAGTCACTTACCCTTCTGAAGAATATTTTTTCCTCCGTCCAGGTGGCATAGGCTTCCCGGAGTTCCCGAAGTCCAGATTCCTCCATGTGACGGACCACCTGGCACCTCGTTTGGGTGCCTCCACCAAGATACAGCTTCTTTCACTCAGGAACCAATATCTATAGCTGAGAATTGCACCTAAGAGCTAGACAACACTAGCTTAGGTGCTGAAACTGACTTTATTGTAAATTCACACAGAATTTATACCACGCAAAATGAGGTAAGAGCTTGATCACATTAACCCTAAATAATGTAAACTGTAAACAGTAATCTCACCATTACATCTAACAGTACATCTAATGACCAGCCAACATACACATAAACAGTAATCCAATTACACAGTAAGCTAATTAACAGTTAGTCATCCAAACAAGTTTAGGTGGCTCCGGTCAGCGCCCATACAGACAGTTCAGCACAAGTTCCCCAGAAAGAAGACCCAGGGCTGTCCAAATCTCATTAACCAGCTTTATCTCGTGTAATCTGTCCACTAGACAAGTCATCATAGGACAAAACTCATACAATGTTCCAGCTGTCTGAAAAAATGGAATTCATCTATTACCATAGATTTCTTGAGGGAGATTGTTGATAAATATTTTTGGAGGAGCCTCTCCAACCTAGTCTGCAGGAGGGCCACCATATTCCCTCTGATCATTAACCTGTACAAGATTAACAATACACCTTTCCATCCACTTCAGAAGGGAAGCTTCACTGTCCTCACTCCAAGCCTCGCTCACCTAATCCAAGCCTCCCTCTCAGCATTCATCACATTGTTGTCCATCATTAGAGAATGATCTGCTCTTTTCATGGGATTAGAGGCTGAACTGAGCTTATTTCCATTCTCTGACCGGGAGAAGCAGACAATATCCCCAGTCTCCTCTATGGGCCATAATCAGTGAGTAGAAGGCTAGCCCCTAGTCCCCTCCAAAAGCCCCTGTCCATGTTGAAGTGTTCCCCCTGTCTTCATCAATATGGGGACACAGTGCATTGCTAGGGCATGTTAAAGGCATGTGGCCTGGCATGATTTAGGGATGGAGCACACCCCTCCCTCCCTTCTCCTAGCCAGCCAGCCTGCATACTTGGATAATGGTCTGGTTATGGATTTTGGGGGAGGCACACTCATAGTTTTCTTATGTTGCATGGGGTTGCCCCCTAAAATGCATACCAGTCTCAAAAAGTTTTTTTCTTTTTTTCGCATGGAACCTTCTCATCCCCTACTTCTAGGGTGAACCCCACATTTTTTGGTTGTGTGTGTGTGTGTGTGTGTGTGTGTGTGTGTGTGTGTGTGTGGGATCCTCTATTAACATGTAGGATCTGGCTCAAAGAAATCCATGGCCACTTTATTTATGAACAGAATAAATCACCTGCAAGCTGTAAATTACCAATGCTTTAAATGTTAAATGTTAATGTCAAATTTTTAATTTGTAAAGGTTAGTTTTACAAATTAGGTAGGTAGTATACATTGTACAGATGTGTCCCTTTGCAGGAGGATTAAGGGAACCCTCCAGGTATGCTGTTTAAAGGAATTATTCATTTTTTTAAGTAATGTTTAACCTTAACTTTTTTTTTAAATAAAACAACAAACATGGTATACTTATTTGTGCAATGAGGGCACCCGTGCCGGCTTTCTCGCAAGCCGCCCTGCCTGCGTCTATCGACACAGACTGGACAACTCAGTCCCTCCCCCACTCCCTCACCACAGCATTTGATTGGCAGCAGTGGAGCCAATGGCTCCCACTGCTATTGATCTGCCCAGGGAGGAGGGAGATAGCAGCAAGAGTCGCTGGATCAGATTGGGTTCAGGTAAAAATAAGGGGAAGCTGGGGCGAATCCTGCAGCAGAGAAGGTTTTTTCACCCAAATGCATAGAATGTATTAAGGTGAAAAATCTTAAGGCTTTAGAACCACTTTAATGTTTCACTTTAAAAGGAGCTCTATAGTCACAGCATAAGCTTTCACTTTATAGCATCAGCTTTGTAGAAACAATAAAAATTAACCATTCTTGACAATCCAATAAAAACTTACTTGAAAATGCTTGTCTACTGGCTATCTCTATCAATACCTTCCTGGATCTCTTGCATTCTTTGCATTGTCTTCTCTGCTGTTTATTTTCAATTTCTTATGCCGCGTACAAAGGACTGGACTTTCCGGCAGAAAAGGTCCGACAGTCTTCCCGACAGACTTTTGATGGAGTTACGAAAGACTTCCGAACGAACGGACTTGCCCGCACATGAACGGACTAAAGTCGGTTTGAAAGTCAGTTCGTTTTGAACATGATGACATACAACGGGACTAGAAAAGGAAGTTCAGTAGCCAATAGCTGCCCTTGCATCGTATTTGGTCCGTCAGAACCAGCATACAGACAAACAGTTTTCCTGATAGGAATTGAGTCCGTCGGACAGATTTGAAATATGTTCTATTTCTAGGTCCGTCTAATTTTTTTAAAGAAAAACGATCAAACTATCCCACACACGATCGGACTCTCCCACACACGATCGGAATCATTCCGTCGGACCTAGTCTGCCGGAAAGTCCGGTCGTCTGCAAGCGGCATAAGAACTATATGTGACATGGTACCTTACTGCCTGCAAGCTGTGATTCCTTTACTGACTCCGCCTCCTGAAACTCCTTCTCTCAGAACCTCTGTAGTTCATAGTTCAGAAGGTAGGATCTGAGAATTCTGTGACACAGTTGTGGTTACACACAGAACATATGAGTCACATAAGCGTATGTGTACAGAATGGATCTTCACAAAGTAGGTTTGCAAACTTCAAGAATGTTCAGATTCTTGAATAGGAGGCAAGAAATAATTGAAATGCAATGTGGAAATGAAAATAGTACTTAAGATTTTTAGCATAGATGTATTTAAGCATTTTTAAAAGCACTTCTTCCTGCCGAACTGAATTTCAAAACATTTTTTCCTTTGGTAAATGTTTTCCAGGGTCATGCCCAGCCCTCCGTGCCATTTGTTTGACAATCCCTGACCTATTCATCTAGAAAATGACCATACAGATTTCTAAAACTATCCAAATTATTTATCTTTAAAAGCAAATGATCAACAATTTCTTTTTTTGAGGTGTGTGGATACAAAGGTGGATTATCTGATTCAAGGGGACCTATTGACTTCTCACCTATTGTGGAATTTTCATTTATTTTTCAAGACGGACATTATTGCGTGTTACTATTTGTGTCACTTTCAAATCATCATTTATAACACTATCACGTATAGATGGATTAGCACATGTTCATTGCAATAGAGTGTGTGGGTGTGTGTTAGCAGGTCGACTGGATTTTCACAAAAAAAAAAAAGATTTTTTTTTAAATGTATTTATTTATTTATTCAGTTATTTATTCTTACCTTCATTTATGTAATGTAGTCTACTAGATTATGTATCCAATTGTCTGTATTCACTTTTATCTTGATAAATTTGTGTCTGGGGGTCTGGAGGGTGTTTATTAGTGCACAACATTTTCATTCAAGTGTATGAATTTACCATTATTTATGAACATTTATTTATTTGCATTAATGTGTAGTTTTAATTGGTTGGAAGGTCTGGGAGGTGTTTACTAATTTTGGTGTATAATATGGTTGTTGGTTAGGGACAGCACAGCACTATTTAAAGGTTAAAATATAAATAATATACATGGTGTCCAATAAGATGTAACAATAAGAGAAAACAATCAATAACATTTTTTAATTATGCTAAATAATATTAGAAAAATTGCACCTTATTTTTTTGAGAACATTAAGCAAATTTGGAAACAATTCTTCTTTTTAATTCACATTTCTGTATAAATTTGTATAATTCTGTATAAATCCTAGTATCCCTACTATAGTAGTAAATCCCAATCCAAGTTTAAATGGTTTAAAACCGTTACTATAATTATAGGTACACATCTTAACTGTAAACAATAAAATATTAATAAATAAATAAACTTAAAAAGTAAAAAAAAAAAATAACCAAAACATTTTTGACCCATGCTAAATAATATTAGAAAAATTGCACCTATTTTTCGAGAACATTAAGCACATTTGGAAACAATTCTTCTTTTTAATTCACATCTCTGTATAAATTTGTATAATTCTGTATAAATCCTAGTATCCCTACTATACTAGTAAATCCCAATCCAAGTTTACATGTTTTAAAAATGTTACTATAATTATAGGTACACATCTTAACTGTAAACAATAAAATATTAATAAATAAATAAACTTAAAAAGTAAAAAAAAGAAAGAATGAAATATAGTCAAGAAATTGCTATACAAAAAAAATTCTCAAAGTGAACAAGCTTGTAAAGTTTTATTATTTTAATTTACAATTTGGTATACCTTCAACTTAACTCAGGACTATTGAAGCTCCTAAAGTAATTACTGGGATTATTGTAATGTAATCGATAAACTGCTGGGTTGTTTGCGATGTACATAGTCATAAAAGAGGATTTAAGTTATGGTAATACTTTGGACAGTATTTGGCACAATTTGCTTTTAATACTTCTTAAATTTTCCCTCCATCTGCCCACATAAAAGCTCAAACATAGGTGTGCATATATGTGGTGCCACGGAAGAAGGTCTCCCTCTGTAACACTGGCTGGAAAAGGTAAACTAACATTGGGACTGATTTACCAAAGCCGTGCGCCATCAGTAGAGGCAGACGGTGAGGCGCAACGCACATTTTCCTATTTACGAAACGGTGCAGCGGGAGCAGAGCGAGAATCCCCCATTTACTAAAGGAGACTGCAATCTGTGCTCTACTATGGACATTGCACACAGCATCTTCAATTCAATATTAACAGAAGATGGAGATGCCAATATTATGGGGTGATGTGGGGTGATGTGAGGAAGTTTAGTAACAACTGCCCAAGTAAGAAATATGCCCAAAATAGAATAAGAAAGTAACTTTTTCAGAGCAAGCCTGCTGTGCCTGCAAGTAGGTTTAGATCTGTGCAAAATCAATGTAAGCACTGCGCATGTGCAAGTGGCTCTTGCGCTCATTCAAATGCGTTTGTTCACTTTGCGGCCAAAATCTTAGTAAATGTCAAGCAATGTAAATGCAATTGCGTGGGTTGAACAGGCGCACCTCTAAGCTTGACATTTTTATTTTTACACTGGTTCACCTTTATGTATTTTTTTAAGGATATTTGCACACTGGTCATTTTAGCATGTTACATTGCCAACATGTGACATGCACCTTGCTAAGATTATGTAAGACTCTGGCTCATCTAGCTCCTCCTAAAAGGGCATTTACCCTTCCCCGTCTATTGCATATGATTTCCTTGGGCTAGCTTTTGTTTTTAAAGGGGAACTCCACACTCCATTCTCCAATGCTCTTGTCTCCCTCCTCTAACCCCTTGGATTTCCATGGGCTGACTTTTGCTTTTAAAGGGGAACTCCACACTCCATTCTCCAATGCTCTTCTCTCCCCCTCTAACCCCTTGGATTTCCATGGGCTAGCTTTTGCTTTTAAAGGGGAACTCCACACTCCACTCCATTCTCCAAAGGCTGGGAGCTGCCTTCACCAATCCAAACCACATCCTTTTTCAGAGCATACAACAGGGCCAGCTAGGAAAGGGGCGATAAGAGCGATCGTCCAACCTCCTCCTGAACCATACAAGGCCACATGCACGCAACATAGGTGGCTGCCTTTGGGGCATGTTGGGCTCAGCACAATACCAACCACAAAGCACCTTGTACCCACTAGTTCAAAGGGGCTTTCCACATTCCGTTAAGCCCCCTTTCTGCAGCCCCCCACAACCCCAGCCTACGTTTGTGTGGAAGAGGCCCTTGTCCCCCTGAATAAGGTGGTTGACTTTTGGGGTGCCCAAGCCCCTCCTGCCCCCAAGCATCCATCCCCCTTTCATGGGCTGGGTTGCTGTGTGTTTGGCTAGGGGTTAGTTATTGTATGGAAGGGGCACAATATTTTTTGTCCTTTGGGGTGGGATTTTCCATATGGGGGTTTTAAAATCTTGCAGCTGCAATGTAGATTTGGAACTTTTCTCTAAAGCCGTACATCTTTGAAGCAGCATTTTGGATAAATGGTATTTTGCATTTTTGAAGGCACTTCTCCTTGTTTTGTTTTTGGGGTCGTCCAGATTGGTGATATTTATATATGTGCCTTAGGGTGGGCCCTGGGCCCCCATACCCATTTTAAGGCCAATAACTAGAAGATAAGCCAGCCAAGTTGGGACTAGCAGAATTAACAAGTCAGTTCCCATAGACTGCAGTGGCATTTGTTGTATAAATTTCATCCATGTTAGGCTTTTTGTTTTCCCCCCTGAACCGGGAAGTGTTTGTCCCATCTGTAATTTTGTAACATGCTGGATGAAATGCTTAATTTTGGACAGGGGGATGGCTTGGGGTTGCCACCCCATCCCTTTAAAGCCAAACATATATTAATTGCACAGGTTCTGAGGCTGATTATCGTGGTAATTGAAATTTATCTTGGCTAAAATAGCTGTCTAAAATACACAGCCATTGCCTGTGATTAGACATGTGCAAAAGGAAAAAATTTGTTTAGTTTCGCTTCGTTTTAATTAGTTAATTTATTAATTTCATTTAGTTATATTCGTTAACTTCCTTAAATTCGTTTTCAGATTTCGTTTAGTTTTCTACCGAATTCGAAAAATCGGCCACATTCGAAAATATTTCAACGAAATTCGAAAAAATTTCTACCGGATTCGAAATGATTTCAACATGATTCGACATTATTTCAACCACATTCGAAAATATTTTGTGACCCGACTTTAGGGCCATGTATCTCGGGGTTACTTGGTGCTAGACACTTCAAATTTGGATATGTTGTAGTGCTAGTACCATTGTGTTTTCATACCAAATTTGGGGTTTCTAGCTATAAGTGACCCCGAGATATGGGGCCCCAAAATCGGGTCGCAAAATGTCATCCTCTGCTCTAATAACTAATAACATTTTGCGACCCGATTTTGGGGCCACATATCTCGGGGTCACTTATAGCTAGAAACCCCAAATTTAGTATGCAACCACAATAATACTAGCACTACAACATATCCAAATTTTAAGTGTCTAGCACCAAGTGACCCCGAGATACATGGCCCTAACGTCGGGTCACAAAATATTTTCGAACGCGGTTGAAATAATGTCAAATCATGTTGAAATAATTTCGAATGCGGTTGAAATAATTTCGAATCATGTCGAATTCATTCAAATTCATTCGTTATATTTCTTTCGTATTCATTGTAATTTGTTATTTTTTTATTCGGACATTCGGATGCATCCGAATGTCCGAAAGATGCAAAATTCGGCCGAATTTCGATTCGTTGCGAAACGAATTGCACAAGCCTACCTGTGATTTGGGCAAGATGGACAAGATGATGGGAAACCTGTAATCCTGGCCTGTTTGTGGGTACTTGAGGACAGGGTTGAGAACCATTGATTTAGAGTATTGAGCTAAAAGTGAGCTCCAGACAATCCTATTCTAATTGTGGGCATTTGAGGGAAACCAAGTGAGTGTTAGAACCCCTGCTTGTCTTTTTTAGGTTGGGCTTTGTGTCCCTTTTTCTTAAAATTGGCTTCACTTCCTGTCACATAGCCAAACAGGAAGTGAGGGTAAACCCTGCCAATGTCTTTCCTTGGGGAGACACAGGTCAATCTAACTAGTGTCCCCATTAGGCAAATTGCACTCTAACACTTTGTTGGGTACACCCCAAATTATTATTAGGTATTTTGGAGTTTAGCGTAGGCAAATTCACTCAGCAATACAAGTGTACTTACTGTAAATCTGAGGGAAAACACTGGTGATAATATCATGTAGAAGGAAAGATGCGTTTTTTTGTTTTTTTCCCTTGCACGTCCCCCTCGGATCTCCAGCAACTGCACTTGTAGTGCAAAGTGGATTTGCCTTTAGGAAATAAACCCCAAAGTTCAAGATACCTAATAATTTGGGATGTACACAGCAAAATGCTAGAGTGCAATTTACCTAATAGGGACACTAGTTAATTTGACCTGTGTGCCCCCAAGGAAAGACATTGGTAGGGTTTTACCCTCAGTTCCTGTTTGGCTATGTGACAGGAAGTGAATAAATTTGAAAGAGAAAGTGGCAAAATTTGGGAGGTGATTTCACCCTATCAGGGGTGCAGACATCCCCAAAAACTGACAAGACTTCTAATCCCTCTGCACTCTATCCCCAAGAAAAAATAAGAAAGGATTTAATTTAGTTTAACTTTGCAAAGACACATTCCTAAGTTCAACTATAATGCATGTCAATGGCCCATTTAGACCTTGTTTAACAGAAAACTCCAGTTGCCTTTCTAAACATTTGTTAGTCCAGTCCTGGAAATCTGCATCTGCTTTACTATTAATTTCCCTAAAAATTGGGTTCCAGCAACTAGATGCATGACCGCTGTGCATGTGAGATGCTCAACTGCAGTCTGCATGGAGGTATGTTTCCGTGGTGCATATCTGGTTCCCAGAAGTGGTGGCCAGCACACAGGAATGACATCACGCCCCTCTGGGAAGTTGATTGTACTGCTATCAATTTCTTCCCACCACCATGTCCCGCTCCCTGTTCTCTGAGGAAGAGATGATCCTTATTTGCAAATTAAGAAAATATATATATAGATATATATATATTTTTTTTATATGGGGTTGTGTTTGTGTGGGTGCCTAACACACATGTTAGGGCCAATTTAAACATGATCTGATTTACCTACCAGCATGTTTTTTTTTTTTAGCGTGGGAGGAACCCAGATTACCTGGAGGAAACCCATACAGGCACAGGGAGAACATGCAGGTGTCACAGGTGGGATTCAAACCAGCAACCCTTGTAGGTTCTTGTGTCCACCAACAGAGAGAAGTTGGGTAGATGCTACACTCCCAGCTCTGGAGGCATAATAATGGTCTAGCACAGGGGTCTTCAAACTACGGCCCTCCAATTGTTCAGGAACTACAATTCCCATCATGCCTGTGAATGTCAGAGTTTTACAATGCCTCATGGGATGTGTAATTCCACAACAGCTGGAGAGCTGTAGTTTGAAGATTCCTGATCACTCTAGCATGTTTTGAAAAAAGGTGGTTTCTCATGCACCTTGTATAATGCCCAAGAAATATCGTTAGGAAAATACAAGTGGGTCATGGCACATCTACATTCTAAATTTGGCACTTAAAGTGGAAGCAAACCCATGGATTTAAACAGTTAAAAAAAAAAAGGCATGCCGGGAATGCTAACTGCACATTGGCTGTGCTCTCAGCCAAACTATCAAACCATCCAATGGCTGGTGTCATAACGAATCACATGTGCAGCACCATAGCAGTTGAAGATTAAACAGAGGCAAAGATGGCATCTTCTTTGGCTGAAAACGATAGGGGAGTTTACTTCCACTTTAAGATAGTCATGCAATCTCTGTACAACTCGATATGTTGGCAAAATAGGTAATAGGAAGATGCATTTGAACAATTCATTCAAATTATAGAAAATCAAAAAGGCTCTTGCACTAAATCGAATTTATGTAAGATCTAACTGATAGCAGTGTACGGTCACCTTTAACCACTTAAGCCCCGGGCCATTTGGCTGGCCAAAGACCAGGCCACTTTTTGCATTTCGGCACTGCGTTGATTTAACTGACAATTGCGCGGTTGTGCAAACAAAATTGATGTCCTTTTTTTTCCCACAAATAGAGCTTTCTTTTGGTGGTATTTGATCATCTCTGCAGTTTTAATTTTTTGTGCTATAAACAAAAAAGAGCAACAATTTTGAAAAAAACGCCCCCAAAAAAATATATAAAAAAATATTTTTTTTTCCCTCAGTTTAGGCTGATATGTATTCTACATATTTTTGGTAAAAAAATCACAATAAGCATTTATTGATTGATTTGCGCAAAAGTTATATCATCTACAAAATAGGGGATATTTTTATAGCAAATATTTTATAGCAATATATTTACAAATTCTTTTTATTTTTTACTAGTAATGGTGGCGAGCAGCGATTTTTATTGTGACTGTGAAATTATGGCAGACACGTCGGACAATTTTGGCACATTTTTGGGACCATTGGCATTAATGCAACGATCAGTCCGATTAAAATTGCATTGATTACTGTAAAAATGTCACTGGCAGTGAAGGGATTAACACTAGGGGGCAGTGAAGGGGTTAATGTGTGTCCTAGTACGTGTTCTAACTGAAGGGGGGATCGGACTGTGCAGGGAAACTAACAGATCGCTGTTCATACTCTGTATGAACAAACGATCTGTCAGGCCGCGTACACACGCGGGGACTGTTCGCCCAACTTTGTCCGCTGAACAGTGTTTCGGCGGACAGTCCGCCCGTGTGTGGGCTTTCAGCGGACAGTTTCAGCGAACAGTCTGCTGAACAAAGTTTTTCGGAAATTCCGAAAAACTGTCCGCTGAAACTTGGTTTCAGCGAACAGTCCCCTCGTGTGTAGGCTTGGCTTGTTCGTCAAACTAAGTTCCGCGCATGCTCAGAAAGGATTTACACGCCGAAAGTTGTAATGCAGTGTATAGGACGTCGTATTTTCCGTCCCGTCGTACGTGCCGTTCACGTCATCGCGCACGGTTTCAGCAAACTGTTCGTTCGTCGTGTGTGGGCAAGTCCGTCCATGCTAATTTTGAGCGGACTGTTCGCTGAAACTGTTTGACGGACAAAGTTGAGCGAACAGTCCCCGCGTGTGTACGCGGCCTTAGTTTACTCCTCAGAGGACCGGAAACTGTGTGTTTACGCACACAGCTCCTGGTTCTCCATGTGCCCCGAGCGATCGTGGGAGCCCAGCGGTGATCGAGATTTCAAAGCCCTTGCACGGGGAGCGAGCTGGGGCCTTGCGGCTTCACTGCCCGTTTCCTACTGCGCATGCGAGTCGCGCAGCGCTTTGTGAATGGGACACGCTGTGTTAGGGAACACAAAGTTCCCAGAACACAGCGCGCCCCATTACCCAGAAGACAACGCGATGAGGAGAGATTATGAAGATCACGAGGAGCAGGAAGAAGGCAGATTAGGAAGATTGCCTAGCAACAGGGATTTCTGACAAGGTAAAAAAATTTTTTTTTTTTCAAATTTTTTTTTTACATTTTTTTAAGAATATTAATGATCTTTTTTTTTTTTTTAGGGTGGCCCTCCACTTTAAGATTTTTAGCATAGATATGTTTAGGCATTTTTTAAAAGCACTTCTTCCTGCCGAACTGAATTTCTAAACATTTTTTCCTTTGGTACATGTTTGCCAGGGTCATGCCCAGCCTTCCATGCCATTTGTTTGACAATCCCTGACCTATTCATCTTGAAAATTACCATTTCTTATATATATATATATATATATATATATATATATATATATATATATATATATATATATATATATATATATATATATATATATAATTTATTTATTTATTTATTTTTTGATCTTTTGCTTTAAAATAATATGTATATTTACTTTCAGCCTGGACCAGAAGTGACGGCACGACTTCCCGCCAGTCCTCCTAGGCCATAGAATAAATCAAAGAGTAACTACTGACTATGGGAGCAGCCGGTCGCGCAGTCGGATAGTTTCTTGGGTCAACCAGCAAAAACGGTAGACTTGAGAAACACTGGTGAGCAGAGGGAGAGGGGGGTGTCCCCTTCCTCTGCTTTGGAAAGCATTCCAGCGGCTCATGAGCTACTCAGAATGCTTTCATGAGAAAGCCAGCCACCGGCTGCAAAAAACAGTACAGTTGGGGGGCCTGATATCTACAGCCATAATCCCGGTAAACCACTTGCAAACCGCAACGTATATATATGTATTGCAGTTAGCAATTTTTGTATCCTAAAAAAATGCACTACTTACATAATACAAGCATTAGCTATTCTCTGTTATCTGTTGGTGAGACATATGCTGCGTTAACAGTGGTTAGTTGGCATTCTATTTATACAGTTAGTTGGTTATTGGGAAAATTTTGTTTCTTTGTGCTATGTTGTAGCTGCTGCAATCTATTCTACTGTGTAGTAAGCATTCTACGTAAGCGTTCCTAAATGGCAACTAGTCAACAATAAAGATATAAAACACATAAAATCTGTCCTTTGTTTCATGAGTCTACTGAACCAAGGGAACATTCAAGGGGACATATATCCATGACCTGAGGAAGGGATCTTGGTTATATCACAAGCGCATTCAACCTGTATTTTATGGATCAAAGGTGGAGGTGAGCATGCATGATAGAAGGTGATGGATCACAGTGGTGGTGTTCACATAATAGACACACAGAGGTGTGTGTATACGAAGGTGAATTATCTGATTCAAGGGGACCTATTGACTTCTCACCTATTGTGGATTTTTAATTTATTTTTCAAGATGGGCATTATTGTGTTTTACTATTTGTGGCACTTTCAAATCATCATGTATAACACTATCACCTATGGATGGATTAGCACCTGTTCACTGCAATAAAGTGTGTGTGTGTTAGCAGGTCAACTGGGTGTTCACCAAAAAAACAAAACAAAAAAACATCATTGATTTACTTTCATTTATTTATTCAATTATTTATTCTTGCCTCCATTTATTTAACTAGTTACGGACTAGTCGTACAGCAACAGGTTGGCTCCCCTGTGCAAATCGCCGTCATTGTACATACACAGCGATTTGTGGACGCGCGATCACTCCAGAAATAGGCAGAACGGGGATCTGTCAGTGTAAACAAACAGATCCCCGTTCTGTCAGGGGATTGAGAGAGAGATTAGTGATCGCTCTCCTCCTCCAGTCAGTCCAGCCCCAATACAGTTATCAACACCTCCCAGGGAACACACTTAATCCCTTGATCGCCCCCCTAGTGTTAACCCTTCCCTGCTAGTGACATTTATACATAATCAGTGGCTATTTTTCGCTATGATCGCTGTATAAATGTCAATGGTCCCAAAAAAGTGTCAAAAGTGTCCAATCTGTCCTCGCAAGGTCGCAGTCTGCAGATCAGCGCCATTATTAGTAAAGAAAAATAATAAAAATGCCATAAATCTATCCCATTGTTAGACATCCCCCAGGTATGAAATTGAAAGGAATATTACACTTTTATTGTTTCACTTTAAGACTTTTGATTAAAATCATTGTTCCCGAAAAATGGCCATTTTAAAATTTTTTATTTTGCATTGATACATGTCTCCTGGGGCAGGACCCAGGTCCCCAAACACTTTTTATGACAATAACTTGCATATAAGCCTTTAAAATAAGCACTTTTGATTATTCATGTTTGTGTCCCATAGACTTTAACTGTGTTTGCGTGTTCAAACAAATTTTTTGCCTGTTTGCATGTTCTGGATGCGAACCATACAGGGGGGGGGGGGGGGGGGTGTTCAGCTCATCCCTAATCAGGAGTGTGGTATCTATATCACTTGTTGTTGTTGTTGTTGTGGGTAATAGTATGGGTCAGTGATGGCGAACCTTGACACTCCAGATGTTTTGGAACTACATTTTCCATGATGCTCATGCACTCTGCAGTGTAGTGGAGCAGCATGGGAAATGTAGTTCCAAAGCATCTGGGGTGCCAAGGTTCGCCATCATTGGTATAGGTTATACAAGTGATTTCTCCTGCCCAGATATAGCCAGCTGAATTTAATTTTGATTAGCGATCTGTAAGTTGAAGCAGTGGAAAGATACAGGAGAATTGGGTCTACAATACATGAAAGGTGTCCGGTCACCTTGAGGCGAGGTGACAGGTGCACACCGTAGGGATCCGGAGTGCACCGCAAGGTTGTGGACCCTACGGCTGACTGCTGCAGACGGGGGACAGATCCCACTGGGGATAGAGCGTGAGATTCCCTGGGGCACGGAGTCTAAGAGCCAGCAGGTGTTCACCAGAGCCTCCAGTGATGAGGATGGACTTGGCTGCAACTGGCTCCAGGTCGCAACCCCCAGGGTCCCCCAGCTCACACCCACAGTAGGCAACAGGAGGATAGGGATGAGGGACAAAGCCAAGGTCAGGTACACGCCAAAAGGTCAGGATCACAGGCAAACAAGGATAGTCAAGACACGCCAAAGTCGGTAACGGAAAACAGTAGCAGAGCACACGGCAGGAAAGCGGAAGCTAACACACAAAGAATACACAATGGTTGATCAGCACTGAGGCCTGCAGTTCACAGGTTAATATAGGGCTCCCTGATAGGGCCTGGGGTGGAGCCATGCTTAGAGGAGAAGTTATAAAAACCACCAGGTGGAAGTGGCTGGCTTCTTAGTCTGAAGACATGAGGGAAGGTAAGCAAACACAGGAAGATCACTGCATAACCATGACAAAAGGACTGTTCAGTGATGAATGAGGAAGAGCTTTATGTACAGTACTTATATTTGAATACTTAATAGCTGTTCAAGTGCCAGGGGATGACTAACCGTGCAATATGTGTTTAATTGAGGCTCCTGCGTTGTGTATAGAATAAGAGATGGTAATTTGTCTTATTAGCTGGATGCTGCAAACACTTCCATGAGACACACACTCATGTGAATTAAATGGATAAAGAGAAAGACAATAGTGCCGCGCTCCCAAAGTGAAATAATGCAAAAAATAAAAAACTTATCTTATAAAATAAGTATGTGTGACCTTATGGTACGTGATCTACTCAAATACACTCGGGACTAGCCCAAAGAACCTAAAAATAAAGACTGTTCATATATAAATCTGCAATTAAAATATATCAACATATGGGTGAAATATCCAACCAACACACATTAGACAGTAACAGCAAAGCTACGAGCGAACCGCTCAGGTGTAGGCGTCACTTCCGGTCTCCGTATCCTACGTGTTACGTCACTTCCCGTGACTTCAACTGGGATGTCACGGGAAGTGACGTAACGCATAGGATATGGAGACCGGAAGTGACGCCTACACCCGAGCGGTGCGCTCGTAGCTTTGCTGTTACTGTCTGACTCACCTCTGTTGTTTGTGAGTAATTTTAATTGGTTAATAAATTTGTGATTTTAAAATCTACTATACTATGGTCGCCCTCATACTTATTTGTTGAGCAATATTGGAATCCACCTATGGAGCGGTTACATGGATGGTGACTACAGTATGGCTATTTGAAGTCCCCCCCCTGATTCCCTGTGTACCTCTGAAAAGGCTACAGATACGCTGTATACCTTACAGCGGTGAGGTAATTACCTGGTGTGCCTAGTAACACGTGGAATCACCGGAGTGGAGAAAGAGTTTGTTGCACCTTGCAAGCACTGAGTCACTTTATGACTGCATCTGATACTCTCACTGGATTTTTTTTTTTCACTTAGCTGGACTATTGTTTGTTTTATTTTGTTCTATGTTTTTTTGTTCATTATATGCACTCAGCACTTTAACGTACTTTGATCACTATTTATACTTTATCATGCATGACACTTTGTTGCATATGAAGTAACTGTTTTCATGTATATACACACTAGATTTATGTGATTTTAGATATACACACTGTGAGCACCTTAGCTGGGGGTACCCCTCCTGATCACGTCACGTTTAATGTATGTTGGTTGGATATTTCACCCATATGTTGATATATTTTAATTGCAGATTTATATATGAACAGTCTTTATTTTTTGTTTCTTTGGGCTAGTCCCGAGTGTATTTGAGTAGATCACGTACCATAAGGTCACACATACTTATTTTATAAGATAATACGTTTTTTACTTTTTGCATTATTTCACTTTGGGAGAGCAGCACTATTGTCTTTCTCTTTATCCATCTAACCGTGCAATATATGAGATTTATGATCCTCCCTGCGTGTTCCAGGGAGTTATTTATACATTAAGAGGCCTAGCTGTTGATTGGTCCAAACTGATATGAGGAATATTATTATGTTTTCATATACAAAAAAGATGAACTGCCTTTGTATGCTGTATCACAGATACTGCAAGCACGCCACAAGATTTTACATGTGTGAAGATGTACCACAGTTGTTTCAGATATGGCAGAGACCTGCGGTACATGCAATGAGTATTTTCATGCAAATGCAAACAAGTCACAATGCCTATAACATGCACTGCCAAAATCTGTTGCGGTGTGACCACTATTGTGCAGAAATGTCCAATTTTGTGCAGACTTGGCACACATGCTACACATCTGTGCATGCGGCAGATAATTAAAGAGGCACACTGATCTGGTTCTTTTCCTTTGCTATGTTAAAAATTAATCTTTACTACTCCTCTAAGATATATACTAAAATTGCATGTCCAAACAATCTGTGAGCTTTACTCATCTATACAGCAACATGTTTTATAAAACGTAAACTATTTGTTGAATAATAATAATACTACAAAATATTATACACGGTACATAATAAAAAGTAATAGTTTACAAAAAAAAATAAAAATAATAAAAGATGCCAGTGCTGAAGACAAAAGGGGTAATAACAATATTCCTGGGTGAAGCCATGCTGTATGCAAGGATTGGGAAGAGATGGACATTAGGGGCGATCAAAGAGTTAAATGTGTGCCTAGCCTGTGTTTCTCTGAACTGTGGGAGGTGCTTTTAAAAGGGGAAGGCAGGAACCAGTGAGTGCCGGTGAATATCGAGTCCGCGATACCCACCGGTGGGAGCAAGCCGCCGCAAGAGCTGGATCATGTATATACGTAAATCTGCTATGGGACGGAACTGAATACAGCTTGAAGATAATTCTATTTATACTTTGCCTTCCCTGGTTCCTCCATTCCCTTTTAATCAGCATGCTTGGGAAATGCTTAACTACATCAATACTGGGCACTTTCCCCCCTTCCTTCCCAGTCCAATTTTCAGCTTTCAGCGATCTCACATTTTCAATGACAATTGCGCGGTCATGCTACGCTGTACCTAAATACATTTTTGATCATTTTGTTCTCACAAATAGAGCTTTCTTTTGGTGGTATTTATTCACGACTCTGTTTTAAATTTTTTGCAATATACCGTATTTATCGGCATATAACACGCACTTTTTATCCCCTAAAATCAGGGGGAAATCGGGGGTGCGTGTTATACGCTGATCCCCCGCTGTTTGTAACCCTTTCTGCCGCTCGCTGTGGCTTCCGGGTATTTCCGGCCGCACTCGGCCGTTCTCGGCTATCTTCGGCCTTTCTCAGCTATTTTGGCCGCCCTTGGCCATTCTCGGCGGCTTTTGGAAAGCCAAAAGCCGCCGAGAATGGCCGAGTGTGGCCGAAAATAGCCGAGAACGTCTGAAAATAGCCGAGTGCGGCCGGAAAAAGGATTCCACCAAAAAAAAATATATTAAAAGCCAGCAGCTATAAATACTACAGCTGCTAACTTTTAATAAATGGACACTCACCTGTCCCGGGTTCCAGCGATGCCGGCAGCCGAGGCCGTGCGATCGCTCGGCTCTCGGCTGCTGCAGTCACCATTCTAGGTGAGGGAATCAGGAAGTGAAGCAAATAGGCTTCACTTCCCGGTTCCCTACTGCGCATGCGCGAGCCACGCCGCACAATAGGAAATCGCCGCGCTGTCACTGGGACCTGTGTGTGTCCCAGCAGACAGCGCGGCAGGGCAGGAAATGGCGTAGACTCCCACGGGAGTCTATGCCCGGAAGTGGGTGAAAATACCTGTCTTTGACAGGTATCTCCACCCCCCTCCCCCCTGAAAGGTGTCAATTGTGACACCGGAGTGGGGGAGGGATCCGATCAGCGGAGGTTCCACTTTAGGGTGGAATCCCGCTTTAAAGACACAGATATCGGCCAAGAATTACCGAGCACCGCCGAGATACACAGGACATCCGCTCTGTCTCTGTGCTTCTCTATGCAATGCATGCTTGTTGGATGCTGTACATAGCCTTTGTAAAGACTTTACTTTTCATTGCTATCGTCAGTTATACAGTAAGTCTGTGGAGTATTGCCCTCTAATACTTCTGAAGAAGTGGATCAGTGGGTTTGTTTTACTAAAACTGGAGAGTGCAAAATATGGCGCATCTCTGTTTAGTAAACAGTCAGCTTACAGGTTTTTTGTTTTTTTTGCCAAAGAGTAATTGAAGAAGCTAAAGATAGAAGCTGATTGGCTACCATATACAGCTGCACCAGATCTTGCACTCTCAAGCCCACTGGGTCCACGCAACAGGTGAAGTTGGACTCATGTACAATTTGTGTATGTGCATCATGCTGTTGATGGGGTTATATCACATAATACACCAGCCTCTGATATTTTTGTTTATTATAGGTAAAACCTTTAACGTGTCATATAGTTTTTGGTAGTGGTATTCATGCCTTAATAAGGGATGAGGGTACCCCTATCTGCCAGTTCTTAAAGAGGGATTCCACCAAAAAAAAAAATATTAAAAGCCAGCAGCTATAAATACTACAGCTGCTGACTTTTAATAAATGGACACTCACCTGTCCCGGGTTCCAGCGATGCCGGCAGCCGAGGCCGATCGATCGCTCGGCTCTCGGCTGCTGCTGCCGCCATTCTGGGTGAGGGAATCAGGAAGTGAAGCAAATCCACTTCACTTCCCGGTTCCCTACTGCGCATGCGCGAGCCGCGCTGCGCAATAGGAAAATTCCACGCTGTCACTGGGACCCGTGTGTGTCCCAGCAGACAGCGCTGCAGGGCAGGAAATGGCGTAGACTCCCACGGGAGTCTATGCCCGGAAGTGGGTGAACATCCCTGTCTTTCACAGGTATCTCCACCCCCCTCCCCCCTGAAAGGTGTCAATTGTGACACCGGAGGGGGGGAGGGATCCGATCAGCAGAGGTTCCACTTTAGGGTGGAATCCCGCTTTAATCTAAAAGCCATTGGGATCATATAAAGAACTATTAACAAATAATAATCACACTCAATACCTGTTGGTTGTATAGGCCGTGCCCTTTATTATAGGTTTAATAATTCATCACTAAGATTAAAATCAATAAATAATACTCCTATAATATAATACAAAATATTATTTAGCATAACTTAATAGCTCAGCTGTATAAGCTCAAGCTAATACTTAAAACAACATATATTTCCCCCATATATCAATGGGGTAGCAAAACAAAAGACCACCACAACAAAAAAATAAACACCTCATAAACAGGGCCACGACAGGGAGGGGAAGGGTGGGACAAGCTGCTTTTAGCTGTCTTCTTTCTTCTCTCTTCTGGCAGTTGTAGTGACGCATCCTCTTGCTTTTATAGATACCTGCTCGTGCCAGAGGACCGTTTTTTGACAACTGTACATTTTTTAACCATTTTTTTTATTAATTTATTAAACTTTACTAAAACAAATTTAGTCTCTTCATGATCCCATAAGTGTTGGGGATGGGGACATTTTATGCCCCATCCCCCACTATTATTCTGTTTGCTGCCATGTACATTTGTGGTAGTTTCTTGTTTAAATGCCTGCAGTCTCGTTTTTATGAGATGGCTTTTACCATACCCCAACAATTATATTACAATTCAATATACCATTTTTTTTTTTACCTTCAGAGCTGATTTCAAACAGCATTTTTATAGACACATGCCCATTTTTGTTTTCCATGCTCTCTTAAAAGAGAAGTATGGAAATCCTTTATTTTTCCCAATTATACTAGCTGGATCCAGCATTGGTCCAATGGTGCATCTGTCCCCTCCAGCTCTAACACTGAGAACCAAGCGATCTAACACCGCCGATCACTTGGTTCTCACAGCTCCCTGAGCAGAGAGCTGTTGACTGTCAGTCAGTAGCTCTCTGCCCCCCCACCACACGCTCACTGGAGCGCTGGGCTGTGGAGGAGGCAGGAGCTGCTAGCTTGGAGCTGAGAGGCTGAGCCATGTTCAGGTCCAGGCATGTGGGCAGATCGGCTCTGTGATGTCATCCCACTGTTTGCTAAAAACGGGTCACAGGGAAGTGATCTTCACTCCTGTGATCCACAGGAGAGGTACAACCAAACAAGCTTTGGCTGTACTTCTCCTTTAAAATAAGATAGCCGCCTTAACCGCTTACTTAGACTTACCCCCCTTCCTGACAGGCCATTCTTTGCAATATGGCACTGCGTTACTTTAACTGACAGTTGTGTGATCATACAACACTGTACACAAATAAAATTGAAGTCCGTTTTTTCCAACAAATAGAGCGTTCTTTTGGTGGTATTTGATCACCAGTGTGTTTTTTATTTGTTGCACTCTAAACAAAAAAAGGGCATTTTTTTTTTGTAAACAACATTTTTTACTTTCTGCTATAAAACATAGCCAGTAAAAAAAATGAAAAAAATTTAATTTCTTCATCAGTTTAGGTCAATATGTATTCTGCTACATATGTTTGGTAAAAAAAAATCATAAATAAGCGTATATTGATTGGTTTGCGCAAAAGTTATAGCGTCTACAAATTATGGGATGTATTTTTATTTATTTATTTATTTTTACTAGTAATGGCAGTGATCAGCGACTTATAGGAGGACTATGATATTGTGGTGGATATTCTGACACTTTTTGGGAACCAGTGACACAATTACAGTGAAATAAAAATATGCACTGTCACTGTACAAATAACATTGGCTGGAAAGGGGTTAACATCATGGGCGATCAAACAGTTAACTTTGTGCCTGATCCATGATTTTCTAAACCGTGGGAGGTGCTTTTACAGGGAAGATATGGATCATAGTCCCTGCTTTGCAGAGACACAGGATCCATGCCTTCCCTCCTGTCAGAACAGCAATCTGCCTTGTTTACATAGGCAGTTTTGTCTCTGTGGCTTACAATCGGTGGGTGTCGGCGGACATCTAGTCTACAGTACACTTAGATCTGCTCCCACTGTGTGTAATCGGCAAGTAGTTAAATTCAGTACATTGTTATGACTTCTGTTTTGGCTTCTGTTATATACAGTATGCTCTATCATATTTCTTCTTAGTTTCGGCAATTATGGGTCAATGATTTTTTTGGGAAATTTCTTCACATTTGGTAACATATACTTTATATTTTTACTGCCACACTTCAATGTTTTGGTTGCACATGTAATTTCCATTGCACCATTAGACATTCCACTGCCCAGTTTATCACCACTAGCCTGTGCTATCTTCCACTGCCTATTTTTCCTTATCTTATCCTAATGCAAATGTTTTATATTATCTTATCCTATTACAAATGTACTTACACCCATAAAATGTTCCTCAGATATTACCAGCATACTGCTCAAATATTCCCAAGCCACTGTTGTGTAATTGATTATGTGATGTGATTATTATTTAATTAACAAAACCAATAAACTAAGGTTGGCCTGACAAACCAGTATGTAAATGTGATAATGACCAGGTTGCATTCAATTTTAAAGTGGAACTTTACTCTCACAATCAACATGAACTATATTCAATCCTTATTCTGCTACATATAAGATTTACATGTTTAAACTTTTTTTTAAATGTCTTCTCTTATCTCCTGGTTTCTGGCCAAAATCATGTAATAGATCCAGTGAGTCTTCATGGGCATTTTTTTCACTTCGTCTGGAGGAGGAGCTTTCTCAGCTAAGCACACCTTCCTACTTGAATGCCTGAGCTAAGGGCAGATGGATTCCATTAAGTAAATCCTTAATGAAGCCTCTTTACCTTTACTTCAAGGTTACTATGGCTAGAAAATGCTAGATGTTTTTCAAAGCAGTAACTCAACAAAATAAAGCACGGAGACATAGTTGGATGGGTAAGTTTGCTTTGAATATTACAAATGAATGATACTGTGTTTCCAGCTTGTTATGCTCAGATACAGTCGCTCCACTTTAAGGTTTACTTTCAGTTATTCAATATATACTTAAATAATAGTGCACTTGTGGTTACTATGCAAGTGAGCTGCAGTTAGCTGGGATCCCCCATTCTGTACAGCCAGGCACACCAAATTTTCACAGACACTCCAGACACAGAAAACAGTCTGTGACTTTGTTTTTGTTATTTATTGAGGTTTAGTAACTTGGATAGGAATGGGAGGTTATGGGATGCCCACTTGACTTTAGCAAAATTTCAGGGACATTCTTCCTATATACAGTCTCTATATACAGTCTATATTCAGCTCCGACCTCTTCTTCAAGCATACTCTTGCTTGGGGACCCCAGCTGAATCAATGTTTGGATACCTGGCAAACTCTCATTTGGATGTTTTAGAGATGGCCCATTACAGGCAGGAACCTGAGCCCCTTGTAGTGTAGTAGAAAATACAGTGAAACAGCTTGCACATTCCCTCCTGTGGCTACTGATCCCAGCACCACCTCTTCAGGCACTGCCAACCCATCTGGTTGCAGCTGCCCCTTTCACTAGCCCACCAGGCTAACTTCACACAGCTGTCCTCCAGACTGTCTTTTTCTCGCTCTAGCCCACCCTGCAAACTCTGAAGGAGATCTCCTAGTAGTGCAGCTGTACTCACACTGGCCTCACACTTTCTCCCATGCCTCCAGGAAGGGCTCCCACTGTGTGTTGTGGCAGGATCCTTCCAAGACTAGGGGGCACCACTGAGGACCAACGACAATCTCCACAGCACTGTATCTCCATCTTCCACCCGACTTCCTTGCTGGCATGGTTCATGCCTAATCATGAGATGACCTGCCCCCTGCCAGCCCTTTACTTTGGATTGGCTGAGGCCCTCATACATATTCCAGACAGTTCCTCCTAACCTCCACCCACTAGCTCTAGAAGTTTCTAAAACCTTCTAGACCGAAGCACCAGAGGAGCTGGTGAATTGACAGTTCATAAACAGTGAATTGAATAGTTCATAAAGTTCAATATGTAAATAAGTCCATGTGAAAAAGAAAAAATAGCTGCACTGACAATGAGAAAACCAGTGATGAACCAGTATTTAATTGCAATTAGTGATAAATACATCTGTAAGCACAAATGTGACAAAAAATATACTAAATAACAAAAGAATTAGTGAAAGTGCCAAAACATAAATGATAAAGTCCCAACAATAACAAATATGTGTCAGCGTGTCAGCCACACTTTCAAGTGCACTTGCAGTGCAAAGTGGATTTGCCTTTAGTAAATAACCCCCTTTGCTCCTTCCATGAACTTCCTGATATAAGCCATGCAGTTGCACTTCCTGTTGCCAGATTATTGTGGTTCTTATCCTGCCTGCTGCTTGAACTACCTCTATTGCTACTTGGAATTGAGCTTGGCTTGTGATCCCGACTACAAAACTCTTCTCCTGCATCGACCTTGGCTTGTGACCCCGACTACATAACTCTGATCTGAAAAATGTCATCATCACACCAAGGATTCATCAGAAGGGTCCAAAGCTTTATTTAAATGGTCACTAGGTACACATACAACAATGTTTGACTTGCATGGCGAAGGGGCCTTGTGTGGCTCTGAAACATTGCTCTATGTGTACCGTGTGACCATGTAAATAAAGCTTTTGACCCTTCTGAGGAATCCTTGATGTGCTGATGACATTTTTCCTTTTGAGATTGTCAGAGGTTTCCAGCCCGTCATCATTACAGCACCCAGCATCTTTACAACCATTTCCATCGATGTGTGCTTAGGGAATATTGCGATTTGACTATGAAACTCTTGCATCGACCTTGTGACCACGACTACGAAACCCTTCTCCTGGACCAACCTTGGCTTATGACCCCAACACTGATCATCCGTCTAAGGGCTCAGACATTTCAATCTCTTACAGAACTGAGAACTTTGCTAAGCTTGATGCTATCGGTCATTGGTCTCCACTCACTACAGGTATTCCCCTAACAAATTTCTTTTTGAGACTGCTGTAATTTTTTTAAATTACAGACAGATTTTCCAACCAATAGTTTCACAACAGTTTGAATATGTATGAGAGGTTCTGTATATTGTAACTATCACATTGTAACATGGAAATAAAAGTGTAATTACACCCATTCAGACAACTTTATATGGGTTATCAAAAAAAAGCCCTATAATGCCATAAACGGCAGTCATGTGACATGGGCATTATGCTCCCCACCACACTGAGACAAGAAACAAGAACAATCAGAAAGGCCAAATCTGCAGATGTATGCGCTGATGTCACATCTGAAAGTAGCATTGCTTTACCTTGGCTTCACAAAGTTCATTTTTGCCGTCATGTGATCAAATAAAGATTTGCAAATACATAAACTACAGCTTACCAACAATAAAGACCATTTTTAATATAACTTAATAATCATAAAATGATAATCATTCTTCCCATGGTGGAGGTGGAGTTTGTGTAGATCCATGTAACAGCAATGTCTGGGGAATGCCCAGGAAAAAACCAAAGCCTACTTACCACCAGCTCGCAGACAACCAAATTAACCTGTCTAACAGTATGCGTTAAAAACAGGGGTTTAGTCTGCACGCATTTGCAAACGCATGCGTGAGCCACAGAGCCATGTCACGGCACCCTGGTATCTGTGGTCCTAACACTAAAATATAAGTGTCCCCGCAGTGGAGGCACATGCATTCTGATGGATAGATGAGAGCAGGTGGGCTGAAGGGGAGCCACCCCTCCTTAACCACTTGCTTACTGGGCACTTAAACCCCCCTCAGTCCCAGACCAATTTTCAGCTTTCAGCGCTGATGCACTTTGAATGACAATTGCGCGGGCATACAACACTGTACCCAAATGAAATTTTTATCATTTTTTTCCCACAAATAGAGCTTTCTTTTGGTGGTATTTAGTTACAGCTCGGAGTTTTATTTTTTGCTAAACAAACAAAAAAAGATGCAAAAAACAAAAAAAAAAAAATCATGTTTTAATAGTTTGTTATAAAATTTTGCAAACGGGTCATTTTTCTCCTTCATTGAAGTGCGCTGATTAGGCGGCACTGATGGCTGCATTGGTGGGCACTGATGGGCTGCATTGGTGGGCACTGATGGGCTGCATTGGTGGGCACTGATGGGCTGCATTGGTGGGCACTGATGGGCTGCACTGGTGGGCACTGATAGGCATAGTTAAGGCGGCACTAATAGGCACAGATAAGGCGGCACCGATGGGCACAGATAAGGCGGCACTGATGGGCAAAGATGGGCACAGATAAGATGGCATGGATGGGTGGCACGGATAAGTGGCACGGATGGGTGGCACGGATGGGCACTGATAGGTACCACTGATAGATGGGACTGATGGGCACTGATAGGTAGCTCTGATAGGTGGCACTGCTGGGCACTGATGGGCGGCACTGCTGGGCGGCACTGCTGGGCACTGATGTGCGGCACTGGGTCGCAGCACCTTTGAGGCAGATTGTGGGCACTGTGGGTGGCACTGTTGGTGGCACTGCTGGATGGCACTGTGGGTGGCATTGTGGGTGGCACTGTAGGTGGCACTGTGGGCACTATGGGCACTGATGGGGGGCACTGATGGGGGGCACTTACTTTTAGTCAGGATGGCACGGCGGTGGGCAGGTGGGCACTGGCAGGGGGCAGGTGGTCAGCTGTATTGCTGGCCGTGATCGGGACTGATGTCCCGATCACGGCCGCCGGTGATCGGCTTTTTTTTTCTCTCCTCGCGCTGTCAGCGCGAGGAGGAATAATAGCCGATTACCGGCTCCGTTCTATCACATGATCAGCTGTCATTGGCTGACAGCTGATCACGTGATAAGGGGTCGGGATCGACCCCTTGCACGGATCGGTGATCAGGCGAGTCTCACGGACTCGCAGGCCGCTCGTATCCGGGACGACGTCAATAGACGTAGTCCCGGAAATGTAGGTCCGCCCTGATGCCGTCATTTGGCAATAGCGCGGATCTGTAGTGGTTAAAGGTACAAGAGCACATCCCTGCTGGAGCCTTCCCAAAAGCTGTCACTCAATCATGTGTAGACATGTGCGCCATCAATAAATTAGTTTTGTTCCGTTTAATATTAGCCGTTAATTCGTAATTCGTGTCCGAAATTCAATTCAGATTCGTACGAAATACGAATTTTCGTTAACTTTTTGTAACAATTACAAACGTTTGTCATGATGAATTTATAAAGCAAACAATACCTTTCTCAACATGGCAGTCGTTGACTCATTATGCTCATTATGATCATCCCTGTGCTGACTTCCTGGGTTTGTACCCCTGCTGTGCTCATTATGAGGGGCTTCCACCACCCCTGTGCTGTACTGACTTACTGAGTTTGTACTCCTGCAGTGCTTATTATGAGGGGCTCCCACCACCTCTGTGCTGTGCTCATTATAGGGGGGGGGGGCACCATCCCTGCGCTGTGCTGACTTCCTCCTGGGGCTGTACCACTGCTGGGCTCATTATGAGGGGCTCCCACCATCCCTGTGCTATGCTGACTACTCCTGGGGCTGTACCCCTGGTGTGCTCATTATGAGGGGCTCCCACCATCCCTGAGCTGTGCTGACTTCTTCCTGGGGCTGTACCCCTGCTGTACTCATTATGAGGGGCTCTCACCATCTCTGTGCTGTGCTCATTATGAGGGGCTCCCACCATCCCTGTGTTGTGCTCATTATGAGGGGCTTCCACCATCCCTGTGCTGTGCTCATTATGAGGGACTCCCACCATCCCTGTGCTGTGTTGACTTCCTCCTGGGGCTGTACCCTTGCTGTGCTCATTATGAGGGGTTCCCACCATCCCTGTGCTGTGCTGACCTGGGTTTTTAACTTCATCATAACGAATAATTGTAATTATTATGACAATAATAAAACGATATTAACAATCATTCTTATTTTGTCCGATTCTGAATCTCCCATCGACTACCAGTACCAGTCTCCCACTCCCATATTAAAAAAGGTAATTTTCCCAACCCTCTCTCAGCAGAAGAAAACCTCTGATTGGTCAACAAAACACCAGTCACGTTTCCGTTGTAATGGAATTTGGATCTGAAATTCGTCAACGAAATTTCATATTTCTTATACAATTCGGAAGCATAGAAATTCATATTTCGGATGCTTACGAATGAACAAATTTTCCGAAATTCGTACAAAATTTTTGATTTGTACGAAACGTACCGCACATGTCTAATCATGTGTGGCGGAGAGCAGGGAAGAGGGAGGAAATGTCATTCTACATGCTGAAGCCACCCCTCAAGCTGATGAAAATAGCCAAATTGATAAAATAAGAGATTCTATGTTGGGTTTTACTGAAGTAAAGTCAAACAGATCTATCTGGACTCATCTTTCATTCTTTGTTATACATTGGGGACTAAAGTAAAAAATCGAATTTGGGAAACAGCTCGAGTTATCTTTAATCCAGTGTGACTAATATACAGTGCCTTGCGAAAGTATTCGGCCCCCTTGAACTTTTCAACCTTTTGCCACATTTCAGGCTTCAAACATAAAGATATAAAATTTTATTTTTTTGTGAAGAATCACCAACAAGTGGGACACAATTGTGAAGTGGAACGAAATCTATTGGATAATTTAAACTTTTTTAGCAAATAAAAAACTGAAAATTGGTGCGTGCAAAATTATTCGGCCCCTTTACTTTCAGTGCAGCAAACTCACTCCAGAAGTTCAGCGAGGATCTCTGAATGATCCAATGTTGTCCTAAATGACTGATGGTGATAAATAGAATCCACCTGTGTGTAATCAAGTCTCTGTATAAATGCACCTGCTCTGTGATAGTCTCAGGGTTCTGTTGAAAGCGCAGGGAGCATCATGAAGACCAAGGAACACACCAGGCAGGTCCGTAATACTATTGTGGAGAAGTTTAAAGCCGGATTTGGATACAAAAAGATTTCCCAAGCTTTAAACATCCCAAGGAGCACTGTGCAAGCGATCATTTTGAAATGGAAGGAGTATCAGACCACTGCAAATCTACCAAGACCTGGCCGTCCCTCTAAACTTTCAGCTCAGACAAGGAGAAGACTGATCAGAGATGCAGCCAAGAGGCCCATGATCACTCTGGATGAACTGCAGAGAACTACAGCTGAGGTGGGAGAGTCTGTCCATAGGACAACAATCAGTCGTACACTGCACAAATCTGGCCTTTATGGAAGAGTGGCAAGAAGAAAGCCATTTCTCAAAGATATCCATAAAAAGTCTTGTCTAAAGTTTGCCACAAGCCACCTGGGAGACACACCAAACATGCGGAAGAAGGTGCTCTGGTCAGATGAAACCAAAATCGAACTTTTTGCCCACAATGCAAAACGATATGTTTGCCGTAAAAGCAACACAGCTCATCACCCTCAACACACCATCCCCACTGTCAAACATGGTGGTGGAAGCATCATGGTTTGGGCCTGCTTTTCTTCAGCAGGGACAGGGAAGATGGTTAAAATTGAGAGGAAGATGGATGCAGCCAAATACAGGACCATTCTGGATGAAAACCTGTTGGAGTCTGCAAAAGACCTGAAACTGGGACGGAGATTTATCTTCCAACAAGACAATGATCCCAAACATACAGCAAAATCTACAAAGGAATGGTTCACAAATAAACGTATCCAGGTGTTACAATGGCCAAGTCAAAGTCCAGACCTGAATCCAATCCAGAATCTGTGGAAGGAGCTGAAAACTGCTGTTCACAAACGCTCTCCATCCAACCTCACTGAGCTTTAGCTGTTTTGCAAGGAAGAATGGGCAAGAATTTCAGTCTCTTGATGTGCAAAACTGATAGAGACATACCCCAAGTGACTTGCAGCTGTAATCGCAGCAAAAGGTGGCTCTACAAAGTATTAACGCAAGGGGGCCGAATAATTTTGCACGCCCCACTTTTCATTTTTTTATTAGTTAAAAAAGTTTCAAAAATCCAATAGATTTCGTTCCACTTCACAATTGTGTCCCACTTGTTGGGGATTCTTCACAAAAAATAAAAATTTTATATCTTTATGTTTGAAGCCTGAAATGTGGCAAAAGGTTGAAAAGTTCAAGGGGGCCGAATACTTTCGCAAGGCACTGTAAGAGTTTTACATGTAGAACCCTCTGGTGTGCTAAAAGTGTAAGGAGTTTTTTTTAGAGTAGGTACTGTACATTTCTAGGCTTGGCTGTCAGCCAAATCTGTGTGTGTTTTTCTTCCGGGTCAGGGTTGAGTGACTCAGGCAGAGCTGGTGACTCATAGGCAGCATCACTGAGACCTCCCACTACTTTCCAGAACATGCTGAAATCTTCTGGAAGGAAAGGAGGAGAGGTATGGTGGAGCTGCCTGGAGTATTCTGAGGAGCCCTGACAAATCCCCAACCTGGATTGGCAGAGGGCAGGGCACCTTAAATACTCAGGGTCAGCCCAGCTGGGGAGAAGTTGTTCAGGGTAGAAGCTAGAGATGGAGTGCTGGGCTGTCATGGCCCTTGAGGGAGCTTCCCAGTTTGGGGGGGTGACCTTCGGCCTGGGCTTGGGTGCGGACCGAGGTGTACTGGACAGGAGGCACAGCAGTAAAGAGTGGAAAGCAGGAGAGCACTGCCAGGCAAGTCCCCAGGGAGGAACAACAGGTTGCAGCCAGGAGGGCTGGTGAGTGACGCACAGTCAGGAGAACTGGAGGCATGTCTGGGTGGACTGGAAGATTGCAGTTTGGGATGGGTGCAGAGCCAGTGGAGTGGACTGTGGTGGCACAGGCAGTGGACAGAGACAGCTGCAGCCAGAATTGCTGTCAGGGCCTGAAGAGGTGGTACTGGAATCAGTAGCCACATGGGACAAATAGCATTGGGAGTACCTTCGTTTTTTTCTACACCAAAGACCCATAGTCCCTGACAGCAAAGAGCATCTGCTAAGGCCTTGCGGAGCCATTGTCAGGCCTAATCTAACAAGCTAGCTGGTCCTGAAAGTGAGGAACCAAGTTTGTGCTGGAGTGAGATCAACAATTAAGTGATGTGCTGAAGAGTGAGATCAGTAATCAAGTGATGTGCTGGAGGAAGAAAGAAGATTGTATATACTGGAGAAGTATATAGTTTCAGTCCCTACATTGTCTTTTGATCATCTGGGCATCTCATATCTACCCTATCCCCATCCAAGTTGAATTCCCCCAATAAAAATAACAAAACAAAGTGCATGGACTGTTTTCTGTCTGAGAGTGACTGAAAAATGGTGTGTCTGGCTGAGCAGGGTGACAGACAGACCACAACTACCAGTAGCCCCTACGGGGGTACAGCTACACACAATACACATGACCAGGAGCTGGATACATAAAGCTTATATAAACTGAATAGAATTTACATTTGTACTTGGCCTTTACTGTGGTATGTATCCTTGCCTGACATTTACACACAGAAAATGTAAGACACGTGAAGGGTTTATTAGTGGATTTCCATTGTACAAATGATAATTGGATAACATTTTGTTTGTCTAATTATAATACATGTGCTGTGTACAGATTGCAAAGAAGAAGGTGTGGCTTTTCTGCAATAAATATTTAGCAAGCCACAACAAAGTCTGCTATCTTTTTCCAGATGTTTTTTTGTGTTGGCATATTATCAGTGGACAAAACAATATCACCTTCATCTACTGTAGCTATATTTTATGTATAGATGTATGGAGACCAGAGCATAGCCAGGATCTCACATGGCCATCAAGGATCATTGCATAGAGAACCAGGATATAGTCCTGTACAATGAAAGGAGGATAGTGTAGGCAAAAGGAATGTGTATATACAGAGTAAAACAAGAATGCTATTCTTACATCGCTTTCTCATCCTTCAACTATGCTCGTTTACACAAGTTATTAATTACCGTAATTATCTCTTTACACAGTCACAGAGACGATTATTTTATTGATGCTCGTTTTAAATTGTTGTATAGGGTCTAATAATTCTCACACAAGTCAATTTAACATATTAAAACCATAGTAGTAGATCAGGTCTCCTAACCAGTCTTAATACAACTCACTAAAATCTGTTCAGTTGGCTTGGGTTACTGCTGTTTCTGTTTTGTGTGTTGTCTCCCTGTAAAGACTTTTTGCATGAGGAAAAACCATAGATCTGATGATGTATTGTATTAAAGGCTGTACCCCGGACACAGAATAAAATTAAACATTTTAGGCAGACCTATAGAAATTTTATAAATCTACATTAATAAAGTGTTGATGAGTTGTGACTCTGTTACTGTGGAAATGGTCAAGAAAAGGACAGAGGGTTTGCACGTTTGCTGAGTGTAGGACTACTGAGTGCAGGAGTGTAGGACTATGGAGTATTAATTGTGAGCAGGGGAAACTGCTTTTGCAGTTTTCTCTGGATTTTGGTATTGCCGGATTGGACTCAGTAGTTTGGAGATTTCAAACCGCCTTCGGAGGGAAGAGATCTCCAAACCAGTGTCCAGATTTTGTGGAAGACCAGATAGGGGTGTGCCCAGGTGCACGCGGCCTTTATAATTATGGTCTGGTGAGAGTTAAAGGTGGAGTAGGAGTGGGAGTTGGTGCAGCTGCTGCCACGTGGCTTAAATAAGGAAGTTCATTGGAGGAGCATCGAGTTCAATAAAATCCCCTAGACAGGATACTCCCAGTATAGGCTTTAATAGGAAGCGCTATATTTATTTACAGTACATTCCTTTTTCTCTTACTGTTCACTGTCATGGTTATGCAATAGTTTGTCTGCTTACCTGTTTCCATGTGTTCATCTAGAGACCAGCCGACCCTCACCTATCTGCTTTTGTAATCCATCCTCTGGCATGGCTCCACCCTAGCTCCTATCAGGGAGCTCTATATTAACCTGTGCACTGCAGGCCAACGCTGCTGATCAACCTTTGTGTGTTAGCTTCCTGTTACCTGCCGTGTGATCTTCTGTTGTTCCGTTACCGACTTTGGCGTGTCCTTGACTATCCCTGTTTGCCTATGATCCTGACCTTTTGGCATGTCCCTGACTATTCCTGTCTGCTTGTGGCCTTAGCTTTGTCCCTCACTATCTCTATCCTCCTGTTGCCTACTGTGGGTGCGAGCTGGGGGACCCTGAGGGTCGCAACCTGGAGCCAGTTGCAGCCAAGTCCATCCTCACCACTAGAGGCGCTGGTGAACATCTGCTAGCTCTTAGACTCTGCGCCCCAGGGAATCTTACGCTCTAACCACAGTGGGATCTGTCTCCCGTCTGCAGCAGTCAGCCGTAGGGTCCACAACCTTGCGGTGCACTCCTGATCCCTACGGTGTGCATCTGTCACCAAGGTGACCTGACACTCACCCATTTGAATATATATATATATATATATATATATATACATACATATATACACACACATATATTCTTTGCTATAGTGTATTACTATCCACAGTAAGTATTTCCCATCCAATTAGCAGAATTCCGGGCACAGGCATAGCTTTTCTTGTTCTTTTTGCTTCTTTGAACATCTTAATTTTGCTCCGCACATCGAATTTCATACCGTTTAGTCATGCTCTCATATGGCTTTATCATTTGATTTTATATGGAGTATCTGGGCGCCAGATACTTCTTGGAGGTTTTATTTCTTTTAATGCTGTGTACACACGGCCGGACTTTTCGACAGCAAAGGTTCCGTCGGACAATTCGACCGTGTGGTGGGCTTCCAATCCAGACGAAAAATCTGTTCGTCTGTATGCTAGTCCGACGGATGAAAACCAACGCTAGGGCAGCTATTGGCTACTGGCTATGAACTTCCTTATTCTAGTCCGGTCGTACGTCATCACAGTCGAATCTGTCGGACTTTGGTGTGATTGTGTGTAGACAAGTCCGATTCGACGGAAGTCCATCGAAAGTCAGTCGAAAAGTCATATGGAATTCAGTCCATCGAAAAGTCATGTCGTGTGTACATGGCATAAAATGTCTTTTTTATATTTTGAAGGGACAGAGGGTTAGGGCCAGGACACCCTTAAGTAGTTACAATTTCAATTGACAGACTCCGAAACTTCAATAGGATGACAGCCGTACAGAGAAAGGCCCCAGCACGGCGCCACTTCTGCATGTGCAGGATTGCTGTCTCCTATGGCAACAGTACTTAACAGTTCCTAACACAAAGTTCAACATCTCTCAGCTTCACTACAACGTCTACTTGTAGTTCTTCAGCCGCTTGAGCTCCTAGTCTCTTACTGGACTCTCTGATTCACTGACTGAATGCCTGGAGCTCCTCAAGGCTTTTGCGGTGGTATCTCCCTCAAGCGTCACCCACGCTTTCAAGCTGGGTCCCTACCTTGGCACTCCAGATACTTGCCAAGCTTCACCCCTGCTAACCTAACCAGCTTAGTCCCTGGCTTGACACACAAGGCTGCTCTGCAAGCGTCACCTCCGCTAGCTGGGTCTCTGACTTGATATTCGTCTGAAGTTTATTGATTATCCACTGTGCCTGTTTGGTGAGAATACTGCTCCGGTACTTGCTTTAGTCACTCACTGAGATCTCTGGTAAAGGTGGTTGGTCCCTTAGTGGCGACAGCTTCCCTTCTACCTCCGACCATGACAGGTTCTCCGGCCGGCAGAACCATCACTTTTGGTTGGACTACAAGCCACAATCCCAACCCTGTGCTGCCCTCTTACTTCTGGATAGGGATGAGCCGAACACCCCCCCGGTTCGGTTCGCACCAGAACTTTCGAACGGACCCCAAATTCGTACGAACTTTAGAACCCCGTTGAAGTCTATGGGACACGAACGTTCAAAATTAAAAGTGCTAATTTTAACGGCTAATATGCAAGATGCTATCCTAAAAAGGGTTTTAATCGTCATTAAAATCGGTGCTCCCGCCAAAACGGCCATTTTTAAAAACATTTTAGACATTGACTCATGTCCCCTGGGGCAGGAGTCAATGTCTAAAATGTTTTTAAAAATGGCCGTTTTGGCGGGAGCACCGATTTTAATGACGATTAAAGTGAAAAAAAAAAATTAAATATTCCTTTAAATATCGTGCCTGGGGGGTGTCTGTAGTATGCCTGTGAAGTGCCACTTGTTTCCCGTGTTTAGAACAGTCCCTGCACAAAATGACATTTAACGGAAATAACGTCATTTAAAGCTGCTTGCGGTTTTAATGTTATATCTGGTTCCTGCAATATGGTTGAAAATCATTGAGAAAAATGGCATGGGTAGCCCTCCCTGCCCATTACCAGCCCCTTTGGGTCTTGTACGCATATTAAGGGGAACCCCGTACTCATATTAAAAAAAGGAAATGCGGGGGGCGCATGCGTGAAGCCTAGCATGGAGGACGCTTTCCGCTAGTGCTCCGCACTCCTCGCCGCCACATCGGGACTAAACTAGCGTACCAAACCAGATCCAACGCTATATTCCGGACATACTACCCCCTGAAATATCCGAGCACCAGGTGGAATGGTGCTGACCAGCCACAGGGGTAAGAATAAGCCGAAACCGATCAAGGAAGCTCTCGCCCGCGCCTCATCCAAGATGGCGGCGAAGGCCCTTGCAAGCCAGAGAGCGGCCTCTACACCTAGCAGAGACAACTCTGATAGCGAAGAGGATCGTGCAGGCGAGGAACCTGCGATCGCTAGCTCTCCCTCGCTACCATCAGCAGGTATGTCGCAAAATGACTTCCTTAAACATATGGAGTCTATGCTCCAGAAAGCCCTAAAAACCACATCAGAGCAAATCACAGACAGACTCTCTAGAGAAATCCGCGAAATTGGCCAACGCACTGCAGACCTAGAGACTAGGGTCGATGACATGGAGCTCACGCTGCATGAACACACGCAAGAATTTGCTGCCCTCCGGGAAGAGAACGCCACCCTGCTCTCTCGTTTGGAAGACGCGGAAAACCGCTCACGCAGATCCAATTTGAGGATCCGGGGGATCCCCGAATCCCTAGAGGACGTCCAGTCCTTTACCACGGCCTTATTCCAAGAGCTGGCCCCTGGTACACCTATTGAACGTTTAGAATTCGATAGAATTCACAGGGCCCTAACCCGTCGTCAAACAGAAGGTCCACCGCGTGACATCATCGTCAAACTACATTTTTTTCGCACCAAGGAGCAGCTCCTCACTGCAGCACGCAATAAAGACTCACTGACCTTCCAGGGTCATACCTATCAAATCTTCTCAGACCTGGCTCCACTCACTATCGCCAAGCGTCGGGCCATGAAGCCGCTGTTGCAGATCCTCATTCAACACCGCCTGAAGTATGCCTGGCGATTCCCATTCGCCATCCAATTCGCCTACCAGGGCCAACAGCACACCTGCTCATCCCCGGACTCCCTGCAACGCCTGCTGGAATCTCTCCGCCTCGTCCCTCTGGATCAGCAACCTGAAACTAACCTCCCTCATACTCCAGCTCGCCCAGCAGCTCATCCTTACTTGAATACACCGCTACGCCAACTGCCAGGCCCAGCTTCTATCCGCAAGGGAACCCCATCGAGACCCGAGATGGACAGAATCACTACACCTAAATCCCGAACACCACGCTGAAGATGCTGGGTTTGTCATCTCTCCTCCCCGCTTCGCTGTAAGCGCACCACTTTGCCCCCCTTATTTTTTTGTAGGTTTCGGACTACCGTGAGGAAGGGAGTCACTGATCCTCCTACTGGAGATCTCCTTCCACCGAAACCTTGGGACCCGCCAGCTGGTATGTACTCTTTCTGACCCTAATGAGCCCCTGCTTACTCTCGGGCTCCGGCTCGCCGAATCGGTCCCCTCCCTCTGTCTGTCTATGATTTTTTTTCAACTGGCCCCTGTTACCATCTCCTGGCCTAACCTGCTCCTGATACCCCCCTGGAGGTCTGGTTACCCCTGCTTCATAGCTGATCCCACTCCAACTTGACTCTGTGCCCTGTCCTCCTGGTTCAAAATCATCCTGTGTCCTTCTTTCTACAGCCTGATATTTAAACCTCTTAACCCTCATATGGTTCGGTACCTTTCAACTTTTTTCACAGACTCGTTCTTTTTTTTACAAAATTATTTTTTTATATATTTTTTTGCTTTTTTTCCTTATCTGATACATCTCATGTTATTTACTTTTTGATTTTTGTCCTTTTAACTCCTCTACCACCCTACTTTTCTACAGCATCACCCATAGTTCCCACTGTCACTGAAGCACGAGAAATACGGAGGTTATCCGTTTGCTGCGCAACTGTGCTTGTAAATTTACGCTCATAGTGATTACCTATCAGCTATGTATCCGCTGTAATTCCCTCTACCCTCCAATTCCTTCCCCCCCTTGTTCCCCTCCTGCTCCCTTATCCTCCCCCCTCCCCCTTTCCTTACCCCGACCCCCCCTAACTCCCTCCCCTTGTCCCTTTCCTTTCTCCTCCTCCTGCTCCTCTTACCCTCCTTCCCTCGGTACCCTTTCCCTTCCCTCCCCTCAGACTTTCCCCCCCCTTCCCGCATCCTCTTCCCCCTACCCTGTCCCCTTAGATCCCTTGATACCCCTTTCAAAGATTCTCTTTGACTCCGGTTTTATGTTTTTACTGTTGTTTCATTTAATATGTTGACAGTTTGGGTGGTTTACTTGTTATGTTGCACCTAATATTAGTCTATATTGTGTTTCACAAATGACATGTATGTCATGCTTCTGGATAACAAAATTTTCCCGCTGGCGGCGGGGAACAGCCACTGCTCCCCCGTTTTTCAATGCACCTTCTTCTGGGCCATCCCTTTTTGGCCCCGGAGATTGAGCATTGCTTGGTTGGGCGATTTAGCCTGGCTACTTTGTGTCTCTACCCTTTCATGGCTCGCCCTATACGCAGAGTCCTTCTCCCCTTCTTCTTTTCCCACCTCTTCTTTCTTATCCCTGTAAGGTTCCCCCCACTTACCTTAGGTCGGTCGACTCCCACGCCCTCTACTATGCCCTATAAGCCTCCCCCCATCCAGCTCTTATGGCCCCGCTGAACATACTATCCCTTAATGTCAAGGGTCTCAACTCCCCCAATAAGAGGATTAAAGCCTTCCGTAGCTTTGCATCCTTGAAAGCTAACATTGTAGCCCTACAGGAAACCCACTATGCCGTGTCCCATACCCCGAAATTTTTTAGTTCAAGTTATCCCCAAGTTTTCACGGCCTCGGCTAACACTAAACATAGAGGGGTCCTGATAGCTTTCCATCACACTTCCCCGTTCACCCCCACTTCAGAAATTAGAGACCCTGAAGGGCGTTATATTATCCTAGTGGGATTACTCCAGGACACTGAAACCACCCTAGTCTCCTATTATGCACCTAATGGAAACCCGAATCCCTTTTTCTCACACCTCCTGCAGGTTGTCAACACGCACCGAAAAGGCTCACTCTTTATTTGTGGTGATACTAATCTGACCCTACACCCCCATCTCGATAAGTCACCATACGCCCCAGAGCAACACTCCCTTTCGGTCCAATTATGTCAACAACTACAGAAAGCTTCCCTCCTTGACACCTGGAGAGAATGTAATCCCCTCAAAATGTAATTACACTTTCTATTCCTACCCACACAAATCCTTCTCTAGAATAGACCACATTCTTACACCGGTAGCTACCTTCCCGACTGTGATCCAGTCCATAATCTGCCCAATCCCCTGGTCGGACCACTGTGCGGTGCTCACCACTGTATCTTCGTTGATCCCTCAGACTACAGATAGAACCTGGTCTATGAATGAGGCACACCTCACTAGCCAACCCTTCTGTTTCGACATTCGCTTTTCCCTCACAGACTATCTGCAACATAATAATACCCCCGAGATCTCCCCGGTTCTCCTCTGGGAGGCTCACAAACCTGTAATTCGGGGCAGTTGTATATCAGTTGCCACCCACCTTAAGAAGGATAGAGTACTCAGACAACTACAGCTAGAATCAGACTATCATTCGCACTTCCTCCAATTTCAAGCCTCACCCACAGACTGACCCTTGAAAAAACTAAGCTTGAACTAGACCTCCTCCTAGCAGAATCAGCAGATAAGATCCTACGCAGGAATAATCACACAATTTACACTAAAGCCAATAAACCCGACACCTTTATGGCCCTACGTCTCCGACAGCCTGATAGGATCCGCAAGCCTATACGCCTTAAAATAAATAAGAACACATACACTAGTGACCCTATCAAGATACTCTCCGAGTTCCGACAGAAATTGGCCGACCTATATGCAGCTAAAACCAAATTTTCCCCCCAACAAGCAAACGTCTTATTTCAAGACTTGCCCATCCCTGAACTCCCGCAATCTGCTAGGGAATCAATAGACAGCTTAATCACTGTAGAGGAGGTGCTCACAGCCATAAAATCCCTTAAGCCCCGAAAACGCCCGGGTCCTGATGGTTTGCCTGCCAATTACTACAAGAAGTTCTCTGACGTACTGGCCCCTCTCTTAGCAAACGCGTTTAACGCCCTATTGAGGCAGCAGACCTTCGGCAGAGACACTCTCGCAGCGTCCATAGCCATGATACCCAAACCCAACACTGATAACACCCTATGGTCTAACTTTCGCCCCATATCGCTGCTCAACGTGGACATAAAAATTTTGTCCAAAATTCTAGCGCTGCGTCTTAATCCACTCATCGGCAAATTAATTCATAAGGACCAAGTGGGGTTTATCCCTCATAGGCAAGCCAGCGACAATATTCGTCGTGTCATATTATTACAACACCTAGCGAGATCGCGCTCCATTCCTATGCACCTTTTGTCTCTGGACATTAGAAAGGTGTTTGATACCGTATCCTGGCCCTATTTACACTTTGTCCTGCAGCGTTGGGGTTTTGGACCACACTTCCTCCAATGGATTACATCTCTGTATAATGACCCTCATGCCTCAGTTAAATACTCAGGTTTTCGCTCCCAAAGTTTTCCGATACGGAGAGGGACCCGCCAGGGTTGCCCCCTATCCCCACTGCTCTTTGCCTTGGCTATAGAGCCGCTAGCAGCAATGATACGGGTGAATCCTGATATTAAGGGCTTGGAGATAGCATCAACTGTACACAAATTGTGTTTGTTTGCAGATGACGCTTTATTATTTGTCACCTCTCCCCACACTTCCATCCCCAACCTACTCCACCTCCTTGATCGGTTTGCTCAGATCTCCGGCCTAGAAGTTAACCAGGCTAAATCAAAGGCTCTGAATGTGTCTCTGCCGAGGGATACTGTCACTCTTCTACAACAGAACTTCTCCTTTCAATGGTCTGACACCTCTATTCCGTATCTAGGTATTAAACTGTCTAGTGACCCAGCAAATCTCTTTCGTATAAACTATATCCCGATGCTGAAACACCTGTCTTCCCTACTTCATGACTGGAGTTCCCTTCATATCTCATGGATGGGTCGCATTGCTGCCATCAAAATGTCCCTTCTACCTAAACTTTTATACCTTTACAGGGTTCTTCCTGTACCAGTGCCCCCCTACTTTCATCGTGTCATCCAGAGCCGGGTCTTCAGCTTCGTCTGGGGATCCACTAGGCCCAGGGTGACAAGATCTGTGCTACTCCGTCATCATAAATGGGTGGACTGGGGGTTCCTAACTTTTCCCATTACTACCACGCAGCCCAGCTGGCCCAAAAGACCCTGTACCATGCTAAGTTTGAGATCCCTCTGTGGGTGAGCCTGGAAGCGATAGACATACACCCGGTACCTTTGGCAAATCTGTTATGGCTCCCCCAAACAGCACGGGATCCCATTATTAACCCCATCACCCAACACTGAAGCTATGGGATAGCTTATGTAAACGGTTTAACTTACGATCCCTGCACTCCCCGCTCCTCTCATTCATAGGCCATAAACACTTCTATCCGGCACATACAGAACCTGCCTCTTTCCGGGCGTGGGCCCAGGCAGGTTTAACCCGTGTTTGTGACCTAGTGACTGGTGGCGCTATCAAAACATTCCTGTCCATTCAAACCCAAGCCAAACTTCCCAATACTGAATACTTTCGTTACCTCCAAATCTCTCACTTTGTACGGAGGGTCATTAACCCGGCTGTAACCCTACATGCTCTTTCCATATTTGAGAAGATTTGTGACTCCGACCCTCACGCACCGGGCATTATAACTCAACTATACGAACACCTTACCTCCCAGCCCACTACACTACCGACTTATGCACAACAATGGGCCAAAGACTTATCACTAACCATAGATGAGGAGGATTGGTCCAGTGTATGGCACAACACAAAAATCTCGTCGCACAATATTGTTGCCCTTGAAGCTAGTTACAAAGTGCTTATGAGATGGTACCTAGTGCCTGACAGAATTGCTAAGTTTCTACCGCCCTACTCGCCAAATTGTTTCCGCAACTGCGGCGGAAGAGGTACCCATATATGCACATCTGGTGGACATGCCCTATGGCGCAATGCTTCTGGGCAACAATATTCCAAATGCTATCCACTATGTTCCGGGAACCGATAACCCCTGACCCCGCACTGGCTCTTTTGAATTTCTATCCGGATTCCCACACCACGGCGCAAATACGCCTATCCCTACAGCTTACCACGGCAGCCAAGCAAACAATTGCCAAAGCATGGAAAAGCCCAGTCCTTCCTATAACCGAAGTGAAAAATCGGGTCACGCAAGCTATGATTCATAGCCGAATTGAAGCCACTGTTTTGGACAAGATCCCTCGCCACACTAAAATTTGGCAACACTGGGTTGACCATTACCTGCCACCGAACTTTGATAGACAGTTACTGAACCCTTAAACATACATATCCCCTGACCCAGTTGTTAGTGTATGCCCTTCGTTTCTTTGGTGTGAGTCGGCCGACCTCCTTCCTTTCCCCCCCTCTTCTCCCTGACGCCTCTGTCCTTTTTCCTCTTCTCTTTCATCTAGTTCTCCTACTCCTCTCCTCTTTCCCCGATCTTCCTACCCCCTCAGTTCCCCTATCCTCCTTCTTTACTGCTCTCGGTTTGTGTATACCCTCTATATCTCTTTGATACCTATTTAGGTAACATAGGTTATTGGCAGCCCTGATTATGTTCTTGCACTGTTTCCTGCAAGATTGCAATAAACTGCACTCCATGTGTTAAATTCATGGGGGTCCCGGCCCTGTCACGTAGCAGGCCTCCCTTGGAGCCCATGACAGCTCTGGGACCCGTTCTACGAGCACGTTTAAAAAAAAACGCCATATGTGTTAACATGCGCCTAAGATGTACTCTGTCTGGCCTTATTTGCTATGTATCAGACTCTTGCTTTTTATTCTCTACTGATACTATATGGCTGATATCTTTGTATCCTTTGTTCCTGTTACCAATAAAAAACTTTTGAAAACAAAAAAAAGGAAATGCGTGTGGCCCCCAGACCCTATATACTCAGAACAGCAGTATACAGGCGGTGCAAACAAGACAGGGACTGTGTAGGTTTGTTGTGTTAAGTTGAATCTGTTTGTAATTTTAAACTGGTACATTTTTAAAGTGTAGCTCCAGTCAAAAAAACTATTTTTAAGCTATTTGGAAAACATAGGGAAGGGTTATCACCCCTGTATAATTTGTTTTGTCGTCCATCTTTTTTCATCTCACTTGCTGTTGTCTCCTTCCGTTTGCAAGTAGGAGATGTTTGTAAGTTGGATGTTTGAAAGGAGGGGCCTGCCCTATATGCTCTGCAGAAATGGCGGAACAAGGTGTTGGTTTTGCCACAACATTGTAAGCCCTCAAAGTGACTCTTGGTGGGCGCTGGAGCACCCTGCTGTGAACGATTATATCAAGAATTGTAATTACATGCCATTGTTGAACAGTGGTAGAAAAATTGACCTTTGGTGGTTGTGGTGCTGGTGCCACAACACTATAAGTCCTCACAGTTACTCTGGGTGGGCACAGGAACGGGCCCTCCTGTGAAATATTATATCAAGAATTGTAATTACATGTCCCTGTTAAACAGGGGCAAAAAAATTGGGCCTTAGGCACTGGTGCTGGTGCCACGACACTGCAACCTCTCCCATATACTCTAGTTTTAGTGCAGAAATTAGCCCTGCTGCAAAGCATTGCATCAAAAATTGTAATTAAACGCCCCTGTTAAACAGGGGCAGAAAAATTGGGCCTTAGGCACTGGTGCTGGTGCCACCACACTGCAACCTCTCCCATATACTCTAGTTTTAGTGCAGGAATTAGCCCTGCTGCAAAGCATTGCATCAAAAATTGTAATTAGAGTATATGGGAGAGGTTGCAGTGTGGTGGCACCAGCACCCTTGCCTAAGGCCCAATTTTTCTGCCCCTGTTTAACAGGGGCGTTTAATTACAATTTTTGATGCAATGCTTTGCAGCAGGGCTAATTTCTGCACTAAAACTAGAGTATATGGGAGAGGTTGCAGTGTGGTGGCACCAGCACCAGTGCCTAAGGCCCAATTTTTCTGCCCCTGTTTAACAGGGGCGTTTAATTACAATTTTTGATGCAATGCTTTGCAGCAGGGCTAATTTCTGCACTAAAACTAGAGTATATGGGAGAGGTTGCAGTGTCGTGGCACCAGCACCAGTGCCTAAGGCCCAATTTTTCTGCCCCTGTTTAACAGGGACATGTAATTACAATTCTTGATATAATATTTCACAGGAGGGCCCGTTCCTGTGCCCATTCCTGCACTAAAACTAAATGCCCCTGTTAAACAGGGGCAGAAAAATTGGGCCTTAGGCACTGGTGCTGGTGCCACGACACTGCAACCTCTCCCATATACTCTAGTTTTAGTGCAGGAATTAGCCATGCTGCAAAGCATTGCATCAAAAATTGTAATTAAACGCCCCTGTTAAACAGGGGCAGAAAAATTGGGCCTTAGGCACTGGTGCTGGGCATCACCCAGAACCAGAAATGTTCTTCCAACATATCAGCGGAGGAGGAAGAGGATAGACAATCAACATAACAGGACAGTCACTCCGCATCAGCATAGGCAGTCTTGAAGGGATATGATATTTCAAAAAAAATTATTCGGTTACATCAGCTTCAGGTGCTTGGTAGCTGTGGGTGATCCAAGACTGATTCATCTTGATGAAGGTCAGTCGATCAACTGATTCGGTGGACAGGCGCACCCTGTGATCGGTAACAAAGCCACCAGCAGCACACTGAAGGTGCGTTCCGAAAGAACGCTGGATGCAGGACAGGCCAGTAGCTCAATTGCATACTGTGCAAGCTCTGGCCAGTGATCCATCCTCAAGACCCAGTAAGCCAGAGGATTTTTGGTGGAAAAGGTGTCCAAGTCTGACCTTGCCCCTAGGTATTCCTGCACCATGTAAATCAGACGCTGGCGATGGTTGCTGGAAACGATCATACCTTGGGGCTGCGGACTAAAAATTTTTCTGAAAGCATCAGTCAGACGGCCACCTTCTCCACCACTCCTTCTGACCCATGCCTCAGCAACACGTTGTCCAGGACCAGGAGTTTGTAACCTCCCAGTCTCTGGGAACGCGTTGCACAGACCTTTCTGCAAGGCCTCCCGGAGATGTCTCATCCTCTGCGATGGCAAGATAAGGTCGGCAACCTTACCCTTGTACCGTGGATCAAGGAGCGTGGCCAGCCAGTAATGGTCCCTCTCCTTGATCCGAAGAATACGAGGATCCTTCCGCAGGCTTTGCAGGATCAGGGAGGCCATGCAGCGTAGGTTAGCTGAGGCATTCGGTCCGGAGTCCTCTGGGTCACTAAGGACAACATGATCCGCAGCTACCTCCTCCCAGCCACGTACAAGTTCACGGGTTTCTTGGGACTATAAATCATCCCTACAAGACTGCTGCTGATGCTGAGGGCCAGCCTCCACCTCCGCGCTGACACAATCATCCTCCTCCTCCTCTTCCTCCTCCTCTTCCTGTGTGATGGGTGGCACAGCAGGAACACTGTCTGGATAAAGGGGGCCTTGAGAGGCAAGGAAGTCCTCCTCTTCCTGCCTCTGTTCTGCCTCAAGTGCCCTGTCCATTATTCCACGCAGCGTATGCTCCAAGAGGTGGACAAGAGGTACAGTGTCACTGATGCATGCACTGTCACTGCTCACCATCCTTGTGGCCTCCTCAAACGGTGACAGGACAGTGCATGCATCCCTGATCATGCCCCACTGGCGTGGTGAGAAAAACCGAGCTCCCCTGACCCTGTCCTGGTGCCGTAGTCGCACAGGTATTCATTGATGGCCCTCTGCTGCGTGTGCAGCTGCTGCAGCATGGCCAACGTTGAGTTCCACCTGGTGGGCATGTCACATATAAGGCGGTTCTTGGGCAGGTTCAACTCCTTTTGGAGCTCAGCCAGCCGAGCACAGGCATTAAATGATCGGCGGAAATGCACACAGACTTTCCTGGCCTGCTTCAGGACATCCTGTAAGCCCGGGTACCTGCCCAAGAACCGCTGCACCACCAGGTTAAGGACGTGAGCTACACAGGGCACATGGGTCAGTTGTCCCTGTCGGAGGGCGGAGAGGAGGTTGGTGCCATTGTCGCAAACCAACATTCCTGGCTTAAGCTGGCGTGGCGTCGACCACCTCTCGGCCTGCCCCTGCAGAGCTGACAAAACATCCGCCCCAGTTTGGCTCCTGTCCCCCAAACAAACCAGCGCAAGCACGGCATGGCATCGTTTTGCCTGCGTACTTGCGTAGCCCCTGGAACGCCTACGGAGCACCGCTGGTTCTGAGGACAGAGCACTGGAAGAGGCCATGGAGGAAGAAGAAGAGGAGGGGGTGGAGGAGAGAGGTGTGTCACAACCAATAGTAGCATTTTGGAGGCGTGGTGGTGGAACAACCTCCAACACTACTGCACCTTGTCCTGCATCCTTCCCAGCTGCCAGAAGAGTGACCCAATGGGCCGTGAAAGACAGGTAATGTCCCTGTCCATGCCTGCTGGACCATGAGTCAGCAGTAATATGCACCTTACCGCTGACCGCCCTGTCCAGCGAGGCAAGGACATTGCCTTCCACATGCCGGTAGAGAGCCGGAATCGCCTTCCATGAGAAAAAGTGGCGTTTGGGGACCTGCCACTGAGGAACCGCACATTGTACAAACTCACGGAAGGGGGCCGAGTCTACCAACTGAAAAGGCAGCAGTTGAAGTGCTAGCAATTTAGCCAAGCTAGCATTTAACCGCTGGGCATGTGGATGGCTGGGAGTGAACTTCTTTCGCCGGTCCAGCAGCTGGGGCAGGGACATTTGCCTGCTATAATCGGACGTGGGTGTACTGCTAGCAGAGTGCCCGGAAGCATTTGGCTGTGACACACCTAATTGTACACCTTCATTCCTCTCAGAGCAGGTTTCAGAGAGGACTGAAGGTCTAGTGGGGTTGGAGATCCCAGCTGATGAGGAGCAAGGAGAGGTCCGCTTTGTTCTTTGGTGTGGGTCTTTGAGGTACGCTTGCCAACGAGCTGCATGGCAGGTCAACATATGTCTGGTCAAGCATGTGGTGCCCAAGCAGCTGATGTTTTGGCCACGCGAGATACGCTTGAGACATATGTTGCAAATAGCAGCGGTGCGATCTGATGCACTTGTCTCAAAAAAGGCCCACACCAAAGAACTTTTAGAATAACGTGCAGAGGCAGCGCCCTGCACAGGCAGAGCTCTGCGGTGTGATTCAGTCGGTGTGCTGCCCCTAAGCTGGCCCCCGGAGGGCATCCTTCCTCGTTGAACATGTGCCTCCTCCTCTCTTCTACCAGGCACCCACGTGGAGTCAGTGCCCTCATCATCCCCTCCCTCTTCATTGCTGGAGCAAACCTGGCAGTATGCTGCAGCTTGTGGAACATGACTGCCAGATTGCTGTCCTTCTTGAGCATCCCCTCTCTCTGCATTCACGCTACTGCCTTCCTCTAGTTGAGTATCATCATCAGAGCCTACAAAATACTGGGCATCCTCCTGGAGCATGTACCCAACACTGTGCTCAAAGAGTTCAGGAGACTCCTCAGGAGGACGTGGTGGGTCTAGGGAAGGAGTCACTGATGATGACATTGAGAGGAGGGAAGACGATGCGTTGGCAGCTGCTTTGCTAGTACCCTGAGACTGGGCGAGAGAGGATGAGGAGGATGAAGAGGGCTTGGTCATCCACTCTACCAAGTCATTGACATGTTGCCGCTCAACATGTTCAGCTGCCGAAAAGAAGGACAAGCGTGTCCCATGGCCACGTGCTGATGAAAAAAACAGCAATTGGGTAGTGTATATTGTGCTGGAGGCACACACAACTTCCACTAACTCCTGCAGATGGCAGATGGCTCAAATAGAGAAGAGCTATGTAGGTGGATATAGCGGTGTATACTGGGTTCAGAGCACGCAGACAGCACGCACAAGCTCCTACTGCTGACTGCAAGCTCTATTTAAAACGAGCAAGATAGTTTGCTATATAGGTGGATATAGCGGTGTATACTGGGTTCAGAGCACGCAGACAGCACGCACAAGCTCCTACCGCTGACTGCAAGCTCTATTTAAAATGAGCAAGATAGTTTGCTATATAGGTGGATATAGCAGTGTATACTGGGTTCAGAGCACGCAGACAGCACGCACAAGCTCCTACCGCTGACTGCAAGCTCTATTTAAAACGAGCAAGATAGTTTGCTATATAGGTGGATATAGCGGTGTATACTGGGTTCAGAGCACGCAGACAGCACGCACAAGCTCCTACCGCTGACTGCAAGCTCTATTTAAAACGAGCAAGATAGTTTGCTATATAGGTGGATATAGCGGTGTATACTGGGTTCAGAGCACGCAGACAGCACGCACAAGTTCCTACCGCTGACTGCAAGCTCTATTTAAAACGAGCAAGATAGTTTGCTATATAGGTGGATATAGCGGTGTATACTGGGTTCAGAGCACACAGACAGCACGCACAAGCTCCTACCGCTGACTGCAAGCTCTATTTAAAACGAGCAAGATAGTTTGCTATATAGGTGGATATAGCAGTGTATACTGGGTTCAGAGCACGCAGACAGCACGCACAAGCTCCTAACACTGACTGCAAGCTCTATTATATGTAAAAATGGGAAAATCCTGTTGCAACACCTTCGCTAGGAAAAATGAGTATGAAATATAGAAAGCTGCTCACATATAAAAGTGTTCTCTCCACTCAAAATAAAAATACAGGCAGTGTTTTATGTGGCGCTAACTAGATTAATACTAAAAAGTGGTTTTACTAAAATAATAAATTTGTAGATGAAAAATAAATATATGTGAATTCATACAGTGCATAAAAATGTGTAAAAAAGTAGTAAAACTAATGCCGGCAATAAAGTGCATAAAATATCAATATGACATGAATAATAAAGTGCATCCACAATAACAAAAATAGGAATTACCTCAGTTACAAAATGCATGCAGCAGTGCAAATAGTGCAGTATCACCTAACATATTACTGCCAAAATTCAAAAAAATATATTGAATAACCAGTGCTTAGAAAATGAAGTGTAACAAAAATAACAATATAATAAAAAATATATATATCGATCGCAAAGTCCATGCAGCAGTGTGAAATAGTGAAAAATCACATTACGACACTCAAAAAATATTTTTTTAAATTATATATATATATATATATATAAACATTAAATATCCAGTGCAAAGTGAAACAAGTGTGTAAACAGTCCACTCAAAAATTGTGCAATCCGTTTAGCAATTGATGGTATTCATGCAATGTGAGCAATCAGTATGGTGTTCACTCTTCCTTTGCCTTTCAGTGCTTTACATGCACCCCTTGTTTACCCCAGCCTCTCCTTTGCACTGCTGCATGCATTTTGTAACTGAGGTAATTCCTATTTTCGTTATTGTGGATGCACTTTATTATTCATGTCATATTGATATTTTATGCACTTTATTGCCGGTATTAGTTTTACTACTTTTTACACATTTTTATGCACTGTATGAATTCACATATATTTATTTTTCATCTACAAATTTATTATTTTAGTAAAACCACTTTTTAGTATTAATCTAGTTAGCGCCAAATAAAACACTGCCTGTATTTTTATTTTGAGTGGAGAGAACACTTTTATATGTGAGCAGCTTTCTATATTTCATACTCATTTTTCACGCAGACAACAACCACTACAGAAGAGCAAGAACGAAAAATCGGCCGATAACGATCGGTGTATACTGTGTTGAAGGTACACAGAACACCCACTAACTGCTTCAGATGCCAACACACTACACAAGGCCGCCGCGCTGGCGGCCTTATATAGTGTGGGGCGTGTACTACACACCCTGAGTTATGATTGGCCACAGGCATCCTGCCTGTGGCCAATCATGGCTCTCCTCGCTGCTGGCGCTGTGATTGGCCAAGCATGCGGGGTCACAGTGGATGCTTGGCCAATCATGAGCCAGCAATGCACTGCGCCATCGCAGTGCATTGTGGGCCGTGAGCGCCACACGAATTTGGCGCGAACGGCCCATAACGTTCGGAATTCGCCGAACGGGCGAACAGCCGATGTTCAAGTCGAACATATGTACTGGTACTAGCCCATCCCTACTTCTGGATAGGCCCCTTACACAGCCTGGCAGCCAGATGCCCCCAGGATAGGCCCAATCTCCAGCCTAGCAGCCCAGGGTGTATGACACATGTCCACCCAGACAGCCATCCAGGTGGCACAGAACATAGATCACCTGACCTCACCAAAATATATAGGTTCTCCCAGCAGGCCAAGGGATTCAAGAAAACCCCTGCCCATTGGCAGAGATACCCCATATACCCATAACCTGATCTTGGGTTGCCCTTCTCATATCTAGTACCACCAAGTTCCCGGCCACCTAGTGGTAGAAGAGAAAAGTACAACAAAGCCAAACGTAGGGAGAAATAAATAAATAGAAGTAAATAGATCTCTATCAATCTACATAAGCTTTGACAAAAAAAAAAAAAAAAAAAACCTGGAAGCCGATTGGTTCCTCATGCAGTGCTGCCCTAGATTTTGAATGCTCCCGTTTTAGTAAATCGACCCCTGTGTTACCTGTCAAATGCCTATCATTCACATGATGTATTTAGACGACTCATCTATACCCAAGGAAAGACTTAGGGGCAGGTGGGACACTTTGAGTGATGTAATTTCTGTAGGCCACAAGAAGCCATCCCTGTGCTGGGGACCAGCTGACTGTGTTCTCCACAAAGCCAAATGTTCCCAGTCCTCACCTGCCCATAACAGCAGATGTATGACATTTATGTAACTTTGCCAAGTATCATTTGGTTATCTGTTAGCAGCAATGTTAGCACTGTGACAGCAGTACATTTTTGGCACACGTGGCCACGAATCCACCTTTATTGGAAAAAATGTATCCTGATTCCTGATCATAACACCTTTAATTTTCAACATCTTGAAACCTTTAAATGAAACGATTTTTACATTATTAACACATATTCTAGTCTTATTTATTTATAGCCTAATCCTTCAGCCCCACCTTTAAAAAATATCAATGTTAATACTGTATTCTAAATACTGTATTTATCGGCCTATAACATGCACTTTTTCCCCCTTAAAATAAGGGGGAAATTGTGCGTGCATATTATACACCAATCCCTGCTGTCTCTGAGGGAAGAGGAGCGAGCGGCACTGAATTACATAAAGCCGCGATCTCCTGTGTACCCACGCTCCATCACTCACAGCCACACCTCCTGGCACCGCATTGGGCCATTGTTCTGTCCATCATATGAGCAGGGCCAGGAGGTGTGGCTGTGAGTGACGGAGTTCCGGGTACACAGAAGATTGCAGCTCTGTGTAATTAAGTGGCGCTCACTCCTCCTCTTCCCTCGGAGACAGCAGGGATAACCCAACACTGGTGAGGCTGCAATGATGGGAAAGGTGAGGCTGCAGATGGGCACTGGACAGGCTGCATTGTTGGTCAATTTATAGGCTGCAGATGGGCACTGAACAGGCTGCATTGTTGGTCAATCAATCAATTTAATGGCTGCAGGTGGGCACTGAGCAGGGTGAATTGATGAATTGATGGGCAATTTCCGACGGGACGTTTCACGAACGCGGACTGCGAACGCGGCCGATAGTTCGCAAGCCGTAACGTTCGCGGCGGGCCCCATTGACTTCAATGGGAGGCGAACTTTACAAACCTACAGGTCAAATTTGCAGCCACAAAATAATTACTAGCTGTGCACACATAGTCCCACCACATGGCCAATGACATAACACATGTATGAGGTGAATCTGAGATCAACAACTACAAGCATTGTTTTTTTATATGTGAAATTCTGACAATTCAGGACTCTGGAGTGCACGAAGGCAATGGAGGAGAGGGAAGGTCAGGGTAGGCAAAGAAGAGGGTGCCGGAGATGATCACCAGCAGCGTGACATACAGCAATGACACCTGCACCGTGATAGAGTGATCTAAAACCAGCACCGTGATAGAGAGCACTGACATCAGCAGCGTGACATACAGCAATGACACCTGCACCGTGATAGAGTGATCTGACACCAGCACCGTGATAGAGAGCACTGACATCAGCAGCGTGACATACAGCAATGACACCTGCACTGTGATAGAGTGATCTGACACCAGCACAGTGATAGAGAGCACTGACATCAGCAGCTTGACATACAGCAATGACACCTGCACCATGATAGAGTGATCTGACACCAGCACCGTGATAGAGAGCACTGACCTCAGCAGCGTGACATAAAGCAATGACACCTGCACCGTGATAGAGTGATCTGACACCAGCACCGTGATAGAGAGCACTGACATCAGTAGCGTGACATACAGCAATGACACCTGCACCATGATAGAGTGATCTGACACCAGCACTGTGATAGAGAGCACTGACATCAGCAGCGTGACATACAAAAATGACACCTGCACCGTGATAGAGTGATCTGACACCAGCCCCGTGATAGAGAGCACTGACATCAGCAGCGTGACATACAACAATGACATCTGCACCGTGATCTGACACCAGCACCGTGATAGAGAGCACTGACATCAGCAGCATGACAAAGCACTGACACCAGCACCGTGATATACAGCGCTGACACCTGCGCCGTAAGCAGCCCCAGGAGGAAGTCAGCATAGCATAGGGATGGTGGGAGCCCCTCATAATGAGCATAGCACAGGGATGGTGGGAGCCCCTCATAATATGCACAGCAGAGGTACAGCCCCAGGAGTAAGTCAGCATAGCACAGGGAAGGTGGGAGCCCCTCATAATAAGCAGCCCCAGGAGGAAGTCAGCACAGCACAGGGATGGTGGGAGCCCCTCATAATATGCACAGCAGAGGTACAGCCCCAGGAGGAAGTCAGCACAGCACACGGATGGTGGGAGCCCCTCATAATAAGCAGCCCCAGGAGGAAGTCAGCACAGCACAGGGATGGTGGGAGCCCCTCATAATATGCACAGCAGAGGTACAGCCCCTGGAGGAAGTCAGCACAGCACAGGGATGGTGGGAGCCCCTCATAATAGGCAGCCCCAGAAGGAAGTCAGCACAGCACAGGGATGGTGGGAGCCCCTCATAATGAGCATAGCACAGGGATGGTGGGAGCCCCTCATAATATGCACAGCAGAGGTACAGCCCCAGGAGGAAGTCAGCACAGCACAGGGATGGTGAACTTTACAAACCTACAGGTCATATTTGCAGCCACAAAATAATTACTAGCTGTGCACACATAGTCCCACCACATGGCCAATGACATAACACATGTATGAGGTGAATCTGGGATCGACAACTACAAGCATTCTTTTTTTAGATGTGAAATTCTGACAATTCAGGACTCTTGAGACAATAGAGGTGAGGGAAGGTCAGGGTAGGCAAAGAAGAGGGTGCAGGAGATGATGATCATCACCAGCACCGTGATATAGAGCACTGACACCTGCACCATGATAGAGTGATCTGACACCAGCACCGTGATAGACAGCACTGACATCAGCAGCGTGACATAAAGCACTGACACCAGCACCGTGATATACCAGTCCTTAAGGATTAGCAGACTGTACCTCACTCAACTCTATATACTGTAGTACGCTATACCTTACCAGTCCTTAGAAGGACCTTTGTGCAACTAGTAGGTTGTGATTAGCAGACTGTACCTCAGTCTCTATACTGATAAAGGACTGCTGCAGAATTGGGCAGCAGTCAGCAGTAGTGCACCTCAACCCTATATATTGTGGGCTTATACCAGTCCTTAAGGATTAGCAGACTGTACCTCACTCAACCCTATATACTCTAGTAAGCTATACCTTACCAGTCCTTAGAAGGACCTTTGTGCAACTAGTAGGTTGTGATTAGCAGACTGTACCTCAGTCCCTATACTGATAAAGGACTGCTGCAGAATAGGGCAGCAGTCAGCAGTAGTGCACCTCAACCCTATATATTGTGGACCTATACCAGTCCTTAAAGTGGGATTCCGCTCTTTTTTTATTTTTTTCTTACCTGTCTCACTGGTGGGTGAGTGCTAGCTTCGATTGGCATCCACGTCCGGCGTTTATTTGACCCCCGGCGCGACGAATCTTTTCTTCAGGATGACTTATAAAAACCTACTCTGGCGTTTTCCATTTTAACTGTGGGCGTCTGAAGCCCACAGGCATTTACTTCCTGGTATATGATGACGTCTGGCTCCCAGCATGCTCCGCTCCATCTTGCACATGCTCAGTGAGAGCAGTGACAAGGAAAGAAAAACTCCAGGAAGTTCCCGCCCCGTTGTCAAGGCAACGAAAACCACACAGCACAGAGAACAAAGAATGAATGAAAACTAACCCACAGAAGCTAAGGAGGCTAATGAGGCTAATTATACCATGGAATAAACATGACTTACCTTTTGTGAGAAGCTGGCTGAAGAAAAAATGCGCTGGTGCTGTTTGCTTTGTTGTTTATTTGCTTCCTCGTGTGTAATGGCAGATACAGCTGTCTGCCCACTTTAAAAATGGGAAATTCGTACACGCCCTCGTCACGTGACCGGCGTGCTAACGAAATCTCGCGAGATTTCGGAATTTCATTGTCCCCTATGGATTCTTGGGTAATTTCCCAGGGACCATTGCGAGGACGATAGCCACGCCTACTCCCACGGGAGGAGAACCAGGAAGTCAGCTGAAACATCAGAAATAAAAGGTAAGTAAATAATATTTTTTTTTTTTCAGGGTTCGTTTAGGTAAGTATGCTGCCTGTTGATTTTAATAACATGAACTTTCATTTTTAGGTACCAAACCACTTTAAGGATTAGCAGACTATACCTCACTCAACCCTATATACTCTAGTACGTTATACCTTATCAGTCCTTAGAAGGACCTTTGTGGAACTAGTAGGTTGCGATTAGCAGACTGTACCTCAGTCCCTATACTGATAAAGGACTACTGCAGCAGAAGGGCAGCAGTCAAGTATAATATTCTTTCTATATTTGGAAGAAAGAATATTATACGTGTACAACCCTATTACCATACCAGTCCTGAAAAGAACCTTTGTGGACCTAATATTAACAGCTACTGATTAAACTGACTGTCCCTCACTGCCACACACAGCTTCCTGTCTGTCCCTATTTAAACTGGCAAAACACAGGCTGCTGCAACAATAACTTGAATAGCACTCAAAACTATATCCTGTACTACTTTACTAATACCAGTCCTGAAAAGGACTTTTGTGGACCTAATAGTAACAGCTAATGATTAAACTGACAGTCCCTGCTGCATACAGCATCCTGTCCCTCTCTACACTGACAAAAGACTGCTGCAACAATGACTTGAATAGCAGTGCCTCAAACCTATATCCTGAACTACACCTAACACCTATACCATACCAGTCCTTAAAAGAACTTTTGTGGACCTAATAGCTAGCGTTTTGGGTCACTGCAGTCTCTCCCTGCTCCACACAGCAACCTCTCCCTATAGTGACATACGAAAGAATGTAAAATGGCCGCCGGATCAGGTCTATTTATAAGTTAGGGGGAATGTCCAAGTGTCCATGTGCTGTAATGTCTCAATTGGCTGTCCTGTACCACATGATGGATGTGTCATCATAGGTCAAAGTTCTTTTACACAGTAAACACGGAAGTCCGCCGGGCGAACAGCGGTAATAGTCCGCTGATCGGGCGGACCGCGAACAGCCGAAATTTGCCGCGAACTGACCGCCGGACGAACCGTTCGGCCATCCCTATTGATGAGCTGTGACCCTAATTTTGCTTCAAATTTCTTTATTTAAAATGTAAGTTTTTTTTTTCCTTAAACTTCCCTCGTAAAATTGGGGTGCATGTTATAAGCCTGTGCGCGTTATACACCGATTAATATGGTAATTGTCCAGCTATTTAAATTCATGTGCTACTTCATAATTTAGCTTTGCAAAATAAAATAAACGAATTGTTCAGCAGGATGTTTATGGTGAAACACACACCTTATTTTCTGAAATGAGCGCGCCCTCAAGTGTTGAGTATGAGAACTGCTTGTAAAAAAAGAAATAACACATTTGAGTATCTGAAATAAACAATGTCCCTGTAATTGTGCAATTTCCATTTTAAATATTTTGTAAAAATGTTTGGGCATCTTTAAAGTGGATTTTTTTTTCTGGGATATAGCTTCAGTAACATTACTAACAGGGTAAGTTCATCTTTACCAAAAACACTGCCTAAGCATCATCACAGCATTGTGCTCTCAAATGCTGAACTCAGAGCTACTGCATATGAGGAAAGAAAGTGTATGTGAGGGGGTTTGAATCAGAGAAAGAGCTCACTCCTGTGTTGGTGAAGGTGAGCAGTAACACCAGGCTTCACCTAGGAACATCCTTAGCCAAGTCCTAGATTGCTCCTTGTAGAAATGGTTCCCACAGTAAGATAAGCTAGATACGAGTGATAACAGGTCCTCCTCACAGAGATCAACATCTGGCACCGCGGGGGTTAACTTACTTGACTTAAACATTGCAGTACATAAAAGAAGCACTGACGGCCATCCACCCCTTTCTGTCATTTCTTCCATTCAGAAAAGCCCTTGTATTGTTTTCACAGAATGCAACACATTCTCTGACTGAGGATCCTCTCATTCATCCACCAAATTCTCCAGTCACAGAATGTGTTGCTTGTTCACACCATGGGGGTTATTTATGAACTGCAAACCCACTTTGCACTGCAAGTGCACTTGGAGGTGCAGTCGCTCTAAATCTGAGGGGTAGATCTGAAATGAGGGGAAGCTCTGCTGATTGTATCATCCAATCATGTGCAAGCTAAAATGCTGTTTTATTTTTATTTTCCTTGCATGTCCCCCTCGGATTTACAGTGACTGCACTTCCAAGTCCATTTTTGGTGCAAAGTGAATTTTCCTTTAGTAAATAGCTTCCTATGTGCAATGACCTGCATTTTTCCACACTGGATAAAGCCAGGGCAACGCTAGGGCACATGGAAAACAAATGTTTATGTGTCTACTTACTTCATTCACACCACTGTGCTGGTGGAATGTGTAGTGCTGTGTGAGAAACTGCAACATGTCTGCATTTTTCCATACAGCACGTCACTGCACAGCAGCACAACACACTAGGTCACAGTGATATGATTGCAGTGACAGTATACAGTAAACAAAAAAGAAAAAAAAAACAGCAGTGTGATGTGCTGAAACACACACCACATGACCCCTGCAAGTGCCAGCATTACACTAGTGTGTATGGTAAAAAGCTGCATTTTATTGTGCTGGCTAGCATGAACCTTGCCTGAGAGCTATATTGTGTGCAAATGGCCTTGGAAACACATCTGGAAGAAAAATTTCTGATAATGACACTTCATTATAGTCTATAAAAATCTACTTGTTGGTGATCAGAGGTTGGCATACAGTGGCCAATCCTAATCTACATTACGTACTGTACAAATTCAATAACAATGCAGTTTTCCTCCATTAATATATTTATTTGATTAAACAAACATCCAGTAAACTATATACATCAGACATGCTGTTTCGATACAAGTCTATGTTTTTTTGTATTTACAAATATAAAAACATGCTGTAGGTATGCACAACATTCACACATTCAGTTTTCTGGCCTTCAAGGGCATGAACACAAACTTTAAAAAGGGAATGTATAGTCTTTTCAGCGATTTTTCAAAATGTAACAATTAGTAACAGCTTAACGTAAACAACACTAGCACTGTGCAATGTGTGCTAATGTTTCAAAAACCTTGCCTTTATATTTCGTAATGATATGTGCACAGAGAACAGCCCCATTGTTCATTATTTATGCAGCTCTGCTTCTTGCCTTACAGTGTTACATAATAATTGTCCTCTACAGACCTTTCTTACAATACAAGTCTATCTAATGGCCACCTTATTCTGTTGCTGATATCACATCTCATAAGTTGTTAAGCAGAGAAAAAAGCCAGGCAAAATAGAGCTCCCTAAAGTGGCTAATCTGCAAATATCTATATTTAATACAATAATAAATATATGGAAGCAAATGTGGAAGAAATTACCAAAATTAGTTTTAACACTATAATAACCTAATGAATGTACTAACTGAAAATACACTATACTTTGCCTTTTCCATTTCCCACACGTAAATTACAAGTATGGTTCCAGGAGGATATTTCTGCAAAGACCAACCACCGCCATATATACCATTAGCAGCTTTGTGTCATTTGAAGTGCAGGTCTCATGTTGGCCATACATGATGCAGTGTAAATATTTGCCAGCACATCATGGATCTGTACATCTGAACAATGCCTGGCGAAGGAGTCCTGCTTGGCTCCTGAAATGTTGCACTTCTTTTGCTTGTGATGTGATCATGCTTCAAGTAAAAGATCATTTGGACGCAAATAGATCTGTGGTCTGCTAGCAAATATTTACACTTCATCATGCATCTTCCAGTTTACAGCTGGCAGTTACTACAGCACCCATTTGCTTACAGATTTTTCCAGGATTGTGTGCAATAGGAATATGGATGGTTACTTATGTTAGGCCATGCACACTGTACTTAGGCCATACACACATGTACTGTATGGTCACATATTAAGCGTTATTCACACTGAGAATCTAGCCCCTCTGTGTCACAGCCTGGCATTTTGTGGGCTCAGGAGGCACAGGTGCTGCCTACAGCCTGGCTGGTCATTGTACCAAATGGTACTCATGATAAAGGCAGTATGCACAAAAATCCTGGGACATCTTGCACTGGAGCTAAACGACCAGTGTGCATGCAGCATTAGGCTTGTGGAGCCCTTTTTTAGATATTTCTCCATTGGAACTAATGAGTTTCTGATATAAGAGTTGCACGATTCTGAAAAAAAAGCCAGGCAGTCATCTATGCGCTGAAGTTGGGCAGTTTTTCAGGTTCACTTGGTTGCACAAAAGTCAGCCTCCACGATTACTCGTGTTTAAAATACCTCAGACAGATATTAAACCATGAATAAATAGCTTTCTATTGTGATCGTAGATGTCACGATCTCAGACCATTTCTCTAAATAGTCAATAGGCTTCAAGAATTTGCCAAACCATCAGTAAGCACGATCATGAAGAGCAGTCAAGGCTGTACATGCAGCTATACTGTCCATCGGAATGAGAATGATGCTTTGGATTTGCACAGTTATCCTTAGTCAAGTACGTTAAAGGATAGGCACTTATTGATGGATATATCTAATAAGAGGTTAATAAAAATAGCATAGTATTTATATTAATGCATTTTAATAAATAAATTTTGCTTTGTATATTGTATCTGTTGCATTTAGTGTCTCTATTTGGACACAAACAGATAGAAGCACTAAGGACATTTTGTGCCATCTTAGCCAGAGAATATGTAAAAAAGAATGGGCAAAATATTGTCAAAGTGGTTATTTTTAAATTCAAGTTCTTCAGCACTCCTTGTCATGCATATACCATGGTGAGGGAACCTAGCATTTTAAAAGCTTGCCATTTAAAGGAATGCTATGATGACAGAAACAAAGAGGCTGCCATTGCTAAGCTCTCCGGTAAGAGTCAGTATGCTTGACTTTTCTCTGACTTTTTCTCTGGACTTATATATACTTATATACACAGGCACACTGGCATTTGCAGAAGGGCAGCCCCACTTTTCTTTCATAACTGGATTATTTAAATATTTTTTCTTTTACACCACTAAAAAGTGTTTTTTGATAGTGCTTGTTTGCCTAGGGCAAAAATATACAGACAAAATTCATTCTTTGGTAGTCAATATGAAAAAAACAAAACATATGTACAACATATATTAAAAAAATATCATACAACAATATAAAAACTTGTGGCAGTTAAAGGAATATTAGAAATATGTTTTATAAAACATAGACAAAAAATATATTACTAGCACAGTTTATATGAGGAAAATATAATCTGCGACAACAAATGTTTAAAAACATGACAATACAAGTTCCTACCACAATGTACAGAATGCAGACATAAATAAGGGCACTTATCTTCATATTCTTATATATTTGCTTAGTTATATGACTATAATTTACATTGGGCATTTTGTTATTTCACTTAATAGTAAAAAGATGAATTTTGAGGTTGCCTCCTACCCAATTAAAGTCATCAAATCATAGAACATTCATGGGGGGGGGGTTACTAAGACTGGAGCAGCTGTGCATGACAACCAATCAGCTTCAAGCTTTCATTTTCAAAGCTTAACTGAGCAAGCTGAAGTTAGAAGCTGATTGGAAAAAAAGATGTAAGACCTGTGCCACATCCCAAAATAAAACACTAGAAAAACAAATGTAAGAGCTTTCATTGGCATGAGACCGAAAGCAATTTTTATAAAAGTATCAAATATTTATTAGTATAAATGTTAAAAAGAGAGCACTTAGAGAATAGCGTCCACAAAACAAGATTAAAACAGTATGTAAAAACTGACTGGTTATATGCACAGCTGCTCCAGATTCTGTCTGCACCTATTTTAATGAATTCCCACCATAGGTCTTGACCACCAGCTGTTAGACTTGTTAAAGTTTCTCATTTAATTCAAAAGTTGGATTGATATAGTCTCCCATTTCACTTGCTAATGCTAAGTCAGTGGGGACAGCATTGTCTTTCTTGTTCATTGGAGGCCACTCGGAATCTTTGGCCAAAGTTCGGCGTATTTTCTTGTAGGGACTCTTTGATTTGTATTGAGTAAGGCGTTTTATTATGTCCCAAAGCATCCTGTTTTCAATTACAAATACCTGGAAAAGTAAACCGGTATTAAATATAAAAATGTACTCCATGTTATCAAGACCTAAGAGTGTTTCTCAGCTGATTCAAAGTTAAAAAATATACATATTTAATTGTTAAATTAAAAATGGACTAGGATTTTAATAAGACAAAGAACAATGTATAAAAAGCAGTAACATACAATAACCAATCCAAATGTTCCATAGACGTGACAAACTAAACTGACCATGCTTATATTGATATTATATCTATAATTTATAGATACACTTTGTAAAACTGCCTATCATGTGAAATTTACAAATGTAAAAAAAAAAAAAAAATATATATATATATATATATATATATATATATATATATATTTATGGCCCAGAGCCCTCTGACCGATACGGATAAGGATGACAAACAAGGTTAACACAAACTCGCTTACTTGAACCGGACCTGAAAGTGTGCCCTGGCCTAACGTAGGGTATACCAAAATAAGGGGGCATACCCTTGATAGAGAAATGAGTAATTAAATGAAATGAAAATGAAATGGAGTGAAATGAGTACTCGCCCGAGGAGTATAATGCTTGAGAAATGCCCTGACAGGGGATGGGTGGGTGGGTATCGCGCACCGGAACCGACGAGGGAGCCAGGCGAACGGGCTGGTTATATACTCCACCGGGCTCCACCCATAATTACAGGCCACCATACTGGCCTTTCCATTTATGGCCCAGAGCCCTCTGACCGATACGGATAAGGATGACAAACAAGGTTAACACAAACTCGCTTACTTGAACCGGACCTGAAAGTGTGCCCTGGCCTAACGTAGGGTATACCAAAATAAGGGGGCAAAAACATACAGGTAGGGAATGCCTTTATTGATTCGAGTTTGTTACTGGGTGAGCTTGACAAAGGCCTGGGCCATCTCTACTTGCGGATTGGGTATGTAACGGGCGAAACAGGTGGACTTCCATCTACCCAACTTTTTGATAACGTGGACCGGGACCCCTTGGCGGGAGGCAGTTGAAGCCGCTCCGATCCGAAATTAATGTCCGGAGTAGTGAGCCGGATTGAGGTGAAGGATGCCCAGGAGTATCCTGACATGCTCCATGAACTGGGCTGCGTTCAGTGGCTTACCGTGGAATGGCAGAAGCGGGCCAGTTCCTGGTTGATCGGCCAGAAGGGTCAACAAGCGGGTGAGAATGGCGACCGGGCACCAGCGGTTGTTAGTTTTATAAAAATGTATGTCTGTACCTGGGCCAAGCTGCTGCGTCTTGGATACTGCTATATGTAGGATGAAATGGTCTCCGTGCCTGACCAGGTGGTGCTTGCATAGCGTGCGAGCTGAGGGGCTACTGGAGGTAAACTCGCCTGGCCGTAAGAAGCCGTAGAAGGCCAGGTGTATGGCTGCTTGTATAATGATACTAGTGTGGAGTCCGAAAGGTGCAGTGGCCAGAATATCAGACATGTTTCTGAAAACGTCTCCTGTGATAGGCAGGCGTTTGGGGGAGGCCGTAGGCTGGCGTTTCTGGATGCCGCGCATGACGGCCCGAATGGCGTGAAAAGTGAACAAGGAGGGTTCGGCAGGGTCCTGGAGGGACGTAAAATGTTGTACCCCGGCCAGGTATAGCCGGATCGTGTTAAAGGATAACGCCAAGTCCGAGTGGCAATGGGCAATGAAGGCCAGGACTTGCTTGACCCGGGAGGTCTCTGTGGAGTGAGATGTTAAGAAACGGTTAAAGGCCCTCCAGGCTGTTTGGTAGGCCTTGCGGGTATTGTCTGCGAGGGAGTGATTGATGAGTTGAGTTGCGGCTACTAGGTGAGGGGTTAATCCAGGGTCAGTTGAGACCAGTCCGGGATAGCTGCTGACGTTGGTCCGGCTCCGGGCACCTGATCAAAAAAGGAAACTAAGTTAAAGCGGGAGAGGGCGTCCGCTGCCCGATTACATTTACCGGGGATAAAGGCACAATGAACATTAAATTGAAACAATAACGAGAGCTGGACCAGTCGCCGCAGGAAGGACATAATCTCCAGAGACTTAGACCTGCCTTTGTTAATGATTTCCGCAGTGGCGAGATTGTCCGTTGAAAAGGTCACTGTTTGACCGGACCAACTGCGGCCCCACGTGTGGGCAGCGGCTACGATGGGGTACAACTCGAATAGGGAGGATGTCTCGGTGAAGCCCGGAATTGCCAGTATCTGAGGAGGCCAAGGGGCTGCGAGCCAGAGGTGGCCAAAAATTGCCGCAAAACCCGTGGAGGCCGCTGCGTCGGTCACGACCTGCGGTGACGAGGAGGACACGGAGGGAATGAACAGGGACACGCCATTCCAGGACGTCAGGAATTCCTCCCACATGGCAAGATCTGCTATAGCTGCGGGGTCCAGGCTGAGGACGTGCTCCGGGTCTTGTGAATGGGACAGAAGGACTAACAGGCGCGATACGAATGCGCGACCTTGAGGGATGATGCGCATAGCAAAATTAAGCATACCGAGAAGGGACTGTAGCTGCCTCTTGGTGCAAGTTCTGGTGCGGGTGAAGTCCCTCATGACCGACCTGATGCGGCTTAGTTTATCCGGGGGGAGGCTGGCCTGCATAGTGCTGGTGTTTAAGCTGACCCCGAGGAAGGTGATTGCCTGCGCAGGGCCCTCCACCTTGTGCTCAGCAATAGGGACGTTAAGGTTATTGAAGACCACCCTTAGTTTATCCAGATCCCCTGGAAGGGAGCCAGGTGACTCGACCAGCAGGAAGTCATCCAAATAGTGTATGACTCCCTGGCACTGGGCTACGTGCAGCAAGATCCATGCGAGAGCCTGCGCAAACGAGTCGAAGAGCCAGGGGCTACTCTTGGACCCGAAGGTTAGCTTAGTGGCAAAATAGTAGAGCTCCCTCCATTTGATGCCATGCCAGCACCAGAGAGATGGATGGATAGGAAGGAGCTTGAAGGCGTCCGAGATGTCGGCCTTGGAGAGCCATGTTCCTGTGCCTGACTTGAGAATGGCCTGGATGGCCGTATCTACGGATGCGTATTTAAGGGAGAACTCCTCAGAGGGGATAAGGGAATTAAGACTGGGGACAGAGGAAGAATAAGGCGCTGACAAATCGTAGACCAACCTAAGTTTATTGGAGAATTTGCCCTTGACAAGCCCAATAGGGCTGACTCGCCAGGTGTTAAATGGGGGCTTCGTGAAAGGGCCTATGATGAAATCCCGGTCTAGCTCTGCCCGTAATAGCTGGTCGATGGCTTGTACGTCCGTGGCTGCTGACCGCAGGTTCTGGCACTCGTGTGTAAGGTGAGGGAGAGAGATAAGTCCTGTATGAAAGCCCTGAGTAAAGCCCTGAACTAGGTAGGTGGCAAGTGAGGGGGTGGGATGATTGGCGAGGTAGACACTGAGCCACGACACGTTGACCCGGCTTAGTCAAGATTTTCTAGCCTGCTTGACCTCGCACATGAGCCTGGGATGAGCTCTATGACATCGTGAGCATACATGAAGCAGCCTGCACTGGCTGAAATTGCACGACCCGCTGTTGAAGTTGTTACAGATGGCTGCGCCTCCCAAGGTCTTGACCGGGCGCCCCAGTTTATCCGTCTGCGGCAGGCGTACCGGCGCCGGTAGGGCCTGGGCAGTACCTGAGGTCGATGGACCGTCTACGGGCGGGGTTGCCACTGAGCTGGCACACCAAGTTGCGGTGTGAGTAGCCGACTGGCAAATGGCACAAAGGGGAGACCGCAGCCCTGCGAAGTGTCGGCAGAACAACTCGGTGTCCAAGACACTCCAATCCGTAGGTATCTGAAATTGGGAGAGCCTGGCGGCCGCCTTAGCGGAGAAGGAGCGGTGATAGTCATAAAATGAAAAACCGCCGTATTTATACCCCATGTCAACTACCACGTGGAGGTAACGATCCAGTTCCTCCCTCCTGCCGGGGGAGGCCGAGCAGATGACATCCCTCAGCATGCCGAAGGCCAAGGTGAACTCGGTGACCGAAAGCTTCCTGTCCAGCCTGGGGTCTTTGGCTTTGAGGACCACCGACACGTCCCCCCAAGTGTAAGCTTTGTTTTCTGCCAGCTCATGAATGGATATCAGGAGTGAAGCCAGATTGACGTCCTTGCCCTCTAGGATGTCCTTCCTGATGTTGGCTGATATTAAATGAGAAGGGTACACTACTGGTGTACACCCGGGGGTACCTGCGCTGGTGTTCTCCACTGCTTGTGAAGCTGGTATAGGAGGAGAAACGACTGGGCGGGTCTCGAGGAGGGCCACCCGACTCTGAACCTCTGACATTGAGGTCGTCAGGGATGACACCAGCGTGTGAAGCTGCGTGATGGAAGCAGCGATAGAGCCCAGGGAGGCCTGCTGGGCACTATCCTCAACCGCGGCTGGGGGAGGAAAGAGGAGCCCGAAAAGCTCGGCCTTTCTGGCTGTAGCTGGGAAGGGTACACCCCTACGCCTCAACTCGGCTGTCAGCCTGGGAATGGTCCATGTTCTGAAGGACCTTTGGCTGCCGCTCTCTGAGACGAGAGACGGAGACAACGGAGCCGTGTAGTCCTCGCTGCCAGCCTGGGACATGGTGGCAAAATCCAGGCTTGGTGAGCCTATTAATCCTTGGGTCTGGGTTTTTCTCCTATACGGAACCTAAGAGGGTGACATGGATTACAAGACTCGTAGGAGACTCCTGAGCAAACATTTTTTTTTTTTTTTTTTTAAAGAGAAGGATACTACCGCTTGTGAGCGTCTCCCTCCCAGAAGATTCTCTTACCTAAGGAGGCACCGTCCGACCCGGTGCAGGTTGGACCTACTGAAAACTCGACTGATCTGAGGAGATGAAGGTAAGTTTGTATGAGACTCCTATACCTGCAGAGAGATGTCTAGCTAAATCGTGGAGGTAAGACTGGAAAATGTGATGAAAGACATAACTGAAACGAGCTACATAAATGAAACGAGCAGACAACCGAATTTAGAATAACGTGCATATGGCGACAGAGACGTGACTTGGTTGCGTCGCAGATGAAAAATTTCCTTTTCCTTCCCTTTCCCCATTTTTTTTGTTTCCAACGCAAATTGCACATAGAACGTGGGGCTCAAGCGGAGGTGGACCTCGCCACGTGGAGCTCAGGCAGGGGGGGGGGCCTGCCACGTGGAGCTCAGGCGGGGGGTGAACCCCGCCACGTGGAGCTCAGGCAGGGGGGGGGGCTGCCACGTGGAGCTCAGGCGGAGCCCGCCACGTGGAGCTCAGGCGGGGGGGGGGGGCACGTGGAGCTCAGGCGGGGGGTGACCCCGTCACGTGGAGCTCAGGCAGGGGGGGGGGACCCCGCCACGTGGAGCTCAGGCGGGGGGTGAACCCCGCCACGTGGAGCTCAGGCAGGGGGGGGGGGAGGGGACCCCGCCGCGTGGAGCTCAGGCAGGGGGGGGGGACCCTGCCACGTGGAGCTCAGGCAAGGGGGGGGTACTGAAATGAGGCGTGCAGCTGGGCGCACCAGAACGAATCGATGCATAAGGAATGCGATGGGATTCGGATTGGAGCGTAATAAGTGACAGAAATGATATGCCATGACAAAGACTAGAATCAAAGACCATGCTTGAACCTGCGAGTGACTCAGTCTCTGGAGCATGTACAGAAATGAGGCCGAACCTTGGGGCACTTCGAAGCGAATCGGTGCGTTAGAGATGCGACGGGATTCGACTCGGAGCGCGGTAAGTGACAGAAATGATAACATGGTTAGAAATGGCAGAAATGAAATGATCCGACATAACCGACTGACATGATTGAAATGACTGAAATGATTGACATGAAAAGAAATGACATGACGGACATAGTACAAACGGTATGAAATGATTTTTTTTTTTTTTTTTTTTGGTTTGAACAACCTGAGATTGACATTGCCTGGACTGCTCAATTTAGCGTGACAAGCAGACAGCTGTGATTTCGAAACGGTTCGATCGGTTCGAACACAATGAAATGAGTCGTTCGGTTTAGCAATGACGTGCTACGAAACGAAGTGCCTGTTGGCACGAACGACATGTACCGAAAAGGTGACAACGACTTCTTCGAAGAAGGGGTAGTGACATGAGGTATCGAATACAAGTGTCGCAGTTAAGACGTTCGTGTAATTTAGAGTGAGTGGTTCGTGAGTTCAGGAATCTAGTTTACGTGACTTAATAACACATGAAACGAAAAGGGTGCCGAAGCCCTACCTGCGACAGCCGGCCCAGACGTGTTGTACGACAACGGAAAATTTCGATTAGAGTATAGCGACTCAGACGGCAACCAGACGGACGCTGACGAACGACAAGGCTTTGTCGACACGAGGCGGACGAAAACGTAGGAACTCACGAACCCGGCTCACTGTAAAGTCTCGTGGATAGTCGGCCCTTGATTTCTGACGTATCAGATATCGCGCACCGGAAACCGACGAGGGAGCCAGGCGAACGGGCTGGTTATATACTCCACCGGGCTCCACCCATAATTACAGGCCACCATACTGGCCTTTCCATATATATATATATATATATATATATATATATATATATATATATATTATATATATATATATATATATATATATGTACTGTATATGTCCAGTACTGTGCAAAAGTTGTAGTGAAAAAATGCTGTAAATAAAGAATGCTTTCAGAAATAGAAGCGTTAATAGTTTATTTTTATCAATTAAAATGGAAAGTAAATGAACAGAAGAGAAATACAAATCAAATCAATATTTGGTGTGACCCCCATTTGCCTTCAAAATGGCATCAATTCTTCTAGGTACATTTACACACAGTTTTCGAAGAACCTCAGCAGGTAGTTTGTTCCTAACTAGGGATGAGCTTCGAGTTCGAGTCGAACTCATGTTCTACTCGAACATTGCCTGTTCGCCTGTTCAGCGAACAGTGAACAATTTGGGCTGTTCGCAGCAAATTCGAAAAGCCGGAACACCCTATACAAGTCTATGGGAGAAATCTAAAGTGCTCATTTTAAAGGGTAATATGAAAGTTACTGTCCTAAAAAGTGTTTGGGGACCTGGGTCCTGCCCCAGGGGACATGGATCAATGCAAAAAAAAGTTTTAAAAACGGCCGTTTTTTCAGGAGCAGTGATTTTAATAATGATTAAAGTGAAACAATAAAAGTGTAATATTCCTTTAAATTTCGTAGCTGGGGGGTATCTATAGTATGCCTGTGAAGGGGCGCATGTTTCTGGTGCTTAGAACTGTCGCTGCACAAAGTGTCATTTGTGCAGGAAAAAAAGTCTTTTAAAATCACTTGCGGCTAAATTGTCGGGTCTCCGTAATACAGAGAACACTCAATGAGTGTTCTCTGTATTAGCCGACAATTCATTCATTCATTGATTAAAAAAAAAAAAAAAAAAAAAAAAAGCGTGGGGGTTCCCCTAAATTCAATCAAAAGGCCCTTCAGGTCTGACATGGATATTAAGGGGAACCCCGTGTCAAATTAAAAAAAAAAATTGACGTGGGGGTCCCCCCAAATATCCATACCAGACCCTTCAGGTCTGATATGGATATTAAGGGGAACCCCGCATCAAATTTAAAAAAAAAATTGACGTGGGGGTCCCCCTAAATATCCATACCAGACCCTTTATCCGAGCACGCAACCTGGCAGGCCGCAGGAAAAGAGGGGGGGACGAGAGAGCGGCCCCCCCTCCCTCCTGAACCGTACCAGGCCACATACCCTCAACATTGGGAGGATGCTTTGGGGGTCTGTGACCCCTCAAAGCACCTTGTCCCCATGTTGATAAGGACAAGGGCCTCATCCTCACAACCCTGGCCGTTGGTTGTGAGGGTCTGCGGGCGGGGGGCTTATCAGAATCTGGAAGCCCCCTTTAACAAGGGGACCCCCAGATCCCGGCCCCCCCCCTGTTTGAAATGGTAAGGGGGTACAAAAGTACCCCTACCATTTCACAAAGAAAGTGTCAAAATGGTTAAATAAGACAAACACACTTTTGAAAAATTCCTTTATTAAAAATAAAAAAAATAAAAAAAAAAAAGATTCCAGCGGTGCTAATCCACTCTTGCTATCCAGCGACGGGTCTCCGGGGTCCAGCGATGGATGATCATATCCAGCGACGGGGGATCTCTCAGTCCAGCGCTGTCCATACCTCCTTCTTCTGTCTCCACTGCGGAGACACTGCAGAGAGCCGAGCGCTGACATTTCTTATATTGGGAGGGCGGGGCCACCCGTCACCTGACCCCGCCCCTCTGACGCAGGAGAGGGAAGCCAGGGGTTCCCCAGTGACGTGTGGGTGACCCCGCCCCCTCTGATGTAACGGAAACCTGCGTTACATCAGAGGGGGCGGGGTCACCCACACGTCACTGGGGAACCCCTGGCTTCCCTCTCCTGCGTCAGAGGGGCGGGGTCAGGTGACGGGTGGCCCCGCCCTCCCAATATAAGAAATGTCAGCGCTCGGCTCTCTGCAGTGTCTCCGCAGTGGAGACAGAAGAAGGAGGTATGGACAGCGCTGGACTGAGAGATCCCCCGTCGCTGGATATGATCATCCATCGCTGGACCCCGGAGACCCGTCGCTGGATAGCAAGAGTGGATTAGCACCGCTGGAATTTTTTTTAAATTTTTTTTATTTTTAATAAAGGAATTTTTCAAAAGTGTGTTTGTCTTATTTAACCATTTTGACACTTTCTTTGTGAAATGGTAGGGGTACTTTTGTACCCCCTTACCATTTCAAACAGGGGGGGGGGGCGGGATCTGGGGGTCCCCTTGTTAAAGGGGGCTTCCAGATTCTGATAAGCCCCCCCGCCCGCAGACCCTCACAACCAACGGCCAGGGTTGTGAGGATGAGGCCCTTGTCCTTATCAACATGGGGACAAGGTGCTTTGAGGGGTCACAGACCCCCAAAGCATCCTCCCAATGTTGAGGGTATGTGGCCTGGTACGGTTCAGGAGGGAGGGGGGGCCGCTCTCTCGTCCCCCCCTCTTTTCCTGCGGCCTGCCAGGTTGCGTGCTCGGATAAAGGGTCTGGTATGGATATTTAGGGGGACCCCCACGTCAATTTTTTTTTAAAATTTGATGCGGGGTTCCCCTTAATATCCATATCAGACCTGAAGGGTCTGGTATGGATATTTGGGGGGACCCCCACGTCAATTTTTTTTTAAATTTGACACGGGGTTCCCCTTAATATCCATGTCAGACCTGAAGGGCCTTTTGATTGAATTTAGGGGAACCCCCACGCTTTTTTTTTTTTTTTTTTTTTTTTTTTAATCAATGAATGAATGAATTGTCGGCTAATACAGAGAACACTCATTGAGTGTTCTCTGTATTACGGAGACCCGACAATTTAGCCGCAAGTGATTTTAAAAGACTTTTTTTCCTGCACAAATGACACTTTGTGCAGCGACAGTTCTAAGCACCAGAAACATGCGCCCCTTCACAGGCATACTATAGATACCCCCCAGCTACGAAATTTAAAGGAATATTACACTTTTATTGTTTCACTTTAATCATTATTAAAATCACTGCTCCTGAAAAAACTGCCGTTTTTAAAACTTTTTTTTGCATTGATCCATGTCCCCTGGGGCAGGACCCAGGCCCCCAAACACTTTTTAGGACAGTAACTTTCATATTACCCTTTAAAATGAGCACTTTAGATTGTGAACGTTCGAGTCCCATAGACTTTAATAGGGTTCTAAAGTTCACACGAAGTTTAGGTCTGTTCGCAGGTTCTGGTGCGAACCGAACAGGGGGGTGTTCGGCTCATCCCTATTCCTAACATCTTAGAGAACTAACCACAAATCTTCTGTGGGTGTAGGCTGCCTCAAATTCTTCTGTCTCTTCAAGTAATCCCGGACAGAGTCAAGGTTGAGATCGACGATGTTGCCTGCAAACGCTCCTTATTGTACCGTTCTCCAGTCCTTTGAGAAACAAACTCCTCCTGCAGCAGCCAAATATATCAAATTTTGTCTCATCAGTCCAGAGTACCTGCTGCCATTTTTCTGCATCTCACTTTCTATGTTTTCATGCATAGCTGAGTTGCTTAGCCTTGTTTCCAAGTCTTAGCCCCTGTACACACGGTCGGAGATTTCGAAAACCAAATCCGTCGGATTTTGTCCGTCGGATCTTGTCCGAAACTGTTGCATACACACGGTCGGACTAAGTTGTCGAAAAATCCGATCATTCAGAACGTGATGATGTAATTTCGTTACGATGGGACTACGTTCAGGCTAGTAGCCAATAGCTTTGATGTAGGAATTTGATCTGAGCATGCGTGGCACTTGGTCCGATCAAAATTCTCTACACTTGATCGGAGTATGTCCAATCGAACCAGTTGGTCGGGAAATATTTCCAACATGTTGAAAAATTGGGTCCGACGGATATTCCGACGGAATCAGTCCGATGCATACCACACACAGTCGGATTATCCGACGACACGGTCCGATAGGACACATTCCGACGGATTCTCTGACCGTGTGTACAAGAGCTTATGCATGAACACGTAGGAATTGGGGTGCAGAAAAATGACAGTAGGTGCTCTGAACTGATGATTTAAAATGTAAAATATTGGGCTATAGCAAGAGGCAATTTGTTCACGAATGGCTGGAGAGCGGTACAATAATACGTGTCTACAGGCAACAGTGAAGCATGGTGGAGGTTCCTTGCAAGATTGGGGCAGCATTTCTGCAAATGGAGTTTTAGTCAGGATCAATGGTGTCCTCAATGCTAAGAAATACAGGCAGATACTTATCCATAACAAAAAACAAACAAAAGATTTCTCAGCACACTTACCAGCCAGCTTGAAAAACAACCAAATTGATCCTGTGTAACCATTCACGTAAAAAACAAATTTGCACACATTTTCAAATAGATGCATAAGCTGTACCCACGCCAAGGCTCCCCTATATACTGTGGTCCTAACTCTATAGTTATATAGAGTCTCCAAAGCTGGAGCACATATGCCTATCCTTCATGCATTATCATCAGGAAATTTTTTGATTTGCCCCAAATGTATTCTGCAGTAGGACAACGACCCCAAACATACAGCAAATGTTATTAAAAACTATCTTCAGCATTAAGGTGAACAAGGAGCCCTGGAAGTGATGATTTGGCCCCCACAGAGTCCTGATCTCAACATCATTGAGTCTGTCTGGGATTAAATGAGGAGACAGAACGATTTGGGGCAGCCCACATCTACAAAAGATCTGTGGATCTGTGGATGTTCTTCAAAATGTTTGGAACAACCTACCTGCCAAGTTCAAAACTGTGTTGCAAGGGTTGTCACATCAAATATTTGTTTGGTTTGCATTTTTCTTTCGATCATTTATTTTCCATTTTGTTAATTGATACAATAAAACTATTAACACTTCTATTTCTGAAAGCATTCTTAATTTACAGCATTTTTTTCACATCTGCCTAATACTTTTGCATGCAGCAAGGATAAAACCACAAATGCGTTTCACGCTGTTATAGCAGGAGTAGTTATGAATAAACACCTGCTATAATGGTGTGAAACACGTTAGTGGTTTTATCCTTGCTGCATGGATTTATCATAACAATAAAGACATTGTTTTCATTGAAATGTGGCCATCCAGACCTCTTTGTACAATTTTTGCATATTGTTGCATATAGAGGGGAGAGATCATTACAAGTAATGACACCTGGAGCGGGTTCTTCTTTTTGTCATAGTACTGTCTGTGTGTGTGTATGTGTATATATATATATATATATATATATATATATATATATATATACACACACATATACACATACCCACACACAGTATCTCACAAAAGTAAGTACACCCCTCACATTTTTGTAAATATTTTATTATATCTTTTCTAATGGCAACACTAAGGAAATTACACTTTGCTATAATGTAAAGTAGTGAGTGTACAGCTTGTTTAACAGTGAAAATTTGCTGTCCCCTCAAAATAACAACACAGTCATTAATGTCCAAATCACTGGCAACAAAAATGAGTACACCCCTAAGTGAAAATGTCCAAATTGGGCTCAATTAGCCATTTTCCCTCCCCGGTGTCATGTGACTTGTTAGTGTTACAAAGTCTCAGGTGTGAATGGGAGCAGCTGTGTTAAATTTGGTGTTATCGCTCTCAGTCTCTTATACTGGTCATTGGAAGTTCAACATGGCACCTCATGGCAAAGAACTCTCTGAGGATCTGAGAAAATAATTGTTGCTCTACATAAAGATGGCCTAGGCTATAAGAAGATTAGCAAAACCCTGAAAATGATCTGCAACACGGTGGCCAAGACCATACATCGGTTTAACAGAACAAGTTCCACTCAGAACAGGCCTCGCCATGGTCGACCAAAGAAGTTGAGTGCACGTGATCAGCATCATATCCAGAGGTTGTCTTTGGGAAATAGACGTATGAGTGTTGCCAGTAGTGATGGACGAACTTCCGACGGGACGTTTTGCGAACGCGGCCGATAGTTCGCTAACCGTAACGTTCGCGGCGGGCCCCATTGACTTCAATGGGAGGCGAACTTTGCAAACCTACAGGTCAAATTTGCAGCCACAAAATAATTAATAGCTGTGCACACATAGTCCCACCACATGGCCAATGACATAACACATGTATGAGGTGAATCTGGGATCGACAACTACAAGCATTCTTTTTTTATATGGGAAATTGTTGTGACAATTCAGGACTGTGGAGCGCATGAAGGCAATGGAGGAGAGGGAAGGTCAGGGTAGGCAAAGAAGAGGGTGCAGGAGATGATCACCAGCAGTGTGACATACAGCAATGACACCTGCACCGTCATAGAGAGCACTGACATCAGCAGAGTGACATACAGCAATGACACCTGCACCGTGATAGAGAGCACTGACATCAGCAGCGTGACATACAGCAATGACACCTGCACCGTGATAGAGTGATCTGACACCAGCACCGTAATAGAGAGCACTGACATCAGCAGCGTGACATAAAGCACTAACACCAGCACCGTGATATACAGCACTGACAGCAGCACCGTGATAGAGAGCACTGACATCAGCAGCGTGACATAAAGCACTCACACCAGCACCGTGATATACAGCACTGACAGCAGCACCGTAACAGAGAGCACTGACATCAGCAGCGTGACATACAGCAATGACACCTGCACCGTGATAGAGTGATCTGACACCAGCACCGTGATAGAGAGCACTGACATCAGCAGCGTGACATAAAGCACTAACACCAGCACCGTGATATACAGCACTGACAGCAGCACCGTGATAGAGAGTACTGACATCAGCACCGTGATATACAGCACTGACACCTGCACCGTAAGCAGCCCCAGGAGGAAGTCAGCATAGCACAGGGATGGTGGGAGCCCCTCATAATGAGCATAGCACAGGGATGGTGGGAGCCCCTCATAATGAGCATAGCACAGGGATGGTGGGAGCCCCTCATAATGAGAATAGCACAGGGATGGTGGGAGCCCCTCATAATATGCACAGCAGAGGTACAGCCCCAGGAGGAAGTCAGCACAGCACAGGGATAGTGGGAGCCCCTCATAATAAGCAGCCCCAGGAGGATGTCAGCATAGCACAGGGATGGTGGGAGCCCCTCATAATAAGCAGCCCCAGGAGGATGTCAGCATAGCACAGGGATGGTGGGAGCCCCTCATAATAAGCAGCCCCAGGAGGAAGTCAGCACAGCACAGGGATGGTGGGAGCCCCTCATAATAAGCATAGCACAGGGATGGTGGGAGCCCCTCATAATATGCACAGCAGAGGTACAGCCCCAGGAGGAAGTCAGCACAGGGATGGTGGGAGCCCCTCATAATAAGCAGCGCCAGGAGGAAGTCAGCACAGCACAGGGATGGTGGGAGCCCCTCATAATAAGCAGCCCCAGTAGAAATATGACACCGCTCAACCTCTTCAAAGAGGAGGGTACGGGCATATAGTACGGTGTGCTTTTTTTGGACAAGGAAGTGAGCCAAATGAAGAAAGAAGGTCTGTGTGCTCGATTTAAAAAAATGTTTATAGACATATACATGGTCTACTGGTCACATGTGTTGAATTCCTCCGAGATCCATGCCTCATTCATTTTTAGAAATGTGAGGTAGTTAACAATGTCGTGAGCTAGGCGAGTACACTTATCGGTCACGATCCCCCCTGCTGCGCTGAACGTCCTTTCGGACAGGACACTGGATGAGGGGCAAGCCAACAGTTCAATTGCAAATTGGGCAAGCTCTGGCCAGAGGTCAAGCCTGCCCACCCAGTAGTCCAGGGGTTCATCACTCCTCAGAGCGTCCACATCGGCCATTAACCCGATGTAGTCGGACACCTGATGCTGGATCCGGATGACACCTGTCGATGGGTCGGCTGAAAGAATGACCTCATATCCGAAGTCACCAAAACATCTTCAAATCGGCCTCTTCTTGCAGGCGCTGTTGGATTGGTACCCGCAACTCCTTCTCTGGGAGTGGGAATTGCTCCTCTGCCAGCGCATGCAAAAGCAGAATGCAGCATTTCTCGAAGCAAGGCATGGAAGTGCTGCATTCTGACAGCCCCCTGTGACGGCGGTAGCATTTCTGCCATTTTGTGTTTGTACTGGGGGTCTAAGTACGTTGCCACCCAGTACTGGTCCTTGACCCTTATGCTTTTTATACGGGGGTCCCTAATAAAACACTGGAGCATGAAGGCCCCCATTTGCACTAAACTGGAAGCGGTGTGGTGGCCTGGCTCCTGCTCATCATCCAGGATAATGTCGTCCTCTTCATTCTCCTCTCCCCATCCAAGCACAACAACAGGGGTCCCAGAAAGGTTTAAAGCATGCTCTTCTTGCTCCTCCTCATCCGCCCCGGAACCATCCTCCTCTGACTCCTCTTCAGACTCCTGTTGTTGACTTGTCTCAGATAGAGTAGCCCCCCTGGGAATTCATCCAGCATTGCGACTTCCTCATCTTCTCGCTCCTGCTCCTCCACAGCTTGATCAATGACACGACGCAATGCACGCTCCATAAAGAAGGCATAAGGTACCATGTCACTGATGGAGCCATGGCTGCAACTGACCAGTTTGGTGATCTCCTCAAATGGCCGCAGAAGTCTGCATGCGTCGCGCATGAGCAGCCACCGGCGTGGTGAAAAAAACCCCAGCTCCCCAGAACCTGTTCTGCCGCAGAGTTCATACAGGTAGACGTTAACTACACATTTCTGGTGGAGCAGCCTATCAAGCATATAGAAGGTTGAGTTCCATCGCGTCGGGCAATCGCAAATAAGATGTCTGACCGGCAGATTGTGTCGCCGCTGAATGTCAGCAAGGCGAGCCATGGCCGTGTAAGATCTTCTGAAATGGGCTGAGATTTTCCTTGCCTGCCGCAAGATGTCCTGGGCCCCAGGGTATTTGACAACGAATCGCTGCACGACCAAGTTTAAGACGTGTGCCATGCATGGCACGTGCGTGATTTTGCCCTGTTTCAATGCGCTAAGCAGATTGGCACCGTTGTCACACACCACTTTACCAACTGTCAAATTGAGCGGTGTTAGCCACTGATCTGCCTGTGAACGCAAAGCTGAAAGGAGTGCCGGGCCAGTGTGGCTCTTGTTTTCCAGGCACAACAGACGCAGCACGGCATGGCAACGTCTCACCTGGCATGTCGAATAGGTTCTGGGGAGCTTGGGTGGCGCAGCAGAAGAGACACTAGCAGCGGAAAAGGAGGAGTCAGCCGAGGAGGAGAGGGAGGAGGATGAAGTAGGAGGAGGAGGAGAAGAAGAGCCAGGCCTGCATGCAATCCGTGGCGGTAAAACCAAATCTACACGGGTGCCACAGGTTACATGCTTGACGGCCGTCAGAAGGTTCACCCAGTGGGCAGTAAAAGTGATATACCTTCCCTGCCCGTGTTTGCTAGACCACGTGTCTGTGGTCAGATGTATCTTGGTACCAACACTGTGTGCCAGAGATACATTCACTTGCCGCTGAACATGGCCATATAGCTCTGGGATGCCCTTCTCTGAGAAATACTTCCTTCCTGGGACCTTCCATTGTGGTGTTCCAATGGCCACAAATTTGCGAAAGGCCTCCGAGTCCACCAGTTTATATGGCAGTAGTTGGCGGGCTATCAGTTCTGACAAGCCAGCCGTCAACCGTTGGGCAAGAGGGTTATCCGGCGTCATCATTTTTTTACGCTCGGACATTAGGCTCACGGAAGCCTGCCTTTTTGTAGAAAAACGTGAGCTTGGCGTGATGGAAGGTGGAGTGGAGGACAATTGTGAGGAGAGAGGAGAAGGAGAAGTAGAAGATGAGGCTGGACAGTGAGAGCCTGGAGTGTGGCTTTGTGTGTTCCGTTGCTCCCACTGGGCTCGGTGATGGCTGCTCATGTGCCTTCTTAAGGCGGTCATCCCTAGGTGAGTGTTGGGCTTACTGCGACTAATGCGTTGACTGCAAAGATTGCAGATGGCAACGCTATTGTCAGCAGCGGACACGTTAAAAAAGCCCACACTGCGGAGCCATGTGCCGGTGTCCTGGGAGCGCCAGATGTGACCGTACATGGTCGATGACTCGCTCCTGATACATTTGCAGTCTGCTTTGTCCCTCCTGTGCAATGTAAGTTATTCCTGCTTCTCCTCCCTATCTGCTGGTCCATATCTCCCTCTGAACTCCCCTCCTCTTCCACTCTTGTGAGCACCCACGTGACATCACTAGACACCTTCCCCACCGCTATAAGTAGAGATCTCGGAGTAGGCAGCAACACCGGGGACCAACCTCCTCCTTGGGCTGATCTGGGTACCGTCGTCAGACTGCTGAGTAGCGGTTGTTGCTACCTCCTCTTCCTGATCCAATACCAAGAGTGGCTGCACATCAGAAATGTCTTGATATGGATCGGAAAATAATTCCTGTGACTCAAGCGGAAGGTATGTGGTGGTGGTGGTGTTGTTGGTGGTAGTATCTTTGGGGGTGCACATAGCAGAGAGTGAAGAAGAGGGTGCAGATCGAGAGGATGAGGAGGGTGCAGAAGAGTAAGGCTGAGTGAGCCACTCAACCAAGTCTGGTTTGTCCTTTAAAGTAATTGAACGCACCTTCTGCAACTTCCCACTTTGGCTCAAGCCTGTTGCTCCTGCCCTACCCCTACCACCCCTGCGGAAGGGCCTACCTCTTCCTCTGCCTGTCATTTTTTAAATGACCCTGTGACAAAACTCTCAGTGCCTATACTGATGAAGGATTGCTGCAGTATAGGGCAGCGGTCAGCAGTAGTGCACCTCAACCCTATGTATTGTGGACCTATACCAGTCCTTATAGAATAGCAGACTGTACCTCACTCAACCCTATGTACTGTAGCACCCTAGACCAAGTTACCAGTCCTTATAAGGACCTTTGTGGAACAAGTAGGTTGTGTGTGACTGATTAGTAGACTGTACGTCAGTCCCTATACTGATAAAGGACTGCTGCAGTATAGGGCAGCGGTCAGCAGTAGTGCACCTCAATCCTATGTATTGTGGACCTATACCAGTCCTTATAGAATAGCAGACTGTACCTCACTCAACCCTATGTACTGTAGCACCCTAGACCTTACCAGTCCTTATAAGGACCTTTGTGGAACAAGTAGGCTGTAAATGATTAGCAGACTGCAGCAGAAGGGCAGCAGTCAAGTATTATATTTTTTCTATATTTGCAAGAAAGAATATTATACGTGTACAAGCCTATTACCATACCACTGATACCAGTCCTGAAGAACCTTTGTGGACCTAATATAGTAACAGCTACTGATTAAACTGACCCTCACTGCCTCCCACACAGCTTCCTGCCTGTCCCTATATAAACTGACAAAACAGAGGCTGCTGGAACAATAACTTGAATAGCACTTTTGTGGACCTGATAGTAACAGCTAATGACTAAACTGACTGTCCCTGCAACACACACCGTCCTGTCCCTTTCTCTAAACTGACAAAAGACACTCAGGCTGCTGGAACAATCAGTAGCACAGCAGTGCCTCAAACCTATATCCTGAACTACACCTAACACCTATACCAGTCCTGAAAATAACTTTTGTGTACCAAATAGCTAGCGATTTGGGTCACTGCAATCTCTCCCTGCTCCACACAGCAACCTCTCCCTATAGTGACAGAAGAAAGAATGTAAAATGGCCGCTGGATCGGGTCTATTTATAAGTTAGGGGGAATGTCCAAGTGTCCATGTGCTGTAATGTCTCAATTGGCTGTCCTGTACCCCATGATGGATGTGTCATCATAGGTCAAAGTTCTTTTACACAGTAAACACGTTAGTCCGCCGGGTGAACGGCGGCAATAGTCCGCCGATCGGGCGGACCGCGAACAGCCGAAATTCGCCGCGAAACGATCGCCGGGCGAACTGTTCAGCCATCACTAGTTGCCAGCATTGCTGCAGAGGTTGAAGGGGTGGGAGGTCAGACTGTCAGTGCTTAGACCATACGCCGATCACTGCATCAAATTGGTCTGCATGGCTGTCGTCCCAGAAGGAAGCCTCTTCTAAAGATGATGCACAAGAAAGTCCGCAAACAGTTTGATGAAGACAAGACGTAGACTAAGGACATGGATTACTGGAACCATGTCCTGTGGTCTGATGAGACCAAGATAAACTTAATTGGTTCAGATTGTGTCAAGTGTGTTTGGTGGGTACCAGGTGAGGAGTAAAAGGACAAGTGTCTTGCCTACAGTCAAGCATGGTGGTGTCATGGTCTGGGGCTGCATGAGTGCTGCCAGCACTGGGCATCTACAGTTCATTGAGGGTACCATGAATGAAGCTGTGCACGATAGCCTCCCTTCAGAGACTGGGCTGCAGGACAGTATTCCAACATGATAACGAACCGAAGCACACCTCCAAGAAGACCACTGCCTTGCTAAATAAGCAGGGGGTAAAGGGGATGGACTGGCCAAGAATGTCTCCAGACCTAAACCCTATTGAGCATCAGTGGGGCATCCTCAAATGGAAGGTGGAGGAGCGCAAGGTCTCTAACATCCACCAGCTCTGCAATGTCGCCATGGAGGAGTGGAAGAGGACTCCAGTGGCAACCTGTGACACTCTTATGAACTCCATGCCGAAGAGGGTTAAGGCTCAGCTGGAAAAAAATGGTGGTCACATAAAATATTAACACTTTGGGCCCAATTTGGACATTTTCACATTTTCAGGGTCTACTCACTTTTGTTGCCAGTGGTTTAGACATTAATGGCTGTGTGTTGAGTTATTTTGAGGGGACAGAAAATTTACACTGTTATACAAGCTGTACACTCACTACTTTACATTGTAGCAAAGTGTCATTTCTTCAGTGTTGTCACATGAAAAGATATATAAAATATTTACAAAAATGTACTCACTTTTGTGAGATACTGTAAGTACACACACACACACACACACACACACATATAAACAGTAAATTATATATAAATATAACAGTTTATAACAATGTAAAACTGTCAGGTTCTCTGGTGCTTGTTAATAATCTTATTGGATTTTAGCTGTATTTTTTGGTTGACAGGCAACAGCTGTATATTCCTCATAGACCACAAATTATATGAATTTGCCTGCACCAAATGTCTATGCAAAACCAGTTATCGACATATAAATGTAGCAGTGACATCATCAGTGCTCTGCACGCTGTCTGTGTGTATAGCAGAGCTGTGGGAGGGACCCAGAAAGCTCACCTACTTCAGACTGCCTGTAGAAAACTACATGAGTGGGTGAATATAAGACCAGTCACCCTGCACGAGGAAAGAGAGCAACAGAGACTGGTCTTTGGAGTATAGAAATTTTCCTAGGGGGTTTTGAATTGCAGCAAACAAGTCCAAGATATTGTATAAAAAAGTTTATCAAAAAATTAGTATGTACACATACAGCTGTCCGTCAAGACAGGAGCTCTAAAATCAGTTTCTGGAAGGCATAAATTGCATATTTCTACATGGGTACAAAAAACAGATAAATGGTAAAAATACTATAAAAAGTCAGAGAGATCCCAATGCATTTCGATCATAATATAGTAGCGGTCTTCTTCAGGGAGAATAAGGATATAGACTTCTAAAGATTACAAAATATCAGTCAATACAAAGTAATAACATTAACTGGTTAACAAGTTTGCAGAATAAGTAATGAAATTTACATTTACCAAAAAACAACTTAATTTGCAGCCTTCCAGCAGTTCTGCTTCAGGTTGTCTCCCCCAGGGGTCCAGACAGCACAGTGCAACCAAACCAGTGCCCACCCCTCAAAAAAAGCAACATACCCATCAGGCCACAAAGAGAGCCTACAAGAGGTTGCATTTACTGCATGAAAGAAGATAGGCGGGGGCGGGGCAGCACAAAGGGGGGAGAGGGCGGAAGATAAGATTGCCAAAAAGGTGTGAGAGGAGGGGCCCAATGAGTCCCACAAGGAGGTCACTCACGTTTCTTCTTTTTCTCTACACTTGTCTTTAGGCACTTTCACTCACAACCCATTTTTTGGGCCATTTTATGTTCTTTTTCTTCACCACGCAGTATTGTTTTCTCGTTTTTTTTTTCAAGTGTTCTCTTTTTCCACTCTTACCATTCTTTATATTTCACATTCCCCTTTGGGGTCTCGGCACTCTTTTTGTCATCAAATGGATCAGCAGTATTTTCTGTTGTGCTCTGGGAGCCCATTTGTCCTCTTTTCTGCACTTTGTTACACCATTTTCTTTCATCACTTGCACATAGTTATTTCTTTTCACATTGACTAATTGTATATTTATATAATTCTCTTACAGTGTACTGGGATTTCCTTTGATGCTTAGTGACCTCCTTAAGTTGTTTTTTGGTAAATATAAAATATACATCTCATTACTTATTCTGCAACCTTGTTAACCAATTAATGTTAATGCTTTGTATTGACTGATTTCTTGTATTCTTTAGTCTATATCCTTATTCTCCCTGAAGAAGAGCGCTACTATATTATGGTTGAAACGCATTGGGTCTCTCTGTATGACTTTTTATAGCTCTTTTACCATTTATCTGTTTTTGTACCCATGTATAAATATGCAATTTATGCCTTCTAGCAACTGATTTTAGCGCTCCTATCTTGACGGACAGCTGTATGTGTACATGCTAATTTTGTAAAACTTTTTTATACAATATCTTGGACTTGTTTGCTGCGATTTAAAACCCCCTAGGGAAATTTCTATACTCGATATGCTTTCATTGGGGCGTGCAGCCAATTCATGCTCATACTGCTGTATCGTTTTTTTTGTTCCCAGCAGAGACCGGTCTTTATTAGTATTAAAGTAAACTCCTACACAAAGGCAACATTTTATGCTGGATTACTGCACAGATCTGAAAAAAAAATACACAAAGCACACCAAGATTCAAATAAGAATATACAGGTCTCTTGTATTTAGAAAATAATTGCTTATTGTGGAGTTCAGCTTTAAGTGCATTTTGGATCATTCTACCTAACTACACTGACTCAGTGTGTGCTTTGTACACATATTCTTGCATGAATACTGGGAACTGTGTTTGCTTGAATGTGTGTATTGGAGTGGGACAATCGTGGACAGAGGACCCCCTTGGATGGTACTAAGCCTCCCGACACATGATCAAATGGAGGCTTGGGACCACTGGCGGCCAATCCATTAGGGGTGCCACCCTCTCTCTTAGCCACCCCCGAAATGGCCACCATGGCTGCCCACTATTCAAATGTCCAGCCCCTTTCAGGGAACTGGGCCCATGAATTACAGCAGCCATGTGAGGACACTGGAGCAGCTTTCTCTGAGCCCATCACGCTGGAAGATAGCCACATCATCACTGCCCAGGTAAGGACAGCGTGTGGTGGGGGTGTTAGTGCCTTGCTGAGCCACAGGGGGGTAGGTGGCAGTTGTGCTAGTACCACTCCGTGTGGTTGTTTGTCGCCCCACCCAAAAAAAAAAAAAACACCAGCCGCCACTGTTTGGGCCAGGCTGTGTGTCTGAATAGATGCAAACAGCCTGGCTCAGGATCAAGCACGAGTGCCCCCACAGGAAAGTCATCCTGTACCTGCCGAAGCGACTGTTTTAGGCTGATTCCTGGTAACAGTATAATTACTAGCACATGTTCTTTCCTTGTTTGAGAAATTTCACTTCCCATTCAATTGTCAACATTGTCAAGACGGGAAATAAATTTAATTTTCCCAACATGACCATAAACAATATTAAAACCTAACAAAGGTTCTAACTTTTCCAAACTCTAAACATAAAATGACATATCTTAGAAAATACAAATACATTAAAAAACCAAGTAAACCATTAGTTAACACGCTGCAGACAGATAAATGGCCCCAATTTGATATAGTATTTTAGTGCTATTAAATCTGAAACATATTCATTTCTCAACATCTAATATTTCAGGATATGCCTCTCTGTACACTATAAGATAAATCCATAGAGGAATAAAAATACTGAAATACAATCACAATGTCTTTATGCTGGTTACTTACCTCTGTAGCATAGGAAAGGCCTAATATAATAAGCAGCATTATTATGATGGATCCTCTCCATATGAGAGGTGTACAAACAAGCTAAAAGAGACCAAAACAAAATGTGACAAAATGTGACACTTGTAGTAAATTACCTACAAAACCTCATTAATAATTTGCCCTATATGCCCAAAAACGGGCATGCATGGCAGTCAAGATAGCACAGGTGAATATTACAATTATTGCATTTCAACAACACAAGCCCTTCTTTAAAGTGTAACCTGCACTCCACATTTACTAAACAATTAAGATTCTACAGGGAAGATGAACACTTAAAACTTGTTAAATGTAATTCTACCTACAGCCTCTTGGTGTATTAGACATGTGCGATTAGTTTCGTATGAATCTCAAATTCGTACGAATTTCCCTAAATTCGTACGTTCGGGAGGATCCGAAATACTAATTGTTATGCGTCTGAATTTTGTACGAAATACAAACTTTTGTTTACGAATCCCCAGGAGGAAGTCAGCACAGCACAGGAATGGTGGCAGCCCCTCATCTAACGAAAATTCGTATTTCGGATAGGAAATTCTTCAACAGAATTTCGTATTTCGGATAAAAACCAAACTTCCATCAGCATCGACTGTCATATTGAGGTATATTTTTGCCTTTAAATTCATCGCAAAGAACGTTCGTACAAGTTAACGAACCTAGCGGCAATTCGTATTTCGTATGAATTGAAATTGAATTTCGGACATGAAATACGAAGTACGAATTCATTCTAATACGAACCGTAATGGAACGGAACGAAACAAAATTTATTGACGGCGCCCATATCTATGGAGTATCATCTATTATTCAATGTTACTCTGTTACATCTATAGACAACTGGAAGTCTGTGCCTATGCAAAGTTTCTATTTTTGATATTATATATTTACAGAGAGACCACATTGTAACAAGTGAAACTTTTCCTATTGGACACAAAGCTAACTAGTCAATCATTTTAAACATTTACAGCCATGGACTCATTTGTTGGTACTCCTCCACGAAAAAAGAAGAACCCACAGTTTGTTTCTGAAATAACATTGAAACTCACAAAAATAATGGCATCCGTCACTGTTCATTCCATATTTCACAAAATCAGACATTGCGTTTGATTTTTGATTAAACAGAATATTTAAAATAATGAAAAAAATGAAAATGGAATGAATGAAAATTATGGGACCCTTGACGTAATATTTTGTTACACAACCTTTGAAAGCAAACAAGTGATTTCTGTAGCTCTCAATGGGATGTCTGCATCTACAAACAGGTAGTTTGGTCTTCTCTTGAGCAAACTGCTTAAGCTGCCGCAGGTTTTAGTGGTTCCCTCTCTCTGTGTTTCAGCTTTCTATATTTGAATTTCTATATAGAATTCATATTCTTTGGACAGCTCAGCTCATTAAAGGTCACTTCGGAATAGTCTAATGTTTTGTCATCCATTTTTTGGTACTTTTACTTTTGTGTCATTATCCTGTGCCTGAGACAGAGATTTCTAACACGGAGCAGGAAGTTTCTCTAATTGTGTCCTGCACAGATTTAAGGAACCCCGTGCCACATTCAGAAAATTCACTCCAAACCATAACCAAGCCTTCTCCATGTTTCACAGTAGGTACAGTGTTCTTTTCTTTTAAAGCTTCATTTTTAATTTGTAAACATGATGTGCCTTGCCAAAAAGCTCTAGTTTTCATCTATCTAAATAACATTTTCCCAGAAAACATTATGGCTTGTCACTATTAGGGATGAGCCGAACACCCCCCAGTTCGGTTCGCACCAGGACTTTCGAACGGACCGCAAATTCGTACGAACGTTAGAACCCCATTGAAGTCTATGGGACTCAAACGTTCGAAATAAAAAGTGCTAATTTTAAATGGCTAATATGCAAGATACTGTCCTAAAAGGGGTTTGGGGACCTGGCTCCTGCCCAAGGGGACATGGGTCAATGCCTAAAATGTTTTTAAAAATGGCTGTTTTGGCGGGAGCACTGTTTTTAATGACGATTAAAGTGGAAAAAAAAAAGTGAAATATTCCTTTAAATATCGTGCCTGGGGGGTGTCTATAGTATGCCTGTGAAGTGCCACGTGATTCCCGTGTTTAGAACAGTCCCTGCACAAAATTACATTTAACAGAAAAAAAGTAATTTCAAACGGCTTGCGTTTTTAATGTAATATCTGGTTCCGGCAATATGGATGAAAATCATTGAGAAAAATGGCATGGGTAGCCCGCCCTGCCCATTACCAGCCCCTTTGGGTCTTGTACGGCTATTAAGGGGAACCCCGTACCCATATTAAAAAAAGGAAAGACGTGGGGCCCCCAGGCCCTATATACCCAGAACAGCAGTATACAGGCGACTGTGTAGATTTGTTGTGTTAAGTAGAATCTGTGTGTAATTTTGAACTGGTACATTTTTAAAGTGTAGCTCCAGTCAAAAAATCAATTTTTAAGCTTTTCGGAAAACATAGGGAAGGGTTATCACCTCCTGTATAATTTGTTTAGCCGTCCGTCTTTTTTCATCTCACTTCCTGTTGTCTCCTTCCGTTTGCAAGTAGGAAACGTTTGTAAGTTGGATGTTTGAAAGTAGGGGCCTGCCCTATATGCTCTGCAGAAATGGCAGAACAAGGTGTTGGTGTTGCAACAACATTGTAAGCCCTCAAAGTGACTCTTGGTGGGCGCTGGAGTGCCCTGCTGTGAACGATTATATCAAGAATTGTAATTACATGCCATTGTTGAACAGTGATAGAAAAATTGACCTTTGGTTGTTGTGGTGCTGGTGCCACAACACTAAAAGTCCTCACAGATACTCTGGGTGGGCACAGGAACGGGCCCTGCTGTGAAATATTATATCAAGAATTGTAATTACATGCCCCTGTTAAACAGGGGCTGAGAAATTGGGCCTTAGGCACTGCTGCTGGTGCCACGACACTGCAACCTCTCCCATATACTCTAGTTGTGGTGCAGGAATGAGCCCTGAATGAATGAAATACTTGTATAGCGCACAATGCGAACTGAATCGCCTCTAGGCGCTGTGGCGAGCTTTGATCATCTGCTAAAAGAGGAAGGTCTTGAGTTTTTTCCTAAAAGCCAGGTGATTTTCTTCCAGGCGGATGTTGATTGGTAGAGCATTCCATAGCCGAGACCCTTGGACAGCGAATCTCCGATCACCCTTGGATTTATACCGGGCTTTGGGCCCTGCTGCAAAGCATTGCATAAAAAATTGTAATTAAACGCCCCTGTTTAACAGGGGCTGAAAAATTAGGCCTTAGGCACTGGTGCTGGTGCCATGACACTGCAACCTCTCCCGTATACTCTAGTTGTAGTGCAGGAATGAGCCCTGCTGCAAAGCATTGCATCAAAAATTTTAATTAAACACCCCTGTTACACAGGGGCAGAAAAATTGGGCTGGTGGCATCACCCAGAACCAAAAATGTTCTTCCAACATATCAGCGGAGGAGGAAGAGCATAGACAATCAACATAACAGGACAGTCACTCAGCATCAGCATAGGCAGTCTTGAAGGGATGTGATATTTCAAAAAAAATTATTTGGTTACTTCAGCTTCAGGTGCTTGGTAGCTGTGGGTGATCCAAGACTGATTCATCTTGATGAAGGTCAGTCAATCAACTGAGTCGGTGGACAGGCACACCCTGTGATCGGTAACAAAGCCACCAGCAGCCCTGAAGGTGCGTTCCGAAAGAACGCTGGATGCAGGACAGGCCAGTAGCTTGTTGCAAGACCCAGTAAGCCAGAGGATTTTTGGTGGGAAAGGTGTCCAAGTCTGACCTTGCCCCTAGGTATTCCTGCACCATGTAAATCAGACCCTGGCGATGGTTGTTGGAACCGATCATACCTTGGGGCTACGGACTAAAAAATTGTCTGAACGCATCGGTCAGACGGCCACCTTCTCCACTGCTCTTTCTGACCAATGCCTCAGCAACACGTTGTCCAGGACCAGGAGTTTGTAACCTTCCAGTCTCTGGGAACGCATTGCAGAGACCTTTCTACAAAGTCTCCCGGAGATGTCTCATCCTCTGCTCCCTCTTTGATGGCAAGATAAGGTCGGCAACCTTACCCTTGTACCGTGGATCAAGGAGAGTGGCCAGCCAGTAATGGTCCCTCTCCTTGATCCGAAGAATATGAGGATCCTTCCGCAGGCTTTGCAGGATCAGGGAGGCCATGCAGCGTAGGTTAGCTGAGGCATTCGGTCCGGAGTCCTCTGGGTCACTAAGGACAACATGATCCGCAGCTACCTCCTCCCAGCCACATACAAGTCCACAGGTTTCTTGGGACTGTAAATCATCCCTACAAGACTGCTGCTGATGCTGAGTGCCAGCCTCCACCTCCATGCTGACACAATCATCCTCCTCTTCCTCCTCCTCATCCTCTTCCTGTGTGATGGGTGGCACAGCAGGAACACTGTCTGGATAAAGGGGGCCTTGAGAGGCAAGGAATTCCTCCTCTTCCTGCCTCTGTTCTGCCTCAAGTACCCTGTCCATTATTCCATGCAGCGTCTGCTCCAACAGGTGGACAAGAGGTACAGTGTCACTGATGCATGCACTGTCACTGCTCACCATCCTTGTGGCCTCCTCAAACGGTGACAGGACAGTGCATGCATCCCTGATCATGCCCCACTGGCGTGGTGAGAAAAAAACCGAGCTCCCCTAACCCTGTCCTGGTGCCGTAGTCGCACAGGTACTCATTGATGGCCCTCTGCTGCATGTGCAGCCTCTGCAGCATGGCCAACGTTGAGTTCCACCTGGTGGGCATGTCACATATAAGGCGGTTCTTGGGCAGGTTCAACTCCTTTTGGAGATCAGCCAGCCGAGCACAGGCATTAAATGATCAGCAGAAATGCACACAGACTTTCCTGGCCTGCTTCAGGACATCCTGTAAGCCCGGGTACCTGCCCAAGAACCGCTGCACCACCAGGTTAAGGACGTGAGCCACACAGGGCACATGGGTCAGTTGTCCCTGTCGGAGGGCGGAGAGGAGGTTGATGCCATTTTCGCAAACCACCATTCCTGGCTTAAGCTGGCGTGGCGTCAACCCCCTCTCGGCCTGCCCTGCAGAGCTGACAAAATATCTGCCCCAGTGTGGCTCCTGTCCCCCAAACAAACCAGCGCAAGCACGGCATGGCATCATTTTGTCTGCGTACTTGCGTAGCCCCTGGAACACCTACGGAGCACCGCTGGTTCTGAGGACAGAGCACTGGAAGAAGCCATGGAGGAAGAAGAAGAGAAGAGGAGGAGGTGGAGGAGAGAGGTGTGTCACAACCAGTAGTAGCATTTTGGAGGCGTGGTGGCAGAACAACCTCCAACACTACTGCACCTTGTCCTGCATCCTTCCCAGCTGCCAGAAGAGTGACCCAATGGGCCGTGAAAGACAGGTAACATCCCTGTCCATACCTGCTGGACCATGAGTCAGCGGTAATATGCACCTTACCGCTGACCGCCCTGTCCAGCAAGGCAAGGACATTGCCTTCCACATGCCGGTAGAGAGCTGGAATCGCCTTCCATGAGAAAAAGTGGCATTTGGGGACCTGCCACTGAGGAACCGCGCATTGTACAAACTCACGGAAAGGGGCCGAGTCTACCAACTGAAAAGGCAGCAGTTGAAGTGCTAGCAATTTAGCCAAGCTAGCATTCAACCGCTGAGCATGTGGATGGCTGGGAGTGAACTTCTTTCGACGGTGCAGCAGCTGGGGCAGGGAAATTTACCTGCTATAATCGGACGTGGGTGTACTGCTAGCAGAGTGCCCGGAAGCACTTGGCTGTGACACACTAATTCTACACCTTCATTCTTCTCAGAGCAGGTTTCAGAGAGGACTGAAGGTCTAGTGGGGTTGGAAATCCCAGCTGATGAGGAGCAAGGATAGGTCTGCTTTGTTCTTTGGTGTGGGTCTTTGAGGTACGCTTGCCAACGAGCTGCATGGCAGGTGAACATATGTCTGGTCAAGCATGTGGTGCCCAAGTGGCTGATGTTTTGGCCACGCGAGATACGCTTGAGAAATATGCTGCAAATAGCAGCGGTGCGATCTGATGCACTCATCTCAAAAAAGGCCCACACCAAAGAACTTTTAGAATAACGTGCAGAGGCAGCGCCCTGCACAGGCGGAGCTCTGCGGTGTGATTCAGTCGGTGTGCTGCCCTTAACCTGGCCCCCGGAGGGCATCCTGCCTCATTGGACATGTGCCTCCTCCTCCTCTCTCCTACAAGGCACCCACGTGGAGTCAGTGCCCTCGTCATCCCTTCCCTCTTCATCGCTGGAGCAAACCTGGCAGTATGCTGCAGCTTGTAGAACATGACTGCCAGATTGCTGTTCTTCTTGAGACTTCCCTCTTTCTGCGCTCACGCTACTGCCTTCCTCTAGCTGAGTATCATCATCAGAGCGTACAAAACACTGGGCATCCTCCTGGAGCACGTAGCCAACACTGTGCTTAAAGAGTTCAGGGGACTCCTCAGGAGGACGTGGTGGGTCGAGGGAAGGAGTCACTGATGATGACATTGAGACGAGGAAAGACGATGCGTTAGCAGCTGCTTTGCTAGTACCCTGAGCCTGGGTGAGAGAGGATGAGGAGGATGAAGAGGGCTTGGTCATCCACTCTACCAAGTCTTTGGTATGATGCGGCTCAACACATCCAGCTGCCGAAAAGAAGGACAAGTGTGTCCCATGGCTACGTGCTGATGATGGAGATGCACCGCGTCCACGACCAGCACTGTTGTCTCTAGACACAGAGCCTGCTTGCCCTTTTTTATCGGCTCGTGCCGGTCTGCCTCTCCTTGTTGGCCTTCCAGACATGGTAATGGAGATGGGAAAACCAGCAATTGGGTAGTGTATATTGTGCTGGAGGCACACAACACCCACTAACTCCTGCAGATGGCAGATGGCTCATTTAGAGAAGAGCTATATAGGTGGATATAACGATGTATAGTGCGGTCAGGGTACGCAGACAGCAGGCACAATCTCCTACAACTGACTGCAAGCTCTATTACAGAAGAGCAATATAGCTAGCTATATAGGTGGATATAACGGTGTATACTGCGGTCAGGGCACGCAGACAACTCCCACAAACTCCTGCAGATTGCTAACAGCTCAATTACAGAAGAGCAAGAACGCAAAATCGGCCGATAACGAACGGTGTATACTGTGTTGAAGGTACACAGAGAACACCCACTAACTCCTACAGATGCCAACACACTACACTGGCGGCCTTATATAGTGTGGGGCGTGTACTACACAGCCTGAGCTATGATTGGCCACAGGCATCCTGCCTGTGGCCAATCATGGCTCTCCTCGCTGCCGGCGCTGTGATTGGCCAAGCATGCGGGGTCACAGTGCATGCTTGGCCAATCATGAGCCAGTAATGCACTGCGATGGCGCAGTGCATTGTGGGCCGTGACCACCACACAAATTTGGCGCGAACGGCCCATGACGTTCGGTATTTGACGAACGTGCGAACAGCCGATGTTCGAGTCGAACGTATGTTCGACTCGAACACCAAGCTCATCCCTAGTCACTATGCATGTTTGTAAATTCAAGTCTGTTTTTTTAATTTTAATTTATCATGTTTTTTAAATTTTAGATTATCATGTTTGTGCAACTGTAACCTACATGTTTAATACAATGTTTGAAACTAGTGTTCCTTTAGCCATTAGTTTTACCTTTATGAGCCATTTCAGCAGTGGTGGCTGGTGAAGTTTTATGATGAGGGAGGTGCCAGACCCTACCCTTCCTTTTTGACCCCTCCCACTTGGTGAAATGGGCGTGGTTTCAGAAATAGTGGGCGTGGCTCTAAGGTGGCGTGGTTAGCGTCTGAGATGAACGAGGGATGGAGGGAGAGAGGAATGGAGGGTGGACACAGGCTGTATTTGGTGGGACGCAGGCTTTATTTGGTGGGACGCAGGCTGCATTTGGTGGGACGCAGGCTGGCTGCATTTGGTGGGACGCAGGCTGGCTGCATTTGGTGGGACGCAGGCTGGCTGCATTTGGTGGGACGCAGGCTGGCTGCATTTGGTGGGACGCAGGCTGGCTGCATTTGGTGGGACGCAGGCTGGCTGCATTTGGTGGGACGCAGGCTGGCTGCATTTGGTGGGACGCAGGCTGGCTGCATTTGGTGGGACACAGGCTGACTGCATTTGGTGGGACACAGGCTGACTGCATTTAGGGGACACAGGCTGCATTTGGGGCATACAGGCTGCATTTGGTAGACATAAGCAGCATTTGGGGGACAGAGGCTGGCTGCAATTGGTGAGCCGCAGACTGGCTGCATTTGGTGAGACGCAGGCTGGCTGCATTTGGTGAGACACACAGGCTGCATTTGATGGACACAGGCTGTATTTGGGGGACACAGGCTTTATTTGGTGAGACACAGGCTGCATTTGGTGAGACACAGGCTGCATTTGGTGAGACACAGGCTGCATTTGGTGAGACACAGGCTGCATTTGGTGGGACATAGGCTGCATTTGGTGGGACATAGGCTGGCTGCATTTGGTGGGACACAGGCTGGCTGCATTTGGTGGGACACCGGCTGGCTGCATTTGGTGGGACACCGGCTGGCTGCATTTGGTGGGACACAGGCTGGCTGCATTTGGTGGGACACAGGCTGGCTGCATTTGGTGGGACACAGGCTGGCTGCATTTGGTGGGACACAGGCTGCATTTGGGGGGGACAGGCTGCATTTGGGGGACACAGGCTGGCATAACGACCATGGTGCCGGGATGATTGAAGTGCTAACACCAGGTGTTTGGAATATCTTTATCTGCTGATTGTTAAACTTTCTAGAATACACATAGTTCTATTGTTGTGTAGGATCTGGGCCTGCTGTCCCTCCATTCCTCTCTCCCTCCACCCCTCGTTCATCTCAGACGCTAACCACACCACCTTAGAGCCACGCCCACTATTTCTCTGAAACCACGCCCATTTTCACCAAGTGGGAGGGGTCAAAAAGGAAGGGTGGGGTCTGGCACCTCCCTCATCATAAAACTTCACCAGCCAACACTGCTGAAATGGCTCATAAAGGTAAAACTAATGGCTCAGCTGGCACTTCCATGTGTTCTGGAAGGAACGCTTGTTTCAAACATTGTATTAAACATGTAGGTTACAGTTGCACAAACATGATAATCTAAAATTTAAATTCTCGTACAAGACAAGTTGTTACTGGTTGTCTTTAATTTTTATAGAACAATCAGTTGCATATGGGCTTTAGATGCAATGTTTAGAGTGAACACATTTTAATAATTAGTAGCCACCCCATCAAATCATTGCCCGCATCCATTACCTTCTATACCACCACCCCCTCCCTTTAGTAAGCTCTACGAGCAGGGCCTTCCTGTCCTTTCTGTACTGAACTGTACTGTAATTGTGCTGTTCCCCCCTCTACATGGTAAAGCACTGCGTAAACTGTTGGTGCTATATAAATCGCATATAATAATAATAATAATAATAATATTGGCAGATCTTAGTAATCTACTGTAATTAGCAAAATGTTACACTTACCTCCATCACAACATATAAATGTGAAATGTTTGCAAACAGCAAGAAGATGCAAACTATGAGCTGGACTAAAATCACAATTACAAATAAATCTGAAAAAAAAAAGAATCACAAATTTATTTTTGATTTGTCTCTCTTACCCCAAATTCTTTTTTGCATATGAATGAATTATGTTAGAAAAGCCATTCATCTTTTTTTTTTTTTTATGAAAACCTACATCCTTAAACCTGGTTGAATCCTATATTAAAATCCAGTTAGCAAAGTATTCCCTCTCATTTAGCTTAAAGTACTTTTATGCCATTACAGTATGTGAAGGGCTTTGCACACTTTTTGTTTTATTCATAAATCTTATTTATAATTTCACTTCTAAAATACTCAATATTCTATAGGACTTAGCCAGAATCTGATATTTACCACAACTCTTTCCAGGAATAAAACAGTGGAGGTTTCCCATTGTGAACTGTGATCATGTTATATATATTTTTATAAATTCTATTTTTTTTTTGTTCTAGATTGTTCTCTATGGATTGTTCCAGAAAAGAGTATGTGGGTACCATTGATTATTATCAGTTAGGGGAGTCTGCACCATGCTTTAAAACTCTATAAAGGGATAATTGGAGTGCCTCATAAGAGCCCAGGACCACTGTCTTAATCATCACTGAGGGGGCTTTTTTTCTCAGGGAACAGGTGCAGGAACTCTCTTCTTTTGAATCATCAAGGAGCCCACAATGCAAGTTCCCCATTCATATACTAGGGCTAATTTTGGAAAGAAGCCAATTAACCTACCAGCATGTCTTTGGAGTGTGGAGGAAACCAGAGTACCTGGAGGAAACCCATGCAGGCACAGGGAGAACATACAAACTCCAGGGACCCAGCGACCCTTTTTACTGCTAGGCGCGAGTGGTAACCACTACACCACTGTGCCGCCCATAACACCACTGTTGAGAACCACTGGTCTAGAGGACCAGTCACTAAGCTCCACAACAACAGAAGGAAAGTCCCTTAAAGACCACGTGAAAGGACTATGTTTTAGTGGCACTTAATACCAAATACAAGAGCAAAGTAGTTTAAAAGGAACTAAATTGCTTAGGACATTGCTCAAACTTCTGTATTTAAATAAAGGGTCAAATCAAAACTGCAGCATCAGAATTCTCTAGCCATGGGGAAGCACACTTTCTCAAAATTAGAGAGACATCCTCTGCTATTATAGATGGCCATGTATGGGGACAGATCAGCGTAATACAATTAACCTCCACTTAAGAGTAGGTGGTGTAGGGGAATTCCAATGAAGGACAATAGCTTTCCTAGCATAATAGAGCATTATACTAAGCAATGTTTTGGTTGCTTTCCCAAAAGTCCAGGAGTTCAAAAGACTCAGACAAGGGCAAATCTCCCGGGACACCCAAAAAGCCTTAATTGCATGGATGGGTTGTAAAACTTGAGCCCAGTAGTCATAGATAGCTGGACAAATCCAGAAGACATGAAGAAAAATTGCATTGAAGCTGGAGTACATTGAACATTCACTAGACTGGGTTGCTAAGAACCCTATATAATTTTACTATCACCAAACTCAAAGAGGCTTGAGAAATCTGAGCTATGCATGAAGTAATTGAATGTATTGGAATAAGTAACTATTCGGCAGGGAAGACCTAATTTTCAATACATCAACTGGTGGAAGTTTATTGTCAAAAAAACAAATCCTCTTGAACTTTACTCCCTCTCATTTCCCAAATGGCTGGCTCTGGAATTTGTAAGAGATCCTGAAGATTCAGATTGTTCCAGAGAGCAGTATGTGGGGACCAGTGATTAGTATCAGCTAGAGGAAACATCCGGAGTCTGCACTACACCCTAATATTAGAACACATAGTTCAAGTAAGGGGGTAACTCAGGTATCCCTATAAAGGAATAATTGGAGTGCCTAATAAGAACCCAGAACCTCTTCCTCTATCACTACTGACTCTTTTTTTTTTTTATTTGTCACAATGCACCCAATGCAGCACATGGCAGAGTCACCTTTTTTAAATCTTCTGAATGTTATAGGTATATTACTTACAGTTAGTATAAATAGGTTGTCTGAACGGCTTCCCTTTTGAGAACACAAAGGCTACAATGAGGCAATTAATAGTGCTCAATAGCCAGACAGTAGTGTTTTCATAGCTCTGGTATTCAGTCTTTTCAGGCAGGGACATGGAGGTATCATTGCCACTACTCAGATTAAATGAGGTATCATTGGCTGGTTGGCAAGCTCTGGAGGGTGGAAAGAACAAATAGGTTAGCTGTAGGATCTTTAGATACATATTTTGAAAGTCAAACAGATTACTGTACAGCTTCACATCTTTATTTTAGCAAACATAATCAGACATTTGTATATTAATCACTCCTAATCTGTAAATATACTAGAGCGAAAAAAGATGTTTAATCTAGAGCTGAAAAATCAAACTTTGTTTAGACAAATTATGTCAGTACTCAGTCCTGGCAAAAGGTAGGGTTTTTCAAGAGCTACCAAAGTGGACTATGGGGTGGCTAAGAACCCTAATAGTAAGATTTGGAAACTGGGGACACTGGGGTTATTTTGCTTTAAAGAGGTTGTAAACCCTTACAACACACTTTGACCTACAGGTAAACCTAGATTAAGGCTTACCTGTATGTCCAAGAAATATCTCCTAAACCTACACGGTTTAGGAGATATTTGCCAAAAGACAGGCACCGCTGTCTATGGCGCATGCGCCGTAGACAGTGGCGCGCAGGCGCACTGAGCGCGGCACCGTCAACGACGAAGATGCCACACGTGGCGGCTCCCGTGCGCATGTGCGGGAGTGACGTCATCGTGGCTTCGCCAAATGACAGCGGCGGAGCAGCAAGACCCACCGAGAAGATGGATGCGCCGGACTACAGGGGACAGCAGTGACTTCGCTGGCTCCTGTGTCAGGTAAGTGACACATAATGGACTACAATGCGATGCATAGTAATCCATTATGCTTCGCCTTTGCAGGGAATGAAAGAGGAAGTAAACTCATCAGGCTTTATTTCCTCTTTAATATGGCCATTTGGCATGTTTATTGTAAGAAACAAGAAGTCTGGAGAACACCAGTCCTCAACAGAAATCAAGAAAACTATAGCTTATGCCGCGTACACACGACCGGACTTTCCGGCAGACTAGGTCCTATGGTCTTCATGATGGACTTTCAACTGAGTTCCGATGGACTTTCCGAACAAACGGACTTGGCCACACATGAACGATTAAGTCCGTTCGAAAGTCCGTTTGTTTTAAACGTGATGACATAAACGGGACTAAACAAGGAAGTTCAATAGCCAGTAGCCAATAGCTTTCCCTGCGTCATATTTGGTCCGTCGGACCAGCACACAGACAAACAATTTTCCCGATTTTAGTCAGTCGGAATTGAGTCAGTCGGATAGATTTGAAACGTGTTCTATTTCTAGGTCCGTCTGATTTTTTTTTCCGAAAAACGATCAGACTAGCCTACACACAATCGGATTGTCCGATGGAAAGTCTGGGCGTGTGTACGCGGCATTAAGAAACCATACTGAAAAAAACCCAGCAAACTATGTGTTTTTTTCCTTTTTTTAACCACTTTTTAACTTTTAGCAGAAAAAAAAACTGCTACCTAAATTAAATATTTTTTGGCCTATACCACTGTTTTGTAGATATGATTGTGAAAAACTGTACAATTGTTATAGGCTCCATTATATGCTCACATAGTGTGCCTATGCAGACCAAGCAGCCTGTCAACCTCTCATTGAAAGATTTACAATTATGAACACATGTGACACATGTTGGCAGTTAGAAGAAAAAATTCTGATCATCACCAAAATGCTACTTGCAGCATTCTGTGGATGTAAAACCCTTACAATCACTTCAGCTCACTGCCAATGACCCGATTCAAAATATTGGTAATTTTTATGTTTAATCTCTGTATATTGGATTTTTGTTGTTACATGAATACAAAGGAAACAAAAAAGAAGGTAGCTGAAGGATCATAAGGTTCCAGCTTAGATTCTTAATCAATACAGTACATATATCAATAACAGTAGGTGATAAATACTAGTACATAAGGCAAGTCAAAGAACTACATGGTAATTCCTCAATAGGTAGATAAAAAGGGAGCATAATCGCCCTAATAAGTAGGGCGCGAGCTAGGCAATCGTCTAACTTTTGCATATGACCAAAATATTGGTCATTTTTTATAATGTTATTGGATGGCTTATGGGCTTTTAGAAACGTGGTTTGCCATCATTCCTTATTATTAGTTCACGTTAGAAAAACATGTGTTAGTGTGATTTATTGATCAACAAAAGATTTTTTATTAAATATAATATATAAGATATATTAGTAAAATAATGAAAAATCTCAATTAAAAATGAATTGGGGTCGTTGTGTGGATGTGACAAATATCTGAATATTTAGAATGAAAATTGCTATATATTCTCTCAATGTAAGTCGTTTCTATATCATCAGCACCACCTAGTGGCCATAAGATTTGTTTTAACATCAATACATCAAAAATGCATTATGGCGACTAGGTGGCACCGACCATATTCATGTGCTGATGTTTGTGACTTCTGCACAAGCACAACAAAGGTTTTATCAATAGACCTCTAGTGTGCACCCACCATTAAGTTTGACATCACACACAAATCAGCAGGGCACATGTCAGCATTACCAAACCATTATTATGAATGAACAAAAAAATAAACAGTATTTCTTTTCTTGTAGAAACAAAATGCTATTTTCAGCTTATTCTAGTCAGCCTAGGTCACATGATTTCTTCTACTAGTTAATACTACAGAAGTCTATTGTTTTCAGCAGTGAGATAAAAGGCCAAAAATGCTAGATATTTACAACTTATATAAAGTGCTTAGGTTTTTTTAATATATTTAAGAGACTATATAATTGAATATATTTTCTTTATCATGTACCAACCTAGGTAATATAATGTCAGAAGACATAAGGGGCTCTGACCCTGACTGATCCAGCCCTGCCCTTTTCTTACCTAAAGATATCAGTAGAGTTGTACCATAGCTGGTCTTGTACAACGAGAAAGCCACAGATTTGTAAGGCAAGACTGAAGATAATATTTAGCACCACAGAAAGTAATAGTTGAGGTGAGATTAGCTGGGCTGGAGGCCTGTATGAGGCCAGTTTTGGGTATGCATGATTCAAACTCACTGAAATAAAAAAGTGAATAGTTAGTAATTACTTAAGTCTTAATACTTAAACCAGCAAGTGTCTGTGTTATTGTCCAGTATGGTAAAATAAGTGAATACGTCTTTTTAACTCGTTTCGGCAGACAAAAGAAGGAATGAAAGCACTCCAAAGTGAGGTAAATGCCCCCATAGACAGCTGTCACCAGAACCAGTGGAAGATTGTGGATTTTCCTTTGCTTTCAGTTCTGGTGACAGCTCTCACCAGGACAAATGAAAACAAATTGTCCTATTGAGAACACAGACAGCAATGACTCAGGTTCCACCCCCTCATCACTATCCAAAAAGAAAAGAAAAATGTTTTAGCTGAAAAGTGTGGGTCCCTTGGTTGCCAACTTCATGCTTCTATGTGCAATGTATAGCTGTGTTGAATAAATAAATGTGTCCATTTTTGGTCAGTTTATTTTGTAGAAAGCATGTGTTGAACAATTTTAGGTGATATAAACAGATACTCGCTCATATAAATGCATAAAAAATTAAGCTAAAAAAAGTAAAGCACAAACAAACATTTAAGAGCTAACTATCAAATAAAATTGACAATATCACAGAACCAAAGTGAGTTTTTGCACAGATAACTGAGGAAAGAGATGCATTAACTGCCACTTACTTGTCACACTGATCACTGTTGTTATTGCCAGATCTTGGAAAAGAAATTGATAATTTGCAAACGCATTTTTTTGCTAAAGACCAAAAAAAAATTTTTTTTAATTAATGTGTTTGCGTTAACTAGATGCACATGAATTCAGCCAGTCACACTAACTCAAATATGACCCGTCCAATCAAAAAAATGACCAGTGACTTTGCTGTGTGAGAGTTCTACCTAAACAATTCTTTCAATAGATATTCAACCTGGTAGACACTCATACTACACAGGGTATTGTTAACTGTTAGTAACTATGAATTTATGATGTTGCAGATCAAAGCTGAAGCATAATCTGACAATTTGTGGTTTGTGTTGAGATAAACTGCACAACTATAGCCATCCTATTGCCACAAGGTTCCATCCAAAACCCAAACCATCCACTGTACAAATTTGTTGCCTACCTTTATCTATCAAACAGAAAAATTAAACAAGAAAACTATATTATATTTTCAGTTAGTGTATACAGTAATTTCCATCAATATTGTGAAGTTTTCATAAACATTTTTATTTCATTATTTTTGCTGTTTCATATATTTGAATGACTATAGCGTATTTCATATAATGGATGCTAGCATTTTCAATTAGTTGAGATCTGTAAATCGGGCACCGACTGAAATAAAAATGAAATGCCACATAAAAAAAGAACCAGCAGAGCACAATCGCTGTCCAGCACTCCAAAGTAGGAGCCACAGGCTGTATACTTAAAAAATACCTATGATGTAATTCAATTGACACGCATTGTTAAATTGCTTACATTTCGCTTACGACATCTACGAATGAATGAATGAATGAAATACTTATATAGCGCACAATGCGAACTGAATCGCCTCTAGTTCTACAGGTATGAACAAACATAAAAAGGGTTTTATAGCTTTCCTTAAAGCCCAATTTTGGCTAAAACTTTTTTTTGCGGTTTGGGAAATTTTGGGGATGGGTTAAAACAGCAGTTGTCCGCTTACAAAGTGTAAGGGGGCCCGCAACCGTGTGCTCCGACAGCACCAAAGAGCCTCACATAATATAACAATACAGTGTAAGAGACTTCATCTATATTAGAAGAGATGGTCATAAACTGTTGACCATAACAGGAGTTGTTAACAACTGAAGACACTACAGGCATAGTGTTTCGGGAATCTCCAAAGACTGGGGACATGCTACATGAGACTGCTAAATTACTGTCATTATAGCATCTTTACAAATGAACGCTTTCACTCTGAAATTGGCATTGGGGGCTAAAACGTCTGTTGTCCATACTGAAGAGATGTCCCCTCACTTCCTTCTTTGGTCATTCACTAATTACTAGATATGAAGTGAGAAAAAATCTTCTTCATGGAGATATAAGCAAAAATAGAACAGAAAATTAAGCCCATTCACAGGGACACTCTGCAGCAGGTTTGATAATCAGCCTTTACAAATCATCTAAAATGCTTAGTATCACCCTCTACCTACAGGGGTAGGCAACCTTGGCCCTCCAACTGTTAAAAATAAAAGCATAAAAGAGTGAAAAAATAAAATCATGCAGCCAGGATATGAAAGGATTGGTAAGCTGCAATCTTTTTTTTTGGGTTTAGCTATACTTTACTAGTGAAATGTATTTGTCAGGCAGCAGAGTATTTATTAATCTTAAGAAACAAGCGCACATCCACTACTATTCAATTAAGAAAAAGAATAAGTTAAAAAATAAAAATGAAATACCAAACAGGTGTTGCAAGTGAAATATCTAAAAAAAAAAAAAAAGGACATTCATATAAAATTCCAATACACAAGAAAAATACATATAAAACAATTAGTGAACTGATTAATATACAAAGTGATTCAAATGTTTATTGCATATGCTCAAAAAAAACAATAATAAAAAGACCATATACGTGTAATGACCATGATATGACCATGATATGAAGTCAGGAAATAATATCAATGGTGCTTACCAGATTCGTAGGATCTCAAATTATTAGGATCAAAGATGCCTGTGCACAAGCCTTCCCGGAGGCACTACAGTCCTCCTGTGGTTCTTTTCAGGGGAAAACACTCCTTCTGTTCCAGTGGGATATTCAATTTTAGAGAGAAGGTTTTCAGACAAGAATCATCCTATATTTTTCAAATAGTCCTGGATGGTCTCATTCAATAAGAGGATAGAAGAAAGTACTTCATGGTGTAGTATGTCCAAAATAAATGTATTTTAAGATTGTAGCAGAATATTGGAAGATATATGGTATCTCATATCGCGGTCATTACATTTATATGGACTTTTTATTTATTGTTTTTTGAGCATATGCATGCAATAATCTTTTTGATCGCTTTCTATATTGATCAGTTCATTAATTGTTTTATATGTATTTTTCTTGTGTATTTGCTTTTTATATGAATGTCCTTTTCTGAGATATTTCACTTGCAACACCCGTTTGGTATTTCCTTTAAATTTTTTCACTTATTCACTTTTCTTAATTGAATAGTAGTGTATTTATCCATATGTTTTGAGATTCAGTATTGAGGCTATTTACGAGCTGCAGCACCCCGTCCTCATATAGGTTAGCGCAGATATTTACTTTATTATATTTATTAATCTTACCCAATATAGGAGCAGCACACCGATATATTGAATCATGCTGTAAAGAGCCATGTACTTAAATACACAGAAAGAGGTAATAAGAGCAGCTCTTCCTTCTCTGAAATATAGAATACAAGGATAATGGTACATAAAATCTGTGGCATAGTACATGTACAGGAGATAAGCTATCATAATTGAACAGCTACCATTTAAAATCCAGTTAAGCCAAGTACACACGATGAGAAAATTGGATGAAAAATACAGATTTCAAAACGAACATAGGAGAATCTGTTAGCACACACCTTTTGAGAGCTGATCACAACAATTCATGCATTATTATCCAAAAGGAACAAAACACAAAAAAAATTCTCGTACGATACCAGATCGTGCGATTTTCCGATAATCAGTACAGTTTTTCTCCGTAAAAAAAAGAGAAGAGCAAGACCGCGAATGTTAAAAAAAACAAGAATACATTACAATACACGACATCACTTCCAAATGTGTATTCTGTCATACAAGAATTTTTTAAAGTTTAGTAACCTCTTCATTTTCGATATGAGACTAGCATGCAAAAAAAAGGCAATTATTGGTCCGATATTCTCATCGTGTGTATGGGGCTTTAGAGACAAAGGGTATCAGTAATAGTTGCCTGCACTCCAGCAGAGCACCAAAGATGAAACATAAAATGGGATTGTTTCCACTCTCTCCAAAAGGAAACTGTAGTAGATAGTGAAGATAAATACTGGAGTTTTATAGGCCATGTTAGATCTGGCGTATTGTGTCCAAGAGTGAAGAGGCACATCTCAATGTGATACTCCAGAAGACAGTCTAGGAAAAGAACGTTCATATGTCTAAAGAGCACTGCTAAGTACTAAGTTTGTGTACACCCTTAACAACCAAACAACAGACCTCAGATGCAGATGTACGGTTTGCCTGTTTCATTACTATTTACACAGTTCTCCATACTCAAAGCCTGAGCTGCCATTGCCTCAGTCATTTTTTTGTGGCAAAATCATGAACTGAGGCCAACATATCAGTGTCAAAGGGGTTGTAAACCCTCAAGTCTTTTCATCTTAATGCATGCCATGCATTAAGGTGAAAAAACTAGTGTCACTTCTTCTCACACAGCCCCGATGCCCCTTTATCAGGAAATTTGTGACTGGGGGCTGGAAAGACTGCCTGGTCACATGACCACTGTGTTTAACTATCACACGTGGTCACATGTTTGGGAGCCAGTCCCATGGGCTCCCATTCATTATTAGAGAGAGGGAACTGCCTTTGACATACTCTCAGCACAGAAACCTAGGCCCCCATGAATGCACACATGCAGCATATGAGTGTTGAAGCCCCTTCTCTTTGCTGCTGTATTACTCGGGCAGAAAGAGGAGAACTTCCTCTCACTGCACTTTAACAAATCTTGCTTGCACTTGTGCATCTAAACCAAAATAGTTGAACCTTCACAGAGGTCAGTGGAAGAGTAACTCATTGTTTAATATGTATATAGTAGAGTGGTAGTTCAGCATATGAACTAAGTGAAACTAGGAAAATGCTTTGTGAAGACTCACTTTAACAGCCGAGGAACACATTCAATATTCTGAGTTTTTGATGTGAATGGGGAAGCAACAGAAGCTTCTTGTTCAGACAATGAAATTCCAACATGGGCCATCTTCAGAGCCTGTAATTAATAACCATAGAGATGAATCACCAGCTCTCAATAATGTCGTATTTTATTCATATCATTCATAATAAAATAGGAGAAACTGTGCAGTTTGTACTTACACCACAGTCATTTGCACCATCACCACACATTCCGACATAATACCTATAGAAAACAAATATCATTTGGATTAGATTAGATTTCATGTTAAACACAGTATTGCTGGCCATATAAGACCCGTAAACATACAGGTATAGTAAAGAATATATTTATACAGAAATTGCAGGCAACAAGACTAATCAGTGAACTGTGAAATAAATGTGCCAAAGGCAAGAAGCTGACCAAATGAATATGTATTCTCTAATCTCCTGCAGCCAGATCTTACACAGACACTCATAAGGAAGGTTGCAAAAAAAGGAGAGTGTTTGGGAATTTAGATGAGGCGTGTACCCATAAGTCGATGCCGAGAGCATAACCTTAGTGTACATGCATAAACAAGACAGATGCACATTAAGAATGATCTTTATTGGATTGTCTGTCAACATTTGTAACCATGTTGTAACATGATAAAACAGTACCTCAAATAAGGTATCACAGCAATGATACAGCAAAAATACACAACAAAAATCGAGATAGACATTATATAAATGATAAAAAAACAGAGGGATTGCAGCACAGTATGCTCGATGCGTTTCGTGAAAACATCACTTCCTCAGGAGAAACCGCAATCCATTTATGAAAACAGCTCTCATTGTCAGCACCAGGCCACAAACGCCAAAGCTCATCCCACAGGTCTCCACCACGGGAACTGAGGGGGCCATACCAATACACGATAGATTGCAGTATAAGGACCACAAGAGAATTGCAGATATTCATATAAAATCATTTGCGGTAAATTGGTCATCCAACAGGGATTCTTGTTGTTAATGTAATGTCCATAAAGAAAAAGATCACTAAATGGGTCCAAAAATTGATAATAAACCTAAACTGCAGTCTGCTGCAAAGGGGGTAGATGTAAACCCCATTAAGCGTGCATGGAAGCCTTCCTCCTGAGGAAGTGATGTTTTCACTAAACGCATTGAGCATACTGTGCTGCAATCCCTCTGGTTTTTTATCATGTATATAATGTCTGTCTCCATTTTTGTTGTGTATTTTTGCTGTATCATTGCTGTGAAACCTTATTTGAAGGTACTGTTTTATCATGTTACAACATGGTTACAAATGTTGACAGACAATCCAATCCAAAGATCTTTCTTAAAGTGCATCTATCTTGTTTATGCATATACACTACAGTTATGCTCTCGGCATTGACTTATTGGTACACGCCTCATCTAAAGTCCCAAACTCTCTCCTTATATTTTCAATTGAAGAGGGATGGAGGCACATGTCTATCTGGGCCTCATTTAAAGTCACAAACTTTTTCATAAGGAAGGTCGTGTGTCTACTTCCTGAAGCCTGGGCTGCGAAACGTACTAACTTCTCGTTTTAATGCACCTGTGAAATTCAAACATTCAGGTCAGGCTTAAATTTGATATGTGGCTTTAACAGACTTATTGATGGTGATATTTTGCTCATAAGGCCGCGTACACACGCGGGGACTGTTCGCTCAACTTTGTCCGCTGAACAGTGTTTCGGCGGACAGTCCGCTCGTGTGTGGGCTTCAGCGGACAGTTTCAGCGGACAGTCTGACGAACAAAGTTTTTCGGAAATTCCATAAAACTGTCAGCTGAAACTTGGTTTGAGCGGACAGTCCGCCCGTGTGTAGGCTTGTTCGTCAAACTAAGTTCCGCGCATGCTCAGAAAGGATTTACACGCCGAAGGTTGCATTGCAGTGTATAGGACGTCGTATTTCTAGTCCCGTCGTACGTGCCGTTCACGTCATCGCGCAAGTTTCAGCGGACTGTTCGTTCGTCGTGTGTGGCCAAGTCCGTCCATGCTAATTTTGAGCGGACTGTCCGCTCAAACTGTTTGACGAACAAAGTTGAGCGAACAGTCCCCGCGTGTGTACGCGGCCTAAGACTTGGATTAAGTGGATTTTTTACCAAAGAGTATGTTGCATGCATAAATTTACATTTTTCAATATTGAACCTCATCTGCCATGTTCTTGCCCATAGCTCTACTTAATTTAGGTCTTCCTGTATCACTGCTACATCTTGCACCAACTTTCTTTCAATAAAACGGAAATTAAATTCGAACACGATTCAAAACCCAAACTGTCCGGGTATCTCGGACAGGTGGCAACCCTAGCAGGCAGGAGGATGTGCTTAGCTGAAATAAAAGGAAATAAATGTCCATGAAGACTCTTGGGATGTAAGATATAATTTTGGCCTAGGCCAGAAACCAGCAACTGAAGAAATGTAGAGAATATAATGTAACTTCCTATTTATTTACTAATGCTAGCAGCTTAAGGATTAAAGATAGTTAATATTGTTTGAGAGAGTTGAGTTCCACATTAAGATTTGTTTATTACAGATGTGATGATGGAGTTGCACAAGATAAAATTTTGTTAGTAACAGTGCAATAAATGTTGAGTCTGCAGATGATGTCAGTTTTATTATCCAGGAAAAGTTAAAACTAATAAAATGTGTGAAATACTTCCAGCCTCAATGTAAAAAACTTACAGATCAACTCACTTTTGCTTATATACCAATAGACAGATGAACCACACTGCATAAGGGTTAATGCAGATGATATACATTGCATATATACGCCTACCTACCCAAGTTTTTGAAATTCTTCAACAAGACTTGATTTATGCCCTGGAGACATACGTGCAAAAATGGTGCCATTTATCAGTATCTGTAAAATAACAGTAGACAAGCTCAGCATGATTTATCATGTACAGACTATCCATACATATTCGTTTCACACCCAGAAATCCATGAATGCCTAAGCAGAAATGCTTGCTAGCAGGTTTTTTGAGGAAATGTTTTCAGACTTTTATTGAACACTTTGGCAGTTTTCAGCTGAGATCTACATGACTCACACAATGCTGTGTACAGGACTCCATGTCGTAATATGATCCACAAAACACTATTTATGCTTTATTAAATAATACCAAATATAGTACATAGCATGCTAACATACATATTTGCATGAGCTAATACTTGACCAACCTAGTAGACAGACAGATTTTTCAACATGTCTCATTTATGAAAATTGGTGGTGGGGTTTTTGACCATAATAGCAACATTCTTCACCCATCTTTTTACAACTCCGCTAATAAATTACAGGAGGAATGAATGAGCTGATATAGTCACTGAGAACACTTTTTTTGAAACTCTTTAAACCATTGGGTTTCAGTTGCAAAATATTTTTAAAAATCTATCTGTACTACCAAAAGATTTTTTCATTCTCCCCTACTTCTCAGAGATGACTGCTGTTGCCAGCAATACCAATTTTATCAAGAAAAGGACCTGGTGTGTGCCTGTCAAAGCTGGCAGGAACCAGAAGACCAAATGAGTGTCCCAACATGCAATGTGAAGATAAATAATGAAAATTTATTATAAATTTACAAAAAGAACAAAACACTCCACAATGGGAGGTAAAAGTAGGTGGACATGTGCAACTAAATGACATCCAGAAATACCATGCCAAACATATTCTAGATGTAGAAACGATTTGGTTCAAACAACCCAGTGACACCAAAAAGAAATAGGCACCTCATCCCCGAATGTATATAGACTTACATATGCAAGTCTATATTCTAGATGTGACAACAAAGGGACAAATACACATACAACACTAAGTACATACAACATATAACAAAGCGTCCGGACGCCAAGGATCTGTGTGTGGATATCTCTGCCACGTATGAACAACGTATAAGAGATATGGCATAAATATGCCGATAGACAGTGATATCCACACGGGGGTCCCTGGGAGGCTCGAGCCTATTGTATGCAGGAAGAGAGGGGGCGGGGGGAAGGAGGAAAGGACAAGCTAAGATGTTCCAAGAGTCCTGTGAAAATAATGAAGATAGTCACTAATGACAATCTCTCGAAGACACTGGTGGCCACATATCAGTTGTTATGAATTATCATCTAAGGAATAATGTTAATGCACAGGGCTATTGGGGGGCGGAAATAGCTGCAGAAATGGGGGGATTCATGATGGACCACTAAGTGGGTCATATGATAGTGGGTAACACAAAATGTTCACGGTCCAGATATTAGTCCCAAATACACTGAGTTGCTCACTGTGGTACCAAGTATAGGGAATATAAAGTGTCGATATAGCACGCCAGTATAAGCAAAAGATAAGATGCCATACGATACCATATCCTCTGTGTCGCTATGTTCAGTGCATGGCGTTTGGAGAGTGATAAACCTACAAGGATGCTTTTATATACCGGATCCCTTGATTAGTACTGTAACGGTCCCATTACATGTATTATCAGCCCTCAGCAGAGCTAGGAATTCTCCGCTCCTACGTAGCCTTTCTGCAGTGCTGTAGCTCCATGTACCATCTACTGCAGTCTTTCCACCTTCCCGTCTCTCAAATTTACTGCTGGCTTCCTTCCGGGACACAGCCGACAAGAGGAGTCACGTGACGCTGATGACGTCAATGCGTTTCGCTAGCGGGGTTGTGTAGCTTCGTCCAGGAGGTTCAAGCCTGGTGCTCCCCATCTTCACCAGCGATCCCAAAACCCCTTCTTGGTAGAGGGAAGCTGTCAACTGAGGAAGTCTGCCAGCCACTTTTGCATGCCTGGAATGTGTATGGTGACCAGTGTTGGTCATCTTACTTTAAAAAAGTAATTAGTTAAGTTACAAATTACTTCTCCCAAAAAGTAATTGTGTTAGTAACTCGGTTACTAGATTGAAAAAGTAATTAGTTACTCAGCAAACTAACTGTGACTTTTTTTTAAATATTCTACAGATGGGACTAGCGAAAGAAGTCAATGTCACCGCCTCCATCAGCGAGATTGACAGCTCACAAGCCCCGTCGCCTGGTATGGATTTAAAGGGAAACCCCTACGCCAGGGGTAGGAAACCTCGGCTCTCCAGCTGTTTTGAAACTACAAATCCCATCATACCTCTGCCTCTAGCAGTCATGCTAGGGTCTTGCAATGTCTCATGGGAGTTGTAGTTTCAAAACAGCTGGAGAGCAAAGGTTCCCTACCCCTGCCCTACGCTGAAAAAACGGCGTGGGGGTCCCCCTAATGTCCATAGCAGACCCTTATCCGAGCATGCAGCCCGGCAGGTCAGGAAAGGGGGTGGGGACAAGCGAGCGCCCCCACCCCAAAGCACCTTGTCCCCATGTTGATGAGGACAAGGGCCTCTTCCCGACAACCCTGGCCGTTGGTTGTCGGGGCTACGGGCGGGGGGCTTATCAGAATTCGGGAGTCCCTTTAATAAGGGGACCCCCAGATTCCGGCCCCCCACCCTATGTGAATGAGTATGGAGTATGATATACCCCTACCCATTCACCTGGGGAAAAAAGTGTTAATAAAAAAAAACAGAACACAAGGTTTTTAAAGTACTTTATTAGACAGCTCTGGGGGTCTTCTTCCGACTTCGGGGGTCTTCTCGCCAGGCTCCACTGCTATCTTCTGCTCTTTTGCTAGCTCCTTTACTAGCGGAGGAGCCCAGCTTTCTCCTTAATCGCCGCCGCCGTCTGGGGGTCTTCTTCCGACTTCGGGGGTCTTCTTCCAACTTCGGGGGTCTTGTCCCGCTATTCTGCCGGGCCTCCGCTATCTTCTTACAGCCCTTTTACTAGCGTTGGCCCGGTCTTGTCGCCACCACCGCTGTCTTCCTCTTCTTCTTCCTTCCAATGTTAACACAACGCTCTCTCCGGCCGTAATGGCAGGGACGCGTTGTGTGGCGACTTATATAGGTATAAGGGGCGGGGTCACCGGGTGATGTCACATGGTGATCCCACCCCTTATGATGTCACAGTCCCGGGAAATTATTTTTTTCCCAGGTGAATGGGAAGGGGTACATCGTAGACCCCAACAACCCACAGCCAGGGTTGTCGGGAAGAGGCCCTTGTCCTCATCAACATGGGGACAAGGTGCTTTGGGGTGGGGGGCCGCAGGAGCCAAAAGCACCCCCCATGTTGAGGGCACACGGGCTGGTATGGTTCAGGAGGGTGGGCCGCTCGACGGGCTCGCGAGGTGTCAATCTCACCGATGGAGGCGGCGATATTCACTTCCTTCGTTAGTCCAGTCTACCTGGTCCCGCGCGGTAGATGTAATTGTGGTAACGCAGCCCAAGTAATGGGAACGGCATTATCATGAGGGGAAGAGTAATCAGTTAGATTACTCATTACCCTCTAAAGTAACTGCGTTAAGTAACTCCGTTTATTTTAACTGAGTTACTTACATCACTGAGGGTGACACAGTTCTAATGTAATTTCTAAGTTTCACTCAAGTCAGAATAAGAGCACTTCTTTTTGAGCTGCAAGACTTCTGGATACTCCCTGATTGTTAATGTGTGCAACAGCTTTTGTGATGTTCTAATAAATCCAGATCGGATGGCCTTGTAGTTAAGAGGCCCAGCTCTAAAAGGCAACCAAATTGCTCATATCTTCAGTATGCTGATTGAGAGACAAGTTTCCTCCAGTGACTCCTCCTCAGCCTGTCAGGTTGGCATTCCTCATGGGAATCTTTCAGAGTCCAACCAGGGCTGCATTTGTGAGCTACTATGGCAGAAAATGTACCTTCTTGTGCCATGCAGCCAGAATGTTAAGTTAAAATGGTATGGATTTGAATTGGGCATGTGGGATCACCTCAAAGGAGTCCACTGACAAACCCAGAACTCTCTATAAATAAAAGCATCCTAATGTTTGACAAGTCTTTTATTTAAATAATAATAAAAAAAACACCCTTCCTCGCTGTAAATCTATCATCAACCACGATGCGTGCCGACTCACTGAAAAAAGAAACCAGCACACACTACTGATCCTGCTGGTACTCATTAGACATGTGCAGAGTAAAATATTTCGTTTCGGAATTTCGTTTTCGTCTGAAAACTTAATTTATTTAGTTACTCCCGAAATTCGTTTTTATTTATTTCGTTTTTCGTTCAAAAATTGCATTCGTCCGAAAATCCACATGAATCACGGTCGAATCTGTCTTTGAAGGCTTATGGTGTCTGTCAATGTATAAAGAAGATTCGACGGAGCTAGTATATAGCATACTTTAGAACCCTATTAAAGTCTATGGGACTCCAACGTTCAAAATCTAAAGTGCTCATTTTAAAGGCTAATTTGCAAGTTACTGTCCTAAAAAGTGTTTGGGGACCTGGGTCCTGCCCCAGGGGACATGGATCAATGCAAAAAAAAGTTTTAAAAACGGCCGTTTTTTCGGGAGCAGTGATTTTAATAATGATTAAAGTGAAACAATAAAAGTGTAATATTCCTTTAAATTTCGTAGGGGGGGGGGGTTGTCTATAGTATGCCTGTGAAGGGGCGCATGTTTCCCGTGCTTAGAATTGTCCCTGCACAAAGTGTCATTTATGCAGGAAAAAAAGTCCTTTAAAATCACTCGCAGCTATTATGAATTGTCGGCTCCCGTAATACAGAGAACACTCATTGAAAGTCATTGATAAAAAAATAAATAAATAAATAAATAAAATAAAATAAAAAAGCGTGGGGGTCCCCCAAATTCAATTACCAGGCCCTTCAGGTCTGGTATGGATATTAAGGGGAACCCTGCCTCAAATTTAAGAAAAAATTTGACGTGGGGTTCCCCCTAAATATCCATAACCAGACCCTTCAGGTCTGGTATGGATATTAAGGGGAACCCCACGTCAAATTTAAAAAAAAATTGACGTGGGGTTCCCCCTAAAAATCCATACCAGACCCTTTATCCGAGCACGCAACCTGGCAGGCCGCAGGAAAAGAGGGGGGGATGAGAGAGCGGCCCCCCCTCCCTCCTGAACCGTACCAGGCCACATGCCCTCAACATTGGGAGGATGCTTTGGGGGTCTGTGACCCCTCAAAGCACCTTGTCCCCATGTTGATGAGGACAAGGGCCTCATCCCCACAACCCTGGCCGGTGGTTGTGGAGGTCTGCGGGCGGGGGGCTTATCAGAATCTGGAAGCCCCCTTTAACAAGGGGACCCCCAGATCCCGCCCCCCCCCCTGTTTGAAATGGTAAGGGGGTACAAAAGTACCCCTACCATTTCACAAAGAAAGTGTAAAAAATGGTTAAATAAAACAAACACACTTTTGAAAAATTCCTTTATTAAAAATAAAAAAATTAAAAAAAAGATTCCAGCGGCGGTAATCCACTCTTGCTATCCAGCGACGGACGGTCATCTCTCCAGCGATGTCTCATCTCATCCAGCGCAGCGATCCATCCTTCTGTCTCCGTGGAGGAGACACTGCAAGGATTCCGGCGGCTGACGTTTCTTATATACGGAGGGCGGGGCCACCCGTCACCTGACCCCGCCCCCCTCTGACGCAAGGGGAAACCCGGGGGTTCCCCGTGACGTATAGGTGACCCCGCCCCCCTCTGATGTAACGGAAACCTGCCTGTGTTACATCAGAGGGGTGCGGGTCACCCCTACGTCACAGGGAACCCCGGGTTTCCCCTTGCGTCAGAGGGGGGCGGGGTCAGGTGACGGGTGGCCCCGCCCTCCGTATATAAGAAACGTCAGCCGCCGGAATCCTTGCAGTGTCTCCTCCACGGAGACAGAAGAAGGACGGAGGATTCGCTGTGCTGGATGAGATGAGACATCGCTGGAGAGATGACCGTCCGTCGCTGGATAGCAAGAGTGGATTACCGCCGCTGGAATCTTTTTTTTTATTTTTTTATTTTTAATAAAAGAATTTTTCAAAAGTGTGTTTGTTTTATTTAACCATTTTTTACACTTTCTTTGTGAAATGGTAGGGGTACTTTTGTACCCCCTTACCATTTCAAACGGGGGGGGGGCGGGATCTGGGGGTCCCCTTGTTAAAGGGGGCTTCCAGATTCTGATAAGCCCCCCGCCCGCAGACCTCCACAACCACCGGCCAGGGTTGTGGGGATGAGGCCCTTGTCTTCATCAACATGGGGACAAGGTGCTTTGAGGGGTCACAGACCCCCAAAGCATCCTCCCAATGTTGAGGGCATGTGGCCTGGTACGGTTCAGGAGGGAGGGGGGGCCGCTCTCTCGTCCCCCCCTCTTTTCCTGCGGCCTGCCAGGTTGCGTGCTCGGATAAAGGGTCTGGTATGGATTTTTAGGGGGAACCCCACGTCAATTTTTTTTTAAATTTGACGCGGGGTTCCCCTTAATATCCATACCAGACCTGAAGGGTCTGGTTATGGATATTTAGGGGGAACCCCACGTCAAATTTTTTCTTAAATTTGAGGCAGGGTTCCCTTAATATCCATACCAGACCTGAAGGGCCTGGTAATTGAATTTGGGGGACCCCCACGCTTTTTTTTAAAATTTATTTATTTATTTTTTTATCAATGACTTCCAATGAGTGTTCTCTGTATTACGGGAGCCGACAATTCATTATAGCTGCGAGTGATTTTAAAGGACTTTTTTTCCTGCATAAATGACACTTTGTGCAGGGACAATTCTAAGCACAGGAAACATGCGCCCCTTCACAGGCATACTATAGACAACCCCCCCCCTACGAAATTTAAAGGAATATTACACTTTTATTGTTTCACTTTAATCATTATTAAAATCACTGCTCCCGAAAAAACGGCCGTTTTTAAAACTTTTTTTTGCATTGATCCATGTCCCCTGGGGCAGGACCCGGGTCCCCAAACACTTTTTAGGACAGTATCTTGCAGAATCTTTTCTCTCTGTCAAATCTTTTTTCTCTGTCGAATATTTTCTCTATATAATCTTGGACTAATAGAGGTAAGGTTAAGCACATTCGAACACAGGTTCTATAGACACAGATTGTTGTCAGAGTCATGTCGAATCTCCTATTCTATATCGAACTGTTGTAACAATGAAAACGAAAATAAAGCATTTATTTATGTCGGATCTTTCGTTTTTCGGATTTTGTGCTTTCGTTATCGTTTGTCAAAACGAAAACGAAAATAGCTGAAATTCGGACGAAAATGCATTCGGACGAAAACGAATGCACATGTCTAGTACTCATGACTTAGGGCTTCTTGAGCAGTCATCAGTGATTTAAGGGAAGGGGCATACATGTCATCACTGTCCCTGTTCCTTTGGCTACATGTCTGGGTGATGTCAGTGGTTCCAAGGGAAACAGCAAGCTCCTGCTGCTTTCTAAGCTACCAGTGACAGCAGGATATTCTCATATATAGAAATGGTAGAACTATGGCTTCTATATTCAATTTCCAACTCCTGCCAAATGTTTGGCAGTTTATCAACTCATTCCAACCATTGGCTCATCCCTACTCATTTCATACTGCACAGTACTCCACACAATTGGAAGGCTGGCTCTACAGACCTAGAGAAAGAAAAAATTATACAGTGTCATCTGAGTGGCAACTTTGAGGACTGCTGGCATCAAATCCAAGATGGCAGGTCGAGCTGCAATCTCAGAGCTTTTGGTGATCTACACAACAGAGGCTGTTACCGGTACAGTAAATAACATGCATCAAATATGTCAAATACATATATAAGCTTATGGAAATATTTTTGTTGAAACCCCCCAAGTGCTATTCTTTTTAAACATACAACATTTTATGTATTTTATTGAAAATAATCTTAAGCAATTACCTTTTGTAATAGATTGCTAAAGTGCTGTAATATAACTTGAAAAGAGCTTCCCGTCATAGCAAAATAATAAGGCAGGTTTTCACTGTCAGGCTTGTTTTTATCTTGTATGTCAATATAAATATTCTGCAATTCCAAGATAAAATATAAGATATGTATGAAACGGGTCATAGTTGGCACATTTTAGCCATAAACATTCTGATTGTAAAGTCAAACACTGCAGATAAATGTAGTAAAAAAACAATCAAATACAAGTATTCACGCCATGAATATACATTATACTGTATAGGTTTAATGACACGTTTTAACATGATGAGCAGGATAAATACTGGCAACTGTTACAAAAAAGGTGTTATGCCCTGTACACACGGCCAGAAATTCCGATGGAAAAGGTCTGATTGGATTATATTGTCGGAAAATCCGATCTGACTTTTTCCAACTGAAATTCAAAAAATCAAATCGGACTTTTTCCGAACGTTTGTAGAGAATTCCGATTGGACAAATTGCCGCGCATGCTCAGATCAAATTACGAGACCAAAGCTATTGGCTATTAGCCTCAACGTAGTCCCGTCATAACGAACGAACGTCATCACGTTTCTAACAATTGGAATTTCCGACAACTTTGTCCGACCATGTGAATGCAACACCAGTTTAGGACAAAATCCATCAGATTTTTTCTGGTCGGAATGTCTGGCCATGTGTACAAGGCATAAGAGAGAACCTGGAACAACAAATGCATATACCAGAATCTGCCATAGAAAGTAATGGGCCACCCTAACACATTCTGGAGATACAGTATATAGCTGGTACATCCCAGTGACTGTGCCGTTGAGAAGCATTACAGGTATGCAAACAAAACTGTGGCTCAGCACACTACAATAGCATAAAATAAGATTTTAACATATAGAGTTCATGTATGAAGCAGCCTAACTGGCTAATAGAGCAGCTTGAGAGTTAGGAGGCACAGATCAAGCATTTGACCCATGAAAACGGGTAGATATTTATCACTGCACCTCAAGATTCTAGGCATTAGGAATACCAAGTTGGAAAACACAACTGTCTGGCAGGCAGGCAGGCAGGCACCAAGACACACACTATATTACCAAAAGTATTGGGACTCCTGCCTTTACATGAACTTTAATGGCATCCCAGTCTTAGTCCATAGGATTCACCATTGAGTTGGCCCAACTATAACGGCTTCAACTTTTTCTGGGAAGACTGTCCACAAGGTTTAGGAGTGTGTCTATGGGAATGTTTGACCACTCTTCTAGAAGCTCATTTGAGGTCAGGCACTGATGTGGACGAGAAGGCCTGCTCTGCTCTAATTCATCCCAAAGGTGTTCTATCAGGTTGAGGTCAGGACTCTGTACGGCCAATCAAGTTCCTCCATCCCAAACTCACTCTGATTCATGTCTTTTTGACCTTGCTTTGTGCACTGGTCCAAATCACTTGATGGAGGGGGAATTATGGTGTGGGGTTGTTTTTCAGGGGTTGAGCTTGGCCCCTTAGTTCCAGTGAAGGGAAATCTTCAGGCATCAGCATACTAAGATATTTCGGACAATTTCATGCTTCCAATTTTGTGGGAACAGTTTGGGGACGGCCCCTTCCTGTTCCAACATGACTGCACACCAGTGCACAAAGCATGATCCATAAAGACATGGATGAGCGAGTTTTAAGTGGAGGAACTTGACTGGCTTGCAAACAGTCCTGACTCAACCCAATAAAACACTCTTGAGATGAATTAGAGCGGAGACTGCGAGTCAGACCTTCTCATCCACATTAGTGACTGACCTCACATATGCCCTTCAGGAAGAATGGTCAAACATTCCCATAGACACACTCCTAAACCTTGTGGACAGCCTTCCCAGGAGAGTTGAAGCAAAGGGGGGCAACTCAATATTGAACCCTACAGACTGAGGCCGCGTACACACAGGCGGACTATCCGTCCAACTAAGTCCGTCAGACAATCCGACAGACAGTCCGTCCTACTTTTGAATGAACGGACTTGACCACACATGATGAACAGACAGTCCGCTGAAAGCTTGCGCGATGACGTGTACAGCATGTACGACGGGACTAGAAATACGACATCCAATACACTGCAATGCAACCTTCGGCCGTGTAAATCCTTTCTGAGCATGCGCCATACTTAGTCCGTCCAACTTGCCTACTCACGAGCGGACTGTCCGCTGAAACCAAGTTTGGACGGACAATATTATGGAAATTCCGAAAGACTTAGTCCGCCAGACTGTCCGCTGAAAAAGTCCGCTGAAGCCCACACACGAGCGGACTGTCCGCTGAAACACGTTTCAGCGGACTAAGTTGGACGGACAATCCTCTCGTGTGTACGCGGCCTGAGACGCCATTGAAGTTCATGTGCATGTAAAGGCACGTGTCCCAATACTTTTGGTAATATTGTGTGCTTGCTTTGTGCTCCAGTGCTGGAATACATTTTATTCCTGACTTCCAGTTAATTTACCAGTATTACAAGAGCTCCCTTTGTAGTATTGGGTAGGTTCAAATACTTGAATGACTATTGTTACTGGACTTGCTCATCTACTGGACAGTGCATGTCAGGTGACTTATCCACAGGGCGGTGTGCACAGCAGGGGCATAATTAGTACACATTCAAAATACTGTAAATTATATCAAAATCATTCTGTAATAATTTGACTGCCTCATTCAATACATTAATCTAATCATGCTGACGTTTTAACTATAAAATGTCACCTTCACCCAAGCTATTGACACTGCATGTGTGAATGTAAGTGGTTTATAGAGATTTAAAAACAGAAAAATGGTGAGCTTGAAACAGGATGTTTTAAAAAAATATTTAACAACGCTAATATATTTCATGGCATGAACAAGCAACCCAGGCCAAAGTAGCACTATAGCAATGCTACTTACCACATCATCTAAATTCTTTGCCTTCAGTCCAGATAGTAGAGTCCACGTGATGGAGGCCAGGCTATTGTCAGTGGGCTCTTGGGCATCAACCAGAATCACATTACTGGCGGTATTTATCATCCCTGAGTTTCTAGCAACAGTCACAGCTGTCTGAAGATTGTCACCTAGGCGACAGGCATTGTAATGTTATATAGAGGAGTGTAATTACCGGAAATGATACAGTGTAATGTCCTCTAGAACATTCAGGTAATCTGGCCAGTACTAAGGCCCCTTTCACACTGGGGCGGTTTTCAGGTGATACAGCGCTAAAAATAGCACCTGTGTAGCACCTGAAAAAAACATCCCCTTTCACTCCAGTGTGAAAACTGGAGGGCTTTCACACTGGAGCGGTGCGCTAGCAGGACGGTGAAAAAAGTCCTGCTAGCCGCATCTTTGGCGTAGTGAAAGGAGCGGTGTATTCACCGCTCCTAAACCGCTCCTACCCATTGAAATCAATGGGGCAGTGCGGCTATACTGCCAGCAAAGCGCCGATTTGCGGGCGGTTTTAACCCTTTTTCAGCCACTAGCGGGGGTTAAAAACGGCCCGCTAGCTGCTGCAGACCGCCGCTAAAGCGTCGCAAAAAATAGCGGCGCTTTACCGCCGACGCCGCTCCCGCCCCAGTGTGAAAGGGGCCTAAAAGACCATTGCCATAGTTATACAACTGTTTAAAATATTACAAATGCTTAAAGTGACATTAAATCCAAAGTGAAAACTATCAATAAATGCTATTGCATGCTGATCAAACTCACTTAGCCACTATGGGATTTTTCTTCAGTATTCTGCAGAAAAACTGGCTGCTCTTGCTGTTCTGTACCACCTTCTCCTGTCTGTGTTCCTGCTGCAGCTGGAACCGTTGCCGCAGTTAGTGAGCATGCTTGGCTTTTAGCGTTTTTAGACCCCTTTCACACCGAGGGCGTTTTGCAGGCGCTATAGTGTTAGAAATGGTGCCTGCAATCCGCCCTCAAACTGCTGCACCATTGTTTCCAGTGTGAAAGCCCAAGGGCTTTCACACCGGAGCGGTGCGCTGGCAGGACGTCAGGAAAAGTCCTGCCAGCAGCTTCTTTGGAACGGTGAAGGAGCGGTGTGTTTACCGCTCCTCCACCGCTGCTCCCCATTGAAATCAATGGGGCAGCGCTGCAATACCGCCGGCAAAACACCGCTATTACGCGAATCCGACCGTAAAACACTGCTAAAAATAGTGGTGTTTTACCGCCGACGCTATGGGCGGCGCAGTGTGAAAGCCCTCTTAGAGTGTTTCTATGCTGAGCATTTCGTCCCTGAGCAGCCCATGTAGCTTTAAGTCACATATATGGGCGTATACTACATCTCCTCCTCCTCCACGCCCACTTAGCAGCTCTAAATTATGGGGGCAGGATACTAAATCTTCATTGATGGAGGCATCACCTTCTTGTAATTCTAAGTTCATAAACACAATAGACACAGGCTGGGGGGTTTGTAGAGCAGGCTGTGACTGTCAGAACCTCCCCAGATATCATTACAGTGTACCTTTGTTAACCCATAGACAGTATGTAAATAGAAGGAATCCCATATATGTAAACTGAAGGGATCATGTATATTAAATTGTCTGTGTTTAGTATAACTTTAACTCATAGTTTCAGTTTAGTAGATCAAATGACATTTCACAATAAGAAGGTTACTAAAGCCGGGGGTGTGTATTCTAGTGCAAAATCAACCATGTGTGCTTTTAGGGCCCTAATTGTAAAGGTCAGCCTGTGTTTTAGGTTTAACCTCTTCCCACTGGCTGCTCACATATACGTTAAAGCCCACTTGCCGAGAGGCCATATATATGCGGCCCTGAGGTGAGTAAACACAAAACTGTGCTGAGAGAACTTGCCCTGCGCACTCCTAGCACAGTCACAGGTAGGGACTGTAAAGCTCCCTATGCTTACATTTCAATTGGGAGCTTTCCAATCATGTGACCACTGTGAGTGAGGCAATCACAGCGGTCACATGACCTGAATACTCTCCTCCGCCTTTTGGCATCTAGAAGTTCTTAAAGGGCTGGGAGGCAATGGTGAGAAGGGGTTAAATGGTCTTCTAGTTCCAAATACAGTATGTACAATATACACTCCTAGTGTTGTGTTACAATTCTTCTAGGATATTTAAAAAGTATAGCATTGCACACTTGCATCTATCCCTTCCGTGTAGTAAAGCGATGTGGTTGGCGCCTTAATATATAAATAATTGGGATTCCCTATCTACTATACATGATGCTGCAGGAAGAATGCATATTTGCAGATGGCAATTTATACGAATCAGCCCAAACTGCCATTTTAGTAGGAAAGGATTAAACCCATGTCAATTATTTTTGCTATGTTCTCTATTTTCCCTAAGTAGTGGTATCATAGCTCCCAACTGTCCCTGATTTTGAGGGACCGTTCCTGATTTGGAGCAATGTCCCTCTGTCCCTCTTTCCTCCTTATTTGTCCCTGATTTTGGTCTGATCTATATAGTTGTATATAAAATGCACTTTTTAATCTTTCAAAAAGTGTTTTCCAGTGCTAAAACTTTCATCCAAATTCTAAATTGCTGCATTTTTCAATTTTAAAAGCCAGAATAAAGAAATATTAGTGGTTAAAAATAAACATTTGTGGATTTAATTAACCTTTTTTTTGTTGGTTATGTCTGCTTTAAGGGGCATGGAAGGGGGCATGTCCTATGCCTACATACATTTGCTAGCAGGTGTACCTCATTCCCATCTCAAAATGTTGGGAGGTATGATATCCAAAATTTTACAGCTGTAACCAGAACAAGAGGTAAAAGACGACAAGTCCACTATAATCTGTTTCATCTACTAAGGTTAAAAGCAGAGGTTTTAGTTGTATACATTTTTGAAAGCATATGTGGAAGCCACATTGCTGCATCAAGGCACTTTAAAAAAAAAATACAGACCACATTAAAAGTGTGTTGGGGACCTCTTTCATAAATTATATATATATATATATATATATATATATATATATATATATATATATATATATATATATATATATATATATATATATATATATGTACTATGCACACACAGCAAGAGCACCAATGTCAAATTGGTAAGAAATTGTACCATGAAAATATAATATAAAATGAAAATATGGCTCATGAAATTGTACCTGTTATCATAACAGTCCTGACAGCAGAATTAGATAACTCCCGTAATACTGGCCTAGTTTCCAGTTTAAGACGATTTTCCATCACTAGAAGTCCAAGGAAGGATAAGTCAGATTCCACTTCATCCCTTACAGCAAAACATATAATAGTTAATTTAATCTTGAAATAAGTTCAATAAACTTCAGACAACACCTGCAAAAGTGGCAATATACAGTATTTACAATTTATTTAAAAGGGAACATGTACTGGCAGAGATATGGGGCTGTCTTAGCTGATCCCCTAATGCCGCCTCCACACGGTCGGAATTTCTGCCAGCAAAAGACAGATGAGAGCTTTTCGTTGGAAAATGTGTGTGTATGCTCTATCGGAATTTTGCTGGCCGAATTTCCACCAGCAAATGATTGAGAGCAGGTTCTCAATTTTTCAGACGGAAAAAGTTTCTATTGGAAATTCCGGTTGTGTGTTTGCAATTCCAATGCGCAAAAACTCAGGCATGCTCAGATTCAACTACGAGACGGAAGCTACTGGCTATTGAACTTCCTTTTTCTAGTCCCGTTGTATGTGTTGTACATGACTGTGTTCATGACAGTCAAAATTTGGTGTGACCGTGTGTATGCATGACAGCTTGAGTGAAATCCCGTTGGAATTCCGTCGGGAAAACCATCAGAGCTTTTTCCAACTACAATTCCGATCGTGTGTAAGGGGCAATACTAGGAATACTAGTGCTCTAACTGCCTCTGGTCACATGATGTCAAATGATGACAGTTGTCACTGGAACAGAAGGTTAGGATATATCTCTCTACATCTGTTTAGTGACTTCTGTCAAAGGTGGGATTTCTCCACTTTATGGGGATACTTCCTCACACTTCCTGATGTGGCCATTGGACAGGAAGTGTGGAGGATTTGTTTTCCAGTTGGAACACAGAGAAATAAAAACCTGACAAAAGTTCTAACTCATCCACAATTTTTTAGCAGAAAGAGATAGGTGGAGGTAGAGGTGTTCCAGTTCTATGAAACAAACGCATAAGCTGCCAGGTTTTGGACCCTTACCGCTTTAAATCTTTGACCCTCAGATTTTCATTTTTCTCAAGAAGTTTGTATGCCATTCCGAGAACTCGAAATCCCTGCTTTGTGTAAAGCTCCAGCTCATCAGTGAAGTTGATGGGAACTGTTTAATAAAAAATAAAAATCCTATTAGCTTTTTAATTGATAACCAACATTATGAAAATTGTTGTGAATAATGTATTAATTAACCTTTCTAGATGTGCTATGATTATTGTGAAGATAATCTGACATACCATGCATTTTCAGTATACTATAGCTAGTAAGAGAAAGGTCATTATGTGGATAATTTGGATAGTGCCATCATCTCCCATGGGTACTGTACTATTTCCATTAGAACATGTGGTGGTTTCCATGTATGTGTAAATGGTTTTACTGTCACTTAAAGTGGTTGTAAACCCTTACAAACCACTTTGACCTACAGGTAAGCCTAGATTAAGGCTTACCTGTAGGTCCAAGAAATATCTCCTAAACCTATACGGTTTAGGAGATATTTGCCCGAAGACAGGCACCGCTGTCTACGGGGCATGCGCTGTAGACAGCAGCGCGCAGGCGCACTGAGCGCGGCATTTCCAACAACGGAGCTGCTGCGCGTGTCGGCTCCCGTGCGCATGCGCGGGAGTGATGTCATCGCGGCTCCGCCGAATGACAGCGGCGGAGCTGCGAGACCCCCCCGAAAAGATGGATGCGCCGGACTACAGGGGACAGCGGTGACTTCGCTGGCTCCTGTGTCAGGTAAGTGACACATAATGGACTACTATGCGATGCATAGTAGTCCATTATGCTTTGCCTTTGCAGGGAATGAAAGAGGAAGTAAACCCATCAGGGTTTACTTCCTCTTTAACTTGTGAAAGTGATGTGATAGTCACTCTTAATCTACTGGTGCTGAGATTGTGGTCCTGCAAGCTTGAAAAACTCTAGGCAAGGGAGGCTGTGAGCATGTACATTACATTTGGTTAAGAGTTTGTTTGTTTTGTCCTACCTAGTGTATGAGCTATGTAAATAACTCTGAACTAAAGGACTGTAGCCTTTGTGAAACCAGTTCTCCATGGGAAAAGAGAAAGTAGCTCTTGCTTACCATCAAAACTAATAAGGAATATGAATATACACTTATGAGGACCAATAACTCTTGCAACATCAGGTTGCTCGACATTTACGTTACTTCCAGTGTCTCTCTGATGTGAGGATGTGAGTAAATGGCTCAAGAATTGCCCGTTCTTCTGGGGAAGGGATGGTCCCTCTGCATGGGGAAAACCATCACTGCCTGTCTTTGTGGCAGGTGGTCTCCTGCCACTTGGTGTAATTAGAGGTGGTCCCTGGGAGGCTCGGGAGGATACAAGGAAGGAAGAAAACACCATTTGTATGCCTGATTCGGAAAATGGTGGTGGACTAAGTTGTATTTTTGACCCAGGCCTTTTTTGTGTGTAAAATTTCTTTCTGACAACTATTTTTGGCAGTTGGATGAACATTTTCCTTTTTGACAATGTCATTTTTATTTATTTTTTTGTTTCTTCTTTTTATCTTCTTTTTATTTAGATTTTTTTAATAGGGGTCCATAGTGGTTTAAGTTTCCCGACTCCTTACCTTCACACCTATTTATTTTTCTTTAGATTGTCATACACAAGGAAGTTTGTGTGGACTAGTCTCCAGATCTGTATCTCTTGATATTCCTTTACTGACGTCTTGGTGGCTGTGTTTGTTACTCTCACTAACCTAAGTGGGTGAATTTATTATTTTATATATAGAAACAAAGAAAACTTTTTTTTTCCTTCCCTTCCTCTTCCTCCATTGTCCTTCTCCATGCGGTGGACAAAAAAATCTTTCCTCTTATGGGAATAATCTATATGTTTTTATCTATATTTATTATACCCCCTTGTGGTGAAATCATATGTCATTATTTGTATTTGATGTTTTGCTTTTGTTTGCGTTTCAGTTGCATAAAGTGGTGTATGACCTTTTAGGTCAACGTAACCTCTCCTGATGAAGCGGAACACCTGCAAAATGCATAGACATTCTGTGTCAGTGACATTTTGACAGGATTTTCCGCTGTATATTTTATACTTGGATAGGCTTCATGATATATGTGATAAAACACTGTTTTTTAGATTTTGCTTAAACAAAATTATGTTTTTTAATTATGTGTTCTGTTGCATGCCAGTTTAATATGTTCTTATATTTTTGTCCCGCGACCTGGCAAATCTCTGCATAGGGGAAGTCTGAAAGGGTGAACGTCACATGCCTGCCCACCCCAAACATAAAACCTTTATTTGCAGCAGATGACATCTGGCAGCACTTTAGAGTCTATAGTTTAGCATTTACTGTATCATCATACATGAATCTTCACCTTGAGTGCTAGAGAACCTTGTACCAGCACTGCTTCAGCCTACAATAAATTAAAGTACAGTATAACTAAAGGCATTTTTTCCCCATTTTGGAGACTGTTAAGAGAGATTAAAACACCTGTCAGGTTTATGCCATCAAAAGTGAACGTAAAATAAAATCCCACATTTTAGGTTATTTCCAGAACAATAATAGAAGGGAATTATTGAATGGGGACACTAGTTCTGGTAACATGGAGGGCCCCAATGGATTGCCTTAATTCGCAGGAATTCCACTTTCTGTTTGGGTTATGGTGCAGGAAGTGAAGGCAAGTCTCTACGATATGACACAGATGGCAAAAAAAAAAAAAAAAAAAAACACACAGGAGTTAAAACCTTCTCTTAGTCTATCCTAAATGGAAAAAAACAAATTTGCCTATAGTTCTACTTTAAGTTACCTGTGTCTGGCTTGCAGAATGAGGCCACCATCTCTGGTGCTCCTTTCATGTAGACGGCATATTCATCACCATTAAGGACTTGGGTGACCACTGACATGCGCTGCAGGCCTGAAGAGAAAGGAAACTGCTGCAGAATAGCAATTCCTTCAATGTCAACCTGAAACAAGAACGTAAAGGCCATTTGTAAAATGTAGACAATATATATTTTTAAATTATTTATATTAATATTTTTTATAATATTTAATAAATTAAAGTAGGTATGTACATTATTTACAGTTTAGCTCCAGGTCAAAAATGTAACATATACTTACCCAGATGCCTTCTTTTGTCTTTTAGAATTTAACTTCCACATTAGTAATGCAAATAGTGTTGCATAAACACCAATGATTGTGAAAGATATTATATTCATAAATGCCTGGTTGCTATATTTTTTTACCTTTTTTGCCTCAGGGCCTGGTTTCACAACCATAGTTTCCATGGACTCTTGATATTGATTACTTGATGCATCAATCTCCTGAGGAAAACATAGATGCTTATGTATTGATATTGAATAAGTTTCCACCCACATCATAAAACATACATATAAGATAATGAATTTTTATCCAAACTGGCCCAGTGTGGCCAGTACACCTTGTGTATCTGTGCCTATGTGTATGACTAGAACATGACAAATGAAGCAGAATGGAGAAGGAATTATCCAAATCTAAATTATAGAATGTAATATATTTTGCTTAATCAGTCCTTAGATGGGGTGCCTGCTTTGGATTTCTTTATTAGTCTATATTTGCTTTTCTTTTACCTGCTAATTTCCTGTCCTCATTCACTCACTGTATGAAGGAGAAGCGTTGTCAAGCTAGGCTGCTCTCCTAATTTAAATTACAAATACTTCCCTCCTCCCAATCTCTACTACATATGAGGAAAGAGCTTACAGTTCAAGGAAATAGCTGGGAAAGGTGATATCATTGTTTGAGATTTTATTTCAGTGCACAAGGACTTATTTTTCTGTATAATATGTTCTTGGTCTTAAAAAAGAAAACAAATGCAGCCACCACATCTAAGGACTAGTAAGTTGCTATAAATTGCATTTTTGTTCTTCAGTTTAGATTTACTTTAAAGATGAACTTCAGGTATGGATATCTTTAGAGTTACATTGGTCCAGCTTTGACCGAACCAATGTACCTATGAATTTGCCATACATGACCGATGCCCCTGGAAGCTAAAGATCACTGAGGTAGACACCACTGAGGTAGACACCAGTAGAGATTACCACAGTGATCTCTACTTGCTTCCAGATCCCGTACTGAATTGTTGCCTTGCTGCTTACTGAATGCTTTGCATTTCCTCAATGAATGTAATGAAATTAATGAAAGTGTTCTCTGATTGAGCAAGGTGGAGAGGCAGGGTGGTGATGCCACCGTTTCCAACTTGCTCAATCACAGAACACTTCTGATTCATTGTGAAAATACAACATGTTCTCTGAATGATACCCAAGCCAATTAAGTGACTTCTTGTGTATATCCATACTTGGAATTAATCTTAGGCTTTTGTATAAAGATTGCAGAAGGGACCTCCTCAGCCAGAGTTCTCTAAAATGACCAAAACTTCAGTGCTAAAGGCACAGTTGTATAAAATTAAGGCAACACAAATCAGTAGCAATAAGATTACAAGATGAAGTATGCTTGGGTGACTACATTTTTTTGTTCACATGGCAGGATCAGTGTTGGCACCGTAGAGTACACCATTGTGTATTTAAAAGTGGGGTATGCCTGTATAATAGATGTGAATTGAGAATACAGTAGTATATAAAACACTTTCTGGTCCTAGACAGGCCAAAGAAGTGAGATCACCTTTCATCTAGATCTAGGTTCTATAGGTATATTCACATTTCTGATGATGAAAGTGAAGAAGTGAGCTAAAATAACTCATTTTAAAATTTCTCTTATCTTGCGTGCTGTGAGATGCTTGCCTTAGTGAGGTGTAAAGAGGCTGCAAGCAACCTCCTTTCTAAAAAGTTCAAATACCTGACCATTTACAGCCCTTACATTAGGGCAGCCTTTCTCAACCTTTTAACCCTGAAGGTACCCCAAAAATAATTTTCAGGTCTCGAGGAGCCCTTACTAAAACCAATTTATCAGGGGTCAATTGGAACAATGTCCCTTATACTGGTGGCCAATATGAGGAATGCCCCCCTTAAAATGGTGCTCAGAATGGCACTCTTAAAGACAGCTAAAAAGATATTTGGTGTCATGCTGCTGGCTTTGCTAAGTGTTGCTGAACCTCGAACTCTGTAGGCACCATCAAAAACGTGGTTCATCAGCCACAGCTCAAGGAACCCCTAGCAGCCTCTGGAGGGACCCCATCACAAATGATCACTGTAATTTGCCTAATATGTTGATTTCCTAGGATTGTCAGCTCCATCTAATGATCGTAATGCTGTATTTTCCTAATTGAGGTACTTCAGGAAAAATACCATGTTATAACCACTAGATAGAGACGATGATCAACATAATACAGAAAATACAATGATTGTTTGTGATGGCTGTGCGGATTCTTGAGACATTCACACAGCAAAATGTAGGTGCCTGATAAGTAAAAAATATAACATGAAGATTTCCATATACAGAGCTTATTGTAAAATAAGTGTTTTTGGAACCAACATACCATGATGTCCCAATGAACAATTATACTAGAGAACCATCACTAGAGTTTGTGATGTTGATCATTTTCATAACAACGTTAGAGACAACTGACAACGATTGAAAATAAAAGTATTTACCCAACATGTAAACTCAAACATTTTAAGGTCCAGTGGATCACCCTGTACTGTCCCATCCAAGAAAATGAGAGAATGGCAGGATGCCATAACTCCAAGGAGTGGACACCAGAAAAGAGAAGTGTTTTCTGTAATTGAAATGATTTCCTGAAAGCTGATAAAAAATAAACAAACAAGTTTTAATAAAATAAAAAATTAATACAAAAACACATCAAAGCATAGCATTTACCTAAATGTAGAGAAGTATGCTTGGGTATAAGGGCCCTCTATTACTTTTCTGGGGACAACCCACAATCAGGGATTTTCTTTTACTTTCACTTTTAATAATAATGGTAAACAGCAAAAATAGAAATGGTGAAAATCCCAAACAGGGGTTCTAATCCCCCTTCACTCTATCCAAAACAGAAAAAAAAAAAGTTTTCCATTTAGTTATACTTTAAACCTGATACATTGCTTGTGTCATTATAGTTCTTGTTTTAACCACCTATATGCATAATCAGCGGCACCCTTGTGTTTCCTTTTCCAGTCTGCGGGAGCTGAATTGCACTAATGTTTATTCCGCTTCTCCTACTGCTATCTTAAATTATCAGTTAATGGCTGTTTTCTTTATCACCTTTAGTGTGTGCGACTCTGTAAAACCCTTGTCACATTGTATATGACATGATATCCTTTTTTGGATCCATTTGTAAGACTTCATTCTACTTTTAAATTACTGTCTCTATTTGTATAGTCTGTAATGTAACGCTCTAAATAAAGAATTATAAAAAAAAAATCATGTTTTTGTTGCACCATTAATGCATTATGTTAAAATCAATGCAACACATTGTGTGTTTTATATGGGATTTGCATGCGTTTTCATCCCTTAGTCACCTTGGAAAAATGGACATGTGAAAAAAAAATACTCATAAAAACATATGCTGCACTTTTGATGTGATACTATTGAAGATGCGTTTTTAGGAAAACGCACTGAAGATGCAGCAAGCAGGTTTATAGACCAAAAAATGTAGTGCACAGATATGAACAGTATCATATCATTTTAGGATTATTTTTTGGGGTGAGTCCTGAGCAAGTGTGTTTTAGCTCGCTAAAAATGCACAGGTGTGAACGGGCCCTAAAGCTATAACAGAAACTCATAGAAGCATACAACATTAAAAGAAAGACAGTAAAAAAACATCAAATGTATTGGATCAAATTCAGTGATTGTTGGAAGAAAATTCAACTGTTTTCTAAACCTAAAACTACTAAAAGTTTTCAATCTTAAAATTGCAAAGTCAGAAAAACAAGTTACAGACAAAACTTTGGATAAAATGGATTTTCACACTGAAGAGATTCCTATCTAAAGCTGGCCATACATGGATAGAAAATTGGTTGAAAAAAAGTTCGATAAGCCAGATCGTTCAACTTTAGAAAGGTTAGTGGGCGCATTTTAATTCTCAGAATGCAACGTTTTATGCCAAAAGATCCAGCATGTCGGAATTTTGTAAATAATTTGAAAATAAAAATAAAGGGCATGTGCATTGATCGACAAAAATGTACCATTCATGTCGCTAGACGGTAGATAATATGTGGAAAACAATTTGATACAATAATGGTGTTAACACACAGTCGTTCAAAAGATCTTTATCAAACACTAGCGTCTTTCCAAACTTTTTTCTTTCCATTTATGGCCAGCTTAAGGCAGACCTTCAGTCATTTTTTCACCTTTCCATCTATTAAAGTGGTTGTAAACCCTTACAAACTACTTTGACCTACAGGTAAGCCTAGATTAAGGCTTATCTGTAGGTCCAAGAAATATCTCCTAAACCTACACTGTTTAGGAGATATTTACTAAAATACAGTGACAGCTGTCTACAGGTGGCGCTCAGGAACATTTTTTCAATGTAATTTTTTTCAAATCACATTTTTTTTTTTATTGCATTTAAGTCCAAATATGAGATCTGAGGACTTTTTGACCCCAGATCTCATATTTAAGAGGACCTGTCATGCTTTTTTCTATTACAAGGGATGTTTACATTCCTTGTAATAGGAATAAAAGTGATCCATTTTTTTTAAACAGTGTAAAAATAAATAAAATCAAGTAAAATAAATAAGAATTTTTTTTTTTTTAAACACCCTGTCCCATCGAGCTCGTGCGCAGAAGCGAACGCATACGTGAGTAGCGCCTGCATATGAAAACGGTAGTCAAACCACACATGTAAGGTATCGTCACTATTGGTAGAGCGAGACCAATAATTCTAGCTATAGACCTCCTCTGTAACCTAAAACATGCAACCTGTAGAATTTTTTAAATGTATGAGATTTTTGAGAGTAAAAGTTTGACTCCATTCCACGAGCGGGCGCAATTTTGAAGCATGACATGGTGGGTATCAATTTACTTGGCGTAACATTATCTTTCACAATATAAAAAACAATTGGGCTAATTTTACTGGTGACTTATTTTTTTATTTAAAAAAAGTGAATTTTTTTAAAAAAAAGTGCGCTTGTAAGACCGTTGCGCAAATACGATGTGAAAGAAAGTATTGCAATTACCACCATTTTATTCTCTGGGGTGTTAGAAAAAAAACAATATATAATGTTTGGGGGTTCCAAGTAATTTTCTAGCAAAAAAAAATGTTTTAAAACATGTAAACGCCGAATCTGAAAAAGAGGCTCGGTCCTTAAGTGGTTAAAATGGATGCAGCCTCAGTGGAGGGAGATTTCTGCAGCATATTATGGTAAGTACAGAATCACAGTATATATAAAATACTATGCAAAGTGGTTGGAGGGAAGCTCCATAATGGCAAAGATGTTTTTATTACAAATTATGTTAACAGACTGCAGTTCCTTTTTAAGAGACATCAAGTGCATCAGAGTATGCCAGGGTGTTAGAGGGCAGGAAGTACTGGAAATTCAGTCCAGTGTCTGTGCACCCACATACACTGTCAGCTTAGGTTTAATAGGTAACATTGATAGGATAGACTGGAAAAACTTGTCCAGTCACATTTGTATTTCCCCTGAGGGGTGTCTGCAGCTTGCTTACACTGCCTCTCTTCATAGACCCAAACACAATTGGTAGCCCATGGGGAGTACTGGGCTTCTTCAATGCCTAAGAGAGCAGCAGGACAATACCTGCATGTCTAACAGTCCTCTAATATCTTCAGTGGTCTTGGGGCTGGTTCACATCACAAAAACACACTTCAGATCTGTTCCAGGTGCGTTTCTGCATGCTTGTTTTTAACGCATTTTTAGCACAATTTATAAATCCATTCCAGGTGCTTTTTTCCTTCTTTTTTTAAATTTTTGTCACTGTACTGGAGTCCGGTGCGTTTTTGAATGTGTGTGCAGAAACGCATTCAGAACAGAACCGAAGTGCGTTTTTGGGGTGTGAACCAGCCCTAAGACCACTGAAGATATTAGAGGGCTGTTAGACAGGTATTGTCCTGCTGCTCTCTTAGGTTAGCTCTGTCCTTTTCCCAATGTAACCAAAACTAAAAAAAACTGACCGCATTTCTACTTTATCTGCTTGTTGCAATACGTCAAATCAGAGCATGATTAAACTCTGACATGTAGGCTTTTTGTGACTCCATGGGGGTTATTTACTAAAGGAAAATCCACTTTGCACTTAAAGTGCGCTTGGAAGTGCAGTCACTGTAGATCTGAGGGGGACTTGCAAGGAAAATAAAAAACAGTCTTTTAGCTTGCACATGATTGGATGATAAAATCACCAGAGCTTCCACTGATTTCAGATCTACCCCTTAGATTTAGAGTGACTGTACTTCCAAGTGCACTTGCAGTGCAGAGTGGATTTGCCTTTCGTAAATAACCCCCCATGTGTCTCTTCTGTCAAAAATTCTTCTCCCTGTCTGTCAGCATTTTGTTTTCTGGGTGTACAATGAGCTGTGCATGCGCAGCTCAGTGTGCAATGTTGGCACAATTGTATGCCAGGCCCAGGACTAATTAAATTCTGTGTGCACACATCACCCCTTACCGGCCAATCATGGCCCAAGACACTAGGTAAAGATGAAATCGGCAGTAAAGAAGAGTACAGTTGCTGTCACATTGCTGGAGAAGGACATTCACAAAGTAAATGTACCATAATGTGCAAATTTGCTCATTATGGCAAAAGCTCCCAGGACATTCGTAAGCAGTTTAATTCCACTTTAAGCATCAAATGCCTATATCTCATGTCAAACTGTGTGTTAAACATAACTGTGTACAGCTTAAGAAAACCATACATATGTGAACTAGCAACCCCAGTCTCATTAGAATAATAGTAAATCTTTACAAGCCTATACATGCACTAGAGATTTTCATGTGACTCCCTGAGCAGCTCTATGAATGAACAAAAGATATAAAAAGCATTCCTTTAGTGAGTATTATTACTTCCGTCCACATAGGGAGGATTACAGATCAAAGTGTTTGGCGGCAGTTGGCACCTCAGAGCAGCAGCCATAAGAAACTGCAAGTAACTCAAGTTATGGACAGTACATTCAAACTTCATGAGTTTGTAAAAAAGATCAACATCATCCTATAAACATATTAGTGAAGAGTATGGAAAGAAACGCTTTATCCACAGCACCCAGAAATGTCCAAAGGACCCCATTACCAATTCCATTGAAAGGAAGGGAAGGAAAGGATTAGGTAGGTCTATCGGGCCGTGTGGTAGAGGTTCAGGTGCCCATTAATATGATTTGGGTCAGTTAGTTCAAGGGAACCAATTCATCTCTTGTGACAACTCACATAAACAGACTTTACTGGAATTTTAATTACAATATCTGAATAAAATGCAACAAGGCATTTGTCTTCATTGTGTCTCAGCTGTCCTAGTTACACTTGTGTCTGCAAATCTGCTGGCAAGAACTGCTGTGTAGTCAAACTAATCTTAGCACTGGAAAATCACATGTACAATATCAGGAATGTAAAATATGTGAATTGGGATCCAAAGCAGGATTGGAGTTACATCATCTCAAGAACCTGGCCTCCATATCACTATTTCTACATCCATCAATCGAGGCCAAAAAGGTACACCTGATTTGCTATGTTTATCTAAACCAGAAAACCTATCCTACAAACCCTCACCTCAAGTTTGTTCACCATGTATTTGTCTGAGTTAGCTGAAAGGTACAATTTGGTGCACCTGTACAAAAAACGTAGCAAAAAATACATGAACTTCTCCCAAGTCTAAAGCCCCATACACACCATTAGATTTTATGCAGATTTTTGTCTTCAGATTTACCAAAACCATGAGGTGCAAGGGACTGCCTGATTGCATACACATTGAAACTCTTTATTTTTGACCTCATATTACATGGTTTAGGTAAATATGAAGAATCTGCAGAAAATCTAATGCTGTGTACACACGACTGGCCTTTCCGGCAGACTAGGTTTGATAGTCTTCCCGGCGGACTTCTGACAGACTTTCCGAACGAACGGACTTGGCCACACACAATCACACCAAAGTCCGATGGATTTGACTGTGATGGCGTACGACCGGACTAGAATAAGGAAGTTCATAACCAGTAGCCAATAGCTGCCCTAGCGTCGGTTTTCATCCGTCGGACTAGCATACAGACCAACTGATTTTTCGGCACGACTCGAGTCCGTCGGAGAGATTTGAAACATGTTCTAAATCTAAAATCCGTCTGATTTTTCGACAGCAAAGGACCGATAAAGCCCACACACGATCAAATTGTCCAGCGGATTCGTTCCGTCTGACCTTTGCTGTCGAAAAGTCCGGCTGTGTGTACACAGCATAATAGTGTGCATGGGGCTTTAAACAGCCTAAAATTTGACTAAATAGTTGATTTTGGAAAAGTACAAATGTACACACCAACCACTCAAGCCACTTTCTCACAATGCATAAGAACTGTTCCAGTATAAGGCTACAGTGAGTAAAGGAAAACAATCAAGGACCAATTTAAAAAGTTTAAACTGGTTTATACCCATTTACATTTAATATATTTTACAATATATTTAGAATATTTAAATTTTAATATTAGGTTTTATACCAGGGTCACGCATGACACTAATTTAACAGAGTATTCTGCCGTTTAAAAAAAAAAAAAAAAAAAAAAGAGTTCAGCAGTAAATAGCCTCTCTCTTTTTGTGATTGCATTTTCGTTTTTGAATTCCATATGGAGCAATACAATGCATAAAGACAAGGAAGATGAATCACTGTGACTCATACAGCTTTATGATGATTCAGCTTTCTAAATAACAAGTTGGTTTCATAGGCAAGAAATGTACCTAGCACTCCACCTACTGGTTAATAGTAATAACTTTACATTCTGAGGTCAATTTTACCTAAAAAAACAAACAAAACAAAATCATCCTTGCTACAGAAATATTCCTTTTTTGGAAGTGAATTCATTTGTAACAAGCCAAAATCAATGTACTGTTGCCAACAAGTAGTCAAATCATTCCATGACAAAAGACACCTAAAGTATAACTCCAGTTTTGCTGACAGTCTCTTCCCAATAAACTATATACATTTTAAGAATCATAGCATTTTGAGACAAAAAAAAAAGAATCATAGCAAAACTACCTTTCTCTGTTCCGAAACCATCTATGCTTGCTTTACCATGTCCTTATTGTAACCGACTTCTAAATGTCCGGCTTTAATATCAACAGATAATGAGTGTAAGGGCTGGCTATACACTAGCAGAAGCTCCGAGAGTCGGGTCGCGGGTCCCGCGGACTCGATCGCTGCTGGGATACCCGCGATCGTCTCACGAGGAGGAAGAACGGGGAGATGCTAATGTAAACAAGCATCTCCCCGTTCTGCCTAGTGACAGTGTCCTGATCTCTGCTTCCTGTGATCGGAGCAGAGATCAGTGACGTGTCATACACAGCCACACCCCCCCACAGTTAGAAACACGTCCCAGGACACAATTAACCCCTACACTGCCACCTAGTGGTTAACCCCTTCACTGCCAGTGTCATTTACACAGGAATCAGTGCATTTGTATAGCACTGATTGCTGTATAAATGACAATGGGCCCAAAAATGTGTCAAAAATGTCCGATGTGTCCGCCATAATGTCGCAGTCATGATAAAAATGGCTGATCGCTGTCATTTAAAAAAAAAATTATTAATAAAAATGCCATATAACTATCCCCTATTTTGTAAATGCTATAACTTGCGCAAACCAATCAATAAATTGCTTATTGCAATTTTTTTACCAAAAATATGCCGAAGAATACGTATCGGCCTAAACTGAGGAAAAAAATTGTTTGACTTGTATCTTAGTGTAGATTTCTGGGAAAATCAGTGAGCCAATCACACAAGCAGGAAATGATGTTTCTGGATGGCATCCTGTACACATTCTGTGTACAGAACACCTCCAAGGTAGCCATATTGCATTGCATTTTCAGAAAATTACAGTGCTGCAGATTGAAAAGGTAAGGCCATTTTTAATAACATTCAATTACAATATGGCTTGTGTCACAATTGTATACGTTATTATTTTTCCCCACAAAAGTGGAATTACCCTTTAAGAGTTTTGGAATCATTATTTCTGACCGCCTCACATACACTTAATGTGGGGTGATGGCGCTTGTGCACAGTACAGGTATGTGATTTTGCAGTTCTGGGTCTGGGGTGCACAAGTGTGCTGCCGGTGACCTTCTCGCGCTGTGATTGGACACAGCGGGAACTGCCAATCGTTCCTGAGAGAGGCAGAACATTGATCTACCAATGTAAACAAGGCAGATTGCCGTTCTGTGACAAGGGAAGATAGAGATCCTGTGTTTCTACTATGCAGGAACACAGATCTCTGTCTTCCCACAGTAAAAGCACCTCCACATAGTTAGAAAGCACTCCCTAGGGACACATTTAACCCTTTGATTGCCCCTGTTAACCCCTTCCTTGCCAGTGTCATTAACCTGCCTGGCGGCATTCCCGAGTCTGGGTCGGGGTGGAATTTCAGTACTACGAGCGGTAACCCCGAGCCAGACTCGGGATCGCATTGCAGGATACAGGGAGACTTACTTACCTTGTCCCCTGGATCCTGCGATGTCTCCCCGCTGTGTGTGCGAGCCGTCCTCCGCTCGATTCACACAGTGCCCGAGTGCCGCTGAGCTCCGTTCCCTGCAACGTTACGACGCACGGGAGCGGAGATCAGCGCCAAATTCAAGAAATTAAAAACACAAAAACACATACAGTATACTGTAATCTTACAGATTACATTACTGTATAAAAAAAATACACACACCCTTTGTCCCTAGTGGTCTGTCAAGTGTCCTGCATGCACTTTTATATTATAAATACTGTTTTTTTCTGCCTGGAATTTGGATTGTCCATAGCAACTAAAAAGTGTCCCTTTATGTCAAAAGTGATTTTAGACCAGCTAGAAAACAGCGATAATAAATTAGAATCCCTTGCAGAATTGAGCGATAGTGATTTGTGGGGAAATTCATCATCAAACACTAAATCTAATGACAGCGACAATTCTACAAATGAGCAAATTTCTTTGTTTTTGGATTTGATTACATTATTGAATAATTTTTATTATTATTTGTTATCATTATTTATAGTTATTTATTATATTATAAACTTTATCATACCTGGGATGTCTACTAGACTCTGGTTTGAACAGATTTAAGAGTTATTCCTAAGAATTGCAGGTCTACAATATAAAACGCCAAATTTCCGTGCAAAATAATTGTACCGCTTTCAGCACCTAAAATCAGAAATAATCATACCGCCAGGGAGGTTAATACAGCAACAGTGCATATTTTTTTTAGCACTGATCACTCTATTGGTGTCACTGGTCCCAAAAAAGTGTTAAAAAGGGTCAGATTTGTCCACCCCAATGTCACAGTCCTGCTATAAGTCGCTGACTGCCACCATTACTAGTAAAAAATGAATAAAAATTCCATAAAAATATCCTATAGTTTGTAGATGCTATAACTTTTGCGCAAACCAATCAATATATGCTTATTGGGAAAAAAATGTATTCATCTGTTTAGGCCAATATGTATTCTTCTACATATTTTTTGGTAAAAAAAAAAAAAAAGGTTCTTTTTAAAAAAATCGCAATAAACGTATATTGATTGGTTTCTGCAAAAATTATAGTGTCTACAAAAAAGGGGATAGATTTATGGCATTTTTATTATTATTTTTTTTTTTTACTAGTAATGGCGGCGATCTGCAATTTTTATTGGGACGGCGACATTGTGGTGGACAGATCGGACACTTTTGACACATTTGTGGGACCAATGACATTTATATAGCGATCAGAGCTATAAAAATGCACTGATCACTGTGTAAATGTCACTGGCAGGGAAGGGGTTAACACTAGGGGCGATCAATGGGTTAAATGGGTTCCCTCGTTAGTGTTTCTAACTGTATGGGGATAGGACTGACTGGGGGAGGAGACATAGTCGTTCCTACTTAGTAGGAACAAGCAATAGGTCTCCTCTCCCCTGACAGAACAGGGATTTGTGTGTTAAACAAGCAGGAAATAGTAAAGTATTTTTTCATGATCATTAAGTTACAAAGTGGCTTGTGTAGCAAGTACTGATAGAGAATATATATATATATATATATATATATATATATATATATATATATATATATATATATATATATATATATATATATATATATATATATTTTTTTTTTTTTTTATTATTATTATTATTATACTTTTCATTTTCCCTTAATTGCCCATGTAGTCCTAAGCTTAATTCCCTCTGTACCAGGGTATTAGAATATATTAAAATCATGTTCTATTTGCAGACACTGTGAAGGAATATCACAAGATAATAAAGAAACCATGTTTAAAAACATATTATATGGAAAATAAAATATATTGTATGCATTCATAATTAAGTCCATAATTTTACTACAACATACCGATACTCATTTGATGGTACTATACCCCAAAGATCCAGGCCATCCTCGGTTAAGGTTCCTGTCTGAAAAAAAGTAACATAAGAATGACCATTCTGGAATTAGAGAAAATGGTAGTGTAAAACAATCTGAAAGCTTTGTTTCAGAGAAAGATAATACTGCATGGTAAAATGTGAAGTATAGACCCAAAACCCCTGCAAAAAATGCCTCTGGGAAAAAAAAAAAAGGTATTGTATGCAAGCCAGAAAAGAACACAGAAAAATAGACTTGACGAAAGGGCAGAATAAAACAATATTAACTGTATATATAGTATAAAATTACACAATTTAAAATATTTGTTCAAATGATATCCAGAAAATAGACCTCATGTCAAGTACATAGAAAGTTCTTCATACAGAAAGCATATGACTCATTCTAATAAACAATGCCTAAACAGCCAAAGTGCTGTAAACCACCCAATTTGATACTTCTTACGTGCAACGTGCACCTATATCTTGACCTCAATATCATATGTACATGGGATACTTCTGAGGAACTCCCTATACAACAGTTTGTTTGCAGCCAATATAACTATACTGTAGATGAGCTGCAAGATCCAAAAAATGCAGGCTTTTGTACATATATATTGTATGTATGTGAAATGTCATCTAAGAGGGGGATAAACTGTTTATACACAGATCCTTTATAGTCTACTTCAACCACTTGGCACAGAAGAGATTACTTCTTCACTAAGGTACTTCATATTAATAATGTACCCTGACACCAAGGGTTCCCAAAATTCAGTTTATATTTCACAGATATAATGAGTATTGACAACGAATATGCAATAAATGTTACGTTTCAGCTATGCAATAAAATTCAGTGTCAATAATTGAAGAAAGAAACAAAAGCGTATGTCCACCAAAAACAACGCAAAATACAAGTGTGGGGAGTAGTGTCACCCCACTACATCTTATGGATTTACTGTACAGGTACCACATCCTTCATTCTTAACATATACTTAATAAAAAGCATATCAGAAAAAATACTAAACGGTACTTTAAAAATACTACACCACTGATAATGTATGTATAAAATAATCAAGCATTTTTATTCCATTTCAAAGGGTTAAACATCCCAAGAGAAGCGAAGTAATTGCACAAGTTTTTCAAGCATTACATATGCATGAGCATATTAATGTTGCACAATAAACTTGTCTTGACATACGATACGTTTTACTGGTCAGTGCCTGCTTCTTCAGGAAACTCAAGACTCCATAATTATCTGTAAACACAATAAAAGAATATCTACCAGCTAGTATGCAGAACAGTGTTTAACATTTATTTGCTTCCATTATTCTGTAGCACCCTGGTGTTTAGGCAGGGTTGCTCCTAAATGTACCTGCCAGGTGTAGTTACTTTGGTCTATTGTTAGGGATCAATTGATTTCCCGCTAAGTCTGTACTTGCTGCACTTTTCTCTTCTGCCGCTAGGTGGCCGGGTACTTGGTGGCATTAGATATGAGAAGGGCACTTCAAGGTCAGATTATGGGTATATGGGGTATCTCAGCCAATGTGCAGGGGCATTCTTAAACCCCTAGCCTGCTAGGAGAACCTATATATTTGGGTGGAGTCAGGTGATCAGTGTTCTGTGCCACCTGGATGGCTGTCTGGGTGGACATGTGTTGTACTGCCTGGGCTGCTAGGCTGGAGATTGGGCCTATCCTGGGCACATCTGGCTGCTAGGCTGTCTGAGGGCCTATCCAGAAGCAGGAGAGCAGCGCAGGGTGGGACTGCGGCTTGCAGTCCAACCAGAAGTGACTGTTCTGCCAGCCAGAGAACCTGTCGTGGTCGCAGGTAGAGGGGAAGTTGTCACCAGTAAGGGACTGTCCGCCTTATTACCAGGGACCACAGTGAGTAAATGAAACAAGTACCAGAGCAACATTCTCACCAACCGGGGACGGTGAAGAATTGGGAAACTTCAGTGGGAATCAAACCAGGGACCCAGCCAGCAGAGGGGACGTTTGCAGAGCAGCCTTGTGTGTCAAGCTAGGAACTGAGCAGGCCATCGAGGGTGAAGCTTGAGAGGCATCTTGTGTGCCAAGCTAGGGACCCAGCAGAGAAGCTGGGTTGACGCTTGAGGAAGATACCACTGTGAAGATTGGAGGAGCTCAAGGGATTCAGTGGCAGTGAATCAGTGGGTCTAGTGATGCTCAGTGGGCTGAAGAACTACAAGGAATGATTGTAGCGAAAGAGGAAGGAACTGTTACGTTTGTGTTAGGAACTGTTAAAGACTGTAGCCATAGGAGACAGCATTCCTGCACATGCAGATGTGGCATCTTGCTTGATGCCTTTCGCTGCATGGCTGTCCTCCTATCGAAGTCTCGAAGTCTGCCAATTAATCTTGCAACGACCTAAGGGTGTCCTGGTCCCAACCCTCTTTTCCCTCAAAAAGATTAAGAGAAATAAACTTTCTTTTGCATTCAAGAAGTGTCTGGCACCCAATAACTATAACTACTCTATACCTACCATGCCTCACAACCCACTACATACAGAAGGATGTCAGCTATCCCTTACCCTGGAGGTCCTCATTAGACCAAAAGAGGCCTGGGACCTTGCTACAATTCACAGAAAAAATCCCCCCACCCCCTTTTTTAAATAATTACATGTTGTTACTTTGCAGCCTGAAGTGAAGACAGACACAGTTTTTATTTTATCCAGCTGTATTTACTCAGTGCAACATTTAACATCCAAATAAAAGATATAACACCAACATGTCAGAAAAAAATAAAATAAATTAAAAAACAGAATCACAGTTGGAAACTGGAGCACCCGTCCTAAAAATGACTTGTAAACTCATTTAGGTATAGCTACTCCCCTTCTCAATGGCACACAAAGCCATTTGACTTTCAACTATGATCAGCTGTGGTCATTTTGATTAGGTCATCATAACAAAAGAGCTTTCTGGAGAATTTCAGTCCCTGAAGCAAAAAATCAACTATGGGTGTCAAAGCACAGTCAAAAGATCTTCCCGGGATAAAGTTGTGCACAGGCACAAGTCAGCCGATGGATACGAAAATATGTAAAAGTATTTATCAATGCCTAGATGCACAATGAAGTCTATTATTAAGAAGTGGAAGATGTTTGGTACAACACAACACAGACCCTCCCTTGATCAGGACGTTGATCCAAACTGGATGAAAGAACCAGGAGGAAACTGGTCAGAGAGGCTACCAAGAGGCCTACAGCAACTCTGAAGCAGTTGCAGGAATTCATGACAAAGAGGGGTCATTGTGTGCATGTGACAACAATATCACAAATTCTCCACAAATGTGGCTTGTATGGGAGGGTTGCAAGAAAAAAGCCACTCCTCAAGTAATACCAAATGCAGGCACGACTGAGCTGACCAAGATGCACCTTGAAGATTCTAAGACCACGTGGAAAAAGGTGTTATGGTCAGATGAGACTAAAATGTAATTTATTGGCCTCAACACCAAACGATATGTCTGGGAGAAATCCAATACAGCTCACCATCCAAATAACACCATTCCTACAGTAAAGCATGGAGGTGGTAATAGCCTGTTATGGGGGTGTTTCTATTGAGCAGGGACTGGAGCACCTGAAAGGATAGAAGGGAAAATGGATGGGGTAAAATACTGTCAAATTCTTGAGGAAAATCTGCTGCCCTCTGCCAGAATGTTGTCAATGGGAAGAAGGTTTTCCTTCCAACATGGCAGTGACCAAAAGCACACACCAAAAATGACCACACAGTGGCTGAAATAAAAAAAAGGTGAACATCCTTGCATGGCCTAGTTAGAGCCCTGACTTAAACCCCATTGAAAATCTATGGAATGACATGAAGATTGCAGTCCACAAACTGTCACCATCAAATTTAAATTTGAGCAGTTCTGCAAAGAAGAGTGGGCAAATATTGCAAAGTCTAGATGTGCAAAGCTAGTAGAGACATATCCCAACAGACTAAAGGCTGACATTAAAGCAAAAGGTGGTTCAACAAAATACTTACACAAGGGGGTGATCCTTTTTCCAACTCAGTGATTCTGTTTTTGATTTTTTTTTCTGCCATGTTGGTGTTATATCTTTTACTTGGATGTTATACAAGTTTCACTGAGTAAATACAGCTGGATAAAATAAAAACTGTGCCTGTCTTAATTCCATACTTACTGTAAGTAGCATATGCTGCCTGATAGCATGTGCAACTATAGTTGCACATGCTATCAGGTAGTATATGATACTTATTACACATGATTTCAGGTAGCATGATACTTATTGCACATGCTATCAGGTATATGATACTTAGTTGCACATGCTATCATGTAACCTATGATACTTATGAATAATGGGAGCAAATAAATGTTAAACTCTGTTCTGTATACTGGCTGGTAGGTATTCTTTTTTGTGTTTACAGACAATTAAAGGAGTTACCTGAAGAAACAGGCTCTGACCTGTAAAACACATTGTGTATCAGGACCAAGATTGTTTGTTGTGCAACAATAATATGCTCATGCATATGAGATGCCTGAAAATGTGTGCAATTACTTTGCTTCTCTTGGGATGTTTAACCTTTAGAAATTGAATTATTTGATATTTGTATACATACATTATCAGTGGTGTTGGTAACTTTAAATCCTGTTTACAAAGTCCTCTGACACCCAAGATGCCAAATTCCACCAGCATAGCACTCGAAAAGAAAGCCTCTCTTGCATCTGCCTTAGTCCAGCCTGGTGTCCACCTTCCTCAATGATCTCCTATAGGGGTTCCTCTCCGTTTTGTCTGGTGTAAACTGTGCACTGGCCAGGACCTTGCATTACTTTGTTTCCAGCAGGACCACAGACAAAATGGACAGAAAGGACAAACCTTTGTAGGTACAGTATATACTTATGGTAAATTCTACCTTTATAGATACATGTATGCTTGCAAGTAAAATTTCACCAGTACCTTATCAAAGCAAAAAAGGTTAATCGTTCCACAGAGATTGATCCTCTGGGGACTGATGCAGAAAATTCCATATTTTTCAAGTCTTTTCTGCGCATAAATGATTCCTGCAGTAAGGGCAGCTGGGAGAGCTGGAGGAACTGCAATGGTGATGACATCTAAAGCTTTTTTCACCACCTCTCCAGCCTCAGCCTGTAAAAGACAGATATAAGATTGTACAATGAGACAAGAGGGAGTAAAACTTTACAAGCAAAAATATCGCTACAGTGTGCTACTATTTTTTCACTCAAATATTTAGGTTTTATATGTGTTAGCTACCCTTTTTAATGAAGACTCATAACAGTAGACCAAATTTCTTTTTTAAATAATGTCAGGTTAAAATCTAATTTTATTTCTCAAAACGAAGACGTGTCAAATGAACACAATGGGGGGGTGGGGGTGATTTATTAAAGCTGGAGCACTCAAAATCTGGTGCAGCTGTGCATGGTAGCCAGCCAGCCACTCTGCTTTTAATGTCAGCTTGTTCATTTAACCTCCCTGGCGGTATGATTCTGTCAGGAATTCTATTCCAAAAGCGGTACAATTCTTTTGCATGAAAATTTGGTGTTATGTATCATAGGCCTGCAATTCTTAGTAATTACTTACTAAAACCTGACCAAACAAGGCTCTAGTAGACATCCCAGATGTGATAAAGTTTGAAACACAAAATCATGAATTATAATCTTATAAATAATATAATTTTATTCAATAATGTAATGTGAAATAATGAAATTTGTCAAACAAAGAAAATTCAATAAACATCCTGAGTGTGATACATTTTGAAGCAAGGTACAGCACACAGTCCAACATCACAATCCGGACAATAGAACCGGCTTTCTTTTCTGACTTTTTTTCCACTGCTATCTCTCTTTGAGCAGCAAACCACGCACATCCTGGTAGGTGCTGCCTTTTTTGCGGTTGGTGGTATGTAGTCCACAAAGTGACGACCTGTTAGGCGTTCTGGGTTGACAACGTTAATAGCATGTCGTCCAGGTCTGATCGCAGATCCTGATGGTGTCTCGTGTTGGAGGAAAATCTGCTCAGCCACCTTCCAGGTAAAATCGGCATGAATAAGAGGCTTGTGACTCTGTGCTCTGTATAGGACATATGCGTTCCAAAGGCATTGCTCCAGAAGATGCCGGAAAATCTTTTTATAATATTTTTTTTGCTGCTTGCGCATAGCCGGATAAAATGTCATTGTCTGATCGGCTCTGTCCACGCCTCCCATAGTGCAATTATAGTCTATGACGACTTGCGGCTTCAGCACATCTTTCCTACGTTTGGTGTGGACCATGGCAGTGGCGGTATTGTGCACGGTACTCATGAGACACACGTCCTTCTTGTCTCGCCATCGCATTGCCATCATCTTACCCTTCTGCCAGGCAACCATTTCTCCGGTTTTTAGATTTTTCCGGGAGAACAGAGATGGCATGTCACGTCGATTGGGCCTAACAGTACCATACGTATCGGTCTTGTTTTTTAGCAAAACATCAAAAAGTTCCGGAGACGTATAGAAGTTGTCCATGGTGACACAATATCCATGGTTCAGCAATGGCTCCAGCAGTGTGAGGACTGATGATGTGACCATCCCATAGCCGCTGTACCTGGGGTTGAACTTCGTGCCTTTACCGGTGTAAATGACCGAATTTCATATGTACCCGGTGGATGACTCGCAGAGCATGTAGGACTTTATGCCAAATCTCGCTCTTTTGGATGCAATAAATTGTATCCAGCTCAGGCGTCCCTTGTAGGCCATCAAGCTTTCATCCACGCAGACGTCCCTTTCTGGCATGTAGGTCCACTGGAAATTGCTCACAATAATTTGCGATGCCTCCCAGATTTTTTTGAGTTTGGGTGCAGGATACGTGGCCTCATCAAACTCTTCATTGTTCGTGAAATGGAAATATTTCATGATGAGGGAAAAACGGTATTCGGACATCACGGTGCCAAAAAACGGAGTGGCCAGTAATTTATTGGTGGTCCAGTACCATTTCTGGAGCGGTTTCCCCACCACCCCCTGAAGAATAATGAGTCCCAGGAACTGCCAGATGTCCTCTTTGGTCACTGGTTCCCACTTTCTGCTTCGGGAAAACCTGGCATGCAGCGTAGCGGATTGCTGTACCTGGTAGCGATTTGTCTCTGTGACAATTTTTTCAATTACATCCTCAGTGAGAAATAATTGCAGGTATGCCAGAGGATTGTCACGTTCGACATCTACCTTCATCCCAGGTGATCCAGTGAAGGGGAATCTTGGCGGCGCTACCTGGTCTGTATCGCAGTCGATAGGGCACCAATTGCGCACATCGCTGAGGTCAGGTGCAGGATCATCACCGCTGTCACTTGTCAGATCCGTGTCAGTGTCAGCCGACAAATCTCCCCACGACTCGCTATCGCTAATTTCTGCGAGCAACTCCGTGTCGCTATCGCTGTCACTCAGCTGGTCCAATGGCGATTTTGTAGCGAATTGGCGCTTTTTTGATGCCATGTTATATTTTATTTTATTGGAGGCAAGGGGCACTGTATGGTTTATCAGTCAGATAGAGATGATACAGTGTAATCCTCTCAGATTACAATGTATCACCTCTATTTATGTGTTTGTGTTGTGTTCACTTTTTGAAATTCCTGCCCAGTTCCACTCCCGTGCGCCGCTGCTGCTCGCAGAGAACGGAACCAGGAAGTCAGGATGGCGTGACCTCGCCGGCGATCGCGTCGGCGATCACAGAGGAGGACACGGAGGACAGCGGAGAACATCGCTGGAGCGCCGGGAGAAGGTAAGATCTCCGCTCGCCGCTCTGCAATGTTACCCCGAGCGTGACTCGGGGTTACCGATAGTACAAGAAAAAAACAAACCCGAGTCACGCTCGGGGATACCTCTAGGGAGGTTAACCTTTGGCAATAAAACCTGGAACCTGATTGGTTTTTATGCAGAGCTGCACCAGATTTTTCACCCTCCAGTTTTAGTAAATAATCCCCAATGTTTTGTATATACTGTTCAGCAAAATAAAAAATAAATAAAAAAAGGTGAAAGGAATAATACCAATGACATTTTGCAACAGAAGCCCCTTTGTTATAATGAGCTGCCTTATGCATGCGGTCAGTATAAACCTGCCTAAACCCTTATAAAGCTGCAAGTCACACACATACCAGCACTACTGATCTGTTGTTGTTTTTTTGTAGGGGAGGGGGTAACATTCTGATTAGTGCCGTGATTCTGCTGCTAAACTGCTTGGCTGGTAATATAAAAGTTAGGGTGCTCAAGCTGCCCATCTGCCAGTGTGCAGACAAAGGGAAAAACAAAGAAAAGGATATTGTAACACTGACTGAAAGCTTGAAAAATGGCCTCTAAAACCTGTATACCTTCTTATTGCTAAAAGATAAAGTTAAATTCCAACTAAAACCTAAACAGGGAAATTTCTCAGACAATTGAAGAAAAAAACATAAAGAGACCCCGTTGTATAATAAAACCCTTTTAACAAAGCAGATGCCTGTAAAGAAAACAACTGAATAAAACACAGCTCTCACCGATTCCTCCCTTTGACTTCAAGTCACAATTGCACCCTACACTAGGAGATCTATGTGGACCTCCTTGGTCCCTTGCAAGTCTGACTGGTTATTTCATCTGATTCAATGCCACTGATGTACTGTATCCTACATTAGGATAAATATGCAGAACTCCTTAGTTCCCTGCAGGTCTAACTGGTTACTTCATCTGAAATAATGCCACTATTGTATCCTACACTATGAGAAAGAAAGAGAAATCCTTGGTCCCCTGCAGGTCTCACTGGTTCTTCCCACTTACCTCACATCACAACTGTATCCTCACTGGTTACTTCATCTAGACCTAATGTCACTACTGTATCCTACAGTAATGGGGGGTCTGAGGGAGGAACCAATGACACCAGTAGGGGATCTGGTACTTGCACACTCCTAAAAGTGTTGGTTTTTCAGCGGACTTTGGAAAACCAGTTCTTCGTGTATGTGCTTTGCTGAAAGTGTTTCATTATGCAACAAAGTCCCTTTCAAAGACATTATAATTATTCTCTACTTTATCCAAAGCAAGGCAAAAATGTATGAACTAGAGTTCCACTTTAAGACTAAAATGTACAAAACAGAAAAAATAAACAGTAAAGTATGAGTTAACATGACTGATTCCTTTAGTTATAATACTGATGTCTTACCCCATCCAAAGCAAACACACAAACAGCGTATATCATCCCAATCAGAGACAGACCAATCAGGCTGCAAAGGAATACCAATGCATCCCTGTAGAGCTTATAGTTCACTGGCTTTGGGTAGAGGATAGACCGCACCAGGTCACCCTTAGCTGTATTAAAGCCTAGAAGGAAGATCAAAACATTTGGTTGACTGCTTAGAAGGAAACAGTAGAACAATATTTGCAAAGTATTATAAGGAGCTAGACAGTTTTTGAAAGCATATACCATTGCTTTAATTTGTTTCTCAAACAATAAAAAAAAGGAAGCGGCTGATTCCTTTCACCGGGGTCTGTATGTAACCTCACTCTGTGGTAGGCTAACCATTTACATAGAAAAGTGTTAAACATTTTTAAGTTTTGGATTGAGGAAAGGATACAAAATGTTGCCCAGTGCGTTTTGTTGTTACCGCACTGGGGATATTTCCCCCTGATGACAGAAGTCATGAGACAGAAAGTAGGGTGAAGGCCTACTGTTGGCAATTGTATGTGAACAGAAGATAAGCAAAAAATCTCCATAAGCGACAACTGTCAAAAAGTAAACCTGTAAGTTTCTAGTCATTCAAAATTATAACAATGCAAGCCTATAGATAGTAAATCATTAGAGTAGCTGGAAACTGCAGCTGCTAAAGTTTAAAGTTCTGCTCTTGTTCTAGTTGTTTTACTATACCTCTAAATAACTTTAATTTTCAACCACTAAGTACCAGCATCTAACACCCCTTTATTACCATGCTATTTTTTCAGTGCAGTAATAGCTTGACTGATAAGTTGCTAGCTGATGCAACTCTACCCAAATTAATTTTATATTGTATTTTGAGGTATATAGCACTTTTGTGTTTTTTAACCACTTAACGCCCACATTATAGCCAAAAGATGACTACAGCGTGGGCTTCCCTTGCCGGGAGAGCATATATGAATGTCCTCCCATTCTCGCACTGCCCGCGCGCCCCAGGGGGACTTGGCTGATCACAAAGCAGGGTAAAAGGCAAATCAAAGCGGGCCCTTTACCCTGCAATCACCTATCAGCCATTGACAAGGGATCACAGAAGTAAACAGAAGATGGTTAGCAGCGTTTTTTTTTCTTTGAGCTGTCAGCATGAAGAAAAGAAGAAAGTCATTAGAAGAAAGTGCCCACCAGTGCTGCTAATTAGTGCCCATCAGTACTGCTAATCCATGGCCATCAGTGCTGCCAATCAGTGCCCATCAGTGCCTCATCATCAGTGTTGCCTATCAGTGCCATCTATCAGTGCCACCTCTCCATATCGCCTATCAGTGCCCATCAGCGCAGCCTCATCAGTGCCTCCTCCTAATCAGTGCCCACCAGTGCCACCTCATCGGTGCCCATCAGGGCCACCTATCAGTGCCAATCACGGCCGCCTATCAGTGCCCATTAGTGCAGCCTACCAGTACCCATCAGTACAGCCTACCAGTGCCCATCAGTACAGTCTTCCAGTGCCCTTGAGTGAAGGAGAAAAATTATCTGTTTGCAAAATTTTAGAACAAAGTGAAAAACCTTCTGGGTTTTTCTTTCAGGATTTTTTTTTTTTTTGTGTGTGTTTAGCAAAAAATAAAAAAGTCGTAATTAAATACCACCAAAAGAAAGCTCTATTTGTGTGAATTTTTTTTATAAAATTGTAATTTGGGTACAGTGTTGCATGACCGCACAATTGTCATTCAAATTGTAGGAGCGCTGAAAGCTGAAAATTGGCCTGGTCGGAAATGGGGTATAAATACCCAGTAAGCAAGTGGTTAATAACTACCCATTGGGTTGGGTTTTTTATTCTTTACTATCAAAAGGGTAAAATTGGACATGTTTTATAAAACATTTTAAATAAAAATGCAGTGCAAATAACCACAAAATGACTTATTTTGTGGAAAGTAGACATCCCAAACTGATCAATTTTTTTTTTAAATGAGAAACATGCTGGTATTGAAGGGGATTAAAACATGGAGCTTGGCAATGGTACACTAGACAAAGTTAATGTATAGATTGTAAACAGAAGGGAGGAGAAGGGGTTGATGTTCAGGTCAGGTACAGTGGAAGAATGGAGCTGGGAGGGTTAAATGATTACTTGAATGCTTACTCCTTAGCTCATTCATACCTTTGTCTTCACTCTTCACATTAAACATCAATATGGCTGTAGCATTTCTTAAGTTGAGTATCCACTATCTAGGTACATACATCTGGCATGCTTTAGTCTAGCCATAGATGGGTCAATGTTTTCATTCAACCAGCAAGGTGAACGAAAAAACTAACCTGATTTCCCCATCTACATATTTGATGTGGATGGGTGAATCTTCCCTGATGTGTAATTTTATTCTGACAGCGCGAAGAAGACTTCCCTACTATCAGAATATGCAGATCAATGCTGCAGACTATAGCCTGCAGCTCTGATTAAGCGTAAATTATCCAGCAGGCTGGTTAAACAGAATTTGATCGGCAGATCGACTTCTGTTCAACCAAAGTGCCTATACATGGATCAAAATTTGGTGCGTTCAAACCATTTATGGCCAGATTTACTCTGAAAAAGAGCTGAGACTGTACATTTTAGCTCTTTTATAACAACTGAAAGACATCAGAAGGAGGATCCCAGCAGGGTGGACACTAAACTAATAAGCATTTACAGTGATACCAATGTTCGGTGTGAGTCCTCCATTTTTTATTTGTATGGAGTAGGGATGTGGAAATGAAAGATTAATTCCTTGATTAATCACTTTATTTTTTTGATCGATCAAAATTCTTTTGATAGGTACACACCTCTCCGTCGGCTTCTGGGTCTTCAGGGACTTCCGTCGGAGATCCGGTGACGTCATGGACAGCGATGTTACCAGACTCACCCCCCCTTCCCCAAGTGCCTCCATCTGCTAACGAAGGGAAGTGGGGAGGAGTCCAGTGATTTCGAAGTTCTGATTGAACGTAACATGTACGGGGAGGAACTATGCATGACATTAACCGCTGGCTGCCCTACGGAACTAACCCGATTGTCGGCTTTACATGCTGTGTTTTTATCATCTTTATGTGAGTAGTTTGTGTTTGAACACAAAAATGTAATCTTATACTTAAGCGGTGAGCACTTAGATCTTTTCTTTCTACCCATGACCTGGCGTCCTTGCTGAGATCTAAGGATCTAAAGAGAAGTTCATGGTCCACGTTAACCCTTTTAATATCCGCTTGCATGACCACCTGTTTGCACAGGGGTCCATGCCATAAGGTGAGAGTGATTAGTTAGATCGGAGGTGGAGGGATTGTCACACTACTGGGGGAAAAAAATTACTTACTGCTACAGTTTGAATTTAAAATGTATTTGTGTGAACTGTGAAGTTAAGTCATGGATTGTGGAAACTAACTAGTGTTGGATGGTTGTATATAGTGTATACCACATTTACCACTGACTAATGCAGAGTTGCAATGCAAGGAGATCAGCTAAAAGTAGTTGGATCTGTATGTGCATTATAATTAATCGACATATTAAAAAAAAAAACGATTAATCAAACATGAACATTTTAATCAGTAGCAGCCCTACTATGGAGTAAAAGAGGAGATGTAGCTGGACTGGAGGGCTTCTGTATGAGAACAGAAGTGACGTTACCAAATCAAAGACAAAATATGTAGCAGTGGGAACCTGGTCTATAGATCAAAAAAACATTTAATAACTATCGTAATATGCATTTACAGTGATACCAAAGTTCGGTGTGAGTCCTCCATTTTTTATTTGTATGGATTAAAAGAGGAAAAGATTTAGCTGGGCTGGAGGGCTTCCGTATGAGAACAGGGGTGAAGTTACCAATTCAAAGACAGGATATGTAGCAGTGGGAATCTGATCTGTAGATCAAAAAACATTTAGTTTTCTCACAGAGAAGCAGGATTGTTTATGAGTGTGACCAGGGACACCATTAAAAATCACTGGGCCTCATACAGCCTGCCTAAAGCCGCGTACACACGGGCGGACTGTATGGCCAACTTAGTCCGTCAGACAATCCGACGGACAGTCCGTCCTACTTTCGAATGAACGGACTTGACCACACACGGATGCAAAACAGTCCGTCGAAAGTTTGCGCGATGACGTGTACAGCACGTACGACGGGACTAGAAATAGGAAGTCCAATACACAGCAATGCAACCTTTCGCCGTGTAAATCCTTTCTGAGCATGCGCCATACTTAGTCCGTCGAACTAGCCTACTCACGAGCGGATTGTCCGCTGAAACCAAAGTCTGACGGACAATATTACGGAAATTCCGAAATACTTAGTCCGCCAGACTGCACGCTGAAAAAGTCAGCTGAAGCCCACACACGAGCGGACTGTCCGCTGAAATGTGTTTCGACGGACTAAGTTGGCCAGACAGTCCGCCCGTGTGTACGCGGCTTAAGAAGGTCAGTGTTTCTAATTTGCTGCACATAGCAGCCCTGCTGGAGCATACACCCCACACAGAGAAAGGTTTTTAAATACCTTCCTGTGCATGTACAGTAATCGTGAAAGGCGGCTCCCAGCAATTAAATAAAAGGTTTCCAGTGGCATACCTAGCATATCTGGCACCCAGGCTTATCATTTAACCTCATCCCCTCTTCCAAACACACACAAATTTACTATAAGCCCCTGTACACACTGCATTTTAAAATGTACATTCAATTACTTTCCATATGCCATTGATTAAATCTTTTAAGCTGGTCATTATCTAGGTAAATATTACAGTACCTGTTCTAAGTACAATAGCTTTCACATGGTCTGCAGCTTTGGTCTGGATGACCTGAGTTCCGCAGAAAAGGACATGTCTCTTGTAGTCATGTACACTGTGAACCTTCCATGGTTCTGTGTTGTCTGTTTTCGGCAAAGGAGTCTTGGTAACTGGGATACTTTCACCTGTAGCCATAAGAGAGACATACAGTTACCCATTTGAATACAAGTATTCTGAGGGATTTAAAAGGCTCAGTGTGCTTTATTACAGAACTGCAACTAATTGTATATAGTGATGGACGAACTTCCGACGGGACGTTTCGCGAACGCGAAACGCGAACGGGCACAAACGTTCGCGAAAACGACCGTTCGCCGCGGGCTCCATTGACTTCAATGGGAGGCGAATTTCGCAAACCTTTAGGTCGAATTTGCGGCCACGGGGTAATTATTAGGGGGTAGCACGTAGTCCCACCACCTGGACAATAGCATAATACATGTATGAGGTGAATTTGGGATCGATAACTACAAGCATTTTTTTTTTATTTGGGAAATTGTTCTGACAATTCAGGACTATGGAGCTAATGAAGGCAATGGAGGAGAGGGAAGGTCAGGGACCAGGGTAGGCAAACAAGAGGGTGCAGGAGATACAGAGCACTGACAGCAGCACCGTAATACAGAGCACTGACATCAGCACCGTGACATACAGCGCTGACAGCAGCTCCGTGACATACAGCGCTGACAGCAGCTCCGTGACATACAGCGCTGACAGCAGCTCCGTGACATACAGCGCTGACAGCAGCTCCGTGACATACAGCGCTGACAGCAGCTCCGTGACATACAGCGCTGACAGCAGCACCGTGACATACAGCGCTGACAGCAGCTCCGTGACATACAGCGCTGACAGCAGCTCCGTGACATACAGCGCTGACAGCAGCTCCGTGACATACAGCACTGACAGCAGCTCCGTGACATACAGCGCTGACAGCAGCTCCGTGACATACAGCGCTGACAGCAGCACCGTGACATACAGCGCTGACAGCAGCTCCGTGACATACAGCGCTGACAGCAGCTCCGTGACATACAGCGCTGACAGCAGCTCCGTGACATACAGCACTGACAGCAGCTCCGTGACATACAGCGCTGACAGCAGCTCCGTGACATACAGCGCTGACAGCAGCACCGTGACATACAGCGCTGACAGCAGCTCCGTGACATACAGCGCTGACAGCAGCTCCGTGACATACAGCGCTGACAGCAGCTCCGTGACATACAGCGCTGACAGCAGCTCCGTGACATACAGCGCTGACAGCAGCTCCGTGACATACAGCGCTGACAGCAGCTCCGTGACATACAGCGCTGACAGCAGCTCCGTGACATACAGCGCTGACAGCAGCACCGTAAGCAGCCCCAGGAGGAAGTCAGCACAGCACAGGGATGGTGTGATCCCCTCATAATAAGAACCCCCAGGAGGAAGTCAGCACAGCACAGGGATGGTGGGAGCCCCTCATAATAAGAACACCCAGGAGGAAGTCAGCACAGCACAGGGATGGTGGGAACCCCTCATAATAAGCAGCCCCAGTAGAAATATGACACCGCTCAACCTCTTCAAAGAGGAGGGTAGGGGCATATAGTACGGTGTGCTTTTTTGGGTCAGGGAAGTGAGCCAAATGAATTAAGAAGGTCTGTGTGCTTGATTCCAAAAATTGTTTATAGACATATACATGGTCTACTGATCACATGTGTTGAATTCCTCCGAGATCCATGCCTCATTCATTTTTAGAAATGTGAGGTAGTTAACACTGTGGTGAGCTAGGCGAGTACGCTTATCGGTCACAATCCCCCCTGCTGCGCTGAACGTCCTTTCGGACAGGACACTGGATGAGGGGCAAGCCAACAGTTCGATTGCAAATTGGGCAAGCTCTGGCCAGAGGTCAAGCCTGCCCACCCAGTAGTCTAGGGGTTCATCACTCCTCAGAGCGTCCACATCGGCCGTTAACCCAATGTAGTCGGACACCTGACGGTCTAGGCGTTCCCTGATGCTGGATCCGGATGACACCTGTCGATGGGTCGGCTGAAAGAATGACCTCATATCCGAAGTCACCAACACATCTTCAAACCGGCCTCTTCTTGCAGGCGCTGTTGGATTGGTACCCGCAAATCCTTCTCTGGGAGTGGGAATTGCTCCTCTGCCAGCGCACGCAAAAGCAGAATGCAGCATTTCTCGAAGCAAGGCCTGGAAGTGCTGCATTCTGACAGCCCTCTGCGACGGCGGTAACATTTCCGCCATTTTGTGTTTGTACCGGGGGTCTAAGTACGTTGCCACCCAGTACTGGTCCTTGACCCTCATGCTTTTTATACGGGGGTCCCTATTAAAACACTGGAGCATGAAGGCCCCCATTTGCACTAAAGTGGAAGCGGTGTGGTGGCCTGGCTCCTGCTCATCATCCAGGATAATGTCGTCCTCTTCATTCTCCTCTCCCCATCCTCGCACAACAGGGATCCCAGAAAGGTTTAAAGCATGCTCTTCTTGCTCCTGCTCATCCGCCCCGGCACCATCCTCCTCTGACTCCTCATCAGACTCCTGTTGTTGACTTGTCTCAGATAGAGTAGCCCCCCCTGGGAATTCATCCAGCATTGCGACTTCCTCATCTTCCCGCTCCTGCTCCTCCACAGCCTGATCAATGACACGACGCAATGCACGCTCCAGAAAGAAGGCATAAGGTACCATGTCACTGATGGCGCCATGGCTGCGACTGACCAGTTTGGTGATCTCCTCAAATGGCCGCAGAAGTCTGCATGTGTCGCGCATGAGCAGCCACTGGCGCGGTGAAAAAAAACCCAGCTCCCCAGAACCGTTTCTTTCGCAGAGTTCATACAGGTAGACGTTAACTGCACGTTTCTGCTGGAGCAGCCTATCAAGCATATAGAAGGTTGAGTTCCATCGCGTCGGGCAATCGCAAATAAGACGTCTGACCGGCAGATGGTGTCGCCGCTGAATGTCAGCAAGGCGAGCCATGGCCGTGTAAGATCTTCTGAAATGGGCCGAGATTTTCCTTGCCTGCCGCAAGATGTCCTGGACCCCAGGGTATTTGACAAGGAATCGCTGCACGACCAAGTTTAAGACGTGTGCCATGCACGGCACGTGCGTGATTTTGCCCTGTTTCAATGCGCTAAGCAGATTGGCACCGTTGTCACACACCACTTTACCAACTGTCAAATTGAGCGGTGTTAGCCACTCATCTGCCTGTGAACGCAAAGCTGAAAGGAGTGCCGGGCCAGTGTGGCTCTTTGCTTCCAGGCACAACAGACGCAGCACGGCATGGCAACGTCTCACCTGGCATGTGGAATAGGTTCTGGGGAGCTTGGGCGGTGCAGTGGAAGAGACGCTAGCAGCGGAAAAGGAGGAGGCAGCTGAGGAGGAGAGGGAGGAGGATGGAGTAGGAGGAGGAGAAGAAGAGTCAGGCCTGCATGCAATCCGTGGCGGTAAAACCAAATCTACACGGGTGCCACGGGTTACATGCTTGACGGCCGTCAGAAGGTTCACCCAGTGGGCAGTAAAACTGATATACCTTCCCTGCCCGTGTTTGCTAGACCACGTGTCTGTGGTCAGATGTATCTTGGCACCGACACTGTGTGCCAGAGATACATTCACTTGCCGCTGAACATGGCCATATAGCTCTGGGATGCCCTTCTCTGAGAAATACTTCCTTCCTGGGACCTTCCATTGTGGTGTTCCAATGGCCACAAATTTGCGAAAGGCCTCCGAGTCCACCAGTTTATATGGCAGTAGTTGGCGGGCTATGAGTTCTGACAAGCCAGCCGCCAACCGTTGGGCAAGAGGGTTATCCGGCGTCATCATTTTTTTACGCTCAAACATTAGGCCCACGGAAGCCTGCCTTTTTGCAGAAAAATGTGAGCTTGGCGTGATGGAAGGTGGAGTGGAGGACAATTGTGAGGAGAGAGGAGAAGGAGAAGTAGAAGACGAGGCTGGACGGTGAGAGCCTGCAGTGTGGCTTTGTGTGTTCCGTTGCTCCCACTGGGCTCGGTGATGGCTGCTCATGTGCCTTCTTAAGGCGGTCGTCCCTAGGTGAGTATTGGGCTTACCGCGACTAACGCGTTGACTGCAAAGATTGCAGATGGCAACGCTATTGTCAGCAGCGGACACGTTAAAAAAAGCCCACACTGCGGAGCCATGTGCCGGTGTCCTGGGAGCGCCAGATGTGACCGTACATGGTCGATGACTCGCTCCTGATACATTTGCAGTCTGCTTTGTCCCTGCTGTGCAATGTAAGTCATTGCTGCTTCTCCTCCCTATCTGCTGGTCCATATCTCCCTCTGAACTCCCCTCCTCTTCCTCTCTTGTGGGCACCCACGTGACATCACTAGACACGTCATCATCAACGTCACCTTCCCCACCGCTATAAGTAGAGATCTCGGAGTAGGCAGCAACACCGGGGACCAACCTCCTCCTTGGGCTGATCTGGGTACTGGCGTCAGACTGCTGAGTAGCGCTTGTTGCTACCTCCTCTTCCTGATCCAATACCAAGAGTGGCTGCGCATCAGAAATGTCCTCTTGATATGGATCGGAAAATAATTCCAGTGACTCAAGCGGAAGGTATGTGGTGGTGGTGGTGGTGGTCGTGTTGTTGGTGGTAGTGTCTTTGGGGGTGCACATAGCAGAGAGTGAAGAAGAGGGTGCAGATCGAGAGGATGAGGAGGGTGCAGAAGAGTAAGGCTGAGCGAGCCACTCAACCAAGTCTGGTGCATCCTTTAAAGTAATTGAACGCACCTTCTGCAACTTCCCACTTTGGCTCAAGCCTGTTGCTCCTGCCCTACCCCTACCACCCCTGCGGAAGGGCCTGCCTCTTCCTCTGCATGTCATTTTTTAAATGACCCTGTGACAAAACTCTTAGTCCCTATACCGCTGAAGGACTGCTGCAGTATAGGTGAGCGGTCAGCAGTGGTGCACGTCAACCCTATCTATTGTGGACCTATAGCGGTCCTTACAGAACAGCAGACTGTACCGCACTCAAGCCTATGTACCGTAGCACCCTATACCAAGTTACCAGTCCTTATAAGAACTTTTGTGGACCAAGCAGGTTGTGTATTAGTGTTTAGCAGACTGTACGTCAGTCCCTATACCGCTGAAGGACTGCTGCAGTATAGGGCAGCGGTCAGCAGTGGTGCACGTCAACCCTATCTATTGTGGACCGATAGCGGTCCTTACAGAACAGCAGACTGTACCGCACTCAAGCCTATGTACCGTAGCACCCTATACCAAGTTACCAGTCCTTATAAGAACTTTTGTGGAACAAGCAGGTTGTGTGTTAGTGATTAGCAGACTGTACGTCAGTCCCTATACCAATGAAGGACTGCTGCAGTATAGGGCAGCGGTCAGCAGTAGTGCACGGCAACCCTATGTATTGTGGACCGATAGCGGTCCTTACAGAACAGCAGACTGTAACGCACTCAGGCCTATGTACCGTAGCACCCTATACCAAGTTACCAGTCCTTATAAGAACTTTTGTGGACCAAGCAGGTTGTGTGTTAGTGATTAGCAGACTGTACGTCAGTCCCTATACCAATGAAGGACTGCTGCAGTATAGGGCAGCGGTCAGCAGTAGTGCACGGCAACCCTATGTATTGTGGACCGATAGCGGTCCTTACAGAACAGCAGACTGTAACGCACTCAGGCCTATGTACCGTAGCACCCTATACCAAGTTACCAGTCCTTATAAGAACTTTTGTGGACCAAGCAGGTTGTGTGTTAGTGATTAGCAGACTGTACGTCAGTCCCTATACCAATGAAGGACTGCTGCAGTATAGGGCAGCGGTCAGCAGTAGTGCACGGCAACCCTATGTATTGTGGACCGATAGCGGTCCTTACAGAACAGCAGACTGTAACGCACTCAGGCCTATGTACCGTAGCACCCTATACCAAGTTACCAGTCCTTATAAGAACTTTTGTGGACCAAGCAGGTTGTGTGTTAGTGATTAGCAGACTGTACGTCAGTCCCTATACCAATGAAGGACTGCTGCAGTATAGGGCAGCGGTCAGCAGTAGTGCACGGCAACCCTATGTATTGTGGACCGATAGCGGTCCTTACAGAACAGCAGACTGTACTGCACTCAGGCCTATGTACCGTAGCACCCTATACCAAGTTACCAGTCCTTATAAAAACTTTTGTGGACCAAGCAGGTTGTGTGTTAGTGATTAGCAGACTGTACGTCAGTCCCTATACCAATGAAGGACTGCTGCAGTATAGGGCAGCGGTCAGCAGTAGTGCACGGCAACCCTATGTATTGTGGACCGATAGCGGTCCTTACAGAACAGCAGACTGTACTGCACTCAGGCCTATGTACCGTAGCACCCTATACCAAGTTACCAGTCCTTATAAGAACTTTTGTGGACCAAGCAGGTTGTGTGTTAGTGATTAGCAGACTGTACGTCAGTCCCTATACCAATGAAGGACTGCTGCAGTATAGGGCAGCGGTCAGCAGTAGTGCACGTCAACCCTATGTATTGTGGACCGATAGCGGTCCTTACAGAACAGCAGACTGTACTGCACTCAGGCCTATGTACCGTAGCACCCTATACCAAGTTACCAGTCCTTATAAGAACTTTTGTGGACCAAGCAGGTTGTGTGTTAGTGATTAGCAGACTGTACGTCAGTCCCTATACCAATGAAGGACTGCTGCAGTATAGGGCAGCGGTCAGCAGTAGTGCACGTCAACCCTATGTATTGTGGACCGATAGCGGTCCTTACAGAACAGCAGACTGTACTGCACTCAGGCCTATGTACCGTAGCACCCTATACCAAGTTACCAGTCCTTATAAGAACTTTTGTGGACCAAGCAGGTTGTGTGTTAGTGTTTAGCAGACTGTGCGTCAGTCCCTATACCGCTGAAGGACTGCTGCAGTATAGGGCAGCGGTCAGCAGTAGTGCACGGCAACCCTATGTATTGTGGACCGATAGCGGTCCTTACAGAACAGCAGACTGTACTGCACTCAGGCCTATGTACCGTAGCACCCTATACCAAGTTACCAGTCCTTATAAGAACTTTTGTGGACCAAGCAGGTTGTGTGTTAGTGTTTAGCAGACTGTGCGTCAGTCCCTATACCGCTGAAGGACTGCTGCAGTATAGGGCAGCGGTCAGCAGTAGTGCACGTCAACCCTATGTATTGTGGACCGATAGCGGTCCTTACAGAACAGCAGACTGTAACGCACTCAGGCCTATGTACCGTAGCACCCTATACCAAGTTACCAGTCCTTATAAGAACTTTTGTGGACCAAGCAGGTTGTGTATTAGTGTTTAGCAGACTGTGCGTCAGTCCCTATACCGCTGAAGGACTGCTGCAGTATAGGGCAGCGGTCAGCAGTAGTGCACGGCAACCCTATCTATTGTGGACCGATAGCGGTCCTTACAGAACAGCAGACTGTACCGCACCCAAGCCTATGTACCGTAGCACCCTAGACAGACCAAGTTACCAGTCCTTATAAGAACTTTTGTGGAACAAGTGAGTTGTGAATGATTAGCAGACTGCAGCAGAAGGGCAGCAGTCAAGTATAATATTCTTTCTATATTTGGAAGAAAGAATATTATACGTGTACAAGCCTATTACCGTACCACTGATACCAGTCCTGAAAAGAACCTTTGTGGAACTAATAGTAACAGCAAGTCTTTAAAATTATCCTCACTGCCTGACACACTGCTTCCTGCCTGTCCCTATACAAATTGGCAAAAAAGAGTAGGCTGGAACGATTAGCTGGAACAGCTCTTTTGTGGACCTGATAGTAACAGCTAATGATGATGATGATGATGATGATGAAGAAAGACTAATCTGGCTGAGCTGTCCCTAAAATAGCAGCATACAGCGCTCTGTCCCTTTATCTAAACTGACAAAAGAAACTCAGGCTGCTGACCTAACACCTATACCAGTCCTGAAAAGAACTTTTGTGTACCAAATAGCTAGCGTTTTCTCTGTCCCTACTCCACACAGGATCCTTTCCCTACAGTGACAGAAGAAAGAATGTAAAATGGCCACCGGATCGGGTGTATTTATAGGTTAGGGGGAATGTCCAAGTGTCCATGAGCTGTCATGTCTCAATTGGTTGTCCTGTAACACATGATAAACGTGTCACGAAAGGTTAAAGTTCTTGTATACATTAAACACGTAAGTCCGCCGGGGCGAACGACGGAAAAAGGCGTTCGAACCCGCGGACGGCGAAAGTCGGAAATTCGCCGCGAAACGACCGCCGGGCGAACCGTTCGGCCATCACTAATTGTATAAGCCGAACTCAAGCTAGGATTCAAGATCTTCCACAGTTACATGTAATCCTAAAGAATAGCTGCATTAGTCTGGATAAAGGTTCAGAAACATTATGCATGAACTATATTTCATACTGAAATTCACAGAGACATTTTCAGGGCAAAACCTAAAGCTTGTTTCTCCTTATGAAATGTACATGTTGAAGAAATTAGATATGACCCAAAAGCTTGTCAATGCCAATGTACTTTTCCTGTTGTAAAAGAAAAAACAGAAGTTAGGGATGGGGGATTGTAGTTCAGCTGGTACTGTACATATTTAGAATTGAGTTTAGATTTTCTTTTGATACACCACACATCTATTTCCTGTTGGATTTTCATTTGATCCAAAGCACAGTCAACATTATTTTACAAATGATGACTGCTTTCAGCAAAATTTTCTTAATTGTTCTGCATTTTGTAAAAGATTTATTCACAAAAATAAAAAAAATGTAACTACTATAACAAAAAAAATAGAAAATATCCCTACTTATTTGATTATAATGGTTTGGATTTGAAAAAAAAATCTTTTATCCTTATATAGTGATTGATTTTAGTCTGAGTAGACTAGCAGACTTGCAATGAGACATATTAAATCACAAATGTATGCATCATATTTGTATAATTGTACAGAACCGCCTACATATGTAACCAGCAAATATGGCCCATGTATGTCTTCATATGCTTTTTCTAAATTAAACATAGAACCAACATCTTTAAATATTACACAGATTAACTGCAGCATTACATTACACACACACCCAAAAAGGAATGTACAGCTTTTTCAGTTTTCTAAATGCTCATTTAAAATAGATTATCTTGTGTAAATGCTCTATCAATTCTATGTACTGTATATTTATCTAGTTTGTAATGATCAAAGTCAGGTGAGCCATAAAAAAACAATATGCGCCTTATGTGATTTATATCTTTAATGAACAGTTGTTAAGCAAGGGATTAAATGATTGTAATTTTAATAACTAATCTTCTCATATGCTGCATATGGCCAATCTACAAATGTGTCATCCATCAAGCTAAGAGGTGCTGCCTGGCTAATGCATATGTACGTAGGCGTGATAATTTCTGAAAGCATAGCAGACAGGCAGCACATTTGCCCACATTTATGAACAAGTGTATGTGCAGACGTGCATGCACGTCCACTGCTACTAAACAGCCTATTTAAACCAGAACTCTGCACTAGTTCTTTGCTGAATGGCAGGGTTTCTCAACCAGGGCTCCGTGGAACCCTAGGGTTCCTCCATAGGTTGCTAGGAGTTCCTTGAGCAATGAGGAATTTCTGCCTCCCAAATAAGTTCCCACTAACACTGTTGATCTTTTTAGCTATCTGTAAGGGGGTAATTCTTCCCAATGACCACAAGTTTAAGGAGCATTCTTCTCACTGACCATCACACTAATGTACCATTAGTTATATATATAGTAATTTTTAGCAGGGGTTCCCTGAGACTGGAAAGTTATTTCCAGGGTCCCTCTGTGTTGAAAAGGTTGAGAAAGGCTGCTGTATGGTCTTCATCCTTATTCCTATGATCCAGTCTTGATGTTAATTCTGCTACTGACTCAGCTTCCTCTCTGACCTTGCTCTAAAATTACCCTTGTCTGCTCATGTTTGCTCTCTGCCTTCTCTACCAGCCATGCTTCCACCCAGTGACTTTAGTTCACTGCCCAATTGTTGCTGACTTCTGCCTGTTCCTGATTCGGTTTACATCCTGGTGTCCTTTCACTCAGCCCTCACGTAAACCAGGTGTGGGAACTGACTCCATCTTCAAATGGACTTGGTGTTTCAATAGTGAATCACCAGCTGTACCTGTGCTTGTTGTCAGATACCAGCATTCCCAAGTTCTTGCTCACAATCTGCAGCTTGGCACTTGTGCCTTTCCTTCTCCCCCTGCAGTCCCTGTTGCAACATTCCGGGGTACTTTGACGGGAACTGTGTAAAAATCCACACTCGTCACCTCAGGCTCTGCATACAGGTACATGACAAAATATCTACATGTGCACCGCAGCAGACAGAAGCTTGATTGGCTTTTAGTTCTCAATTTCCAAGTCCAAGCATTACTGTGCTGTGGGATTACGGGAGGTGAAAATCAAGACAAATTCAGGTGCTAATATAGTAGACATTTAACAATAAAGAATATTGTTTTGTTATCAAAGCGATTACATTGGCTTTTTTATGTATCTACCTGAAAATCAGCTTTAAAATACTGTGAATTCTCTTCAGTATGTTATGACCAGTTAAAAAAGTGTTTGGCTATTGAATTTAGCAAACTGTCCCATTTCTACAAGGGAAAATTGCTTTATCTGCTGGGAAAGCAAAGCCTGTGAAATCTGGTTGTAGATCTGTAGCAGAAAAAGATTTAATTTTGCAAAAAAAAATTTAAAGAATGGAAGTTATACCTGTAAGCATGCTCTCATTCACTATACAGCCTCCATTGATTAGCAATGCATCACAAGGCAGAAGAGAATTTCTTTCAATCACAATGACATCACCAGGAGCCAAGTGACAGGATTCATCCACATAAACACCTGTAGGGACAAATAATATATCAAACCAATTTCGTATGAAAAAATGTCAACATTAAATGTGATAAACTCAGCGCCTCACCTTACAAATGCAATATTTATTGAAATTTTGTATAGACCAACAGCTGCCCTTTTAAAAGTGAAAGCGTCATCCCTAAACCAATATAAACAAGTAAAGAAATGTCATTAATTGGAAACAACAAACAAAAAATCATAAAAAATAGCCCACGAATAGAGATAGGATAATCCTTCAAGTTTCCAATCACTGTGCCTCAAATAGATGGCCTCACTCTCTTTTTGTCAATTTTACAAAAATGTCTCCTTTCAACACTCTCCCATAGCTAGTGCGTTAATGAATCTCACATGTACAATGGATACTTCCACTCCATATACAATAAATAGGTGGCAAAGAGTTAAATGCGTAATATAGTGTAGTATTTTTTATGTAATGTTAAAATCATATCACAACGTATTGTACTTACATTTAAAAGGTGCTTTAGTTAAGCACCAACACAGACAGCCTTTCTGTACTGCCACCACCACTCAGCCGAGCTGGCATGCGTTCCACTGTCTGGAAATGACACAGGTCCCCCACCAGATGTGACATAATAGACATGGCGACTGCATAGCCTCAATGCATTTAGAAGGAAGTTCGTCATCAGGAAGCTCGGCTGAGTGGCGGTTGCAATACAGAAAGACTGTCTGTGTTGGTGCTTATCTAAAAAACCTTTAAATATGATTGCAATACATTGTGATACGATTTTAACATTAAATAAAAAATAATATAATATATTAAGCATTTATCTCTTTGCCACCTATTTATTGTATACAGAGTGGAAGGACCAATTGTACATGCAAGATTCATTAGCCCACTAGTAGCTATGTGAGAGTGATGAAAGGAAATGTCTTGTCAGGGACATGTTGGCCATAGCACAGCCAAAGCTCCTAGGTGGAGGAGAATAGGCATGTGCAGACACTTTCCTGCAGGTGCCCCGTCTTGCTGGGCATAGGCTAACACCTAAGCGCACGTGCAAATATATAGGCTACGAGCAGGAGAATGCATATGTGCATGTGCAAAAATATGATCACACAAAGGTGAATGTATATGCCAGCATGTGTTATCCATTGATGGTGGCGCCAGGTGGCCTATTTGGGGCTGTGTCTGCACTGGTGCATTGCTGTCTGATCTGCAGCTTTACCTGTATACCTGTTCCTGTAATTTCTGCTTGATTCCTGTGTTTGACCCGGCCGGCTTATCCTGACCACGCTTGATCTCCATCTATCCTGACCTCGGCTTGCCTTTAAGACTTTGTTATATTTTTCATCTGCCTGATATTCGGTTGCCAACCTCTGTCTGCATATTGACCATTCTCTGGCTGCTGTTTATGCTGTATCTGATCATCCAATGCTGCGCTGGCTTGTCTGACCCTACATCCAGTTACCTGTCTGTCCTGGTGCCTGGTGACACTCTATCCATTGGTATGTTCCTGCTGCCATCCGCTGTTTCAGCCATCCAGCCCAGCTCTGGTGATGCAACTGTCATACACACCTCTACGACTAATGGAAGATCTTGTAGGCACTCTTACCCCACCACGCTCTAACAGCCACTGTCACAACTCCAGTGGCCCTTAAGCTGAGGCTGTATGGGAGGTCTACCTACACATGTCAGGCTATGCCACTAGGTACATGACACATCTCTAGAAAATATACAAAAAGCGAGTGAGGCCTCTTTTGGCCATTTGGAGTTGGTGAGTGTGAATTTTTACCTTCACAGTGATGGGGCACATGTGGAGTGAATCTATTAAGGTACATATCTATTTGAGGCATGGTGATTGGAAGAAACTTGAAGGATTTTCCTATCTCTATTTGTGGACTATTTTTATGATTTTCTTTTTCCAATTAGCGCCATTCCTTTACTTGTTTATAATTAAATAATTTCAGTACCTGAAACCCACACTTAAGTACAAGCAAGACGGGCATTTTTATTATGCTAGGGTAAATGTTGACATGTAGTCAGCAACATGAGTTATGGGTGGCTGTATGCCTCCCTTGGCAATTCTGCCACCCTAGGCCAAGGACTATATTGGCTATATGCAAGTCTGGCCTTGATTTTGTCAAGACTGCAAAAAATTCATTTTTACATTGCTATTCAGATAATCTTCTAAAGGAAGATAATGAATTCAATCCTGAAAACATCTTTTAGAGTGTTCCGTAGAAGGTAACCTGAGGGAAGTTGAACAGGTATAATTTAATTTTGTTTTAAATGCCTTCTTCTGTCTGAGCCACTACAGAACCCCCATTTCTGCAGACACTTTGAAAAGTTTATTTTTTGTTTACAAGTGTTTTTTATTATAGAAAATTGTCTCAATACAAGTTATTTACCTAGTGGTATAAATGAGTCTGGAAAAATTGTTATAAAAGTATGTATGTATTTCAATGATAACAGAATAGTATGTTAATAGGGATGTTCGTCAAGTCCAGAATTGATTCATTTCAATAGGTTGAATGTTCTGTTGTTATCCAAAGTGGAAAATAACATATTTATAACAGTAATGAAAAACATTGTTCTATAAGAGATTACTCCCATGGTGTTCATTTTTTTTGTATATATGCATGGTGTCATATAGTGTGTGATGTACAGTGGTGTGAAAAAGTGTTTGCCCCCTTCCTCATTTCCTGTTCCTTTGCATGTTTGTCACACTTAAGTGTTTCGGAACATCAAACCAATTTAAACAATAGTCAAGGACAACACAAGTAAACACAAAATGCAATTTGTAAATGAAGGTGTTTATTATTAAAGGTGAAAAAAAATCCAAACCATCATGGCCCTGTGTGAAAAAGTGATTGCCCCCTAAACCTAATAACTGGTTGGGCCACCCTTAGCAGCAACAACTGCAACCAAGCGTTTGCGATAACGTGCAATGAGGCTTTTACAGCGTCCTGGAGGAATTTTGGCCCACTCATCTTTGCAGAATTGTCCTAATTCAGTTACATTAGAGGGTTTTCGAGCATGAACGGCCTTTTTAAGGTCATACCACAACATCTCAATAGTATTCAGGTCAGGACTTTGGCTAGGCCACTCCAAAGTCTTCATTTTGTTTTTCTTCAGCCATTCGGTGGTGGACTTGCTGGTGTGTTTAGGATCATTGTCCTGCTGCAGAACCCAAGTTCGTTTCAGCTTGAGTACACGAACAGATGGTCGGACATTCTCCTTCAGGATCTCTTGGTAGACAGCAGAATTCATAGTTCCTTTTATCACGGCAAGTCTTCCAGGTCCTGAAGCAGCAAAACAGCCCCAGACCATCACACTACCACCACCATATTTTACTGTTGGTATAATGTTCTTTTTATGAAATGCAGTGTTCCTTTTACGCCAGATATACTTGGACACACACCTTCCAAAGAGTTCCACTTTTGTCTCATCGGTCCACAGAATGTTGTCCCAAAAGTCTTGGGGATCATCAAGATGTGTTGTGGAGAAATTGAGACGAGCTTTAATGTTCTTTTTGCTCAGCAGTGGTTTTCTCCTTGGAACTCTGCCATGCAGGCCATTTTTGCCCAGTCTTTTCCTGATGGTGGAGGCATGAACGCTGACCTTAACTGAGGCAAGTGAGGCCTGCAGTTCCTTGGACGTTGTTGTGGGGTCTTTTGTGACCTCTTGGATGAGTCGTCGCTGCGCTCTTGGGGTAATTTTGGGTGGGCGGCCACTCCTGGGAAGGTTCACCACTGTTCCATGTCTTCGCCATTTGTGGATAATGGCTCTCACTGTGGTTCGCTGGATTCCCAAAGCTTTGGAAATGGCTTTATAACCCTTTCCAGACTGATAGATCTCAATTACTTTCTTTCTCAATTGTTCCTGAATTTCTTTGGGTCTTGGCATGATGTGTAGCTTTTAAGGATCTTCTGGTGGACCTTACTGTGTCAAGCAGCTCCTATTTAAGTGATGCCTTGATTGTGAACAGGTGTGGCAATAAATCAGGCCTGGGTGTGGCTAGAGAAATTGAACTCAGGTGTGGACAACCACAGTTATAGTATGTTTTAACAAGGGGGGCAATCACTTTTTCACACAGGGCCATGATGGTTTGGATTTTTTTTCACCTTTAATAATAAACACCTTCATTTACAAATTGCATTTTGTGTTTACTTGTGTTGTCCTTGACTATTGTTTAAATTGGTTTGATGTGCCGAAACACTTAAGTGTGACAAATATGCAAAGGAACAGGAAATGAGGAAGGGGGCAAACACTTTTTCACACCACTGTATATACTCTGATAGCTTTATATCTAGCATTCGGTTCATTATCTGAGGCCATGGGACTATTGAAGAAGGCCAGTTGAATGCTATGGCCCAATGAATGGTGCTAAATAATGTATGTATTAGTCTGGTGTGTGCTATGGGTAAATCTGGTATGGGGAAGAATAAGAGACATATTTGTGGTGTTAACTCTATTTTCCTACCTGTTATTTGTTCTATTATTTTGTTTGCTTTTTGCCATGTGGATTTGAGGTGTGTGCAGTCCCAAAAGGTGTGTAGTAGTGAACCAATTGTAGGGCACCCTCTGAAACATAATGGGGATGTTGCTGAGTAGAATGAATTATTTTGTTTAAGGCTAAGGTACCATCTGTATTGCAGTTTAATGGTTGGTTCTCTGATGGATGCAGTTTTGGTGCATTTTTGAAGACTGCAAATCATGATATACCATTGTTCAGTTGAAAAATAATCATTCAAGTCAGATTCCCATTGGATCATAGGATGTGATTTATCTGGTGTATTATGCTCATTTAAATTTATGTATATTTTAGATATCAAACCTCTGTCACGTGGTGATGTTAAACATATTTGTTCAAACAGCATAAAGGGAGTGTGGAGGACGAGTGAATAATACTTTTGATAGAAAAGTTTAATTTTTTATATTCTATTTGTTCTGTGTCTGGTATATTGTATTCTGTTTGTAGATCTGAGAATGAGCAGAAAGTATTATTATGAGTGAAAATTTTCAAATTGGTTAGATTATGGAGTAGCCATGTGATTGGGGGATTTGGGTTTTTATTATGGGTAGTATAGAGGGAGTCGCCTATGAATGATGCTAATGGGGGCATGTCTGATGACATGTTGAATTTGTGGCTGTGTTGGTTCCATAATAATAGGGTTTGATTTACAATTTTTTTGAGTGGACTCATTTTTTGAGGTGAAATAGACTTGGACCGCAAAAGGCCTTGTAGGTGATATGGAAGGACAGACTGTTCTTCAAATAAGAGCCAGGAAATTTGTGTGGTAGAGGCATACCATTGTGCCATTTGAGTGTATCTGGCTGAAAGATAATATAGCCAAAGATTTGGATTGCTTAATGCCACTTTAGATTGGGGTCTGAACATTAGCGCATAGCCAAATCTGTTTTTTTTTATTCTGCCAGATGAATTTGTTAATGGCTCTTTGGAGTGCATCTAGTGTGTTTTTGGGTATTAGCAGGGGGGTGCTCTGAAAAAAAAAAGTTTTGGTAATATAACCATTTTTGTGGCAACTATTCTGCCCGTGAATGAGATATGGTATGTTGACCATATTTTGAGTAAGTTTCTGATGTTGTTGAATAAATTAGGATAGTTAGTACGGAATAATGTTTTATATGATGAGGTGATATGGATATTAAAATGAAAATTTTTCTTTTAGCAATTCAGTCATCTCTGGTGAGCAATTTATAGGTAATGCTGAGCATTTGGATAAGTTTATGCTAAGGCCTGTAAGGTCATGGAATATGTTAGAAGTTGTAATGAGATTTGGCAGGAAAATTAGAGGTTCGGTAAGAAACAAGAGGACATCATCAACATAAAGGCTTAATTTAAATTCTCTGGATTCTTTTGTATATCCTTTGATATTGATGTTGTTACAAATGGCGCAGGCATTGGAAGAGGGAAAAGGAGAGAGTAAAAAGGGCATCCGTGACGTGTGCCTCTACTTAATGGGAAAAAATCGGAGTTATTACCGGCAAGTTTGAGGCGTATATGTGGGTTATGCTATAAGGCTTTAAAACCATGTAGAAACTCATTACATATGCCAACTTTGGGGAGCAATAAACCGAAATAGGACCAGCTAATGCTGTCAAAGGCTTTGTGTGTATCTAGACTAAGTAAGAGTGTGGTTTTAGAGTGAATGATGGAGTCTTGAATTATGTTTGTGGCTAATCTTATGTTATCTGTTATTTGTCTGTTTGGAATGAATCCTGATTGATCTGGGTGGATTAACTGTGAGATAACTCACCCTTAAAGGGGTTGTAAAGGTAAACGTTTTTTCACCTTAAAGCACTCTATGCATTAAGGTGAAAAAACATCTCACAGTGCCGGCGCCCCCAGTCCCCCCGTTTTACTTACCTCACCCTTCAAAAGTCCCGCGCTCGTCCCCGCCGTCCTCTTCACCGCTCAGCCTGGCTGCTGATTTAACTATAACATTTTTTTTAATGTAACGAAACATGTTACGCAACTTGTAAAATTGTGTTAGATAAAGAAAACACAGTAGAAACGGGTCAAGCTGAAAAAAAAAACAGTTTGACTGAAAAACAAAATTTCTTGGACTAAATCGTCCATATCTCACTCCAGGAGCCCAGTCTAAATGGGCCAAAGAGTAATGGACCAAGCGCACTAAAATCAGTGCTGTTTGGTCCACATATGGGCTTCAAAAGTGGGAGGGGGGTCAATCAAGTGGAGGCGGGGAGACACAGCGGTTTTCCATTTCTTTTTTTTCTTTTTTTAAACAAAAAATAGCATGCATGCTGTTACATATCTATAATCTATTACCGTACAATATATTGTGTAACCAGGAATGTTTAAATGGTAAAATATAATAGAATCGTGTAAGAGGTATTAATATTGTATTGTATGTAATGAAAAAAAAAAAAGAGAGGGGGGCTCAAATAAATAGATATGTGGATAATTAAAGTCCAAACTTGCTTGAAGCATCTTTTATGGGTTAACAAATTTTATGGATGATCTCATTCTTCTTTGGTCGCGTCTTGAAGAGGGGGTGGCCCAAACGTGTGATGAATGTGGTGTAGATGGCAATCTCGGATTTGTTTCTGGTTCCAGCAATCCTAGTTTGATCAGTAGCTCTTTACCCTCTGCAACATTCATGACTGTATACATGGTGGCATTGTGGGTAACTGTTAGTTTAAAAGGGAATCCCTATCTATATCTGATGTGTGCAGATTGTAGAATTGTTGTTATTTCCTTCATCTTGCGTCTTCTTTCAAGTGTTGCCTGTGAGATATCTTGAAAAATTTGAATCTTTTTTCCATTCAATTCAATGTTGTGGGAGTTTCTGGATGCCCTTAGAATATTCTCCTTAGTGATGAAATCCTTCATACACAAGATAATGTCCCGTGGCAGTTTATCTGGTGGAGGTTTGGGTCTAAGAGCCCTGTGAATCCTGTCACATATGATGGAATTTGGAGGGTTGTCAGGGAGGAGTATTGGTACAAGAATAGTGGTGCACTGTACTAGAGGATATGTAAATTTACAATAGTTGTGTATTGTGTAAACTTGTATAGATAAGATTCTAGTAAAACCAATGAGGGTGGGTATAGTAAATGGTTAAAAGTGTATATGCAGGTAAGTGGATGAAGGCTAGTAATACATCAAATATATGACAGAAGTAAAATGTAATAGCGTAATAATCATATAATACCTTGGATCAGTGATTTAGCATACACATCAATACACAGAGGTAAAAATAATTCATACAAATTGATGATATTATAATAGAAGGTGCAACAGTTAGTATTTAAAAATACGTAAAAAGTAATAAAAGTAGTTGAAAAATAGACGAAAGTGTAGTAGTGCTGAGGGCTAAATCCAAGTGAAAAAAGCACAGTTTGAACAATCGTCTAGATCGACGGAAGGATATTTATATCAAATGTCCATATAAAGGTGCATATAGTGAAATAAAGTGCTAACTATACAAAGTCGTATAAGGTGCAAATGAGCTGTGTAGCGACTATAACATAAGTTGCATAAAACATAAATGAACTTAGAATCAAAAAGTTGCATAAAATAAACTACAGGTGTAAATAAAGTGCTAAGTGTTCTTCAATATAATGGGTGATGGTTAGGGTGATCCAGCGGAGTTCAGTGTGATCCTAGGTGGTCAATTTATTGATGTCCCCTTACCTTACTGCTGTAAGGTTACAGCATATATTGAGTATGTCTTTAGGTGTTCCTGAAGGTCTTTTCCCTTTATGGATCCTAATATGGCAATTCCTGTTTGGCGTCCCTCTCTTACTCCCTATATGGTGCATGGCCTCTTTAAGAGTCACGTTGGGGTATTCGCCGTAGGTAGTCTCGTGCCGGGTATATAGGATTAAAGCATAAAGGAAGGATGCCCCATAGTGTAGTATTATAAAGAAGTACAATATTTATTAAAGGAATAAACTTCAGGTACTCACAAACACAGGATGACAAAAAGGCAATGTAAAAACTAGCAGCGAGCTCGACCAGCATCACTTCCGGTAGCGGTAATTCCCGATGCGTGTTCGTCACGGGTCACGTGACTTCATCAGGGGATAGCTTAAACGTATATGGAGTGACTATATACAGGCAGGTAGATGAAATATACGAACGCAGCTGGTTTTTATTATTAAACGAGTGCCGGAAGTATCGCGGTGGCCATATTCATTTTGAAATGGTCGCCGGAAGTGGACCGGTGGCCATTTTGTTGGTTTCGAGGATGTAAACATCCGGTTTGCTGTATGCCGGAAGACGTATGGCGGCCATCTTGGTGGAAATGTGTCGCTAGAGCGGCCGGTGGACATAATGTTGGTGGGCATGGCTGTATAATAGAGCAAGCGACCAACTTAAAAACATGTGCGGGTGGCTACAGCAAGCATAACGCATTTACTTCTATCATAGAAGCATGATTTAGAATTAACAGCAAAAAACGGAGGATGAAGGGTCCCCATGAATGATGTATTAGGAGAATTTATTATTGGCAAAAAAAAAAAAGGAGGAAAAATTCTATGGATTTTAGAAATATATAAAAATAAAATTAAAAAATATATAGTAAAAAAGGGGGGAATTAATTTAAAAAGGGGTATAGAAAGATGAAAAACTTTAATTTAAAAAAATTATATAAAAAAATTATATATATAAAAGAAAGGTATGCGACCGGAAATTACGGGATTAAAGGTAATACATGATGATAGCACAGGTAATATCTGCATTTGCATAAAACCTTAATAAAAGAAGAGACAAAAATAAATGAGAGCATAGATTTATCTTATCATAAGAAATAGTAGAAGATATGTTTCTAGAACTATTGATCTAGAATATCGGGAATATAGAGGTAGGCAAGATTTCGGATGTATGTATAAGGGGCCTATATGTGTGTATTTCAGGGGGCTGATTTTTCAATACTCTTCATAGGGCCGTGATAAAGGAGAAAATATATAAATTTACGGGATTTATGTAAAAAATAGTTGTAAATAGATTATTTTAAAAGATCTATATGGCATGGCATCAATTCTCTATTATGAGAAAAGAAGGAATGGTTCAGAAAATCAATTAGTGCAGAATATAGTGATGGTAGAGGGAGGATTAAAAGTCACGAATAAAACCTGGCCAAAAGGCCTTTTGGCGTAAGCGTGTCCAAGGTGAATATCCATTTTGACTCCAGCTGACTCAGAGTCCTTACTTTATGCCCTCCCCTCCAGTGTTTTATATAGGGCTCAATCCCCCAAAATTTTAATTGCGACGGGTCTTTCTTGTGATGAAGGGCAAAATGCTTAGATACATTGTGTTTATCGAAACCTTTTATTATATTTTGTACATGTTCTTTTATTCGGACTCCGAGTGGCCTTTTAGTGCGACCGATGTACTGTAGCCCACAGCTACATTCCAGGGCGTATACGGCCCCAACCATATTACAACAAATAAATTCATCAATTTCGTAGATATTTTCAGTACTTGTTGACCTAAATTCTTTTTTCTTCTGGATGTTTTGTTGTGGTGCAAGCGTAGCACCTTTTGCAAGGGTAAAAGCCTTTACCTGTAAAGAATGTTAGCCCTCTACCTGGGGGGTCTGGGATATTTTTTACAATTTTATCCCTAATGGTAGGGGATCTCCGGTATACAAATTTTGGACATGCAGGGAGGACTTCGTTAAGACGTGTATCCGCTTGTAATATATTCCAGTTCCGTTTGATTATTCGTTCGATTTGCTTATGTTGTATATTGTAATCTAGGATAATCGGCACAAGATCTTGTACTGGCTTAGTGTGGAGTTTGTCTTTGAGTAAATCTTTACGATTTATAGCGGTTACTTCTGCCATTTTTTTAGTGATAAATTCTTCAGTATAGCCTTTTTCGATGAATTTTGCTTTCATGCTGTTTGATTGATCTTGAAACTGTATATCTTGGGTGCAGTTGCGTCTTAGGCGCATTAATTAGCTTTTGGGTATGTTATACAGCCAGTTTCTATGGTGGCAGCTTCCCAGTGGTAGATAGCTGTTGCGATCAACGCTGTTAAAATGAGTTTTGGAGGAGAAAGACCCTTGTTCTTGTGTTATGTCAAGGTCAAGGAACGTTATGGTTTTGTCACTAATTTCCCATGTCAACTTAATGTTACGATTATTTTTATTCAACTTTTCTAAGAAGTGTATGAGATTAGTTTGTTCGCCTTTCCATATTATTATAATATCATCGATATATCTTTTGTAGACGACTAGTTCACTTGGTGGATTAATGAAGACTTCTTCTTCCTCCCACTGTGCCATAAAGAGGCCTGCTACACTGGGAGCAAATTTTACGCCTGTGGCCACTCCTGTTTTTGGTAATAATAGTGCCGATTGAACCAGAAGTAGCTATTTTTTAGAATGAAGTCCATGCATTTTACTAGATATTTCCTCTGAATGCAAAGTAGATTTGTATACTTTTTGAGTCCCCATTTGGTTGCTTCACAGGCTGGGTAGTGTGGTATTACCGTATATAGTGAGGCGTCATCCGCTGTGGCTAACCACCAAGGTCCATCGTTTGGTGGGATATCTTCTAATATTTGCAGTATGTGTTTCGTATCTCGTAAGTATGCCGTTGTTTTTTGTACTGCTGGTTGGAGATAATGGTCGATGTACTGTCCCATTCTTGCTGTTAATGAATCGATTCCATTTACGATTGGTCTTGGGGGTGGGTTGTCTTTGTCTTTATGAATTTTTGGAAGTATGTATATGATTGGGGAACGACATGATTCTGGAGTAAGGTATTTGGCCTCTTTTTTGTTCAAAATATCCTTTTTTAGGCCTAGATGGACAATTTGATCGAGTGCTTTTCTGCACTTAAACATCGGATTGCTCAACAGACAAGTGTATGTTTCTTCATCTTGTAGGAGGGTATTCATGCTTCTATTGTATTGTTCTTTAGAAAGGATAACTATACCTCCTCCTTTGTCTGCTGGGCGTATGACTAAGTCCTTTCTTTTGGTAAGTTTCCGAATTCCACTTTTTATGTGCTTATGCTCTTCCTGTTTCTTGACTTTTAATTCCCTGAGTTCATCGAGTACAATTCTTTTGAACACCTTGATATGTTTATTATCCTTTGTTGCAGGGTTGAACACAGATTTATTCCTTAAAGTGCTATGCGTGATATCTTCAGTAGGTCTTGTAATGTTTGATCTGCAAGGGTTACTCAACAAGTATTTCTTGATGTTCAGTTTTCTGACAAATTTCTGAATTTCAACGTATGTTTGGAATTTTGTCTAGATTTTTTACAGGTGCGTACCAATCTTGTACCAATCTTCCTCTTCGGGTTCAGATATTTCCCTCCAGTGAGTGCAGCAGTACCCCATTCCACCAATAATAATTTTTTCCCATTTAGGCGCAGGAATATCCTTTATTTCTATTGTCAGGGAGGAGTGATTGGAAGTTTGGAGAGAGCAGGCATCAGTTCTATAACTGACACTGAAATCCCACTGATTCGCAAGTTGTTCCTGCGATTCCTAGTGTCCAAATCTTTGACTTGTGTTTGGAGATAGGAATAATTCTCAGCTAGGAGCTCAAAGTCCTTTCTCAGGTCATTGTGGGCTGGGGACAACTCATCATGCTTTGTTTCTAAAATGTCTGTGCCCTCAGCATAATGGTTCCCTCAGGGAGCCAGGTCCTTCTCCTACACTAGGCAGAAAGAAACTGAGCTGTAGGAAGCAGGGTGATGGGTTATAGCCAGAGGGACCACCCCCTGGGCGGTGCTTTGCAGTCTTGCTGTATTTACATGTGTTACATGTTCTGCCTAGTCCTCTCCTGAAGGTGGCGTGATAACCCTAAGGTCAAGAATTAAAGGAGTTGTGTCCGTCAATGAATGAAAGAGAAATCATTTTTTGTAGGGCAATTTATCGGGGCAATGGCTGGTGTTGGGGCTTCAATCAGCACGACACCATGGTCGATATGTTGTCAGGATGATTGAAGTGCATTATTACATTGTTATATAAAATGAAATAGTTCCACTCCCCATAATGCAGAATCAGTGGGAGTCCCGAGGTTTTCACTTGCCATGTCACCTGCCACCAGATACAGCATGTCATTTGCCACGTTACTTGCCAGATGCAGCTTGTCATTTGCCATGTCACAAGTTTTGGATTGTCCCTTGCCATGTCACCTGCCATCAGATGCAGACTGTCACGTGCCACGTCTCCTGCCATCACATATGGATTATCACTTGCCACATCACCTGCCACACGTTACAGATTGTCACTCTGTTACAAGGTGCAGATTGTCACTGGCTGTGTCCCAGAGCGAAGGCAAGCAGCAGAGAGATGATGTAATCCCATGCCCATGGATGCGCAGTGAGGGTGAAACTGCGGTGATGCAGGGCGGGCGGTGAGAGATGATATCATCTCCCTGCTTCCCTGCCCTCTGGCCCACTGACTGACCTGTCCGCACGCTCACCTGCTGACTAGCCTGTTCGGCCACTCACCCGCCGACCCACTGACTGGTCCACCTGTTCACCCATGGGCCTGCTGATTGGCCTGCCCGCTCAACCACTGACTAGTCAGCCCACTCACCCATGGGCCCGCTGACTGGTTCACCAACTGGCCCGTTACTAATTTCTCGGGGGGCAACTGCCCCATAAGCCCCCCCCCCCCAATCCACCCCTGCCAGCAATGAAAATGAGCTGAAAGCCGCTATCAAAGAAACCTGGTCTTCCATAACACCTCAGCAGTGCCACTGGCTGATATTTTATTGTTGCCTTATACAATATTCTAATTTCCTGAGATACTGAATTTTGTTTTTTCACTAGTTGTAAGCCACAATCATCAAAAATAAAAGAAAAAAATGCCTGAAATAGATCACTCTGTGTATAACACATCTATATAAAATATATGAGTTTCATTTTTTTAATTACTGAAATAAATTACCTTTTTGATGCTATTCTAATTTATGAGATGCGTGTGCGTGTGTGTGTGCATGATATATATATATATATATATTGTGGTAGTACGGAATCTCCAATCCTGGGACCGGGTTTTGGGAACAGCCAGCAGTCTGGCTGGATGATTGCACAGGTGGGTCTTGGGCTTAAAACAAAGCCAACACCATGGTTCTGGGCTCCACCCTCCCGAGGAGTCCAGGCGAGTAAGGGAGAAGAAGTGTGCATGTCTGCACAGGTCGGTCTGTCAGAGCAGACAGAGGGTCCAAGCTTGTGGGCTGAAAAAAAGAAGCTAGTAAAGAGTGCTGAGGTACTGGGTGTACAGGAACTCTGTTAACCACTTGCTTACTGGGCACTTAAACCCCCCTCAGTCCCAGACCAATTTTCAGCTTTCAGCGCTGATGCACTTTGAGTGACAATTGCGCGGCCATACAACACTGTACCCAAATGAATTTTTTATCATTTTTTTCCCACAAATAGAGCTTTCTTTTGGTGGTATTTAGTTACAGCTCGGAGTTTTATTTTTTGCTAAACAAACAAAAAAAGATGCAAAAAAAAAAATCATGTTTTAATAGTTTGTTATAAAATTTTGCAAACGGGTCATTTTTCTCCTTCATTGAAGTGCGCTGATTAGGCGGCACTGATAGGCTGCATTGGTGGGCACTGATAGGCTGCATTGGTGGGCACTGATGGGCTGCATTGGTGGGCACTGATGGGCTGCATTGGTGGGCACTGATAGGCTGCACTGGTGGGCACTGATAGGCTGCACTGGTGGGCACTGATAGGCATAGTTAAGGCGGCACTAATAGGCACAGATAAGGCGGCACCGATGGGCACAGATAAGGCGGCACTGATGGGCAAAGATGGGCACAGATAAGATGGCACGGATGGGTGGCACGGATAAGTGGCACGGATGGGTGGCACGGATGGGCACTGATAGGTACCACAGATAGATGGGACTGATGGGCACTGATAGGTGGCACTGATAGGTGGCTCTGATAGGTGGCACTGCTGGGCACTGATGGGCGGCACTGCTGGGCACTGATGGGCGGCACTGCTGGGCACTGATGGGCGGCACTGGGGTGCAGCACCTGAGGCAGATTTTGGGTGGCACTGTGGGTGGCACTGCTGGGTGGCACTGTGGGTGGCACTGTGGGCACTGCTGGGTGGCACTGTGGGCACTGCTGGGTGGCACTGTGGGCACTATGGGCACTGCTGGGTGGCACTGACAGGGGGGCACTTACTTTATTTCAGGATGGCACTGCGGGTGGCAGGTGGGCACTGGCAGGGGGCAGGTGTCCTTTTAAATTGCTGGCCGTGATCGGGACTGATGTCCCGAACACGGCCGCCGGCGATCGGCTTTTTTTTTTTCTCCTCGCGCTGTCAGCGCGAGGAGGAATACTAGCCGATTACCGGCTCCGTTTTATCACACGATCAGCTGTCATTGGCTGACAGCTGATCACGTGATAAGGGGTCGGGATCGACCCCTTACACGGATCGGTGATCAGGCGAGTCTCACGGACTCGCCGATCACAGAGCGCGCCGCGCGCGCCCCTCAGGGGGCGCGCAGGCCGCTCGTAACCGGGACTACGTCAATAGACGTAGTCCCGAAAATGTGGGTCCGCGCTATTGCCGTCATTTTGCAATAGCGCGGATCCCAAGTGGTTAAAGAGCCAAGAGGGCTGCAGCCGAAGTCTGAGCAGCAGTGCTGCTAAAGAGAGCCAGGTGGCTTGGTATTTTTGGTTCTACGTACATTATTGCTGTGGAAAGCTGAAACCCCTGTGTGGGCAACTATTTTGTTATCTGACTTTTCTTTCTTTAATAAAAGTGGGCCTACAAGCCCTTAAAACGGCATATCTGGCGTGGACTCAGCTCACTGGTAAGCTCTACCTTTAAGCTAAAATAACCCCCAAATATTACAATATATATATATATATATATATATATATATATATTTTATTTTTTATTTTTATTATTATTATTATATATATATATATATATATATATATATATATATATATATATATATATATATATATATATATATATATATATATATATATATATATATACACATATATATATATATATATATATATATATATATACACATACACACAGTACATACACATATCCAAGCATAATGCAATGAATTACAAAACAATGTTTATGGTAATACAAAAAAAAAATTATATTACAAATAGTGTCCAAATCAAATTGACCAAACCTGTTCTTGCACATTTAAACTGTGTGACATTTATCTTGTTCATCACACAAATGTAGGTGTATCCACAAAATTAGCATAGGGAACACTACCAGTGCCAAGTTTGCTTACAATGCCATTATTCTAATGTGAGTTTTACAAAATGATTTCTGCTTCCTGCTGTTCCACAATTGCCACAACATTTTAAAGGATTTCCATCCACAAACCTGTCACCCGCAGCCCTACAGATATGTAAATAGTCTTAAGCCGTAGTAATGTGAAAATGATATAGCTATCAGTCCATGTCTCTTTCAAAAGATAAGCCAGGGGCCATCATAGTAGCGAGGGTGAAAGCAATTGCCTGACTGGTTTCGCCAGTAGAGCGTCTGACTCAATTGGTGCCCTACCAGTGAAGCAGTTTCTTTCATCCCCACTACTTTGATGTGCCCTGGTTTATCCTTTGAAGGAGACATGGACTGATAAGTATATAATTCCCACCTTACCATTACTTAAAACTATTTACATATCTTACAATATTGAATGATTAGCATTTGAACCTCACATGCACAGATTGTTTGATTCCCTCATCCTTTATTTTTGGGGACTGTCTACTATTTTGTGATTTGGTCTTATAAGTGGGCTCAGGCACACTGGAACAGTACTTGATTAAAGAGACCTTTCTTAAATTTGATTATATGGAATTACAAATAACAGTTCAAATATGGAATTATTTCCAATGGAAAATAATCATGGTATCTGGTGGTCCTTAAAGTGGAACTTTGCTCTCTCAAACAACATTTACATTAGCATTAGTAAATATCTAGTAAACCATATCAGATTTACTTGTTCTAAAAAAAAAAATTCTTTTTTACATTTAGTTACTTCCTGGTTTTCCAAGCGGTTTCTCAACAAAATAAAGCATGGAGACATGGACGGATGGGGGGAGTTTACTTTGAATATTACCATATTTCCACACCATAAGACACACTTTTTTTCCCCCAGAAATATGGGGGAAATGTCTCTGTCTTATGGTGCGAATATACAATGGGCATCACCCACCACCACCGCTGGCACCGCCCCCCACAATTTCCACCCGCCGCCACCAGAAGAGAGGCAGGAGATCAGGGGATAGACGTCCAAATCCCCGCCCGGACAATCTCCAGGCTGGGCCTGACACTGATCCTGAGACAGGAAACAGAGCAATCGGCTGCTCGGGTTGCTCTGTCTTCTGTCAGGTGGATGGGATAACATCAGGTAAGGCTGTGTTTGTGGCAATGGTCAGTCTGCATTTATGACAATGGTCAGGCTGCATTTTGGCAAGGGTCAGGCTGCATTTTTGGCAAGGGTCAGGCTGCATTTTTGGCAAGGGTCAGGCTGCATTTTTGGCAAGGGTCAGGCTGCATTTATGGCATTGGTCAGGCTGCGTTTATGGCAATGGTGTGGCTGCATTTCATGGGCACTGGAAAATATTTTAGTACAGGATAGATTCAGAACATTTTTTTTCCTGTTTTCCTCCTCTAAAACCTAGATGCATCTTATGGTCAGGTGTATCTCATGGTCAGGTGTGTCTTATGGAGCGAAACATACGGTAAAAGGGAATTAAATAAAAATTTTGGTTTGTGATGCTCAGATGAAGCATAGTTCCACTTTAAGTAGTTGATGTGCACATATGGGCCATTGCTGTTGGTTGTGTATTTGGCTGTTCAGCCTGCATTTGCATATGTGTGTTTAACCCTATTGGAAACACTGTGTAACCATTATCACAGGACTTTGGGGTTCTATAAACCGCACCATCTGCATATATGATTGATGATTAATATTCCATCATAGATATTATATATTTATATTTGTGGACTGTATGGACTGTCGTATATGTTTAAATACAATTTGAATATAATTAGAGTATGCCATGAATGGATTGTTTGACCTATATATACTTATCTGATGTAGCAGCATTATTTTGTAACCCACTCTTGGCCAAAATGTATTTTTGTTCTTTTTGTTTTGAATAAATAAACATTACATTTTAACCACTTCCCGTCCGTGCTATAGCCAAAAGATGGCTGCAGCACGGACTTAATTTGCTGGGAGGGCATCCATGGATGCGCTGTGTGATCAGCGAGTCTGAGACTCGGCTGATCACAGATCGGAGTAAGGGGGTCAATCCCGACCCCTTACCAAGAGATCAGCTCTCAGACAATGACAGCTGATCATGTGATGTAAACAGAGCTGGTAATCTGCTATTTTTTTTCCTCGCGCTGGCAGCGTGAGGAGATAAACAAAGCCGATCACTGGCGGCTGTAAGAGGGATGACGGTCCCAATTGTGGACAGCCTCTGCAGAGGCTTCTGTGCCCACCAGCATCACCTACCAGTGCCCACCAGTGCCACCTACCAGTGCCCACAGTACCACCCATCAGTGCCCACAGTGTCACCTATCAGTGCCCACAGTGTCATCTATCAGTGCCCACAGTGTCACCTATCAGTGCCCACAGTGTCACCTATAAATCACCAATCAGTGCGTCATCATCAGTTCTGCCTATCAATACAACTTACCAGTGCCGATCAGTGCCCCTCAGTGACATCTATCAGAGCTACCCACCAGTGATACTCATCAGTGCCACCCATCATTGCTTTCTTATCGGTGCCTATCAGTGTCATCTCATCAGTGCCTATCAGTGTTGCCTTATCTGTGCCCATTCGTGCAGCCCATCAGTTCCCATTAGTGCAGCCTCATCAGTGAACATCAATGAAGGAGAAAAATTACCATTTGCAAAATTGTATAACTATGGGGGTTATTTAAGAAAGGCAAACCCACTTTGCACTGCAAGTGCACTTGGAAGTGCAGTCGCTCTAAATCTACGGGGTAGATCTGAAATGAGTGGAAGCTCTGCTGAATTTATCATCCAATCATATGCAAGCTAAAGTGCTGTTTTTTATTTTCCTTGCATGTCGGATCTAAAGCGACTTTAACCACTTCAGCTCCGGACCAATAAACACCTTAAGGACCAGAGGTCTTTTTCCAATTTCGCACTGTGCTGCTTTAACTGGCAATTGCGCGGTCATGCAATATTGCACCCAAACGAAATTTGCGTCCTTTTCTTCCCACAAATAGAGCTTTCTTTTGATGGTATTTGATTGCCTCTGCGATTTTTTTTTTTTGCGATATAAATGGAAAAAGAGCGAAAATTTTGAAAAAAAAAAGATATTTTCTTCTTTTTGTTATAAGAAAGATCGAATAAACTAAATTTTAGTCATACATTGAGGGCAAAATTTATTCAGCCACATGTCTTTAGTAAAAAAATGTCAATAAATGTCAATAAACTAGAGTACATTTTCTGGAATTTACACAGCTTTTAATTTATGACTGCCTATCTCATTTCTTGAGGTGCTAAAATGGCAGGGCAGTACAACCCCCCCCAAATGACCCCATTTTGGAAAGTAGACACCCCAAGGAAATTGCTGATGGGTATGTTGAGCCCATTGAATATTTATTTTTTTTGTCCTAAGGGATTGAATAATGACAAAAAAAAAAAAAAAAAAAATTTTTACAAAAAGTTGTCACTAAATGATATATTGCTCACACATGCCATGGTTATATGTGGAATTGCACCCCAAAATATATTCCGCTACTTCTCCCGAGTATGGGGATACCACATGTGTGGGACTTTTTTGGAGTCTAGTCGCGCACGGCACCCCGAAAACCAATCACCACCTTCAGGATTTCTGAGGGTGCAAATTTTTGATTTAACTCCTCACTACCTATCACAGTTTCGAAGGCCATAAAATGCCAAAATAGCACAAAACCCCCCAAAATGACCCCATTTTGGAAAGAAGACACCCCAAGCTATTTACTGAGAGGCATGTTGAGTCCATGGAATATTTTATATTTTGCCACAAGTTGCGGGAATATTACAAACTTTTTTTTTTTTGCACAAAGTTGTCACTAAATGATATATTGCTCACACATGCTATGGGCATATGTGAAATGACACCCCAAAATACATTCTGCTGCTTCTCCTGAGTACGGGGATACCACATGTGTGGGACTTTTTGGGAGCCTAGCCGCGTACGGGACCCCGAAATCCAAGCACCGCCTTCAGGATTTCTAAGGGCATACATTTTTTATTTTACTCCTCACTACCTATCACAGTTTTGAAGGCCATAAAATGCCAAGATGGCACAAAACCCCCCCCAAATGACCCCATTTTGGAAAGTAGACACCCCAAGCTATTTGCTGATGGGTATGTTGAGCCCATTGAATATTTTTTTTTTTGTCCTAAGGGATTGAATAATGACAAAAAAAAAAAAAAGAAAAATTTTTACAAAAAGTTGTCACTAAATTATATATTGCTCACACAAGCCATGGTTATATGTGGAATTGCACCCCAAAATATATTCCGCTACTTCTCCCGAGTATGGGGATACCACATGTGTGGGACTTTTTGGGAGTCTAGTCGCGCACGGCACCCCGAAATCCAAGCACCGCCTTCAGGATTTCTAAGGGCATACATTTTTTATTTTACTCCTCACTACCTATCACAGTTTTGAAGGCCATAAAATGCCAAGATAGCACAAAACCCCCCAAAATGACCCCATTTTGGAAAGTAGACACCCCAAGCTATTTACTGAGAGGCATGTTGAGTCCATGGAATATTTTATATTTTGCCAAAAGTTGCAGGAATATTACAAACTTTTTTTTTTTTGCACAAAGTTGTCACTAAATGATATATTGCTCACACATGCTATGGGCAGAAGTCAAATTACACCCCAAAATAAATTCTGCTGCTTCTCCCGAGTACGGGGATACCACATGTGGGGGACTTTTTGGGAGCCTAGCCACGTACGGGACCCCGAAAACCAAGCACTGCCTTCTGGATTTAAATATAAAATGCTACCAAAAAAACTGTTAGCGATTGCAGGGATCAGGCCTGACTCTGCGATCGCTGCAGTTATGTGTTTAGTGTTTTGTAAGTGACAGTGATCGATCGATACTGCACTTGGGTGGGCTGGGCAGAGGGGCAAAACGCAGGTGCTAGCAGGTATCTGGGCTGATCCCGCTAACAATGCGTTTTTTTGGAACCCTAAACTGCTGGGGATGCTAGTATAGATCTGATCAGATCAGATATTGATCTGTTCAGATTCTATACCACTACGGGAGGTGTATGCTTTGCGCGTGGGTGTTAGCGGTACTGGCACTAACCTAGCGCTGCCTGGGGCGACGCAGACCCCGACCCTAAAACCTAATTGATATCACCCGCCGGGTGATCAGGGGGTTAAACCTTTATTGGGTAATAAATGGTGGGTGCCCTGATGCTATAAAAAGCAAACTAACCAGAGTCACCCGTAACACTTATAACGGTGATCAGTGGTGAAAGGGTTAAATAGGGGCAATTAGGGGGTTCAAATTTTTATTAGGTAGTATATGGGGGTCCCTGGCGCTATATAAAAACCTGACGGGGAACCTAAATAACTAACTGGCTAACCAGCGTCACCAGTGACACTTATACTGTGATCGCTGGTGAAAGGGTTAACTAGGGGCAATCAGGGGGTTAAAACCATCGGGGGGGGGGGGGGTTTGTGTACCTACGTGTACCTATGTGTCAGTGTAGTGTTTTGGTGCACTTACTTTGTGTCTTCTCCTCGTAGTCCGGTCAAAAAGACCGCCCCGAGGAGAATGACATCACTTCCTCCTTCCTGTGTAAACAATACACAGTGGGAAGAAGTTCGTCATTGGCCAGGAGCGATCGAGAGGGGGTGGCCAGAAACCAACGGCCATCCCCTCATCACGGATCGCTCCCGGAGGGAAACGGACCGCCGTAGCCAGCGGGAGGGGGTCCGATCGGACCCCCCACCCGCTGGAAGGCAGGCACGTACATCTACGTGCTTGTGCCTGCCTGTGCCATTCTGATGACGTAGAATGGCAATACGGCGGTCCTTAAGTGGTTAATTCCAAGTGCACTTTCAGTGTACTTTCAAGTGCACTTGCAGAGCAAAGTGGATTTTCCTTTAGTAAATAACCCCCTATGAAACATTTTTTTTTTCAAAAATGTATTTTTTGTTTGTTTAGCAAAAAATAAAAACCCAAGTGGTGATTAAATACCACCAAAAGAAAGCTGCATGAAAAAAATTGATAAAAATTTAATTTGAGTACAGTGTAGCATGATCACGCAATTGTCATTCAAAGTGAGACAGCGCTGAAAGCTGAAAATTGTTCTGGGCAGGAGGGGGTTTTAAGTGCCTAGTAAGCAAAAGGTTAAACAATGTTCAGATATTCTGGTGTGTTAGATTTTGTAATTCTTTATGTGTTTATTGGGGTTTGGTAGTCATAGCCAGGTTTTGTAGTTTTTTTAAATTTCTGTAAAATACACCGGCGACTTTGTTTGAGGGACAATATATATGTAAAAGATCTTGATTTTATTTATTGTATTTTCATTTAAAACCACTACTATATTACACCTAATGCCACCTACACATGACCGGACTTTCCGGCAGAAAAAGTCTGACTGTCTTCCCGACGGACTTTCGACGGAGTTACAACGGACTTCTGAACGAACGGACTTGCCCACACACCAACGGACTAAAGTCACGCATGCAATCACTAGCTTAATTTGCATTTCGAATATATCCAAAGTGGTAAACCTATCCAAAGCTCTGCTGAAAATGGCATGCAAATTCATTAGTTGATAACTAGAATTTCCTGACAATAGTAATGCCGCGTACACACGAGCGGACTGTATGGCCTACTTAGTCCGCCGAAACACATTTCAGCGGACAGTCCGCTCGTGTGTGGGCTTAAGCGGACTTTTTCAGCGTGCATTCCGGCGTACTAAGAATTTCGTTTTTTTCGAAATTCTGTCCGTCGTACTCGCATTTCGGCGGACAATCCGGCCGTGTGTATGCCAGTCCGCCCTACTTTTGAAATGAGCGGACTTTTCCCGCCCGGAGAAAAGTTTGCTCATTTCGAGCGGGTATCCAGGTAGGCGGGGCCCGCAAAGGAGACGTCGCTGGCCCCGCCGCCTGGTATGGACTTAAAGGGGAACCCCAACGCCGAAAAAAATCGGCGTGGGGGTCCCCCCAAGTCCACAACAGACCCTTGTCCGAGCACGCTACCCGGCCGGCCAGGAAAGGGGGGCGAGCAAGCGCCCCCCCTCCTGAGCCGTACCAGGCCGTGTGCCCTCAACATGGGGGGGTGCCTTGTCCCCATGTTGATGAGGACAAGGGCCTCTTCCCAACAACCCTGGCCGTTGGTTGTCGGGGTCTGCGGGCGGGGGGCTTATCGGAATCCGGGAGCCCCCTTTAATAAGGGGGCCCCCGGATACCGGCCCCCCACCCTATGTGAATGAGTATGGGGTACAATGTACCCCTGCCCATTCACCTGTAAAATAAAAGTACAAAAAAAAAAAACACAACACGCGAGATAAAATACTTTATTGCACAGCTCCGGGGGTCTTCCGTCTTCGGGGGTCTTCTCGCCGGACTCCTCCGCTATCTTCTTGTAGCTCTTTTGCTAGCGGAGGAGTCCGGCTTTCTTCCTCGCCGCCGGCCTCTTCTCCCGACTTCGGGGGTCTTGTCCCCCTCTTCGGTCGCCGCCCGTTCTTCTTCTTCTTCTCCTTCTTCTCCAGGAGATGTTGACTCGACGATCTCTCCGGCCGCAATGCCAGGGCCGCGCTGCGCGGCCACTTATATAGGGACAAGGGGCGGTGTCACATGGCTTTATGTCACATGGGTTGGTGTCACATGGTGACCCCGCTCCCTTACGATGTCATAGTCCCCATGTGACATCAACCCATGTGACCAACCCATGTGACATAAAGCCATGTGACACCGCCCCTTGTCCCTATATAAGTGGCCGCGCAGCGCGGCCCTGGCATTGTGGCCGGAGAGAGCGTCGAGTTAACATCTCCTGGAGAAGAAGGAGAAGAAGAAGAAGAACGGAAGGCGGCGGCGGCGACAGAAGACCGGGCCACCGCCTGTAAAAGAGCTATAAGAAGGCGCGGTGGCCCGGAAAAAGAACCGAAGAGGGGGACAAGACCCCCGAAGTCGGGAGAAGAGGCCGGCGACGAGGAAGAAAGCCGGACTCCTCCGCTAGCAAAAGAGCTACAAGAAGATAGCGGAGGAGTCCGGCGAGAAGACCCCCGAAGACGGAAGACCCCCGGAGCTGTGCAATAAAGTATTTTATCTCGTGTGTTGTGTTTTTTTTTGTACTTTTATTTTACAGGTGAATGGGTAGGGGTACATTGTACCCCATACTCATTCACATAGGGTGGGGGGCCGGTATCCGGGGGCCCCCTTATTAAAGGGGGCTCCCGGATTCCGATAAGCCCCCCGCCCGCAGACCCCGACAACCAACGGCCAGGGTTGTCGGGAAGAGGCCCTTGTCCTCATCAACATGGGGACAAGGTGCTTTGGGGTGGGGGGGCCGCGCGGCCCCCCCTTCCCCAAGGCACCCCCCATGTTGAGGGCACGCGGCCTGGTACGGCTCAGGAGGGGGGGCGCTCGCTCGCCCCCCTTTCCTGGCTGGCCGGGTAGCGTGCTCGGACAAGGGTCTGTTGTGGACTTTGGGGGGGACCCCCACGCCGATTTTTTTCGGCGTTGGGGTTCCCCTTTAAGTCCATACCAGGCGGCGGGGCCAGCGACGTCTCCTTCACGGGCCCCGCCTACCTGGAGACGCGCTCGAAATGAGCGGACTTTCCCCTGCGTGTGTGGGCGAGTCCGTTCATTTCAAAAGTAGGGCGGATAGTACGGCGGACTTAGTACGCCGTATTAGTCCGCTCAAAAAGTGCCGTGTGTGGGCAAGTAGCCCGTTCGGAAATTCCGACGGACAGTCTGGCGTACTTTTCCGCCAGACTAAGTACATCATACAGTTTGACCGTGTGTACGCGGCATAACTTTAACAAAAATGAAACTTGAAAATCATTAAACATGCAAAATGCGCTAATTATTGTACACTGACTTATTAATAAAGAGTAAACATTTTTTTCATGGTGAATAATATTTTCTAACATTGTTAATTTATAAAATTGCAAAAAAAAAAAAAAAGGTACAAATATTTTATGTGGAGAGATGCTGGAGAATAACCATTACTGTCTGTCTAATCAGGTCATTAAACACTTTCTTCAGCAATTTTAGTTCTTCAGACCACACCTCATCAAACAAAAATAAAGATAATAATAATAATAAAATATAATAAAAATGAACAATGTTCTTATTTAATACAATGAATAACATTTAAATTCCTTTGAACATTTTGCATATGCAATCTTTTCTCAATGCTAGCAAGAAATCAGGGAGTGCTGTTTTTTTCACTACATACAACTCACCTTTCTGTTTTCCATACACAGAAACCTTGATGTTATTATGAGATTCAACTAGTCTGTGCAGTCTAACTGATTGCTGTAAATGGGGGAAGGGTGTAAAGTGTTAGAACAGCACAGTAAGGTTTAAAGAAGAGCATATCAATTACTTACTAATTTAGTCAGTGAATAATTTTACCTACCTAACCATGGTAGCAGTAGCTCAATATACTTTTACTTGCTGTAGAAATTCGGTTTGTAAATGGAATCCTAAGAAGAGTGTTAACCCTTTAACGTTCTGCCCCACCGTTTGGTAGCGCACATTTTAAGTCACACTAACTCATTGAAAAATTTGGACTGGGTTAAAAACATGCAGAAAGAGGTATAGATGCGTGCGTGGGCATAGCCTTAGTTTGCTAACGCAAAGCTGTGTTAAGGCCAAACAGCCCTGTGAATGCATAGGGTGGAAAAATTGTATAAACCACATAACCCTACAATTTTAAGAAGCATTTAAATAAATGCATTTACCAGTTTTTGTTGCCTGTGGAAAACTGCATCATAGTTATACAGCCTATTCAACATACAGTTGCTGCTAAGGGTGGCCCAACCAGTTATTAGGTTTAGGGGACAATCACTTTTTCACACAGGGCCATGATGGTTTGGATTTTTTTTCACCTTTAATAATAAACACCTTCATTTACAAATTGCATTTTGTGTTTACTTGTGTTGTCCTTGAATATTGTTTAAATTGGTTTGATGTTCCGAAACACTTAAGTGTGACAAACATGCAAAGGAACAGGAAATGAGGAAGGGGGCAAACACTTTTTCACACCACTGTATAGTCAGATTTGGCAGCACATTCACCAGATCAAGATTGCCAATCAGCTTTTAACTTCAGCTTGTTAAATTAAGCTTTCATTATAAAACCTGGAAGCTGATTGATTTCTATTCAGAGTGGTGCACCGGATTTTGCACTCTCCAGTTTTAGTTTCCCATCGCTTTATAAGAATAAAACTAAAACGCTCTTTTCATTAGGAGTGCAAAAAAATTGAAAATGAAGCTTGGTTTCCCCGCTTCCTATTTTTGAAAGACTCGTGGTGTGGCGTCCGTGCCCCAGTTAAACGTCAGATATGATGAAGCGCGTAGGGAGGAGCCAGCTGTGACGTCACCACGTTGTTACCAGAAGTGGCTGGGAAGCCATTTTAGTGTACCAGTCTGAGTTTTATTCTGAGAAAGCGCTGTTTTACTGGATGACATGTGAGTGTAATGATTTTACACAATAAAGTAAAACGTTTTATACAGAGTACACTATGAGGGGTTCCTTGCTTTATCCCTAACATAGCAGGTGGAGGAGCATTCTGGTGAAAATGCACTACAGCTGCCGGGGATGGTCTGCTATATAATGGGAGACAGATGATACTGTATCACCCCATGCTTGAATTTACCTATCTGTAACGGGTGCTTAATTCCCTCTGGTAAGCCTTGCATGCTATCACAAGGTGGAGGTTTGGATTACTGCACACGGTATTCAGAGATTGGTGTCACATTTCCAATACACGATTGATCACCACTAGATGTGGATTTATTGGACTTTTTTCAATTTTTTATTCTTTTTTATATTTGTTCATTGCACTGAATATTGTGTTATTGTGTTCTTTGTGATTTTTATGTGGAGACAATAGTGCAGCACTTTTAATTTACTTGATATTTTGGAACATGCATGGCAGATATTGTCAACATATACAAACACTGGTCTTTCACTGTGTAAATGGTGATCCTGCCGATAAGCAGAATGGTGGCATCTAATTCATTCTAGGGCAAAATGTATCAATTCTAACTAAAAATCTAAAGCAGGAAGCATACCTGTCGTAGTGTGTACACAGAGAGGCCAATACAAATGAATGACATAATAATAATAGCCACGGAATATTCTATATATTCTTCAGCAAACCATAGGCAAACACTGAACAGCTGGAACACATAGAATGGGCTCAACACCTACAAAAAAAAATATTTATTCAGAAATGAATTAAATGAAAGATAAATCTGAACTTCAGGCACACAGTTAAACATGTAGAAATATGTACATTGCTGTTTTATCTTCCAGAGTATCAGAATTTCTGTTCATGAGAGGAAACCTGATTTTTCTCTGGGGCAATTCAGTAACACTTAAAGGTCTAAACTCTACCCCTTTGGATAAAAAGTAGGAAATAGTAGACTGATAAACTCAAAGCTCATTTCCCTGTTGCTCTGCTCTTTCCTTCTATCAGCATGTTTCTGGAACTGAAGCACAACTGGTTGGCCCATGGTGCTGTTGACTCTTTTCCAATTCTGCTCTGTTGTACAGGTACTCCAGGAGGCTGTTAGCAAGTAAAGTTCGGGTACTTACACTACCTACAAACACGTTCAAGGATGTAGTGATGACTACCTATTTACTATGGGTAATCTCCCGTTATAAAGGCTAACTTTTGAATTTAGGAATAATCCTCAGACCTTTGAGTCCTATACCCTAGCCGTTTCAGATCTAAGATTTTAGTAACATTCATTTATTTTCTGTATAGTTTACTTTTTACTGATACATGCTGTTTGCAGTACCCTTTATGTAGCTGGTAACTACTTTTGTATTATTCTTGTAAGGATATGGATAAAACATGAGACTATTGTTTTTTTGCTAGGGTTCAATTGAGCTGCTGTTGGTGTTCTCTTGCCAAATTGTCTGGCAAATGCAATACAATTTTAAAGACTGCTTGGAATTCAGCTCTAGTTAGGCTTTTCTTACATGGATCAGGTCTAAAATTTAAAGCGGTTCTTCACCCTAAAGGGGTCCCCCCCTCCCCCCCTCCGGTGCCACAATCGGCACCTTTCAGGGGGGAGGGGGTGCAGTTACCTGGATAATCCAGGTATCTACACCCACTTCCGGGCAGGCCGCCGCAGACCCCCGCAGACGCCCCGCCCCCCCCCCCCCGTTGTGTTCTGGGAAACACACAGTTCCCAGGACACAGCGGGGGACCAGAAGAGACGCTCAGCGCAACTCGCGCATGCGCAGTAGGGAACCGGGCAGTGAAGCCGCAATGCTCCATTTCCCGATTCCCTGACAGAGGATGGTGGCGGGGGCAGCAGCGTGACGAGCGATCGCTCGTCATCTGCCGCCGACATCGCTGGACCCTGGGACAGGTAAGTGCGATTTTATTAAAAGTCAGCAGCTGCAATATTAGTAGCTGCTGGCTTTTAATATGTTTTTTTAGGTGCAGAACCGCTTTAAAAAGGGAATCAAGTTTGTCAGGGGCTTCAGGTGGCAGAACCATTGCAAAGCTGTATCCCTGGATGTCAATATAAAATAATTACATGCACAAACCCTGGGCCACTGGTATCTCAAAGAGACAAACAGCTTATATTTGGATAGACATGTGTAACCATCCTGATAATCTCTTCTACTAAAGAGACTAGATGGTTCCCCTAATGGGAGAAGGAGGTTTTTGTCACTTCAGGCTTTGTCTTGCTAGGAGGTTGTGCTGAAAGTCTTTTTACCCCCCCCCAGGTCCTCTGCCTAGGCAAGGATGTTGCTGAAAGAAGAACTTGAGCTTGGGCCTAAGAAATGTATGCTGCCCTGCTGCAGGGTACATCCAGGAGGAGCAGAGCAGGAAAATTACTGCCTGTCTTAGCCCTTGTACACACGGTCGGACATTCCGTCAACCAAATCCGTAGGATTTTGTCCGACAGATTTTGTCTGACGGATTTTGTCCAAAACTGTTGCATACGCACGGTCAAAGTTGTCGGAAAATCCGATCGTTCAGAACGTGATGACATTATTTCGTTACGACGGGACTACGCTCAGGCTAGTAGCCAATAGCTTTGGTGTAGGAATTTGATCTGAGCATGCGTGGCACTTTGTCCGATCAAACGATCGGACAAAGTCCCATCGGATTATGTTGTTGGAAAATTTTATGGCCAAGCTGGAAAACTTGGTCCGTCAGATATTCCGACGGAAACAGTCAGATGGAGCCCACACACGGTCGGATTATCCGACAACACGGTCCGATCGGACATTTTCTGTCGGAATGTCCGACCGTGTGTACAAGGGCTAAGGAAAAGGCTTCTCTGCTGAATAGTGTCCTGAAAAGTGAGTATAAGCAGCTATCTGTGAACATTACAGGAGGTTCTGGCTGCTCATGCTAGGAGGTAATTGTGCTACCTGGTTGTGCTTAACAGTCTGCCAATATAAACTGTTAGACTGTTGCTAGTAGAGAAGTCTGTAACCATTTTATTTGTGGGTATTCTGTGATAGACTAACACAAAATGGCACATAATTGTGAAGTGGAAGGAAAATGATAGTTTTCAAAATCTTTTACAAATTGTCAGGGCCCGGGCTCGGCCCTTTGTTTTCTGAGCTGGCTGCTCAGCTGTCGGCTAATTGCCAACTCCTATCTCTCCACAGGTACTCAGCTATTGACGATATCTTGCTCGTCAGTTCTGGCTACTTAAGCCGTCCAGCCCTGAGGATCTCTACCTTCGCCTTAGTCAACATCACAGACACTCGCCTGCATTCCTGTTAAAAGACTTGCTTGGCTGACATCCCTTCTAGCTCTAGATCCTGCTTGCTTGCTGCTTTACTACGCTCATCTCCGAATCCTTGACGTTTGGCTTGTCTGACTATCCATAAACACTCAAGTGATTTGATGAATCATGTAGAATATTAATGTTATCCTTGTGCACGTCCACCACACCACCTCACAAGGATAACATTAATATTCTACACTATTCATCAAATCACTTGAGTGTTTATGGACACTTATTTATTTATTAATTTATTTATTTAACTTTTTTAATTAATGCTTATGTATACTTTTTAATCTTTATTTGAGTTCCTCACAGTCTTCACAGGCAGTGTGTGGCTTTTTGATATTTTGTGCTTGATGTTTTTTTGATTTCATCACTTAATATGGTATGAGTCACTTTTTTGAGATATGTAGCGAATGTTTCATGATCATTTATTGCACATTATATAGATAATATAGGAGGTCACTGTGTACATATCACAGTAGTGTTTATTAGAGCGCCGCTATTTATTCTATGGTGATTATACGTATAAATTCAGATATATATGTTTGATTTGTTGTAGGCGGCTGCTGGGCTGCTGTAGTCTTCGTTTTTCACACATCTATAAGCCCGGTGGAGTTAACAAGAGTTGGAGGGCAGGCACTTGTGGACCATCAGTTTTGTATGTTTTGACTACGTTTGTTTTATTTAATTTTATTATTAAACAAGTGTGATTTGACTGTACTTTTGTCAGATTTCATGGTTTCTGACACAAATAATATGTGTAAAGTGTGGTGAGCATTTGTATACAGCCCCCTGAGTCAATACTTTGTAGAACCACCTTTAGCTGCAATTACAGCTGCAAGTATTTTTGGGTGTGTCTCTACCAGCTTTGCACATCTGACATTTTTTGCCATTCTTATTTGCAAAACAGCTCAAGCTCTGTCAGATTGGATGGAGAGTGTCTGTGAACAGCAATTTTGAAGTCTTGCCACAGATTCTCAATTAGATTTAGGTCTGGACCTTGACTGGGCCATTGTAAAATATGAATATTCTTTGACCTAAGTCATTCCATTCTAGCTCTGGCGGTAGGTTTAGGGTCATTGTCCTGCTGGAAGGTGAACCTCCGCCTCAGTCTCAAGTCTTTTGCAGACGCTAACTGGTTTTCTTCTAAGATAGCCCTGTATTTGGCTCCATCTATCTTCCCATAATCTATGACCAGTCTCCCTGCCCCTGCTGAAGAAAAGCATCCCTAAAACATGATGCTGCCACCACCATGTTTCACAGTGGGGATGGTGTATTCAGGGGGTGTGCAGTGTTAGGCCGCGCACACACGGGCGGATTGTCTGCCCAACTAAGTTCGTCAGACAAATCGGACAGACAGTCCGTCCAACATTTGAATGAACGGACTTGACCACACACGATGAACAGACAGTCCGCTGAAAGCTTGCGCGATGACGTGTACAGCACGTACGAGGGGACTAGAAAAACGACGTCCTATACACTGCAATGCAACCTTCTGCCGTGTAAATCCTTTCTGAGCATGCGCCATACTTAGTCCGTCCAACTTGCCTACACACGAGCGGACTGTCCGCTGAAACCAAGTTTGGACGGACAAAACCAAGTTTGGACGGACAAAATTACGGAAATTCCGAAAGACTTAGTCCGTCAGACTGTCCGCTAAAAAAGTCCGCTGAAGCCCACACACGAGCGGATTGTCCGCTGAAACACGGTTCAGCGGACTAAGTTGGGCAGACAATCCGCCCGTGTGTACGCGGCCTTAGTTTCCCGCCACACATAACATTTTGCTTTTAGGCCAAAAAGTTACATTTTGGTCTCACCTGACCAGAGCACCTTCTTCCACATGTTTGCTGTGTCCCCCACATGGCTTCTCGCAAGCTGCAAATGTAAATTTTTACGACTTTGTTTCAACAATGGCTTTCTTCTTGCCACTTTTCCATAAAGGCCAGATTTGTGGAGTGCAGGACTAATAATTGTACTGTAGAAAGATTCTCCCACCTGAGCTGTGGATCTCTGCAGCCCTTCCAGAGTTACCATGGGCCTCTTGGCTGCTTCTCTCATTATTGCTCTCCTTGCCCGGCCTGTCAGTTTAGGTGAACAGCCATGTCTTAGTAAGTTTTTAGTTGTGCCATACTCCTTCCATTTTTGGATAATAAATTGAACAGTGCTCCGTGAGATGTTCAAAGCTTGGGATATTTTTTATAACTTAACCCTGTTTTAAACTTCTCCACAACTTTATCCCTGACCTGTCTGGTGTGTTCCTTGGACTTCATGATGCTGTTTGTTCACTAAGGTTCTCTAGCAAACCTCTGAGGGCTTCACAGACCAGCTGTATTTATACAGAGATTGAATTACACACAGCTGGACTCTATTTACTAATTAGGTGACTTCTGAAGGCAATTGGTTTACCTAGATTTTAGTTAGGGGTATCAGAATGAAGGGGGCTGAATACAAATACACACCACACCTTTCAGATATTTTTTTGTAAAAAAATTTGGAAAACCATTTATCATTTTCCTTCCACTTCACAATTATGTGCTACTTTGTGTAGGTCTATCACATAAAATCCCAATAAAATACATTTACGTTATTGGTTGTAACATGACAAAATGTGGAAAATTTCAAGGGGTATGAATACTTTCAATACAATCAAAAGGTGATGAATTGGCAATTCTCCTGAATTGGTCATCCCTAATAGAAAGGACCTCAATTAAACCCATTCAGGAAATCATCAAAAAATGTAATTTTTCAACCAGCACTGGGGCAGAGCGAAAGGAAGATCTGTAATGCCGCCTACACACAATCTGACCTTCCGGCAGAAAAGGTCCAACGGTCTTCCCGATGAACTTTAGACGGAGTTCCAACAGACTTCCAAATGAACGGACTTGCCCACACATGAACGGACTAAGTCCGTTCCAAAATCCATTCCTTTTGAAAGTGATGATGTAATACGGGACTAGAAAAGGAAGTTCAATAGCCAGTAGACAATAGCTTCCCTTGCATCATATTTGGTCTGTCGGACCAGCATACAAACGGTTTTCCCAATAGGAATTGAGTCCGTCAGACAGATTTGAAACATGTTCTATTTCTAGGTCTGTCTGATTTTTTTAATGAAAAACATTCGGATTATCCCACACACGTTCGACCTGTCCAACAGACCGATTCTGTCGGACCGAGTCTGCCTGAAAGTCCAGTCGTGTGTATGTAGCATGAGCCAAATTAGGTGCTACTGCTGTGAATCTATCAAATAGAGGTTGTCAACTGGAGGTGAGAGAGATTCATCGCCAATAAATTGTTGCACTACACAGTCACATCATTTACCAAGTTGTAATGTTTTGACTGGAGTGCAGAAACTACATTGTCTGGATTTGGCTAAGATTTCTGCTAGGTTTCTCATGATTAGAAAAAACTGGTGGCAGTATAACAAATCTTTTCACAAGTAAGAATGTTCACACATAGGCATTTAAACTTAAATCAGAACTTAACACTCTCAATCAACATTGATATTTTTATCCTTAGGCTGCTAGAATTGGTAAATAGATAGGAAAGTACATCATATTAACTTTTTTTTTTGTATTATTATTTCTTCAGTTACAGGCAAATTTTGTCATATATCACAGAATTCTTCAGAAGGAGAGGAGGGGTTTTCTCAGATAAAGCACATCCTCCTATCTGCATGCCCGAGCTATGGGCAGATGGATTCCAGGAAGTAAATGCTACATGAATCACCTGCTCTTACTTAAGATGTCCACAGCCAGAAATGCTAGGGGGATGTTTTGTAAAGTGATTTCACAACAAAATAAAGCATGGAGACATGGATGGATGGATGAGTTTTCTTTAAATATTAAAAATGAGTTCAATTGCATTTTTTGGTGTTTAAATGCAGGGTAGTTTCACTTTAACTGCTTGCCTACACATACACTGTAAATTACATCCAACAGTAATTACAACTTCCTAAACTGTCTCTACAAATAAAGTATGGGCACCAATAAGGAAGTGCTGAAATTCACATTACAGTGTGCCCCCTGGATTAATGGTAAACTTGCATTTTATTGCTAAGGTCAGCTTAATAAGTTGTAATTACTGATATGCATATATTAAATTATGAATAAAGATATGCATAGCCTTAATGCAAAAGAAAGGGCCATAAAATGTGAGACATTTGTTGCTATGTGGACATATATACAGTATCTCACAAAAGTACACTCCTAAGTGAAAATGTCCAAATTGGGTACAATTAGCCATTTTCCCTCCACGGTGTCATGTGACTCGTTAGTGTTACAAGGTCTCAGGTGTGAATGGGGAGCAGGTGTCTTAAATTTGGTGTTAGCGCTCAGACTCTCTCATACTGGTCACTGGAAGTTCAAAAAGACCATACAACAGTTTAACATGACAATTTCCAATTAGAACAGGCCTCGCCATGGTCGACCTAAGAAGTTGAGTGCACTTTGGGAAATAGATGTATAAATTGATGTATAAATGCTGCTAGCATTGCTGCAGAGGTTGAAGGGTGGGGAGTCAGCCTGTCAGTGCTCAGACCATATGCCGCACACTGCATCAAATTGGTCTGCATGACTGTCATCCCAGAAGGAAATCTTTCTAAAGATGATACACAAGAAATCCCACAAACAGTTTGCTGAAGACAAACAGACTAAGGACATGGATTATTGGAACCATGCCCTGTGGTCTGATGAGACCAAGATAAACTTATTTGGTTTAGATGGTATCAAGCATGTGTGGCCTCAACCAGGTGAGGAGTACAAAGACAAGTGTGTCTTGCCTACAATCAAGCATTTTGGTGTTAGTGTCATGTTCTGGGGCTATATGAGTACTACTGGCACTGAGAAGATACAGTTTATTACGGCAACTATGAATTCCAACACGTGCTGTGACATACTGAAGCAGAGCATGATCCCCTCCCTTTCGAAGAATGGGCCACAGGGCAATGTTCCAACATGAAATGACCCAAATACACCTCCAATGCGATCACTGTCTTGCTAAAGAAGCAGAGGGTAAAGGTGATGGACTGGCCAAGCATGTCTCCAGAGCTGAACCCTATTGAGCATCTGTGGGACATCCTCAAACAGAAGGTTGAGAAGCGCAAGGTTTCTAACATCCACCAGCTCCATAATGTCATCATGGAGGAGGGGAAGAGGACTCCAGTGGCAACCTGTGAAACTCTGGTGAACTCCATGCTGAAGAGGGTTAAGGCAGTGCTGGAAATAATGGTGGCCACACAAAATATTGACACTTTGGACACAATTTGGACATTTTCACTTAGGGGTGTACTCACTTTTGTTGTCAGGAGTTTAGACATTAATGGCTGTGTGTTAAGTTATTTTGAGGGGATGGGAAATTTACACTGTTATACAAGCTGTACACTCACTACTTTACATTGTAGCAAAGTGTCATTTCTTAAGTGTTGTCACGTGAAAATATTTCCAAAAATTTGAAATTGTGAGATTCTGTACATACACATATAACGAGCCACGGTTATCTGTGCTTGGATCTTATTTATAAGAATGTACAAGGAAATGAAGACTAAATTAGTCAACCATTTGGAATGTACACAACAGGAAGACAAAATCAATTGCAAATAGAGTGTGCGTGTTATACGCCGATATTTCAATTTTAGCTGCCTTGAAGGGGACAGGGTGGGAAGAAGGATGAGCGCCGCCAGATTACATACAGTGAGAGTCTCCTGTTTACTGTGGGCTGGAAGGAAGCAGAAAAAGAGATGATAAATCCCTGAGAAGAAAATAAGTCTCAATTCCAGGGAATAAGGGTCAGCCTGACCCTTGCTGACCCTTATCCCCTGGAATTGAGACTTCATTTCTTCCCGGGGATTTATCATCTCTTTTTCTGCTTCCTTCCAGGCGATGGTGCCCATATTTTAATGCCTTTAAGGCACTCCATGTCTGGTGCTCTCTGAACGTGGACACCTGGCATCCACTTGGGGTAGGCCTTCAATGGCCATGATAGGACATCCATGCTTTTTGGAGGAATGCTTCTGTTAAATATGCACATTTTTTGTAAGTGTATGTTAATGACAAATTAGATACACATTTATAGGTATGAATTTGTATTAAGGTTTGACTAATATAAGCTGTTTTTTCAGAAGTGGTATTATTCCCTGAAGAAGATTCATAACAGTAATTATGAAAGGCTTTGGATATCCCTCTCTGCAGAATTCCTTGTCAGAAATCACGATTTAAGGGAACAGCAAGTAGATTGGGATTGCCACTTCATGGTCCAAACAGCCAAATGTGCAATGTTTGCAAATTTTATTCATACAATGTGCAATGTTGATAGTGCTATTCTTATGATGTTTTGTACCATTAATTAATTAATGTCTTTTTAGACATTTTTTTCTACAATAAATTTAATTTTCTATATGTGAAGTTTTGTATATGTATACATCATATATATTTTTTTTATTACCCATACAATCACACCTTTTGAGGTTTATTTCATGACATAGCATGTTCTAAAACAATTATAACTTGATAATGTTACCTCTTTAAAGAGTAGTTTCCATATTGGAGTAATACCGACATCAATTATATTCGGCCCACAGATGAGTCTCCTAGAAGTAAAGCACAGGGCAGTTTTGTTTTCACATGTTCAATCAATCAATAAGATTAAAGTGGTATTAAACCCAAAAGTTGGCATCTATTTTATTACCGCTTACTAATTCTTAGGCCGCGTACACACGCGGGGACTGTTCGCCCAACTTTGTCCGCTGAACAGTGTTTGGGCGGACAGTCCGCTCGTGTGTGGGCTTTCAGCGGACAGTTTCAGCGGACAGTTGGACGGACAAGGTTTTTCGGAAATTCCGAAAAACTGTCCGCTGAAACCTTGTTTCAGCGAACAGCCCGCTCGTGTGTAGGCTTGTTCGTCAAACAAAGTTGCGCGCATGCTCAGAAAGGATTTTCACGCCGAAAGCTATAATGCAGTGTATAGGACGTCGTATTTTTCGTCCCGTCGTACGTGCTGTTCACGTCATCGCGCACGGTTTCAGCAAACTGTTCGTTCGTCGTGTGTGGGCATGTCCGTCCATGCTAATTTTGAGCGGACTGTTTGCTGAAACTGTTGGACGGACAAAGTTGGGCGAACAGTCCGCGCGTGTGTACGCGGCCTTAGATGTGATTGTTGTATTTGTTTCTTTTTTTAGGCTTTCTTTTTTCTATATTCAGCTGGTGATCCAACGAGCAAGTCTTTTTTTGTTTTTAAAAGCACAAGCTCTCCAGTAGAATGTTTCAGTTTACATGAATGAGACAAACCATTTGATTAAAATTATCAGCTTTTATTTATTCATCCAATTAGCTCCAGCTATTAGTTTCTTTTTTTTAGGCTTTCTTTTTTCTATATTAAGCTGGTGATCCAGCCAGCAAGTCTTTTTTTGTTTTTAAAAGCACAAGCTTTCCAGTAGAATGTTTCAGTTTACATGAATGAGACAAACCATTTGATTAAAATGATCAGCTTTTATTTATTCACGCAATTAGCTCCACACCCCCCCCCCCCTGGCCAGATCATTCAGAGTTGTGTCATTACTGGCCAGATCACCAGGTGAAAACAGTGGGGGAAAAGCCAAAGAAAATAAATGTAGCCACCACATCCAATGATTGGTAAGCAGTAAATGTACATCTTTAGTTTTGGGTTTAATACCGCTTTAATTTACTATAGCATTTGTAATGGGTAACATTTTATTTGCTATTGTATTATACCGAATATTACAATATTTTGTGAATTTCCTTTTCTCTAATGACTGCAAAATGACTTTATTTCAATTTCCCCCATGTTTCATTAGCATGAGTCACGTTATATAACATATAAAATACATTATAGTTCCCCTTTATAATAACTTGTTAGGTTAAATATCTTTACCTGACATCCTGCTCCTCTTGGGCAAATCCACCTCCAAAGTTTTCATGTATAGAAGAACAAGTGTAGTAATCTTCCAGGACTCTGAAAAAGAATTCCAACTGTTATCTTGGGATAATGTTACTTGTTATCCCAAAGAAAGTTTTCACAGAAACTTACCCTGCTTTAGCAAACAGTTTTTCACTTCCATCCCATATGTAACGGATTTTCTGCACTTGTATATATCTAATCTACAGAAAACAAAAGCATACCTTAGAAACTGAAAATCAGATAACAATAGAATACAGCTGAATGAAATTATAATGCTGAAGTTTTTTGCTGGCAGTTTGAATTGCAACACGGGTGTAAGGCTGGGTTCACACATGTCTAGCTGTGGTTTGCAGTCCAGAGTCCAGTGCGTTTCAATGGGATTGAACAACAGGCATAGCGGAAGTGATGCAGGAGTACGAGCACGCCTGCTCGTGGAGTAAATATTTTAAAACTGCTGTAAAAAGTGAGTAAAACTAGATGTTTTTTATAATAAAATTGGAAAAACAACATTACACTATTGGGAAACTCTTTCTTATGCACTACCACCACAAAGTATACTGGGAGGGATCCCCAGGACCACCATAGAGGAGGCACTACCCACCATAGAGATCCATAAGCCGGGCTAACCATTGAAGGATTCCTAGAGGCAGGTGGAAATATATGGACCTTGAGGCCGCGTACACACGGGCGGACTGTTCGCCCAACTTTGTCCGCTGAACAGTGTTTGGGCGGACAGTCCGCTCGTGTGTGGGCTTTCAGCGGACAGTTTCAGCGGACAGTTTGACGGACAAGGTTTTTCGGAATTTCCGAAAAACTGTCCGCTGAAACCTTGTTTCAGCGAACAGTCCGCTCGTGTGTAGGCTTGTTCGTCAAACAAAGTTGTGCGCATGCTCAGAAAGGATTTTCACGCCGAAAGCTATAATGCAGTGTATAGGACGTCGTATTTTTCGTCCCGTCGTACGTGCCGTTCACGTCATCGCGCACGGTTTCAGCAAACTGTTCGTTCGTCGTGTGTGGGCATGTCCGTCCATGCTAATTTTGAGCGGACTGTTTGCCGAAACTGTTGGACGGACAAAGTTGGGCGAACAGTCCGCGCGTGTGTACGCGGCCTCAGAGAGAGATATCAACTTATGCTGGTACCTAACAGCAGTAAGGCGAGAGCACTTGAACAGTGAAGGAACACACCACTCATCATAACACCACTTTTAGTTGTATTGGTCTGTATATGGACTTTTTGGTTATTTGTTTTTATGTTGTGTATACATCAGTCATCATATTCTTTATATGAATGCTATCAGTACTTTTAGTTGTACTAAACTTTTACATAGGCATTGATTGGTACATTACTGCTCACCTTGTGGATTTATATTATTTTTGGTATTGTGTCATTTAATTTGCACAATCTTTTTATACATATAGATGTAGCACCCTGATGTTTAGGCAGAGTTGCTAGTTGATAGGGGATCAATTGATTCCACCCTAATTCTGGAATGGCTGCACTTCTCTCTTCTGTCATTAGATGGCCTGGTATCTGTTGGCATTAGATAAGACAAGGGCATTGCAAGGACAGATTAGGAATAGATGGGGTATCTCAGCCAATGGGCAGGAATCTTCTTTGGTCCCTTGGCCTGCTGGGATAGCCTATTTATTTGGGTAAGGTCGGGTGTTCAGGGTTCTGTGCCACCTGGACGGCTGTCTGAGTGGATGTGTGTTGTGCTGCCCGGGCTGCTAGGCCAGATCCTAAGGCCTATCCCAAGTACATATGGCTGCTAGGCTGTCTGAGGGCCTATCCATAAGCAGGAGAGCAGTGTAGGGTTGACTGTGGCTTGCAGTCTAACCAGAAGTGACGGTTCTGCCGGCCTGAGAACCTGTCATGGTCAGAGGTAGAGGGGAAGCTGTCGCCACTAAGAGACCCTCCACTTTGCTACAAGGGACCACTGTGAGTAGCTGAAGCAAGTACCAGAGCAGTATTCTCACAAATCGGGGATGGTGAAGAATTGGTAAACTTCAGCAGGAGTCGAGTCAGGGACCCAGCCAACGGAGGTGACGCTTGTAGTGTAGCCTTGTGTGTCAAGTCAGGGACTGAGCAGGCCATTGGGGTGACGCTTAGGGAGTATCTTGGATGCCAAGCTAGGGACCCAGCAGGGACGCAGGGGTGAAGCTTGAGGAAGATACTTAGAGAGAAGATTGGATGAGCTCAGGGGATCCAGTGGATCAGCAAGTCTAGTAAGAGAGAGACTGGGAGCTCCATTTAGTGAAGTTCTACATTAGGAGATTGTAGAGGCAGTGAAAGAGTTAATTGTAACCTTTGTTAGAAACTGTTCAAGATTGTTACCATAGGAGACAGCATGCAGATGTGGTGTCCGGCTGGGTGCCTTTCCCTGCATGGCTGTCTACCTATAGAAGTATCGGAGTCTGCCAACTAACAGTGCAACTACTAAAGGGTGTCCTGGCCCTAAATCCTCTCTCCCACAGTTCGGTTAAGAGACAATAAATCTCTTTGCATTCAAGAAGTGTCTGGCGCCCATGAATCTACCTTGCATTACACCCATCATGCCTTGTAAACTCAGGACTTGGCTACATATAATTTTAGAAGAACACACCTAATGAATGCCTACATTTATACAAATTCACTTTCTTACTCTATATTTCATATGTTGGCACCTAACAGCGCAGCACAATCACTGTATGAGATATCACACCCCATTAGCCACAGATCAACTAACTAGTGCCTGCAGCAGTTAGTTATTACACCACATGTAAAGTTATAGCGCTAGAGCACTACCTTGTATTCCCCCTCAGTAAGGGGATCCTCAAGGGTCAACGACAGCCTCCCTCAGCACTGCTTCTCCATCTTCCACCCCACTCCCTGCAGGGAGCAGTGGTTTAGGTATGTCAGCGATGATGTAAAAAATTTTATAGACTAGAAATTCAGAGGTTCCTCCAGACGTGTGGTTACATGTGCAAAAGTGCTCTGCTGCTTCTTATTGGGAATTTTATGCTAAAGTAAGTTTTTTCTTTTATACCGCTTTAAAGTGGCTGTATAGTGTTTTTTTTTTTTTACTTTTACCTACAGGTAAGGCTATAATAAGGCTTACCTGTAGGTAAAATGAATATCTCCTAAACCGTACAGTTTAGGAGAAAAAGGAGTAAAACTGTACTGTTAAGTATTATATTTACTTTTCATGCAGCCACTGACGTCATGTGGCGTGTGCGCTGTTAAGGCCGGCTGAAGGTGCAGCAGAACTGCCAGACCTTGCCGGGAAAAAGACTGACGCGCGCATGTGCAGGAGTGACGTATCGCAGCTTCGGCCACTCACAGCGCCAGAGCCGCGATACCCAGAAGACACGCCGAGGCAACATGTCAGCTCCTTTGGCGTCGATTGGGTGAGATACCGGTGCCTCGTTCTAAGGTGAGTATTTCATAATGAGCCTTTTTTTTTTTTAAAGTACGGGTTTACTACCGCTTTAAGTATAGGTCTACTATAAAAACAATTGCAGCCAAAGAAAACATTACAGATGTAGCCATGGCCCCGACCTCTGAAGAGCTGACAGTGAACTTTATGGTCAGGCAGAGCTGACATCCATTCTCACAGTGTGGGTCACTACCCTGTTTCCCCGAAAATAAGACCTAGCGTGATTGTCGGTAATGGCTGCAATATAAGCCCTACCCCCCAAATAAGCCCTAGTTAAAGTCATTGTAGGTCTTATTTTCAGGGTAGGGCTTATTTTCGGGGAAACAGGGTAGGGCTTATTTGGGGGGTAGGGCTTATATTGCAGCCATCACCGACAATCACGCTAGGTCTTATTTTTGGGGAAACAGGGTAGGCATAGTGGGTGCAGAGTAGTATAAATGAAGTTGGGCACCAGACACTTCGATGGTGCAGAACAAAAGAGATTTATTTTCTCTTAAAGAACTGAAGAGAGGGTTAGGGCCAGGACACCCTTTGAGCAGATGCAAAAGCACTTAGACTCTGAGACTCACAAAAATAGAACAGTATATTGATTGTACAGCTCCGGACGCCTTAATGCTGAACTGCACCCGAACGAGCCGTTTCCTTTAGCAACTGAACTTGTTGGTTGACTTCAACACAGATCTGTACACATACCAAACTTGGTATCCCCATTGCCTAAGACCTGGCCTCCATCTCACAGTCTCCCGCTGTAGCTTCCAAGGGCCCCCCACACTGACCTGCTGGATTTCTTACTTGGCTCTTCAGCCCAACGAATGAACTCTTGCAAGCGTCACACCTGCTATCCCGCTGGGTCCCCAGCTTGACTTCCACTGAGACTTCCCAACTTCTTCACCACCCCTGGTTAGTGAATAAGGCTGCTCTGGTACTCAGACTCTGAACTCTGGCCTCTGATAACAGGAGCGTTGTCCCTTGATGGCAATAGTTTCCCCTTTACCTCTGACCTTGGTTCAAGCTTTGCCTCTGGCGACAGGAATGGTTGTCCTCCTTTAGCAACCTCCGACAAAGAGGGGTTCTCCGGCTGGTAGAACCCATGCAACTTGGTTAGGCTTCCGACATGAAGCCCCAACCCTAAGTTGCTCTTTATTATCCTGGGAAGGCCTCAGACTGCCTAGAAACCAGGGAACTCCCAGATAGGCCTTAGGCTTCTGCCTAGCATCCGGGAGCTTTCAACACATGTCTACCCAGACAGCTGCCCAGGTGGCACCGAACCCCGATCACCTGACTCCTCCCAAATAAATAGGCTCTCCCCAGTCATGCGTTTAGGTTTTGTGCTGCCCTAGGCCTGACTAAACTTGTGCATTTAAATATGACCCACCCCTTCCTGTTAATGTCACACCCCTTCTTGTTTAAAACCCTCCCTGTAAACTGTAAACCACACCCCTTTCTATTTAGGCTCCACCTTTTCCACTTAGAGCCCCACCGCTTCCTCTCTGTACATTAAAATTGGGTATCAAGTGCAGCCTCATCAGTGCCCATCAAAGCAGCTTCATTAGTGCCCATCAATGCAGCCTCACCAGTGCCTCATCAGTACCCAATAAGGGTCTCCAATTGCATTCTAATCATACCAATTTATGCAAGCAGACTGCAGTTCCTCTTTAAGCACCTGTTCGCATCAGGCCAAGTTGGCAGCAATGGCATCAACCGAATTGGTGTGACGCCGACTTTGCGGCGCTGCAATGATTCCCAAAAGTACTTCCTATTCTATTGGTGGCTATGGGTGTGATTTGTATAGACATCTGTGCATGAACCACACAAATGTCTGTCAAATTGCCCCCGAAGTCAGATGCATTGCCAGTTTGAAATCATGCGAGTTCAGCTGAACCCACACAATTTCTAACCCGCATCAGTGTGAACCTGGGCTTAATGTAGTCAGCAGTATGGGTAATAAAATCCAGACTGATCTTTAAAACAGAAATGACACTTTTCTTCATATGTCAGAAGGCAGCATTAGCCATACAGGTAGCTATGAAAGGTTACCACATATATACAAGAAAACACTAAGGGCACTTTCACACTGGGGCGTGGGGGGTTTTGGGGGGTATGCGGTAACGTAATTTTTTGCGGCACTTTTTGGAAACTAGCGGGGGCGCTTTTAACCCCCACTAGTGGCCAAAAAAGGGTTAAAAGCGCCCGCGAAGCGCCGCTGCCCATTGATTATAATGGGCATAGGCGTTTTAGAAGCCCCTCAAAGAAGCTACTTGCAGGACATTTTTGAGTGTCCTGCCAGTGCACAGCTCCAGTGTGAAAGTACTTGGGCTTTCACATTGGAGTCACAGAAGAGGCCCTTTACAGGCGCTATTTTTATCTCTATAACCCCTGTAAAGTGCCTCAGTGTGAAAGTAGCCTAAGGTGTTAAATGCCATTGATTTCAGAAGCACCAGCCTGCAGATATTGAGCTGTAAAGTGTTAACAATATATGTAAACGTCCATTGATGCAGAGAAGAAAAGCACAGTCCTCCCCTAGCACCAAAGACACAGAGGGATGATTATCAGACAGTCATCCCCATTTCAGATAAAACAAAAAAAGGGGGGTTGGGACTTTAAATGAAGTGTGTGGGATCACACAGCTCCATCCCTATCTATATGCAGGAAAAAGAGGGTTTGGGACTTTAAATGAGGTAGATCTAGCATGGCTAAAAGATGAGTCAATGTAACAAGACGTGTTTTATTCATTAAACAACATGGCATGGCAATATGAGTACATACATAGTAAATAAGCAATCCCTCTTTTTCTTCCCTATATCAGATAACAGGAGATAGGAGAAACAAAGTGAAAAGCAGAGGTGAGAGGTTTGTAAGGAGAGACAGTGAGGAGGGTAGGTATCTTACTTTCACTCCCTCCAGGACATGCAGAATATAGCTGGGCCTGCCAGCTGAAGCCAAAATGTGACTAATCTGTAGGCTCCACGTGCACCCGTAGTCACAACACAGGAGGATGACCAGTTCTCTCTCTGCTCTCCTGTCTGTGCAGAGGGACAGGGGAGGGGGGAACTGTCACCACACGCTGTGCTCTATGTAAGAGTAGCTGCAGCCAGCAACCTCCAGTAGTGAATGGATTGACTCTGGAGGGGGGGGCTTTTTCCGTGTGGGGGGGCCGTCCTCACAAAGTGCCCCCTAGGCCTGGGCCTTGTCGGCCTAGGCAAGAATGCAGCACTGGCTCTTCCAGCAGCTATGGGGTCAAAGAAAACCCCTGCCAATTGGCTAGAGCAACCTATCCACTAAAAATTCATATGCACCTTATCATTCCAATGCCATAGGTGACAATGCCATCCAGTGGTAGAGGGGTGAGGTGCATCAAAATCAGAGTTAGGTAAAGAATCAGAAGATTCCCTAACAACTGGCCAGGTTAGCCACCACCTAGCAAACTAGATTTGGCAGCATCCATGTTCAAGACCAGGGTGATAAACAGACACATTTTTACAGGGATTTCTTATTCTGAATATACTGTGGAGGGTATTTACTAAAGGCAAATACAAGTGCAGTTACACACTGCAATTGCAGTGGCACTCGTTTTCTCCAGAGCTTGGTAGTTGTGGTAAAGAATATCCAATCAGGCTCAAGGAATATAAAAAAAAAAAAAAACTGCATTTTTGCTTGCACATGATTGGATGATGGAAATCAGCAGAACTTCGCCACATTCATAAGCTTTGGGGAAATTAAAGCAACTGCACTTCTGAAGTGCACAGTCTATTTGCCTTTATTAAATCCATTCCTGTATGATTGTGTTCAAAGTAAGAAATCTCAATCAATATGAGTTTTGCCAAAAGGTCAGTAATGTTTTCTCTGGTGGCAATTGTTTTATTACTGAACTCCAGGACTGTATATATAGTTTCTGTCTCCTATCGGGCCAATTATGCATTTCAATTGACATCCTACAAAAAAAGCATTAAGGGGTAAAGAAAAAAAGAAAGTTACAAACGGACCATGCATCTTAGGCAAGGGATTATATTACACATACAAATTCACTACAAAAACCTATTTTAACTGACATCCTATCTTTAACCACTTGCTTACTGGGCACTTAAACCCCCCTCAGTCCCAGACCAATTTTCAGCTTTCAGCGCTGATGCACTTTGAGTGACAATTACGCGGTCATACAACACTGTACCCAAATGAATTTTTTATCATTTTTTTCCCACAAATAGAGCTTTCTTTTGGTGGTATTTAGTTACAGCTCGGAGTTTTATTTTTTGCTAAACAAACAAAAAAAGATGCAAAAAAAAAAAAAAAAAAAATCATGTTTTAATAGTTTGTTATAAAATTTAGCAAACAGGTCATTTTTCTCCTTCATTGAAGTGCGCTGATTAGGCGGCACTGATAGGCTGCATTGGTGGGCACTGATGGGCTGCATTGGTGGGCACTGATAGGCTGCACTGGTGGGCACTGATAGGCATAGTTAAGGCGGCACTAATAGGCACAGATAAGGCGGCACCGATAAGGCGGCACTGATGGGCAAAGATGGGCACAGATAAGATGGCACGGATGGGTGGCACGGATAAGTGGCACGGATGGGTGGCACGGATGGGCACTGATAGGTACCACAGATAGATGGGACTGATGGGCACTGATAGGTGGCACTGATAGGTGGCTCTGATAGGTGGCACTGCTGGGCACTGATGGGCGGCACTGCTGGGCACTGATGGGCGGCACTGCTGGGCACTGATGGGCGGCACTGGGGTGCAGCACCTGAGGCAGATTTTGGGTGGCACTGTGGGTGGCACTGCTGGGTGGCACTGTGGGTGGCACTGTGGGCACTGCTGGGTGGCACTGTGGGCACTGCTGGGTGGCACTGTGGGCACTATGGGCACTGCTGGGTGGCACTGACAGGGGGGCACTTACTTTATTTCAGGATGGCACTGCGGGTGGCAGGTGGGCACTGGCAGGGGGCAGGTGTCCTTTTACATTGCTGGCCGTGATCGGGACTGATGTCCCGAACACGGCCGCCGGCGATCGGCTTTTTTTTTTTCTCCTCGCGCTGTCAGCGCGAGGAGGAATACTAGCCGATTACCGGCTCCGTTTTATCACATGATCAGCTGTCATTGGCTGACAGCTGATCACGTGATAAGGGGTCGGGATCGACCCCTTACACGGATCGGTGATCAGGCGAGTCTCACGGACTCGCCGATCACAGAGCGCGCCGCGCGCGCCCCTCAGGGGGCGCGCAGGCCGCTCGTAACCGGGACTACGTCAATAGACGTAGTCCCGAAAATGTGGGTCCGCGCTATTGCCGTCATTTTGCAATAGCGCGGATCCCAAGTGGTTAAAGGGATTGTAAAGTGAATTTTTTTTTTATTTAAAATAACAAACATGTTATACTTACCTCCACTCTGCAGCTCGTTTTGCACAGAGTGGCCCCGAACCTGCTCTTCTGGGGTCCCTCGGCGGCTGTCTCTGCTTCTTCCCGCAGATGCTTATCATGTTCATGCAAGCTCCTTCGCATGGTGAGAAGCATCTGCGGGCGCGCTCCCGTGATACAGCCGGTGGCTATAGCCGCTCGCTGTATCACACGGCCCCGCCCCCTGTGCTCCGCGTCAGTGGATGTGATTGACAGCAGCGCGAGCCAATGGCTGCGCTGCTTTCCATCCATCCACTCCAGCCAATCAGCGGCCAGGCTGAATGGTGAAAAGGATGTCGGGGGACGAGCGCGGGTTTTTCAAGGGGTCAGGTAAATAAAACAGGGGGACTGGGGGCGCAGGCACTGTCAGATGTTTTTTCACCTTAATGCATAGAATGCATTAAGGTGAAAAAACATTTACCTTTACAACCCCTTTAATAATACACTGCCTTGCCAGACATGATCGCCCCACATACAAGAAGAGTCTGACCTAGACAGGTCATGCACACTTAGAACCATCCCTCTAGAAAAGTGGAGCACACTGATGCTTAGCTCTGTTTTAGTTCCTTTTTTACAGACCCTGAATAGGTGAAGTATACATAATAAAGTGCACCGGTCCAAGAAAATGCACAGGCAGGGCAAGTTATTAACAATGAGGACCAGGCTGCCTGGCAGTCAGAGACCTTGTATTCTACAATGGAATGTGTTCCTAATTATAATCAGTTAACACCCTAGACCAGGGATATGCAACTAGCGGACCTCCAGCTGTTGCTAAACTACAAGTCCCATCATGCCTCTGCCTCTGGCTGTCATGCTTATGTCTCATGGGAATTGTAGTTTTGCAACAGCTGGAGGTCCGCTAATTGCATATCCCTGCCCTAGACCGTAATCCACACATAAATCCATTCCTGTTGAGTTCACTAACGACTAAAATCACTATGTGGATCAAACATTATCAATGATCACAGTAGTAACATATTAAGAATTTGTTTTGTGTGTAATGAAATGAGAAATGGATGAACCTTCTGTTCCTAAAAATAATGCAAACAGAGGCAATTATCTCACGTTTTCTCAAAATGACCCAGAGGGAGTCAAATTCTCCCTGCTGTGCATTTGAACACTAGTTCCTATATTTTCATGTGGTTTCAAATTATTTACAAGTGGCTACATGCAAATCAAAGTTTCAACACGGATCCTGACCATTCATGACACATTTAGACACAAGGCAAAAGGGTCACACATCTAGTTATAGTTATTCAAGTTTGCCAATTCCTCTTTTAGCTACAAAACAAATATACAAAAATTGCTAAATTTAATCCAAGGACATTGTCAAACTGTTTTAAGGGATTCTCAGTTGAGGGTACTATGCATTACATATGGTAGATGTGCCCGAAAATTCAGAGGTTTTTGACCAGGGTTTATGCTCTAATCTATACTGTAACTATGATAAATCGCAAAAAAAAAATCCCCTGAAGAGGCCATGTTGGGGGTCCCTCTCCACAAAATCCCAGGGATCAAGAAGATTATTGTTGCATATGTTTCTGGCTGATAGAAAAACTAAGAGCTGGCAAAAGTCAGTGATCCCTTTGGATTAGTTAAGAATAAACTTAACTATACTACAAACAGTTTGGGACTTTATATGAGACGCAGGCACCCATGAGACTCCATCCCTATATATGAACACAAAAAGGAAGGGGGGGTTGGGACTTTTAAATGGCAGATGTATACCAAAAAGCAGTCATTGCAAAGAACAATTTTACTGTACCTTGTGAAGGGGTGGGGTGAAGACAAGTCCTACAGAACATAGGCCATGGGAAGGGCTATAGAATAAACTTAACTGGATCAGGATGATGATGAAAATGTAGAGTATATTGCTGTATCTAATACTGTGTTTACAGTTTCTACTACACTTCTGGTAGTGTACACAGTACATGATACAGTGCAGCTGTAGTACAGTTGCTAATACAGGGCAGGTGGTATACACAGTATCTAATACAGTGTGCACAGTTTCTACTACACTTCTGGTGGTGTACACAGTACACAATACAGTGCAGCCGTAGTACAGTTGTTCATACAGTGTAGGCGGTGTACACAGTATCTAATACAGTGTGTACAGTTTCTACAAAACGTCTGGTGGTGTACACAGTACATAATACAGTGCAACCGTAGTACAGTTGCTAATACAGTGCAGGTGGTGTACACAGTATCTAATACTGTGTGTACAGTTTCTACTACACTTCTGGTGGTGTACACAGTACACAATACAGTGTAGTGTGGTGTTGCAAAACAAAATTTACATCATGTCCGGAAGGCCACCAAGGAGAGGCAGATGCTCCCAGGCCACTAAAAGAGGGCAAGCAGCCTCTGTGTCAACAGTCAACAGAGCTGGTCGTGGACATGGTGCAGCCTCAGCAGGTGGTTATGGGGCATGCTTGTCCTTTTTCTCTGCCGCTGGCCATATTGTTGAGCCAGAACATGCAGAAGAGTTGGTGGAGGGGATAACAAAGCCATCCTCATCCTCTGTTTCGCAGGCTCAGAGTAGTTTGCCTTCCAATGCAGCTGCCAAAGTGGCCTATTCCACCGGCTCCTTGTCCACAATCACTCCTTCCATAGCCCCACCATCATGCAGGGAGGAGTCCACAGAATTATTCAACCACACAGTGTTGGGTACATGTTACTGGAGGATGCGCAGTGATTTGAAGGCTCAGATGTTGGTTCCCAGGTTGAGGAAGGGAGTAATGTGAACCGGTCACATGTACGCAGTAATCAGTGCAATTTTATAGCACTGATCGCTGTGTAAATGTGAATGGCCCCAAAAATGTGTCAAAAGTGTCCGATGTGTCCGCCATAATGTCGCAGTCACAAAAAAAAAAAACGCAGATCGCCGCCATTACTAGAAAAAAAATTGCCATAAATCTATCCCCTATTTTGTAGATGCTATAACTTTTGCACAAACCAATCTATATACACTTATTGCAATTTTTTTAACCAAAAATATGTAGAAGAATACGTATCGGCCTAAACTGAGGAAAAAAATTGTTTTTGTTTTTTTAAATGGGATATTTATTATAACAAAAAGTTAAAAATATTGTGTTTTTTTTTCAAAATTGTCACTCTTCTTTTGTTTATAGCGCAAAAAATAAAAACCGCAGAGGTGATCAAATACCACCAAAATAAAGCTCTATTTGTGGGAAAAAAAGGACGTCAATTTTGTTTGGGTGCAACGTCGCATGATCGAAGCTGGTTGTTAGTACATTTGTACAGGGTATAATCCTCATTAAACTAGTAGTTAGTAGTTATGATGCCCGGTGGGTGTAGAGATGTGGCTCGAGGTACCGGTAGAATTTTCCCCCCACTCTCACTAGAGTTCTTCCCCTGGAAGCTAGGGGTATCCCTCAGCTCCAGAGGTGCTCATACCTGACTGGTTTTACCAATGTCACTCAATGGATCGTACTTATTGGGATGTTCCAGCCCAGGATTGGCCTCCCTGGCACTTGCCCCTCTAACCTTCCTAACTGTCACCCATCTACTCTTTTCTAGTGCCTGCACCTCTTTGTCTGAACCCGCCTCAGTGCAGGCACCTGCCAGGTATGTTCCCGACTCTCCATTAGTATGGAGGGTCTTTGCAGTGCTGACAATTACTCCCCTAGATTCAGAAACTGAGCTTCCAGGGAAACAATGTGCTTACATTTTGCACAGCAGTATTCACCCTCAATCAGATGATCAAGGAACACATGCATGCCGCAAGTTATACACCGAGTCACATCTCTACACCTGCCGGGCATCATAACTACTAATTTAATGAGGATTATACCCTGTACAAATGTACTAACAGCCAGCTTCCTGACACTAATACTCAAAAATACACAGGTACTCAACAATAAGTACAGTAGGTACTCGCAGCCCACGTGCACTCGCAAGCCCACGTGCACTCACAAGCCCACGTGCACTCACAAGCCCACGTGCACTCACAATACACAGGTAAACAAAATACCTAGGTACTAACAATCCACACACAATACTCAGATACTCCCAATACACAGGTACTCCCAATAACTCATATACACAGGTACCCAAATCCTCTCTCAAAACATCATCTGCAATCCTGCTCTCCTCTTTTCCTCTTCTCAGAGGACACACAAGCAGCAATGGGAGCCAATGGTTCAGGCTGCTGTCAGTCAAATCCTGTGAGGAGGGAGCAAGGAACATGGCTGTACTGCACTATGTAGGTCTATGGATGCACACACCACGGCTCAGGAAGGCACCCACACATGTACCGTATAGCACATGGAGTGTAACATGCCAGCAAGGGCCCAAACAAGAGTTTAGGGACCACTCATATTGTGCCATGGCTCTGAAACCAGAAAGTAGTCTGTGACCAATTGACACAATATACAGGGGACTGGAAAGCACCACAATATAGAGCCCAGTACCCAAAGGTCACATAATAGGCTCATGTCACAGTATTCAGGGGTTAACTCAGAAGAAAAGTGTTCAGAGCAGAGGCGGGCTGGTGCTCAAAATTTTTTTGGGGGGGACGCAAACAAACTGAAAAATTCTGAAAAAAAAACATCAATTGCAACCTCACTGTGCCATCAATTGCAGCCACTGTGCCCATAAAATGCAGCCACTGTGCCCATCATACAGCCTCTGAGACCATCATAAGCAGCCCCTGTGCCCAGCATATGCAGCCTCTGTGTCCATCATATGCAGCCTCTGTGTCCATCATATGCAGCCTCTGTGTCCATCATATGCAGCTTCTGTGTCCATCATATGCAGCCTCTGTGTCCATCATATGCAGCCTCTATGACAACTGATCGGCACACACTTACCCTATCCTGGTGGCGGATCAGGCAGCGTGTGACTACGGCAAGCTCCCTTATCCTCCCGTGTGTGTCTTCTTCCATTCAGCATCCAATCAGGGCACCTGTGCCTTCAGCCAGTCAGGTGACAGGTATTAGATCTGCGCCTCCTGATTGGCTGAGAGGCAGTTGAGTGTTAGACAAGCAAATATTAATTTGCTTTGCTAACACACCTGGGTGGACTACGAGCGCAACGCTCTGCACTTGCAGTCCACCTTTTTTGAAGCCTATTAGAGCCTATGGCTCTAATCAGGTGCTTAAAAAGAATGCCGCTGGAATTCAGGTGCCCAGCGTCTGAAAAGGGGCTGGCTACAGGGGCCATGGATAGATTCATGCAATGTGTGAATCTATCCATTATACACAGAGGTGGTGGTGTGACAGAGGGGGCGGGCCCGTGCACCCTTAATGGATGCACCGCCACTGGTTCAGAGGCTTGTTACCAAATGTTGTGCCAGCGTTCTGGACCTGGAAAGCACTCAATGGTAAACTAGTTTGGTACACAAGGTGTCACAATGCAGTGCACAAGGTGTGAAAAGTGCCCCAATATTAGAATATTAGACGCTTATATACCACTGGGAGAAATCAGAGACTGGGTTACACCCAAGGCTGTATTACTGGAGAGTGCTCTGACAGTGCACAGAGGTCTGGAAAGTGCCAGAATGTAGAGCTCAGAAACAAAAACCCCTAGTGGTGGACTTTTAAGGCACATGAAGAGTAGGGTGATATTTTGATTGAAAAATAGTTTATTAAATATAAGGTATAAAAAAGTATGAATCATGTAACATGTAACAAAAGGAATGCATATATAGCATTTACATCAATATACATACAATAGTACAAAAATACTCTTGCACCCAATGCATTTCGGAGTACACATATCTCCTTCCTTAGGGGTGAGTATTAGCAAGAGAAATTTCTATTCTAAAAAGACATATTGAAGAGAAGATGATAAGCATATATGATGTCATATACAATGATCCACAAACGACTTTCACATTGTACACTTACATATTTGAAATGAGTTGCTGAATTAGCATTCCATACTATTCTAATTCCAGACAGGTATGCCAGGTAGATTCTCAGCTCCTGCCTCCAATCTCTGTTGTTTTTAATTCGAATAGTATGGAATGCTAATTCAGCATCTCATTGTAAATACGTAAGTGTACAATGTGAAAGTCGTTTGTGGATCATTGTACAGTATATGACGTAATATATGCTTACCCTTTTCTCTTCAATATGTCTTTTTAGAATAGAAATTTCTCTTGCTAATACTCACCCCTGAGGAACGTGTGGTCCGAAATGCATTGGGTACAAGAGTATTTTTGTACTACTGTATGTATATTGATATAAATGCTATATATGCATTCCTTTTGTTACATGTTACATGATTCATACTTTTTTATACCTTATATTTAATAAACTATTTTTCTATCAAAATATCACCTTACTCTTCACGTGCCTTAAAATTCCACCACTAGGGGTTTTTGTTTCTTAGCTTTAATACTGGATGTGGCACTAAAAAATGCATTAAATTGTCATTCTAAACAATTTCTTCAAATGTAGAGCTCAGTGCTTAACTGCCACATACTAGTTTAACTTACAGTTTAGAGGCATGTTTTGCACAGGGAGTCATCAGAGACTGTGTTACACCATTTAAGCAAATACATTTAAAAAATGAATAACACCACAAATGTTTTTTTTCTTTAAACAGCAATCTATAGATATCACCAGAACAGATGTTCACAGATATCCCCCCTCGCTTCCTTGCTTTGGGTGACACATTGATACAGAACACATCCATGCACCACTTCTTTGTTTTTATCTTCCTTTCTACCCATGTGGTATGCTTCAATTGATACTCTCAAGAATTTCTCATATGTCAGATCATTTACCCCTATAATGGACAAGCCAGAGTTTCACTTCCCTGTCTTCCAAGCCCCTTTGCTTGATGGCCTTAAACCACTAATGGAATTGTCCCTCGATCAACCAGCCCACCCAGGCTGTCGGCTTCGCTACTTACATTTACAAAACTTCTACAACCACTTTAGACATCAATGATCCTTGCACACAACTCATATTCCCATTGAATCCCTGCGCTTACAATTGACGCACACATCACATATGATTTCATAAGTCTACAACAGTCTGTTAATGTATGCATTTCATAACTGTCCATTCATCACTTCAAACTGAGAAAGGGAGTTTGAACATTCCCTTTCCAACAACTATAATAAATCCTAACTCATAAAACTACTATATCCAGCACAGTTCAGGAACAGAACTTTAAACTGCTAACACAATGGTATTGTTGTCTACAAAACTTCAAACTTTTTTCCCACTGTCCCAGACTTGTGTTGGGTATATGGGGGTGTTACACATCTGGTGGGCATGCCGACTTATACCTTCTGGATCACCAGTTTTCAATTGCTTACATTTCCCACCAACCATCTCCTGAAATTGCCCAGCTCTCAATCAAATGTCGATTGTGCATTACCCCATTTCTGATTGTCAAGATGGATCCAATCTCACAATTACAGTATTTCCAACACATTTTTTTTTACACAATTTGGTTATCGTTGTTACAACCCTGAACATTGTAACTACTGCTCAAGTAAGTTTACCATTTTGTTGGACCTTCTATGTTTAAACATTTGTAAAACATAATACTGATGACACTGGACTACCTTTGCATGTAACAAAACTTTGAATTAAAAAAAACACATTCTAAACTTACATGGTGATCTGTACCGATCACTGATTTCTTAATGACTGAATCCTCATCTTGTGCGCTGGCAAATAAAGACTTGTGCTGAAATTCAGATAACTTCATTGACAGCACTTTCTTCCATGTGTGCTCTTTGAAGGCATCCTAGAAGGAAACAGCTCAGCTGATTTCACTGTTCAACAGTAAACATGGTAACAAATAAGACAGTTAATTATCAAATCTAATGATTAGGTTCTATTTCAACTTACTGTGGTTCTAAGTAGAACAACATTGGCTTCTTGGAGAGAACATGGAATGCAGTTGGCCCATACATGCCACTCTGGTTTCCAGTAGAATATAAGCAAGAGAAATCCAAGTGTAAATATGTATCCAAAAATGCACATTGCTTTTCGGCAAGTACTGGTTCTGTAGCCAAAAATGTCCTTTTGGAGTAAAAACAGAGAAATCAAACATTATTTCATTTACCCTAAATATAACATAGCCCTGTACACAAGCTATGCACAAAAGAACACATGATATCCAGTATTTTAAAGTGATATGCATACAATCCAAGATATTAGACTAAAAAGGATTTGCAGATTTTGCAGTAAGTATAAAGAAAAAAAAGTTAAGCTTCAGACTTCAGATTTTTTAAACGGTGACTGCCTTTCACCAAATGTTCGCCGGAGGCAAATCAATTACTGTTATTTAAAACACACGCATCTGAAAGAGTCACTTGTAGTAAATGTTTGGAAAATGTCAGATTAGCCGCTTTATAAATATGCCCCTTTTTGTCATCACCATTATGCCTACTGCCTTCAACCACTTATAGCCAATAAAAAATATATAGTAACCTGTTCTCAGGTTGCAATAGAGTAATCTTTTCTCTCTACTAACAGAATAATATAGTGGTAGGTTCATTTGTTCTGCCTAAATTGCCACAAGTGACACCAAATGGAAACGCAAAGATTAGAAAACCCCTAGTAGTGGACTTTTTAGGCACGTACAACAGATATCAAATATATAAAATATAAAGAGAAGTTTATTGAAAATTATATTATAAAAAAACTTTATAAAACAAGGAAGGCATAAACAAGCTAATAATGTGTATATACAACAAATGCTTAAAACACCCAATAATGTGTATATACAACAAATGCTTTAGTGACCAAATGGAAACACAGTGGTTAGTGGTTTAAGCTGATAAACTGTACTTAAATGTATGTTCATCCAGTTCTGAGATTTTCACTGGGCTGCCAGACAGAAGATTTAGGTTGTAGATCTGACTTTTTCACTATACAGCTAGATCATGTTTCAGGCCCAGCCTGTAACTGGTCAGCTCACCCCTCTGCTCTCAGCTTTCTCCTCCCGTCAATGTTTTTTGTCAGCACATGCGCATGTAACATACCTGATTGGCTCCTAGAACCCATCCTCCTTTGCTGTTTGGGTAAATAACATTAACATTCAGTTGTCTCTGAGGCAATCAGATAACAGGAACATTTAGAAGTTACCAATATTGGAGAACTATAACTGCTTACTGGGAGCACAATTGACCCTTGAGCATACATGAATGGTTTGTATGTAAACACCAACAATGAACTTGTTGCTTCCCTTTGATCTTTTAAAACATAGAATTGAAGGGTTTTGTTAGATCTATTTGATATGTGCAATAAAGACCTGTGCACATTTCCTGTGCTATCCAAAGCAGTTTAATTAGGCCCTCACAGTTTTTAGTTTGGACTACAGGACAATTAGTTCCTAAGACATGGGGATGCGTAAAGGAGAAAGGGATTCAGTAATTTAGCAAAAGACAACAGGCAGAGCTGACACCAATAATTCACAAAAAAAGCAGGGTGTTGTTAGCCCCCATTACAGGAAGTGTCTTTTAAGGGATAAAACAGAGAAATATGCAGTACATCTCTGCAATACATGCATATGTGTGTTTTTTTTTTTCTGGAATATTCTATATGGGGGAAGTAACCCCCTTGTTTTATAGATTTGGGATAGACATATTGACATTTTTAAAGGTTGACTGTGCTTTGCAGTTGATTAGTGGAGGGCCCACCTCAGTATAATTTGCCTGGTTATATTTTCTGCTTGTGAAGGGTTAGCTTGATTGGAAATAATTTTTCCTTTCCATTTTGAAAGGGATCATAGAGGGTGCAGCCTACCATGAGGGGCACCCCTCTCCCCCATGACCACATGGCAATCTGGGACACCTGCACCTCCCTTGTTCCTACCCTAAATGCAGGGCAGGGAGGTAGCTGTGGAAGCTGCCAGGAGAGATAAGCTATCACGTCTAAACACAGAATTTGTGTCCCTTTGTTTAGAAGAGACAGTGGTGAGCAGGGAGCAGAGGGCCAGAGATAAAGGTGGCAGAATAGAGCTAAACTATGCTCCGGCTGAAAAAAAAAGTTAGCATTTGTATGCTATGCTAGCAATAGATTCCTCTGCATAATCCCAAACAGAACACTACCTGCAATAAGTTTGCATTTTCTCCTTGTACTTTTGTGTGTTTGCTCCAGGTGCTCCATTTTCGTCCCACATGCTAAAGACAGCTGGTAGGTAAATTGGCCCTAGTATATTGTTTATGTATATATGTGAGATTAGATTGTAAGTTCCTTGAAGGAAGGAACTGATATGCATGTACAGCATTGTGTACATTTTTGGTGCTGTATAAATATCTGTAACAAATAATACCGATCTACCCCATTATGCAAATTGCACTGAAAACCAAAATGTAGTTACAGCTGTAAATGGTTTATGAATTGTTAAAGAATTAATAATTCAGATACCAAATATTTTAAGTACCCCAAGGGAAAATAGAAGAAATAAATGAAATGTATAAACCTAGTTCTAATTAGTACATGTGCCCTGCTCGATAAATATAGTGGTCAGGAATGCGAGCAAGCAACATTATGACCCCATTTATACTCAAAAAAGTTGCTAAACCTGATGGCTAAACAACTGTGTAAATGTCTCACAAAAACTTAAAAGCTATGTCTTTATTGTTTTTACAGAACTGTTAAAATATATTATATAGGGTCAAATTTAAAAAACAAAGAAGATGACTCCTTACCACATTCTTTTGGGAATAGGCAAGCAAAATGCATGTGGATTTGTAAATTGTTTCATGTAAAAAGTTAAAGAGTAGGGATAACCTGTCATTTAGGTCCAAACGAGCTTTGCTTGTTTAGGCATATGTCCGAATGCCAGAATTTCAGCTTGTTCGGAGGAAGTTGAATGTAATGTACAGTAGGGATGGGCTGGATGTTTGAGTCGAAACTTAAAGTGGAATTCCGCTGCCGAATCTTTCTTTTTTTCCTGTGTCTTTGTTATGCGTTTACTAATGAGTTTTTGTACTCACTACTTGTGGCTTTTTACTCCCCGGCTTGCCGATTTCATGCGGAAGAAACAGTTTTAAAACTTCATGCTGGCTGTTTCCATATTGCTTGTGGGCATTTGAAGCCCACAAGCATTTCCTTCCGGGATGCGGTGATGCTGTGCTCCCAGCATTCACCGATCGATTCCGCGCATGCTCATTGATAGCAGCGAGCAGCGCCGTAAAATGGTGCCTTCTGAGATGCCCTCGTCACATGACCTGCGTCATGTGACGCCGAAATCTCACAATATTTCAGCAGGACAGCGTTCCCCACTGATTCATGGGAACAATGTGAGAAACTTCCCAGGGGACTTTGCGGAGCCGGGGAAAGGTGATAACCACGCCTACTCCCACGGGAGGAGAGCCTGGAAGTAACCTTTGAAATGTAAATTAAAAGTTAATAACGGCGATCGGATTTTTATAAAGGTTTGTTTTGGCATCTTTGGGAGAAACAATATGGCTTGGGAGGTTTTAAAAATGTGAGTACAACACCGCTTTAAGTTTGACTCAAACTTTGGCTGTTCATTTGATTGTTCTTGGAGCACTTACGGGAAGTTCGCCCACCCCAGAGCACCCCATAATGCTCTGCGAGATCGCACTGCATTGATGGCTGCTGATTGGCCAAAGCATGCACATGACCTGTATGCTTTGGCCAGTCACAGCCTGACGTACTGTGAGAGCCATGAATGGCCAAAGGCATGGCTCAGGGGCTAAGTCCAAGCACCATATTATATAAGGCTGCGGCTTACACAGCGGTATATTGAATGAATGGAGATTATGCAGGTATTGTAATATTAATATATTAAAAAAATATATATATAAATTATATATATATATATATATATATATATATATATATATATATATATATATATATATATATATATATATATATATATATATATATATATATATATATACATACATACATATATACATACACACATACACAATGTCCCACGATGTCCATCCATTGCCCAACGGACCCGAAAAATGAAAAAAAATTTTTAAAAAGATCCGCCACGATGGGAGGCCTCCCGTTGACTGCTGTCTCTTGGCTTTGACAGCTGTTATATAGGCAATGGTGGGGCCAACTGAGTTACTCTGCCCCTTCTGATTTCATGTGACATAATGTGATGACAGAGGGAGGCCGGGTCATTCGTTACATCAGTCACCGGGAGGCGGAGTATTTTTTTTTCTATTTTCCAGGTCCGTCTGGCAAGGTGATTAAAGATAGATGGACATTGCGGAACACTTTTTTTTTTATTTATTTTTTTAAATAAAAGGAATTGTCAAACACTGTTCACAGTGGGGGTGGGATCCCCCCCCCCTTGTTAAAGGGGTCTTCCAGATTTGGATAAGCCCCCTGCCCACAGGCGCCGACAACCAATGACCAGGGTTGTTGGGAAGAGGCTCTTCTCCCCATTAACATGGGGACAAGGTGCTTTGGGGTGGGGGCGCATGTTGAAGGCAGGTGGCCTACGCATGTTGAGGGCATGCGGCCCGCTCGTCCCCCCTATCCTGGACTCCAGGCTGCATGCTCAGATAAGGGTCTGGTATGGATTTTGAGGTGGACCACACGCCATTTTCTTTTTAAAAAATTTGCCGTGGAGTTCCCCTTAATATCCATACTAGACCCAAAGGGCCTGGGAGGGACCCTACACGATTTTTTTCTTTATCTTTCATCTATATTGCAGGAAACCGGCAATACATTACAGCCGGGAGCAAGTTTAAATTACATATTTTTGTCATTATTGCTGCGGAACTGTTCTACACATCGCACAGATGCGCCGCTTTACAGGCAGACTAAGGGAACCCCCAGGCATGATATTTAAATAAATATTTAATTTTTATGGTTTCACTTTAAGCATTATTAAAATTACTGCTCCTGAAAAAACAATTGTTTTAAAAACTTTTTTTTTGCATTGATACATGTCCCCTGGGCAGTACCCAGGTCCCCATACACTTTTTATGGCAATAACTTGCATATAAGCCTTTAAAATTAGCACTTTTGATTTTTCAGGTTCGTGTCCCATAAACTTTAATAGGGTTTGCTAGAACTTTTTGCCTGTTCTCAGTATTCTGGTGCAAACCGAACCAGGGGGTGTCTGGCCCATCCCTATTGTGACTAAGTACACCCCTTCATGGAAACTATATTCCCTGATGGCTGTAGCCTCTTTTAGTAAGATAATGTGCCCTACCATACTGCAAAAATGGTTTAAGGATGGTTTGAGGTGTTGACCTGGCCTCCAAATCTCAATCCAATGTACAGTAACATTTTTTCTATCATTACTATATATGATGGTTTGCTACTCTATATGAAGACATTTAACCACCTCAAGACTGGACACTTTCACCCTCTTCCTGCCTAGGCCACTTTTCTGTGCTGTCACACATTGAGTGACAATTACATAGGGATGCAACACTGTATCCAAATGGACATGTTATAATTTTTTTTTTACACAGATAGAGCTCTCTTGTTTTTTAATTATCATTTGTTTTTTACGTTTTACTAAATAAATGAACAAAGACCAACAATGTTGAAAAAAACAAGTTTTTCTTAGTTTTGTTATAAAATTTTGAAAATAAATACTTTCTTTGTAAATTTAGGTGAACATGTATTCTGCTATATTTCTTTGGTAAACATAACCGAAATCAGTGTAAATTATTTAGTCTGGTGAAAGTTATAGAGTCAACAAAGAATGGTATTTATATTTGTAAATTGAACAATCCTGATGTACTGACTGCCTATCTAATTTCTTGAGGTTCTAAAATACAGTACTAACCCCCCCCCCCCCCCCCCCACCCCAAATGACTCCTTTTTGGAAAGTAGACAGTTCAAGGTATTTAGTAAGAGGCATGGTGAGTTTTCCCACAATTCTTTTGAAAATTATAAAAGTAAATAAAAAAATGATAATTTTGTAAAAAAAAGTAACAGGTTATGTCTAACACTTCATGCAGGCATACTTAGGAATTACACATCAAAACACATTCTGCTACTCCTCTCAAGTATGGTGATAGCACGTTTGAGACTTTTTCAAAGCCTAGGCACTTAGAGCGGCCTAAACAACAAAGGGAACCGCCGTTCCAGGTAAGTGATTCCAAATTGAAATTAAGTGGCTAGAACTCCTCATGGGGGTGCAAGCCCCAGCTCGCCTGCCGTGAAGGACTGAATGAAGAAGATTGGCTGCACACCAACGTGATGGAAGTCCATTTAATAAATGTTCCATATAAAATATACACCACAAGTGCAATAGCCAGAAATAGAGGTGTAACATAGTGCAGCCTAACAAGTATCACCTTCAGGCATTCCAGGGGCATAAATTACACACTTAATTTCCTAACTACCTTTCACATTTTTGGAGGCCTTTTAGCATCAGGACAGTAGAAACACAAAGAAATAACTACATTTTGGAAAGCAAACAATCTAAGGTATTTTCTAAGAGGCATAATGAGTCTTTTGAAAATGTATTTTTTTGCCAAGTTTTTGGCGTTACCACATGTGTAAGACCTTTTCAATGTTTGGACTGATTATGTACTGGACATTGCAACCTGTGTATCACAAAAATCAACCAACATTGTATAGAAACCAACGTACTGTAATGTTCACCTCTATATGAGTTGTCAGTGAATATAGCATAGTGTAGCTTCACCTACAGCAGTCCCTGTTTCTGTAAGCCAAGTAGGCCTAACCTGATCGTACATGGCTGCCCCATAGCACTACGGTCACTGGCCAGGAAGTACAGAAGGCTGAACTAATGGTAAACAAAAGAGTACCTGTGGTTCTAGTAGTGTAGTAGTCTGCAGAGGATGGGTGTGACTGGTGTTTCTCAGGAATGCAGCCAGTAGAGATGTGTCAGTACTGGTGCCAGGCAGGGACATGGTCAGCAAACAGGCAAAGGATTGCTCCATGCAGTAAACAGGAACATGGTCCATAAATAGGGCAGGGTCAGTACAGGCAGCAAGCATTGACATAATCAGCAACTAGCCAAAGGATTAATCCAGGCAGCAGGCAGAAGCATCAGGCTTAGGGCATCAGTCAGGTAAGACCTGGACACAGGGGTAGAGGCTTCTTCCCACCCAAAGCTCTTTGAACCCTCCAGTACACCAGACCCTGATCTCAGAGAAACCCAAATAAAAACTAAAAGCTTCATTTTATCTGCTCTGAAATAATATTCTAGAGCCCCTCACTTCTACATATGTGAGATCCCTGTGTCTTCTATCCCACTACTTCAAATCAGATTAGTCCAGGCAGCAGGCAAAAAGCATTGGCGATTAACAGGCTGAGGTCAGTTCAGGTGGAAGGCTGAAATGTAGTCGATAAACAGGCCAAGATTAGTTCAAGTGGCAGGTATAGGCATGGTTGAATAACAGACCAGGGTAAGATTTCAGGGCAGGCAGAGGCATGGTCGATTAACAGTCCGGGTCAGTTCAGGCAGAAGGCAGGAGATATAGTCGATTAACAGGCAAGGGTTAGTTCAGGCAGCAGGCAGAGGCATGATCATACAGGGAAATTGCAGTAAGCAGACACATGAGAAATATCTTCACCATGCTTTTACTAATATCTTAGCTATGTATCTTAGGTATGAAAGCAGTCTCCTATACACAGGCAAGGCTGGGAGGGACATTGGGGACAATACTATAAGGTGTCACATCAAATTATGTTTTTGGTCTTTAATGCAACCTACTCACTGCATCAGAGTGAATGTGTTCAGGGACAGTGTCTTCCTGATAGATAAGGCCTGTCACAATGTCCTGTTGGTAGGATCCAGGTCTTTGTTACATAGTTACATAGTTAGTCTGGTTGAAAAAAAGACACAAGTCTATCTGGTTTAACCAATAAACCTTTGTGTGCACTTACAATAGATGACATAGGAGTTGTACAAGGCTAACAAACAGGTAAATGGATATTTTTTTTCTACCAATAGATTGATTTTCTTCTCGCCAAGTAGGGCTGTAACATTTGGTCGTTATAGTCCATGCCTTCCATGAACAGGTTGTAGTCGTGTATGCACCTAGATTTTTGAAGAGGACCATTTCTTCTTTGTAATTCCTCCGAGGTGTCATCTTGGAAGAAAGGACATAACATCTCATTTATCTCTCCATGTTGGGGCCAAAATCTCTTCATTCGGCAAACTGGGCGACTCCCCCCTTTGCAGCTTTGTGGAGAACAATCTTTGTGGGAAGCCCTTGTGGTTTGGCCACACTGTGGCACAAGCCAAAGTTTGCTGGAGATAAAGACGGTGGAATACTCAGAGACTAGTGTAAAGACTATCCACGTAGAGGTGGTATCCCTTTTGGAATATTGATATTACAAGGTCCTACACAAATTTTTCCACTGCTTCCCATATAGGTTGGGCATTCAGGGGGCTCCAGCTGGCTGTCTTTTCCTTCATTAACCTGGAAGTTAAATGTGCATCCCCCTCGCAAACCTTGTACTACTTCAACCCATATCTAATCCGTTTACTGGGGATATACTATTAGATGCCCAGCCTGCTGGTAAAAAGGGACTCAAACACAAATATTTTTGTCCAGAGTCTACATTTTGGCAAACTCATTGGCAAAAAAAAAAAAAAAAAAAAAAAAAAAAAGACGAGTGGCCCACTGGGAATTATCACTGAAGTGCAAAATCCCCATAATCATCGCATAGTGTGTTCTGAGTAGAAGAATAACATGTGATGAATGGGGTGTGTTGACCAGTAGGAGTGGACTTCTTTTTTATCAGTACCATATTCAGTGTAAATCCAAGAAAAAAATTTAATTATTTGAATGTGACAGGTTTCCACTGAAATGGATGGGCATAAAATGAATTCAAATTGTTGGCAATGTATTTATGGCATAAAGATTGCACTGGCCCACAATTAAATCCAACAAACAATAAAAAATTGGTGCACTGGAGACACAAACAGATGTTGGTGCCCTAGGGACACGGAGAGATGCTGTTGGTGCACTGTGGACACTGAGAGATGTTGTTGTGGCACTGAAGACACCTATATATGTTGTTGGTGCACTGGAGACATCAACAGATGTTGGTGTACTGGGAACACTGGCAGATGCTGTTGGTGTATTGGTACACTAACAGATATTGATTGGGGGACACATGGTTGCACTGTGTGTGATGTATAAGTCAATCCACTGTAAAATTACGGTCAACTCACAGATCCCTTCTGTCAGGCACAGATCAGAACTCCTAAATTAAATAGACCCATATGTAACGACATGTTATTGCCATCATCCTTTGATTTACACAATAATTCAGTACCTCAAAAAAGGTGGGATTTTAAAGGCAAGATCAACAAAGAAATGTTTTATGTATATATGTAAAAAGATATTTAATACAAAAAAAAAAAAACTAAAAAAATACAGTTATATAAAATTGTACAAACTACCGCCACGGCTCCGTCCGTAGTGAACGGAGAGGGCGCCACCATCCGGGTGGTACCGATTAATGCCAGCAATAGCAGTGTAGAGGATCAAGCCGGCTTGTGGTCATTTGTCGACTCGTTCCCTCGCCTATCACGTGGATGCTCCACCTCTGCTCCTCCCACCGCCGTCTGTGGGTCACAGCTGATCTGGCTGTGATTGGGGTAGAGTTTCTACTGTTCTACTGTTCTCCTTAGTGGGGCTGTTTAAGGAAAACCAGGAGCCCAGGAGGTGTTAGCTCCATAACTGTCTCCTGGGTTTAGGGGTGTATACCGGTGACTCAAAGGGAATCTGTCGCCGCATGGGACCAGGATTGTGGATAGCATGGAGGATTCAGCGGTTTACAACCTCTTTAGCGTTTTTGTTAGTAGTCATTTTTTTTTCCACATGGTCATATATATCTGTGCATATATTTAATTGCACAGTTTTTTGCATATATGACTGATATTTAATCGAGGTGGTTGACATTGGTTTTTTGATTTTTTGTTATAGGTCCCCTACACCTTCCTCTCTTTTTTGGCCCAGATATTTACTCTTATTGGGGCTCGGAGACATATCTAGCGGAGCTATTGTATACATCGATCGTAGAGTCTTGACTCTTGGGCTCTTTTTGCAGTGAATTAAAATTGTGACCCTGGTAAAGTTGTTTAGCCAAGGTGGGGAATATCTAAGTCCTAGACCTCTGGGCTGATATGTGAGTAGTTCAGTATGGGTATTGTGTATTGTTCAATATATAAATTGTTTTCAGTATATGGATTGGATATTTTGTGTTTTCAGAGAGTGGCTTCCCTGAAGAAGATATTATATGCATTATTCGAAACGTGTCGGAAGAGCCGCTCTTTGTCGCTTCATACTTGCATAAATTGCACATTTTATTGTATAAATTGTTTGTACAATTATATAACTGTATTTTTTAGTCTTTTTTTGTATTAATAAATATCTTTTTACATATATATACATAAAAATTTTCTTTTTTGATATTGCCCTTAAAATCCCACCTTTTTTGAGGTACTGAATTATTGTACAGATCAGATCTCCTTCCCCTCACTCATGTGATTGGATACAGACATTATGTGGTACAAAGGCTAATCACAGAGTCTCTGTACCAACCAAGGTCATGCACGAGCGCCAAAAGGTGTACGGGTATGTTTTCCCAGAACAACGGGGTGGGGGGGGGGGTGAGCAGATACAGTTACTTAGCCACTCACTGATGTGACTCTAATGATCTGTATTTGCAGCCACGCCTCAGCTCCAACTCAAATCCTCATTCATTCAATTCTCATAAGGAGCTCATAACCTAGATCCCTTGCATGTGCAGTTTGCAGTAGGATTCACACTTCTATGAGAATCTAATACTGCTGCTGGTATTAGGCAGTAATGCGAGTGGCTGTAGGACCAATTCACACATTATGGGGTGACAGATAGCATTGTAAAACATTTGTCACCGCAAGCACACACAGGAAACAGCTGTTTCCTATGTGTCCCATTCACGCTGCACTGCATTTTATCACAGCACACCATGATGAAATGCATGGCAATGTACAGCTGTGCATCACAATGCTGCACATTGCCATGAATGTGGTCTACATTTTGTACACTTCTTCAAATAAAGTTTGCACAAAAAAAAAAAAAAAAAAGGGAAGCTGTGTCATGGGCTGAATCGGACATCACACAGCCCCCTGCCACAGCCAGGAACTCATGGCACTTTACTGCTCCAGCAGTTCTCCATTCCTATGTGAATTCTGCCAGATTCATCCACCTTACCAATCGCTCTGTGTCTGCTACACCTCTCTGTCAATCCCTCCACTGGCTTCCGCTCAGCCAAAGAATTAAATTTAAAATACTTACCCACAACATACAAAGCCATCCACAACTCTGCCCCCAGCTACATCACTAGCTTAGTCTCTAAATACCAACCTACTCGTTCTCTTCGTTCCTCTCAAGACCTCCTGCTCTCTAGCTCCCTCATCACCTCCTCCCATACTCGCCTCCAGGACTTTTCCAAAGCCTCTCCAATCCTATGGAATGCCCTACCCCAATCTGTCCGCCTATCTCCTACTTTATTAGCTTTTAGACGATCCCTGAAAACACTTCTCTTCAGAGAAGCCTACCCCACCCACACCTAACTGTATTTTCATTTTCTCCATCAGCTCATCCCCCACAGTTATTACCTTTTGTTTCAACTTGACCCTCCCTTCTAGATTGTAAGCTCTAACGAACAGGGCCCTCTGATCCCTCCTGTATTGATTTGTATTGTAAGTGTACAGTCTGCCCTCATATTGTAAAGCGCTGTGCAAACTGTTGGCGCTATATAAATCCTGAATAATAATAATAATTCACTAATACAGATTAAGCCTGTGCAGCCTGGTTCCTAACATGCTATGGACCAGTACGGGTCCCGGTTGGGAACCTCTGTGCCCTGTCATTAGCAAACAGTAAAAACTACCAGCCCCATTCACTTGCTGGCCAGAAATCCCCAAAGCGTCTGATATGGAATTTGGGAGGGATGGGCTCCAGTCCCACAATTTGTTTTGTTTTTTTCATGAGGTCTCCCTTGACATCCATACCAGATTCCATTAGGGATAAGGGTCCGGTATATATTTTTAGGAGAAATAGTAATACCACATTGTGTTTTCTTTTGTGGGGTCCCTTATTAACATCTATTTCAGACCCTCATCTAGGATAAAGGTCAGGTATGAATAAAGGGAATACTCAGTCGCTTTGTTTACAAACAGAAGAAAGCAGCTCAAAACTGTCACTTTTAGACAAGTTCCACTGTACTTTTTCTTTGCAAATGTCAGGTTTTACTATAATAGGTTGTATGCATTGTACTGATGAGCAACTTCACAAGCAGGTTAATGGAATCCCTAAAGCATGTTATTTTAACCACTTCAATACTATACACTTTAACCCCTTCATGCCCGAACCATTTTAAAGTTTTCAGCATCACACTTTGAATGACAATTACTCGGCCATGCAATACTGTACCCAAATGAAATTTGAGAAAGATAGTGCTTTCCTTTGGTGGTATTTAATAATCCCTGTTTTTTTTTTGCTATATAAAGTAAACGAAAAAATACCCACAAATTTCTGTACAAATACCCTCCAAATGACCCCCTTATTGGAAAGTAGACATTCCAAGGTATTTAGTAAGAGGCATAAGGAGACATACTTATAATTACACCCCATTACACATTCCACATGTGTGAGTATTTCAAAATCCTTAAAAATCCAAGGAGCATAAATTAATTACACAAAATTACGCATCTAATTTCATGATTACACATTACATTTTTGGAGGCCCTGGAGCAAACATTCAAAAAATGATGAAATTTTGGAAAGCTAACCCCACAAGGTATTTTCAAAGAGGCATGACTTTTGAAGACTTCAATTTCTTGCCTCAAATATTTAGAAAATACAAATTAATTTTTTTTTACAGAAAGTTGTCAATAAGATAATCAATAATGATATATCAATACTAAACAGTGCTTGCTATAATTCCTTATTTTTTTACTTGCTCCTTTCAATGTCCTTACAACATCCTTATACCATGAAAAACAGAACTTATAGTGCCAAATGCTGATATGTAAATCCCTAGTGTAATAATATAAAAATAGTCCACACACATGAATGAAAAGAGAAAATAAAGTTCCTTTAAATGAAAAGAAATCCTCAAAATTGGGAAGAAACACCCGAACTGACCCTCTGTAGTACTATTCCACCTCATACTCAAGCGAGATCATCTGACCAGTTTGCAGTGACCCCCTTACTGTACAGCAAGAGGAGTCAATAAACGACTGCAGCTAAGGACTGGTAAGCTGCAACACATTCAATTTTTGTTTTTGTAACACCAGTCAAAACTAGGTTTTTTGGCAATAAGGAAAGATTTATAAACTTTTTGTCATGGCAACAATGTTGTATCCAGGTAGAGAAGAGAGGGAAATTTTACAGCAGGAACAGAGACAGCAATACCAAGCTGGAAGAAACACTAACTAGGTCTTCTGCCTCTCCCTCCCCCACGCATTTTGGAAATTTCCTATTACTTCCTGTACTGGTGACCATGTCATTGCCACCATGACAGGGCATAAGGGCAAATCTCACCAGAAAGGCCACCACAGATAGCAGTAAAAAACTACCTAGGCTCTTTCTTGTTTTCCCTGTACTAAAAACCTAAAAAGCAATGAATTAAGACAGGAAAGTAAGAATGGACCCCTAAAAGGAACATTACATATTTATATTTTACGTATTATATAAATTTAAGCATTGTCCTTTAACTGTTTTTTACTAAAATATTTAAAAGATTTTATATTTTTCCCTGATTTCACTAAACAAAGAACATGTGTATGTAGCACTAACCCTGAAGGAGCTGCTGGTTATTTATGGGCTTACCGTTATAAGGGAATACTTATTAAGGTTGCCAAAAGATATACGGTACTAGGTTAAAGGTCTAAGATAATATGCTTAGGCGTGCATTTCACTAAGTTCAGAATTAAGGTGCAAGATGTTGACATATTAGGATGCATCTGTCTGCGGTAAGAGGTACAAAGCTAAGATAGGACTGGTTACGCAAGAATATGGTCAGTCAGCAGATGTTGAAATGACGAAATAACTATCAGAAGACTGTATTTCACCTTTGACTTAGATAATGTCATGAGTTTAAGAAAAATGTCGATGTATGTATGAATTACCTGATTGGTTAAACCACAGGGCTGTCCTTCTGTTCAAACTAAATAAAATTGTTGTGTGTGCTTCAATAGGCACATTCATTATTCACGTACAATAGCGTGTATGTGTAATGTTTTGTCCACCGGTGAAAGGGACCTCCGCTCTTCAATCCTAGCCTAGGCTACCAGGGGTTACTTACAGAAGACGAGCAACCTAACAGTTTTGGTACCAGCAAAGTGGGGTTCGTCTCGTCTTGCGACAGGTAAGTCACTTTACTCTTTTTTACCTGATTGGTGAATGGTGTAAACACTTACTCTGTCCGGGCGGCCGCTACGAACTTAGTTTAAAATTAAAAGAAGTAACTGTGCCTTCGCGATGGACTAGGCTGGTCACTCGGGAGGTGAAAAGGGCTCGCAAGGAATTTATAGGTTTAGGGGAGTCCGACTAGGTTGGTCTGACTTAAAACTATTGGTGATAGTATTTTTAACACGGGAAGTAGTAGATTACGCCCGTGACAAAGGGATTGGTGGAGTGGACGCCCATTTGAAAAAAATTTTTTTTTAAAAAAAAAAAGTGCACTATAAATTGATAAATGTATTGCAATACGGTTATTTCATGTCTTAAAGTATATTAAGAATATGTCTGTTTCTCTCTAGGTACACGTGTAAGTATATAGAGTATAAGTTTTAATATAGAGTATAAGGAAAATAATTGTTGTTGTTTAAATGAGTGCAGAATATGAGGAGCCCTCTTGTAGTGACATAGCATCCGCCTGCCCCCATTGCACGTTAGGTCTACTCTTCCTAAGAATAGATGACAAGTGGATTTGACTGACCACCAGACCAGGGGGGTTCTCTTGCAGACTTGGTGTAAGAGGGGTAAATACCGCCACCAGGAAAAATTTACCCTTCATCGTATATTAAGGGTAAATCTTCATAGTTTTATATAAGTCCATCTGCCCCAAAAAAGATCAGGGATCCTACTCCCAGACCAGAGACCGGATTGTTGGACAAACCGGGTGTTATCACCTGTGTCCTGCCACTAGACACACACTGCCCAGACTACTAGATGGGGAATTCTGCAGCAACCCAAGCCATGGCCACCCCATCACCCTATGAATTTGTCAGTAATATGATCCCTGGCCCCCAGGTAGAACCATTTTGGACACAAGTCCGGGAAAGGTGTCACCAATTGGGAATCCATGACCCAGGACCCCAAGGTCCTTGTTCAGAGGAAGACTGGCAAGAAGTCAGTAAAATTTGTCAGGTACATAAGCATTCTTATCCTCCCTGCAAAGGGGCTGACCCACAATACATGAAGGATTGTTTCTGTGCATGGAACAAATGCCTTGGAAAATATAGGCAATTGTGGACAGCAAGGACATTGGAAATCCCAGTGCCCTTATAGGACTGGACAGATTAGAGCAAGAGGCAGAGGCAGGGGATTTAACCCCCAGACCCGCCCACAGTATCCCCGTTATCTGCCATACCAGAACCCTCGTCAACCACTACCCCAATATCCTACACAGCCACAAATAATGCACCGAGGGAAACTCTGTTGGTATTAATGGGACACCTGTCACCCATCCCATCACTCCACCACTGACTGTAGCCACTCCAGAAGGACAGAAATTATGTACCCAAACTTTTGCCGTCTTGTCCTCATGCCCTGTGCCCCTTATGGGACGGGACCTCTTGGCACAACTGTGTATTACCATTAAGTTTAATAAAGAAGGTTCCCTTACCGCTAGTTCACCATTATGTGACTTACATGGCCCTAAGCGACATGCACACAGAGGGTTCCCAAAAAGACATGCACACAGGAGTTTCTTTCTAATGATACCTTCCTCCCTTGACCATCACACAATTTGGGCAGAAAACAAAGGTAGTGTGGGCTTTATTAATTGCACACCATATGCACCCCAAATGCGGTCAGATGCAGGGATACAATATCAAAAACAGTATCCCCTACCCCCAGAGAAAGTCCAAGGCATCTCCCCTCAAATTAATGATTACATATCAAAAGGTATCCTGAGACCGATCATCAGTCCCTGGAACACGCCCATTTACCCCGTAAAAAAGGCCAGTGGGGAGTGGAGACTTGTACAAGACCTCAGAGCAGTAAACAAACAAGTGATTCCCCTCCCACCCCTAGTCTCAGACATCACTTTTATTTTCTCATGCATACCGGCAGACTCTCTATGCTACACAGTAATTGATTTAGCGAATGCTTTCTTTAGCATTCCCATTGCAGAGGAAGCCCAACCTATGTTTGCTTTCTCCTGGGCCGGGGGCCAACTAACCTGGCAAGGGTATGTAGACAGTCCAGCCGCCTTCTCTATGGTACTCAACGAGACTGTCAAGTCTTGGACTTCTGAGCGTGGGTCGGTACTAATACAGTATGTGGATGACCTGCTCCTGTGCAGTCGAACTGCTGAAGATTGTGCGGTCGATTCAACATCACTGTTACAACACCTAGCTCACGCCGGGCATCTAGCCTCAAGGAAGAAAATACAATGGTGCCAGCCACAGGTAGAATACCTAGGGTGCATTCTAAAGGAAGGGACAAGGCTAGTGTCCCCCAAACGTGCCGCAGCCCTTCGAGCTCTCAGTCCCCCAAAAGACAAGGCCGCCCTACTCTCATTTTTGGGTGCAATTGTATATTGCCGCCAATGGATCCCTGACTGTTCTCATTATGATAGTATCCTAAGAGAGGCTACTGGCTCGACAGCCCCTAAATTAATAGATTGGACTGAAGACAGACTACAAGCTTTTCAAGCTCTATTAAACAGTCTGTCAAATGCTCCCGCCCTAGGGTTGGTAGACTATGGTAAAGCTTTTCAACTATACTGTGTAGTCTCGGGGACCTCTTTTGCCGCCGTGCTAACACAACAGCATGGAACAGGCTACCGCCCTGTCTCCTACCTATCTAAAAAAAACTCCCCATCCAAGTACAGGGAATGCCATTCTGTCTCCAAAATCTTGCTGCCTGTGCAATGGCTGTACAAGATGCAAACAAATTAGTGCTAGGTCACCCATTGACTCTCTATACCACTCATTCAGTCACGCATCTTATTCAGAACATGAATACCCAACATATGACCTCGCAAAGACTTAGTGGTTATGAGATAACACTGATGAACACTGATAACCTCACACTCAAATATGTGCCTGCCAGCAACCCCGCTGTGCGCCTTTTGCATTCCATGTTGCGTTTACCACATGACCCAGACATTATACATGACTGTTCGGAAAAGGTTGCTGCTATTACCAGTCCCAGACCTGATCTCACTGACACCCCTATCTCAGGTGCAGAGGATGTTTTCGTTGACGGTAGCTGCTCACGTCCCTCTGACTCCACCTTTTTAACCGGTTATGCAGTTGTTCAACTACCAGACATCGTACTGGAGGCAAAATCATTACCTCCTTCTTCAGCCCAGGTAGCAGAGTTAGAAGCCCTCACTAGGGCCTGCATTCTATTCACCGGTAAAGAGGTGAACGTCTACACAGACAGTAGATATGCTTTTGGAGTGGTGCATGATTTTGGTGTGATATGGGCCAATAGAGGTTTTAAAACAGCAGACAACAAAATAATTGCCAACTCCACACAGATTAGTGCTCTCCTCCAAGCCATTCTTCTTCCAAAAAAGGTAGCCATAATTAAAGTAAAGGCACACTCCTCTGACAGCAGTCGTGTTTCAAAAGGGAATGCTCTTGCTGACAGAGAAGCTAAAAGAGCTGCTGCCTTTTCCCCTAACCCACCTGCCCCCACAACAATGTTTTTCAAGGAACACTTCGCAGCACCTAACTTTAAAACTGTTATAGCACAGATGCAATCAATGGCCACAGAAGATGATGTCCATTTTTGGACAAAGGAAGGATTGACCAAAGACCCTGAAGGTCTTTGGTCAAAAGAGGGGAAGAGACATATAGGGGCTGCACTCTCATATCTCCATGGTCCAGGACATATAGGGGCTGCCCCTTTGATCAATATATATATATGAAATCCTTTATCACCCACAAAGTGCAGGAGTAGTGGAAAGAATGAATAGGAATATCAAAGATAAACTAAAAAAGGCCACAGGAGGCACGTTGAAAGGATGGCTTGACCATCTGCCTGCTGTATTGTTCCAAATTAGGACCACACCACATGCAAGAACAAAACTATCACCCTTTGAGGTCCTCATGGGAGTCCCCGCAAACATAGAATTACCCCCATTAGACCAAGACACTGATATTGACATTTATTCCCAACAGGAAATGTACGTGAAAAACCTGGTAAGTATGCTTCATGAAATGAACGAACACGTTTCTGTCACCTTTTTTCCCTCTTCCCACAGAACCAACGCATCCCTTCATCCCTGGGGATAAAGTGCTGATCAAACAATTAGCACAAAGAAAGAGTATCGGACCGGCTTTCTCAGGACCATGGAAGGTGGAAAAGGTATCCAGGACCGCAGTGTTAACAGACCTAGGAAACACCTGGATCCACGCCAGCCGTCTTAAAAAGTGTCCCCAGCTTCCCTCGACTCCAGAGCCCCTGGCAGTGACAGAGAGCAGCAACTCCCAAGAACAAGATCTACAAGAAGTTCAGAGAGGCATAGAACAAATTTCCCTGGAAGATCCCACACCCCCTCAAAAGGACAAAACAGAGCCAACAACTGCCGGGATGAGAAACGAAGAAGAAGAACAGAACTCTTAGATAACAAATAATCAGAACTTTAAAAAAAGATGCTTTCTCCATCAGTGTCAGGGAAGGCTGTATGCCTTTGGGGTAGTCTGGTACTATTTGTATTCCTGCCCACATGGTTTATAGCCAACTGTATATATCATCCAGAAGATTTAGGTTTATTAAAAGGGATATGTGGACCACCTAAGATGAATAATACCCCCGGCCAAAGACATAGTAGAAGTATTGTACCCGTTAATGAGTCACCTAAGGGACTGACTAACAAGATGTTACTACTAAAATTCAAATATAGCTATGCTCAAAAATCTGGTTTTGAGAAATGCTGGATTTGCAGCAAGCTACATCCCAGTACAGCTAGAATCCCTCTCATGGCAGTCCCCTTGAATTTTACCCCCCTCCTTAATGGAACACCCCCTATCGTCCTAACGAATGTTACTAGGACCCGTCCAAATAAAACCCTCACTTTCCAAATTATAGGTAGAAGCCACTTCCCAGACTGGTGTTTCCGACTGGGAAACACCACAGATGGAGCCGAGGTTTGCAAACAAGCAAAACTTAACATTTCAATGACATCATTTAACAGTCCTTCTTTCTTCCATACTTCAGACCCCACCCTAAATGCCACCTTTTTAGACTTTCTTAGCTCTAGTACCAAGACTACAATACACCAATTAATGTCAATACTGGTGCTCTCTGGCCTTTCTGATACTCTTAGGAACGTGTTCCATAAACGACCCCTAGCTCTAGGAAATACCATATATATATGCTGCGGCAAACTCTGTCACCCCTGGATCCCAACCAAACCCCAGGGGTGGTGTTGCCTTGCAGCCCTGGTTCCTATTATGGGGGTATTAGGGGATAACAAGGGAAGTCACCTCCTTGAAGCCAGCATGCATCCTAGATATCCCCTTAGACACCGTAATAAACGAGAATTGTTTTTAGAAAAAGATATGGCCTGGGCATGGTTCCCTTCCTGGACAGGGTGGGGAATTGACCTAATGAAAAGATTAAATAATTACACTGGCATAATTGATGAGATTCTGGAGGAAAATTCTGATGACATAACCAAACTAAATCTAGAAACTAGGGCAATTAGGAAGCAACTAGAACTACATGAGTTGGCTATAGAAAGTATGAGTGCAGCCCTTACTGGCCTCTGTGAGACTACTGAGGATTATGAGTGCTGTACCTGGATTCATAATACCAGCATCGAAGTCCAAGACTACTATGACGTTATTGCCCAACACAGGGAAGAGGTAAATAAACTACAGAAAGAGGCAAGGAACATAGGAAAAAACTGGGATCCCTTCTCGAGCAGTTTTAGTTTTGGGGGATTAATATCTTGGCTCCGAAATGCTGCCATGACAATTGTCACTGTGATTCTCTTCATTCTATTTTTATATGCCTGTTATAAGATAATCAAATGTTTATGTAAAAAGGGAAACACGGTCGCTCCGAAGGATCTGAAACTCACTTCCATTGTTAAGGATCCAACGGTATGGTATAGAAACCAAGAGCACAAGGGTTCGGAGTATGAAGCCTGTGCTATTAAATTAGAAAAGGAATGATCATTATGTAAATCACAGAATGATCAAAGGAAGGATTATAAGGGAATACTTATTAAGGTTGCCAAAAGATATACGGTACTAGGTTAAAGGTCTAAGATAATATGCTTAGGCGTGCATTTCACTAAGTTCAGAATTAAGGTGCAAGATGTTGACATATTAGGATGCATCTGTCTGCGGTAAGAGGTACAAAGCTAAGATAGGACTGGTTACGCAAGAATATGGTCAGTCAGCAGATGTTGAAATGACGAAATAACTATCAGAAGACTGTATTTCACCTTTGACTTAGATAATGTCATGAGTTTAAGAAAAATGTCGATGTATGTATGAATTACCTGATTGGTTAAACCACAGGGCTGTCCTTCTGTTCAAACTAAATAAAATTGTTGTGTGTGCTTCAATAGGCACATTCATTATTCACGTACAATAGCGTGTATGTGTAATGTTTTGTCCACCGGTGAAAGGGACCTCCGCTCTTCAATCCTAGCCTAGGCTACCAGGGGTTACTTACAGAAGACGAGCAACCTAACAACCGTTACCTTCCGTTCTCTTTATTGTATGTCTAGGGGATGTCCCGTGGTAGATGGTCCAGTAACTTGAAACAATAGATCCACTTGAATGGATTTTATTTGCAAAACTCAAACCATTGAACAGTCTTTCAACTTGTGATCAGAGAGTTAGAAAGGAGGTTCAGGTACTCTCAATGTCAAAGTCTATAAACGTTAAGGAACTTGCTTACTTTGACTGCATCCAGAGAATAGCCATTCGCAGCTGGATGAACACTCAGGTTGGACAGTCCCTCTCTCACAAGGCCTAGCAGCCAACAAGGTGTTTACTCAGGAACAAAGTCTTTGTCACAGACGTTGTTGCAGAACACGTAGGGAAACTAAGCTTTAGAACACTTGTAGGATACCTGGATCTTTCAGCCTGCTTGGCGATATCCAGAAGACCGGATTCTCTTGGTTACTTCAGCCCTTCCAGGCTCTTGTTAAGAAAACCAACCCGTGTGTGGTGTTCTTCTAAAGTGTCCCCCCCTGGAATGCTTGAAGTACACTGGGTCTCTCCCGAACCGGAGATGGCACCCAACCACCTCAGAATCCTCCTTCAGTTTCCTTGCATTGGGCTAGCCAGCCCTGAGACATTAAAGTCGGGTGGATCCGCACCCCAGGCCATAGCCTTCCTGGGGGCTGGTCAGGAGGACCAGGACCATGAAGTCAGCACATTATACTGGACTGGAACCCCGAATCACGTGACGTCCGCATCTTAAATACCCTCTCCCAGAGGGCACAGCGAGAGGGCCACTCCCACTGACCTGGCTCCGAAAGAAGGCTAATTTAAGCACTTGACCAGACCACAGTTCCACGCCTGCCACAAGAGACAGTGCCGTCTCTGGCCAGGCGAAACATCTCACAATCCAGTCAGACTGATGCAGAGGTCCAATTTAGACAAATAAACCCAAACCAAACTGCAGTTTAGGCAAAGTTTAACTTTGGAAAACGCATAACGCGTGCTCTTCAGGAGCCGCCGCTACATGTACAAAACCGGTAGGCTTTCCTTTAAGAAATACATATCAGAGAAGTAAAGATTTACAAGTGGTAATAGATCAGCATAATTATAACAATTATAGGAATGGAAAGAAAACTAAGTAGAAAAAAAAAATTCAAGTAACTGCTAAAGTATTTACTAAAACTGGGTGGTTGTACAGAAGTTGATCTAATCGACTGACAAGTGCCCCCGCTCTAATACCGTCCTCCATTGCTCTTCCATAATTATCCCTAGATCTTCTTCCCATTTTCCCCTACTCTGATCCTTCGATTCCTCTATCAGAGTCTTATGGGGCGCCCCTAATGACATTAATCCCCCTTCTTCTTGATCTTTACTGCCCCATAAATGTTGCAATTGTGCAGCCAGGAAGTAACTCCGTGGGTGCAGTACCACTATACCCCCCTTCCTTGCTGGTAATTGTAGTGCTTGCAAACTTATCCTAGCCTGGCCTCCTTTACAGATCAGTTCCCTAAACATTGTATCAATTTTTTTTAACCATTTCTTATCTATCCATATCGGAGAATTGTGCAATATATATAATAATTGTGGCAGCCAGAGCATTTTAATAAGATTGCATCTCCCTGCCACTGATAAGGGAGGTTGCCGCCAAATTTCAATTTTACTTTTAAATTTGGCCAGGAGAGGTATTAAATTGTTACTTATAAACTTATTGGGATCTTTTGTTAAGTGTATTCCTAGGTATTGAATTTTCTCAACAATTTCCAATTGAGGCATCTCTAATGCCCCGTACACACGAGAGGACTTATGTCCGACAGACTTCCAAAGGAGTTCCGCCGGAGTTCCGCCGGAGTTCCGCCGGAGTTCCGCCGGAGTTCCGCCGGAGTTCCGCCGGAGTTCCGACAGACTTTTCGGCCGAACGGACTTGGCCACACACGATCACACTAAACTCCGACGGATTCGAACGTGATGACGTACGACCCGACTCGAATAAGGAAGTTCATAGCCAGTAGCCAATAGCTGCCCTAGCGTCGGTTTTAGTCCGTCGGAGTAGCATACACACGAGCGGAGTTTTCGAAGGGGACCGGGTCCGGCGGAGTTCCTTCGGGAAAATTTGAAGCATGTTCCATATTCTAAAGTCCGTCAGACTTTGGTGAATCAAAAGTCCGTTGCAGCCCACACACGATCGGATAGTCTGACGGACTCGGTCCTTCGGACTTTGGATGTTGAAAAGTCCGCTCGTGTGTACGCGGCATAACGCTATTTGGTTCTTAATGGGGTCAATCGGCATAAGTGCCCATTTCTCCCAATTTATTGCCAGACTGGAGAGACTTTGGAATTTTACAAATATGTCCATCACCTTCCCGAGGGATTGCCCCGTGTCCCCCAGGAAGAGGAGAAAATCATGCAATTCTCTTTTCTCCTGTGCTTCTCAAAAATTCTTTCATAGTTACACTCTTACTGCTATAGCCAATGACTCCATGGCAAGCACAAAAATAAGGAGGGACAATGGGCACCCCTGTCTCGCCCCCCTTTCCAGTTGTATCTTACCCGAGTAGTCATTATTAACCCTAATTCTGGCACTCCATTATACATTATTTTCATCCACTTAATGAACAAAGGGTCAAAGCCAAATTCCTTCAATACCCGCCAGATATACCCCCACTCCAGGCTATCAAACACCTTAATCACAAGGACATGGACATGATCGTGCTTGTTCCCATATTTTCTGTAGGAGTCTGCTGAGATATACCCTCCTAATGTTCATACTCGTCGACCTACCGGGAATAAATCCTGTTTTATCTGGGTGTAGAAGTCTCAGAATCATTTTATTTAACCTTGCTGCCATTACCTTGGTCAGGATTTTGGCATCTGAACAGAGTAGGGAAATTGGTCTATAAGACGTTGTGTCCAAGGGATCTTTCCCCTCTTTTGGCAATACTATTAATGTTGCCTCCGTCATTGAGGTGGGCATTTCCCCTCCACTTCCACCCAGTTCAACACTTTGAAGAGCTCTGGAAGCAATACCTTCCCATAGTGTTTATATGTTTCCACCGGCAGACCATCAGGCCCTGGAGATTTCTGGTTAGCCATCTCCATCACTGCTTGCTATATTTCCTCCAGAGTTATCAGGGCCTCCATTCCCTCCCTATCAGCATCCATAAGAACCAGTATTTCAATACTCTCAAAGAATACATACAATTCCTCACTCCCCGCAGCCCACCGCAACCTTTGCCTTTAGTTATTTTAGCATGCTTTAGCATTCTTACTTTACAGAATTTCTTCACACATGCCTAAAATTTTGCACAGTACTGTGAGTACATATACACACACACACAGTATCTCACAAAAATGAGTATACCCCTGACATTTTTGTAAATATTTTATTATATCTTTTCATGTGACAACACTGAAGAAATTACACTTTGCTACAATGTAAAGTAGAGATTGTATAGCTGTGTAAATTTGCTGTCCCCGCAAAATAACTTAACACACAGCCATTAATGCTGGCAACACAAGTGAGTAGACCCCTGGGCCCAAATAGCCATTTCCCTCCCTGGTGTCATGTGACTCGTTAATGTTACAAGGTCCCAGGTGTGAATGGGGAGTAGGTGTGTTAAATTTGGTGTCATCACTCTCTCATACTGGTCACTGGAAGTTCAACATGGCACCTCATGGCAAAGAACTCTCTGGAGGATCTAAAAAACAGAATTGTCGCTCTACACAAAGATGGCCTAGGCTATAAGAAGATGGCCAAGACCCTGAAACTGAGCTGCAGTATGGTGGCCAAGACCATAAAGCGGTTTAACGGGACAGGTTCCACTCAGAACAGGCCTCATCATGGTCGACCAAAGAAATTGAGTGCATGTGCTCAGCATCATATGCAGAGGTTGTCTTGTGGGAAATAGATGTATGGGTGAATGCGTGAAAGTGAATGAGGAAACCAAATAAGACTAATTTCATATTTAAAAAAAAAATGTTCCTATATAGTCCATTCATTACCCCGTTATATAAAATTAGTCTTATTTGGTTTCCTCATTCACTTTGATAGTTTTCATCATGGTCTTGAGTAGGGATGAGCCGAACACCCCCCGGTTCGGTTCGCACCAGAACTTTCGAACGGACCCCAAATTCGAACGAACTTTAGAACCCCATTGACGTCTATGGGACTCGAACGTTCGAAATTAAAAGTGCTAATTTTAACGGCTAATATGCAAGATACTGTCCTAAAAAGGGTTTGGGGACCTGGCTCTTGCCCCAGGGGACATGGGTCAATGCCTAAAATGTTTTTAAAAATGGCCGCTTTGGCGGGAGCACTGATTTTAATGATGATTAAAGTGAAAAAAAAAAGTGAAATATTCCTTTAAATATGGTGCCTGGGGGGTGTCTGTAGTATGCCTGTGAAGTGCCACGTGTTTCCCGTGTTTAGAACAGTCCCTGCACAAAATGACATTAAACAGAAATAACATCATTGAAAACTGCTTGCGGTTTTAATGTTATATCTGGTTCCTGCAATATGGTTGAAAACCATTGAGAAAAATGGCATGGGTAGCCCTCCCTGCCCATTACCAGCCCCTTTGGGTCTTGTACGCATATCAAGGGGAACCCTGTACCCATATTAAAAAAAAGGAAATGCGTGTGGCCCCCAGGCCCTATATACTCAGAACAGCAGTATACAGGCGGTGCAAACAAGACAGGGACTGTGTAGGTTTGTTGTGTTAAGTTGAATCTGTTTGTAATTTTCAACTGGTACATTTTTAGAGCCGGTTCACACAGCGGGCGATGCGAGGCGACACGACTCGCCTCGCCTCGCTCTCGCAAGTCGCCCCCGTTCTGTACAATGGAACCGTTCTGAGAGGAGCGACTCGAGTCGCTCCGACTCAGAAAAAAGGTTCCTGTACTACTTTTGGGCGACCTCGGGGCGACTTGCATTGACTTCTATACAGAAGTCATTTGCAAGTCGCCGCTGAGGCCGTGGCAGGTCGCGGCGAGGCAAGTCGGAGTCGCCTCGCCTCGCCTGCTGTGTGAACCGGCCCTTAAAGTGTAGCTCCAGTCAAAAAAAATATTTTTAAGCTTTTTGGAAAACATAGGGAAGGGTTATCACCCCTGTATAATTTGTTTTGTCGTCCATATTTTTTCATCTCACTTGCTGTTGTCTCCTTCCGTTTGCAAGTAGGAGATGTTTGTAAGTTGGATGTTTGAAACAGTAGGTGGAGGAGCGCAAGTTCTCTAACATCTACCAGCTCCGTAATGTCGTCATGGAGGAGTGGAAGAAGACTCCAGTGGCAACCTGTGAAGCTCTGGTGAACTCCATGCCCAAAAGGGTTAAGGCAGTGCTGGAAAATAATGGCCAAATGGGTGGCCACACAAAATATTCATACTTTTGGCCCAATTTGGACATTTTCACTTAGAGGTACACTCACTTTTGTTGCCAGTGGTTTGGACATTAATGGCTGTGTGTTGAGTTATTTTGAGGGAACAGCAAATTTACACTGTTATACAAGCTGTGCACTCACTGCTTTACATTGTAGCAAAGTGTCATGACTTCAGTGTTGTCACATGAAAAGATATATAATAAAATATTTACAAAAATGTGAGGGATGTACTCACTTTTGTGATATATATATATATATAACGTATTTCTTGGACCATAAGACACACTTTTTTCCCCAAAAAATATGGGGGAAAATGTCTCTGGGTCTTATGGTGCGAATCTACATCAGGCACCGCCATGGGCCCCACCATGCTAGTCAGTCCAGGAAGACAGACATCCCAGGCCCCTGCGAGGGCTGGGCGATCTCCCCGCTGGGCCTGACATCTGCTGAGAAGACAGAGCAGCCCAAGCAATGGCACATGTCAGGCTGCATTAATGTCAATGGTCAGGCTGCATTTCTCTGACACTGGTCAGGCTGCATTTCATGGGCACTGGTAAATATTTTAGTACACTATTTGGTTCAGAATATTTTTTTTCTTGTTTTCCTCCTCTAGAACCTAGGTGCAACTTATGGTCAGGTTCATCTTATGGAGCAAAAAATATGATACATATACATAGGCATACCCCACTTTTAAGTACACAATAGGGTTTATTTACTAAAGCTGGAAAGTGCAAAATCAGGCTCACTTCTGCATAGAAACCAATGAGCTTCCAGGTTTTATTACCAAAGCTTAATACAGGGGTGCCCAACCAGTAGCCCGGGGGCCACATGTGGCCCGCGGAGCTCTCTGATGTGGCCCGCGACCTCCTGCTCTGGGGTGACGGGTTGGCAAGCCTAGATTGTGGGTTGCCAACCCACCATCCCAGAGAATCAGTGTTGTGAATAAATCCACTGGTAGAGCTTCTGTTAAAAAAATAAAAAAAAAACACTGGTAGAGGAAGCAAGTGGCTGCAGAGCCGCATAAGCCAGTGCTTCCTGTATAGTGCCAACTCCTATCACAGATGGAGTGATATCAATTGCGATCTGCCTGGGACAACAGCCGGCGATACCTGAATGGAAAACTGTTATTAAAGGTAAGTTTATTACTTAAATCACAGTGTATATATGGGCATATCTGCTTTCAGAAAACATATAATATTTGAGGGTTTAAAGTAATTTTAATATGTGTGTGATAAACAAAAAAAAGTGGTTAGTGCATCGGAAGAGAACAACACTGAAACACCCCTAGAAATGCAACTTCCTGCTTTTTTAATTGGCTTAGTAACTTTTGGAATCTCTTGATAGGAATTAAATGTTTGCTTGGTCACTTCCTAAGGGCTCATGCACACAAGCACATGGCTTTACACAGGATCTTGCTTGCAAAAATGTTTCCGTACACCAGGGCCGGACTGGCTTACCAGGATAGCAGGAAACTTCTGGGTAGGCTGGCAGGCTGCCTGCTCTGGGGGTGCTTTGAGCTGAGGCTGCAGCGACGCCCATAAAAAATATGAGGGCCAACTTGTCAACTGCACATGTGCCGTTCCGAAGCTAACCGGACTCAGGAAAGCCCAGTACACGCTCTGCCATTTTCAGGCAGGCAGGCGCATGCGCAGTGACGTAATGGCACCGCTCGGCTACATTTTTAAATGTAAGACACTAGTTTTGGTGTCTTCGCATCATGGCCAGGTAAGACCGGACCCCTCCGCAGCCTCCGACCTCCTCCTGTTACTCTCCTGTACCATGTCTGCATTGCCTATGACCACCCGCTGTTACTCCTATACCATGTCTGCACAGCCCCCAACATCTCCTGTACCGTGTCCGCACAGCCCCCGACATATCCTGTATCATGTCTGCAGACTCTGACATCTCCTTTACCTTATCCGCACAGCCTATGACCACCTCCTCCACCATGCCCACATAGCCTATGACCACTTCATGTACCATGTCCGCACAGCCTATGACCACCTCCTGTACCGTGTCCGCACAGCTTATGACCACCTCCTGTACCATGTCCGGACAGCCTATGACCACCTCCTGTACCATGTACGCACAGCTTATGACCACCTCCTGTACAGTGTTCACACAGCCTATGACTACCTCCTGTACTGTGTCTGCACAGCCTATGACCACCTCCTGTACTGCGTCCGCACAGCCTATGACCACCTCCTGTACCATGTCCGCACAGCCTATGACCACCTCCTGTACCGTATCCGCACAGCCTATGACCACCTCCTGTACCGTGTACGCACAGCTTATGACCACCTCCTGTACCGTGTTCACACAGCCTATGACCACCTCCTGTACTGTGTCTGCACAGCCTATGACCACCTCCTGTACTGCGTCCGCACAGCCTATGACCACCTCCTGTAACGTGTCTGTACAGCCTATAACCACCTCCTGTACCGTGTCCGCACAGCCTATGACCACCTCCTGTACTGTGTATGCACAGCCTATGACCACCTCCTGTATCATGTCCACACAGCTTATGACCACCTCCTGTACCGTGTCCACACAGCCTCTGACATCTTCTGTATGATGTCCGCACAGCCTCTGTGACGTTATGCTGTTGGGATGGTATAATAACGCAATGGGGCTGGTATGAAATTATTTCCAGGGCTGGGTTTTATTTCCAGTCCAGCCCTGCCATACACTATATGCATATACAGTTTTTGATAACATTTACATGTGTACAGCATATAGTACAAATTGGCCATTGCAGAGCCATGTAGTTTTTTTTGTTGCTAGTACATAAGCAGCTTCTAAAGTAAGCCACCTAGTGGCCTGTTGCAGGTAGCTATTGCCATTTAGCATCTACTGTTCCTGTGGATATGTGGATCCATAGTTCCTGGTTGGCGATGCAGCACATATTAATAGTGGTTTGAAGCCTGGTTGACCGTCCTCAATGTATACTCTACTAGGGGGTCATTATTGGCGGGAGAGTGCATACCCTGGTGAAGGCACAGACGGTGGATTGGTGTGGAGTAGAGCACTTTTATTTAAAGGCATCTTGACAAAAATATAAAGAGCTGCACCATCATCTTGGAATTAATACTTTTGCTGGACTTTATGCACTTTAGTGTTTATATGCACTTTACTGACACATTTTCACCTTTATATTAGTTAGCAGCTAAGGGTAAGCACAGCTCTTGCTTATAATAAATTAACATAGCATCCATTGTTGCTAGGATTTAGGTGCCAACCCAATGGAGCATTTTTATAGTATTATTAATTGGTTTTATATACTGTATGTTTATTTGTTGAATAGCCCAGCACTTTATTGTTACAACTTCCAGAGATAGCTGCCTAGCATCCTTTTTGGGTAGGACACGGATAACTTCTGTCACCTAGTGTCCTCTGTTGCTAGGACACAGGCAGCTTCTGCCACCTAGTGTCCTCTGTTGCTAGGACACAGGCAGCTTCTGTCACCTAGTGTCCCCTGTTGCTAGGACACAGGCAGCTTCTGTCACCTAGTGTCCTCTGTTGCTAGGACACAGGCAGCTTTTGTCACCTAGTGTCCTCTGTTGCTAGGACACAGGCAGCTTCTGTCACCTAGTGTCCTCTGTTGCTAGGACACAGGCAGCTTTTGTCACCTAGTGTCCTCTGTTGCTAGGACACAGGCAGCTTCTGTCACCTAGTGTCCTCTGTTGCTAGGACACAGGCAGCTTTTGTCACCTAGTGTCCTCTGTTGCTAGGACACAGGCAGCTTCTGTCACCTAGTGTCCCCTGTTGCTAGGACACAGGCAGCTTCTGTCACCTAGTGTCCTCTGTTGCTAGGACACAGGCAGCTTCTGTCACCTAGTGTCCTCTGTTGCTAGGACACAGGCAGCTTCTGTCACCTAGTGTCCTCTGTTGCTAGGACACAGGCAGCTTCTGTCACCTAGTGTCCTCTGTTGCTAGGACACAGGCAGCTTCTGTCACCTAGTGTCCTCTGTTGCTAGGACACAGATGGCTTTTGTACTACAACAGAGTATATTTGCGTTTACATATGTAAATGGCACATATTTTACATATGTACATTATGCAAATACGTTTCTTTCCAAACACTGGTTTTGGGACATTTTTTTTTTATGTCCCTGCACATTGCACTAGATTACAGATCGAAATGTCACTATGTGCATGGACAGATTGGCTACAACTGAGCTATATTCAGAGGCATAAAAAAGCAGCCATTTTTTTATCCCATGTGCATGGCATGAGTCCCAAGACTCATCCACTTCTAAAGCAATGCAAATAGCATTTCTTTCTGAGGAAATTGCTTTGGATCATTACACTGAAGGATGACCCTCCCAATCATTCTGAACAGGTCATAGTAAAGGAATATAAATTTCTTCAGAAAAGAGCATTAAAAAAAAAAATATATATATATATATATATATATATATATATATATATATATATATATATATAATGCAATGCATACCCACAAGAGATTGTTATTTTCTCACCAAAACTCCAGTCACTATTTGAAAAACAACAGAACTGACCATTATAAGCCAGTACAAAGCCTACCTCAAAAATGTTGTTTCTATAGTGATGGCTAATAGGTTTAAACGCTCTCTAAAACCAGTATTTTCGTGGCACTAGTAAACATTCAGCTGCAAGTGAAGCATGAAAGATCCAAGTGATCTGAACCCAGGCTGGATGTTTACACAAAGGATTACAGTGGTTTCTGCCAGCCTCTTTTTTCAACCGAGTAGGCTCGTGCCAGGGCAATGCGGTGAGTGCCTACACATCAGGCATAATACATTTATTTCTTTTAAGGTTACTAGCATGATACGGATCAAGGAGGAATACCTTTAACAGACCTGTCAAACAAGGAAACAAGGCTTCAAATAAAACACGACAAGTTTAGAACTCATACCTGCTGATCACAATCCATAATATAATAATAATAATAATACATACACACATATATGATACAGATAGTCTATGTCCAATAAAGGGGATGTGGTGTCCAAGTAGTGCATACAATCTTTTACTTCTAATTCAAAGAACCATGACAATGTAGCTTAATGTTGGCAACCATTTCCAGTGACCACACACTTTTCAAGTATACTCGCTCCAAACAGTTGTCAAAGTTAAAGCATTATTAAACCTAAAACCACAAAATGTAATATATTGCAGCTTACCAATCACTAGATGTTTTATTGTGACTGCATCAGTTTTCTTTTCTTTAGCTTCCCCCCTATCTGTTTTCACCTGGTGATCTGACCAGCAACACACCTGTATTAATGAGACACAACTCTGGAGGAATGAGCACAGGAGGCACAGCAGCATGATCAGTCTGGGGGTAGGGGACCTTAAACGTATTAGCAGATTTCGATACACTAACAAATTAAAGCCAAATTCCAGCTCAAACTTTATAAGCAGTTACAGGAAACATGTTTTTCCTTTTGGGATAAAGCTTTGCATGAATAAATAACGGCTGATCATTGTAATCACCCCGGGCCAGTGTTAAAGAGGAACTGCAGTCTGCTCACATAATCTGTAGTAAAAACATCTTTGCCATTCTGAAGCTTCCCTCCAACCGCTTTGCTTATTATTTTATATATACTGTGATTCTGTACTTGCCAAATATGCTGCAGAAATCTCCCTCCACTGAGTCTGGCTGCAGTCATTTTAACTGTGGACAGCTGAAGCTGCTGCCTGTTCACTTCCTGGATTTACAGACACACCTCCAGCTCTGCAGCATTCATTGGCCCTCTTATGACTCACCCCCCTCCCTTCCTGGCAAACTCTCATGAGAGTGAGAGATAGACATATGCATGATGTCATAAGCCTAGGCTTTTACCAGACAAGTAACAGGAAGAGGGGCTGTATAAGGTATTTACTGGCAGAAAAAAAAATGTTTTACTATCCAAAGTTAAAACAACAAGGGCAGAAGATTTAACAGATGAAAAGATGAAAAAATGACTGAAGCTCCGCTTTAAGTGGTTTGTCTCATCCATATAATCAGATACATTCTGCCAGAGAGTTAGAGAAAAACTACAGACTTGCTGGCTTGATCACCATATGAAAATAAAAAGGAAGAAAGTCAAAAAAAAAAAAAAAAGGAAACAAATGCAGCTATCACATCTAAGGCCGCGTACACACGCGGGGACTGTTCGCCCCACTTTGTCCGTCAAACAGTTTCGGCAAACAGTCCGCTCAAAATTAGCATGGACGGACATGGCCACACACGACGGACGAACAGTTTGCTGAAACCGTGCGCGATGACGTGAACGGCACGTACGACGGGACGAAAAATACGACGTCCTATACACTGCATTATAACTTTCGGCGTGAAAATCCTTTCTGAGCATGCGCGCAACTTTGTTTGACGAACAAGCCAAGCCTACACACCAGCGGACTGTTCGCTGAAACAAGGTTTCAGCGGACAGTTTTTCGGAAATTCCGAAAAACCTTGTCCGTCAAACTGTCCGCTGAAACTGTCCGCTGAAAGCCCACACACGAGCGGACTGTCCGCCCAAACACTGTTCAGCGGACAAAGTTGGGCGAACAGTCCGCCCGTGTGTACGCGGCCTCAGAATTGGTAACTGCAATATAATAAATGTTTGCTTTCGGTTTAATACTGCTTCGTGCTACATTGTATGGCACTTTGAATTAGGAATTAAAGACTTTTACAGAATTTGGACACTGTAATCCCTTTCTTAGATTTACAGTATATGTTTAGGAGAAAGAGCAGGGAGCTGCTTTGTTGTTAAGGAACAAAGTCTTAAAAGTTACAATATATATATATATATATATATATATATATATATATATATATATATATATATATATATATATCACACACACATCACATATACCTTATTTATATTTGTTTATTATTTCTATGTCTTTCTCCTTATTAGCCCTCATTCGCATGGGCCTCCTAGGTTTTTTGGGGGGTTTTTTTAAGCACAGAAGTTGACTTGCGAAAAAAAATCATGAACTTTATATTTCCTAGAGCAATATCTCCTGCCTTTACATGTGTTTAGACACATTCAGACTATCTAACCAGCTCCTGGATGTACACATTTCTATTTTTTTTTCTAAATGCAGTTAAACTGACTGGTTTCTATGCAGAGCTGCACCAGATTTTGCACTCTCCAGTTTTGGTAAAGCCACCCCACGATTTGTTTGCTTGTGTTCAGGCGCAGTCAGTTTAATTGCGTTTAGAAAAAAAAAATATATAGAAATGTGTGCATAATAAATTAACCCCAGCTCGTGTGATATAACATTTAAAATTATTATACGCATTTAAATGCATTAAAAAAAAAAAAAAAAAAAATCCAATAAATGCATATAATCCCATGGCTGTGTGAATGAGGCCTACACCAAAATCGTATACGTTGCTATGGGTAACTTCAATTTACAAAGCTTTACGGATCAGGCAAGAAGTGCAATGTAAGCAGAATGCGATTATATAGAAAAAATAAGACACACCTGACTAACCTAAAAAAAAAAGTCCTGGAAAGAAGTTTTATATAGAGTACGAATTCCTAAAATACAGTAAGGATTATATACTCAAGTCAGATGCAGACAGCAAAGTAAAACAAGTGCATACTTGTCTAATAGGATGTCATGAAATTCTAGCAATGTAGATAGAAAGCAATGGCAAGTTTAATAAAGAGCTGACGAGTCGTGCGTCTCCTGGAAAATGAGGTCACTTACCATCTCATTTTCCTCTCCTTGGTTAAGCAGCGCACGATGGCCATTATTCTGTTTTTCACCCATCAAATCACTGCGATGTCCCTTATTGTTGGCGGCACTGAAATCTGTCCAGCGCAGTAGAATGTCAGCACACCTTGCTGGCCTGTCAGTGACAAATGCAAGTTTCAATTATGAAACAGTTCAGTCCTGGCTCCGCGGCTCCGCCCCTCACATCAGCCAGGTGATGTAACCCTTTACAGGACAGGTAGCAGTGGGATCACCCTCCAGCTTGTACTGTATGATATAATTGAAGGTATGCTGTGGGCAATGTGGAGGACAAGCAGCCTAAACGGGCTGGGTTACTTGCAGAACACTCCTTGTTGTGAAATTTAAGATTCAGCTTGAACTGACAAAAAAAAAAACAATTTTTGCAGATGTAAATTCTGTTAATAATAATATAATGTCGAACTAAACTCTCCTATCCTTTACATCCAAGGAAGCTGCCATCTTAGCCTCTGTTTGATCTGCTGTTGCCATGGTGCTGCTCATGTGATCCGTTATGACACCAGCCATTTGGTGGACTGCTAGTTTGGGTGAGAAAACAAGCACCTGTTATCATTCACAGCATGCCTTGACTGGGAAGCTGTTACCTTAAAGCGGAGGTCCACCCTAAAGTGGACCTTCCGCTCATCAGAACCCTCCCCCCCTCCGGTGCCACAATCGGCACCTTTCAGGGGGGAGGGGGGTGCAGTTACCTGGATAATCCAGGTAACTGCACCCACTTCCGGGATAGCTCTCTGCGGAAAGGGGCGTAACTTACGCCCCTTTCCGCAAGTGCCCGCCCCTTCCCGCAAGTGCCCCGCTGCCTGCTGGGAAACACACAGATCCCAGAGGCAGCGGGGAGCGTCCTTATTGCGCAGCGCGATTCGCGCATGCGCAGTAGGGAACCGGGAAATGAAGCCGAAAGGCTCCATTTCCTGATTCCCATACCCAAGATGGCGGCGGCAGGACCCGACAGACGACCTAGAGATCGACTTCGGGTGCCGACATCGCGGGCGCGCTGGACAGGTAAGTGTCACTATTTTAAAAGTCAGCAGCTGCAGTATTTGTAGCTGCTGGCTTTTAAAAAAAAAAAAAAAACGCGGAGTCCCGGTGGACTCCCGCTTTAATGCAGGGGTCTCAAACTGGTGACCCTTCAGCTGTTGCGAAACTATTATTACTATACACAATTTATATAGCGCCAACAGTTTAGGCAGCGTTTTACAATGTATAGGGGGAACAGCTCAATTACAGTACAGTTCAATACAAAAGGTATCAATACAAAAGGTTCAATACGTAGAGCTTACATTCTAAAGGGAGGGGGTGGTGGTACACATGGTAATAGCTGCAGAGAATGATTTGATGGGGGTGGCTCGGGGACAGTTTTTAGGTGGGTGTGGAATAGGCTTCCCTGAATAAATGAGTTTTCAGGGATCTCCTAAAGGTGGACAGGGTAGGGGCTGATCAGACAGACTGGGGCAGGGAGTTCCAGAGGATGGGAGAGGCTCTGGAGAAGTCTTGAAGGCAAGAGGAGTTAACAAGGGAGCTAGAAAGCAGGAGGTCCTCGGAGGAGTGGAGGGGAAGATTTGGGCGATATCTGCAGATGAGGTTGGTGATGTGGATGGGGACAATGTTGTGGATGGCTTTGTATGTTATGGTTAGCATTTTTAATTTTTTATGGTGGGGTAGGGGAAGCCAGTGAAGGGATTGGCAGAGAGGGGTGGCAGTCACAGAACGATTAGTGAGGTGTATTAGTCTAGCAGCAGCATTTATAATATACTGAAGGGGGGATAGCCTGCTTAAGGGTAGGCCATTAAGGAGAGAGTTGCAGTAGTCAAGGCGGGAAATAATCAAGGAGTGAACGACTTGCTTTGTGGTGTTATTAGTCAGGCAGGGTCGAATTCTGGACATATTGCGGAGGTGAAGGCCACAGGATTTAGCCAGTGATTGGATATGGGGGCTGAAGGAGAGGTCAGAGTCAAGGATTGCAACTACAAGTCCCACCATGCCTCTGCCTGTGGGAGTCATGCTTGTAACTGTCAGTCTTACAATGCCTCATGGGACATGTAGTTTCGCAACAGCTGGAGGGCCGCCAGTTTGAGATGGGTTTAGTACCACTTTAATCTTGGGTTCACACTTGTGCAATTTGGGACACCGCATGTGATGCTTACCACATCCATGTGATGATTCTGAGGGGCGGTTTCAGCCCATTTGCTTTGTATGGCTCAAATCGCACTGCATCTGCACCAAAATGGTGCAGGACCCTTTTGGGGTTTTTTGCCGCACCTGAATCAGATCACATGCATGCGATCCGATTCTGGCAATCGCACTGCATTTTGCGAGCTGTTTCGGGGTGTCGTTAATTTTACATTGACACCCGCAGCAGATCGCATGAACAGGGGGAGATTTCAATGTGGGAAACGCACATAATTTGCTGCCTTTCCTGCATTTCATCAGTGTGAACCTAGGGTAAATTGTCATGAGAAAAGTGTCAGAATTTCATACCTCTATAATTGTATCAGGTCTAAAGAGTAGGCCTGTTTCATGTGCCTGTGTCCGTTACAATCATCAAGGAATTAGTGTTCCCATCCCCTGCTGAATTGGAGCTGAACTGTATGGAGGCCACTTTTGTGACATCCATGGAAGTTCAGTTTTTTCCAACAAGACTTTAAGGCTCCAACTTGAGTTTGGGAGCTTTTGCCATTTTTTTATTTACATTTTTTTTGCCAAAGCTCCTAAACTCAATTCAATAAATACCTATGGGGGGTTATTTACGAAAGGCAAATCCACTTTGCGCTACAAGTGCACTTGGAAGTAAAGTCGCTGTAGATCTGAGGGGACATGCAAGGAAAATAAAAAACAGCATTTAGCTTGCACATGATTGGATGATAAAATCAGCAGAGCTTCCCTTCATTTCAGATCGACCCCTCAGATTTACAACGACTTCACTTCCAAGTGCACTTTCAGTGCAATTTCAAGTGCACTTTACACTTGTAAATCCACTTTACACGTTTTTGTTTTAAATGCGTTCAGGGCTCAAGTCCTGCGGGAGCGCATGGGAATGGAGTTCCTGTACTTTTTCCACAGCAGGAACTCAGTTCCCATTAGCAGCCGTGTCCTGCAAGACTTTGAAGTATGTGAGCTGTGTGGCAGGTGCTACACCAGCAGCTGCTGACACAGCTCGCAATAGTAAGTGCCGCACACCTGACCATTCAGGCATTGCCAGTAGGGGGCCCCATGACAGCTTCCACTTCAATCTACCTGTCAATCACAGCTAGCTGACGGGTAGATCAGATCTAGGTTTAGCTGGCGGGTAGATCAGGTTTAGGTCTAGCTGACAGGTAGATCAGGTCTAGGTCTAGCTGACGGGTAGATCAGGTCTAGGTCTAGCTGACAGGTAGATCAGCTATTCTGCTCACAGGACATGCAGGGAGAGAGGTGAGCTGAGGGAGGAACATTATTTTGGGGTGGTAAGCTGGGCACAATACCTGGCAAAGTTTAATGCTAGGAGGGAAGTTTATGTGTAAATATGTGAAGGGTTGGAATAGCAGCGAGTGTGTGTTGGAGCCCTGCAGAGTTTGCAGCCCCCCAAGTTAACATACATCTCCTAAGCAGGAACACATCACTATCTCCCCAAGCATTCTGTCCAGATAATGTGCAGTTCATTTATGACCTTTCCATTTAACCCTGTGTTATCCAAACTCTGTTCAATGAAAAGTGTAAACTCACCACATAAATACTCTATATACAAAATAAAATTCCCCAATAAAGATCAGAACATGATGTTCACATTTGCATGGAAGCACAATTGAATGAATGCTGATTATTCAGAGAATTACCGTATTTATGTTTATTGAGGATTGTTTTTTTTTTTATGTACTAACAGTTTAGCTTGATACACACAATACGAAAATTGGATGAAAAATATCACTTTTGAAGCATTTGTGCATATGAGCGTATCATTTTTTTTTTTTTGGTGGGCGAGTGGATCTTGGGTGGGAGTTCCCACATTTTTTTCCTCAGGACTTGACCCCTGCATGCATTGCCCTTCCATGTGCTCCTTGCTGCCAAGACCAGTTCTAGGTAAGGGCAGTGGCCATTTATTTGTTCGTATTGTTGAAATATTGGTAAGGGAACGCACTGTACACCATTACTGCCTTTGTGCTATGTACTAGGTGTCCAGCGCGCTCCTGTGCCTTTGAGGAGGGGTGGGCTACCTCCAAGCTCACCTGCCCTCTGCCTATTCATTATAATGCATGAGCTTCCACTTTGAAGGCTCACAAAATTTAGAGTTAGGACTACAGTAAATATTAGGATGCCTTGATAACACTCCTGTTTTTAACGCATACTGTTAGACAGGATGATTTGGTTGGTCCCAGACTATAAGTTTAGCAGGGAATTTCTTTGGTTTTGTTTTACATGCATTGTCCTTCCATGTGCTCCTTACTGCAAAGGCCAATTATAGATGAGGGCAGTGGCCATTTGATTGTTATGCATAAATCACACATCTAATTTCCTGACCACATTTTGGAAAGCAAACACTCCAAGGTATTTTCTGCCTAGGGCGCACTACAGCCCAGGGCGCAGCCACGGCCTTTGTATACCTCCAATCCCCCAAGGGCTGGTGCTACCACTAGGCGGAGTAGGCAGTCGCCTAGGGCGCACTACCCCCCAGGGTGCAGCTACGGCATCTGTATGCCTCCAATCCCCCAATGTGTCCCGCTGTTCCCTTGCTCTTCAGAGTAAAAGCTCACAGGTGTGTGTGTGTGTGCAGCGGAGGGGCAGGGCTCGGTGGAGATCAGAGAACTGAGAGCAGCATCTGTTAGCTGACCTCCCAGCCAGTGGGAACACCAGAGCAACCCTGCCCGCCCAGTGCTGAGTAGTGCCTGGATGTAATGATCGATGAAGCAGAGGTAAGGAGGAGGGTGGATCCTCCCTATCTACAGCGAGCTGTGTGTGGGGGATGAGTAGTGCAGGAAATAGGAGTCAGATAGGTAGGTCAGTGTGTGTGTCAGGTAGGTGGGTCAGTGTGTGTGTGTGTGTGTGTGTGTAATGGTCAGGTAGGTGGGTCAGTGTGTGTGTGTGTGTAATGGTCAGGTAGGTAGGTCAGTGTGTGTGTAATGGTCAGGTAGGTCAGTGGGTGTGTGTGTACTGGTCAGGTAGGTCAGTGTGTGTGTGTGTGTGTGTGTGTGTAATGGTTAGGTAGGTGGGTCAGTGTATGTGTCAGGTAGGTCAGTGTGTGTGTGTGTGTGTGTGTGTGTGTGTGTAATGGTCAGATAGGTCGGTCAGTGTGTGTGTGTGTGTGTGTGTGTGTGTGTGTGTGTAATGGTCAGGTAGGTGGGTCAGTGTATTGTGTCAGGTAAGTGGGTCGGGGCATTGTGTCAGGTAAGTGGGTCGGGGCATTGTGTCAGGTAGGTGGGTCGGGGCATTGTGTCAGGTAGGTGGGTCGGGGCATTGTGTCAGGTAGGTGGGTCGGGGCATTGTGTCAGGTAGGTGGGCCGGTGCATTGTGTCAGGTAGGTGGGCCGGTGCATTGTGTCAGGTAGGTGGGTCGGTGTATTGTGTCAGGTAAGTGGGTCAGTGTGTGTGTGTGTGTGTGTGTGTGTAATGGTCAGGTAGGTGTGTGTAATGGTCAGGTAGGTCAGTGTGTGTGTGTGTAATGGTCAGTGTATGTGTCAGGTAGGTCAGTGTGTGTGTGTGTGTGTGTGTGTGTGTGTGTGTAATGGTCAGGTAGGTAGGTCAGTGTGTGTAATGGTCAGGTAGGTGGGTCAGTGTGTGTAATGGTCAGGTAGGTGGGTCAGTGTATGTGTAATGGTCAGGTAGGTCAGTGTGTGTGTGTGTCAGGTAGGTAGGTCTGTGTGTGTGTGTGTGTGTAATGGTCAGGTAGGTCAGCGTATTGTGTCAGGTAGGTGGGTCAGTGTGTGTGTAATGGTCAGGTAGGTCAGTGTATGTGTAATGGTCAGGTAGGTGGGTCAGTGTATGTGTCAGCTAGGTAGGTCAGTGCGTGTGGTAGGTAGGTCAGTGTGTATGTGTCAGGTAGGTCAGTGTATGTGTAATGGTCAGGTAGGTGGGTCAGTGTGTGTGTGTGTGTGTGTGTGTGTGTGTGTGTGTGTGTAATGGTCAAGTAGGTCAGTGTATTGGGTCAGGTAGGTAGGTCAGTGTATTGTGTCAGGTAGGTGGGCCAGTGTATGTGTAATGGTCAGGTAGGTGGGTCAGTGAAAGTATGTGTGTGTAATGGTCAGGTAGGTCAGTGTGTGTGTGTGTGTCAGGTAGGTGGGTCAGTGTGTGTGTGTGTGTGTAATGGTCAGGTAGGTCAGTGTATTGCGTCAGGTAGGTGGATCAGTGTATGTGTTAGGTAGGTCAGTGTATTGTGTCAGGTAGGTGGGTCAGTGTATGTATGAGTGTGTGTGTCAGGTAGGTGGGTCAGTGTGTGTGTGTAATGGTCAGGTAGATCAGTGTATTGTATCAGGTAGGTGGGTCAGTGTATGTGTAATATGTACCTAGGTGTGTGTGTGTGTGTAATGGTCAGGTGGGTCAGTGTATGTGCAATAGGTAGGTGAGTCAGTGTATTGGTCAGGTAGGTGGGTCAGTGTATTGTGTCAGGTGGGTCAGTGTATTGTGTCAGGTAGGTGGGTCAGTGTATGTATAATGGGCAGGTAAGTGGGTCAGTGTATTGTGTCAGGTAGGTGGGTCAGTGTATGTGTAATGGTCAGGTAGGGGGGTCAGTGTATGTGTCAGGTAGGTGGGTCAGTGTATGTGTAATGGTCAGGTAGGGGGGTCAGTGTATGTGTCAGGTAGGTGGGTCAGTGTATGTGTAATGGTCAGGTAGGGGGGTCAGTGTATGTGTCAGGTAGGGGGGTCAGTGTATGTGTCAGGTAGGGGGGTCAGTGTATGTGTCAGGTAGGGGGGTCAGTGTATGTGTCAGGTAGGGGGGTCAGTGTATGTTTCAGGTAGGGGGGTCAGTGTATGTGTAATGGTCAGGTAGGTAGGTCAGTGTATTGTGTCAGGTATGTCAGTGTATTGTCAGGTAGGTGGGTCAGTGTGTGTGTGTGTAATGGTCAGGTGCGTCAGTGTATTGTGTCAGGTAGGTGGGTCAGTGTATGTATGTGTGTGTAATGGTCAGGTAGGTCAGTGTGTGTGTGTCAGGTAGGTGGGTCAGTGTGTGTGTGTAATGGTCAGGTAGGTCAGTGTATTGCGTCAGGTAGGTGGGTCAGTGTATGTGTTAGGTCAGTGTATTGTGTCAGGTAGGTGGGTCAGTGTATGTATGTGTGTGTAATGGTCAGGTAGGTCAGTGTGTGTGTCAGGTAGGTGGGTCGGTGTGTGTGTAATGGTCAGGTAGGTCAGAGTGTGTGTAATGGTCAGGTAGGTCAGTGTATTGTATCAGGTAGGTGGGTCAGTGTATGTGCAATAGGTAGTTAGGTCAGTGTGTGTGTGTGTGTGTGTGTGTTTTGTGTGTGTAATGGTCAGGTGTGTCAGTGTGTGTGTAATGGTCAGGTGTGTCAGTGTATGTGTAATGGTCAGGTAGGTCAGTGTATTGTGTCAGGTGGGTCAGTGTATGTGTAATGGTCAGGTAGGTGGGTCAGTGTATGTGTAATGGGCAGGTAGGGAGGTCAGTGTATGTGTAATGGTCAGGTAGGTAGGTCAATGTATTGCTTCAGATAGGGGGGTCAGTGTATTGTGTCAGGTAGGTCAGTGTATTGTTTCAGGTAGGGGGGTCAGTGTATTGTCAGTGTATGTGTAATGGTCAGGTAGGTACGTCAGTGTATAGGTAGGGGGGTCAGTGTATTGTTTCAGGTAGGGGGGTCAGTGTATTGTGTCAGGTAGGTGGGTCAGTGTATTGTGTCATTGTATGTGTAATGGTCAGGTAGGTAGGTCAGTGTATGTGTAATGGTCAGGTAGGTAGGTCAGTGTATTGTTTCAGGTAGGGGGGTCAGTGTATTGTGTCAGGTAGGTGGGTCAGTGTATTGTGTCATTGTATGTGTAATGGTCAGGTAGGTAGGTCAGTGTATGTGTAATGGTCAGGTAGGTAGGTCAGTGTATTGTTTCAGGTAGGGGGGTCAGTGTATTGTGTCAGGTAGGTGGGTCAGTGTATTGTGTCATTGTATGTGTAATGGTCAGGTAGGTACGTCAGTGTATAGGTAGGGGGGTCAGTGTATTGTTTCAGGTAGGGGGGTCAGTGTATTGTGTCAGGTAGGTGGGTCAGTGTATTGTGTCATTGTATGTGTAATGGTCAGGTAGGTACGTCAGTGTATAGGTAGGGGGGTCAGTGTATTGTTTCAGGTAGGGGGGTCAGTGTATTGTTTCAGGTAGGGGGGTCAGTGTATTGTTTCAGGTAGGTGGGTCAGTGTATTGTGTCATTGTATGTGTAATGGTCAGGTAGGTAGGTCAGTGTATGTGTAATGGTCAGGTAGGTAGGTCAGTGTATTGTTTCAGGTAGGGGGGTCAGTGTATTGTGTCATTGTATGTGTAATGGTCAGGTAGGTACGTCAGTGTATAGGTAGGGGGGTCAGTGTATTGTTTCAGGTAGGGGGGTCAGTGTATTGTGTCAGGTAGGTGGGTCAGTGTATTGTGTCATTGTATGTGTAATGGTCAGGTAGGTAGGTCAGTGTATGTGTAATGGTCAGGTAGGTAGGTCAGTGTATTGTTTCAGGTAGGGGGGTCAGTGTATTGTGTCAGGTAGGTGGGTCAGTGTATTGTGTCATTGTATGTGTAATGGTCAGGTAGGTACGTCCAGTGTATAGGTAGGGGGGTCAGTGTATTGTTTCAGGTAGGGGGGTCAGTGTATTGTGTCAGGTAGGTGGGTCAGTGTATTGTGTCATTGTATGTGTAATGGTCAGGTAGGTACGTCAGTGTATAGGTAGGGGGGTCAGTGTATTGTTTCAGGTAGGGGGGTCAGTGTATTGTGTCAGGTAGGTGGGTCAGTGTATTGTGTCATTGTATGTGTAATGGTCAGGTAGGTACGTCAGTGTATAGGTAGGGGGGTCAGTGTATTGTTTCAGGTAGGGGGGTCAGTGTATTGTTTCAGGTAGGGGGGTCAGTGTATTGTTTCAGGTAGGTGGGTCAGTGTATTGTGTCATTGTATGTGTAATGGTCAGGTAGGTAGGTCAGTGTATGTGTAATGGTCAGGTAGGTAGGTCAGTGTATTGTTTCAGGTAGGGGGGTCAGTGTATTGTGTCATTGTATGTGTAATGGTCAGGTAGGTACGTCAGTGTATAGGTAGGGGGGTCAGTGTATTGTTTCAGGTAGGGGGGTCAGTGTATTGTGTCAGGTAGGTGGGTCAGTGTATTGTGTCATTGTATGTGTAATGGTCAGGTAGGTAGGTCAGTGTATGTGTAATGGTCAGGTAGGTAGGTCAGTGTATTGTTTCAGGTAGGGGGGTCAGTGTATTGTGTCAGGTAGGTGGGTCAGTGTATTGTGTCATTGTATGTGTAATGGTCAGGTAGGTACGTCCAGTGTATAGGTAGGGGGGTCAGTGTATTGTTTCAGGTAGGGGGGTCAGTGTATTGTGTCAGGTAGGTGGGTCAGTGTATTGTGTCATTGTATGTGTAATGGTCAGGTAGGTAGGTCAGTGTATGTGTAATGGTCAGGTAGGGGGGTCAGTGTATTGTGTCAGGTAGGTGGGTCAGTGTATTGTGTCATTGTATGTGTAATGGTCAGGTAGGTAGGTCAGTGTATGTGTAATGGTCAGGTAGGTAGGTCAGTGTATTGTTTCAGGTAGGGGGGTCAGTGTATTGTGTCAGGTAGGTGGGTCAGTGTATTGTGTCAGGTAGGTGGGTCAGTGTATTGTGTCATTGTATGTGTAATGGTCAGGTAGGTAGGTCAGTGTATGTGTAATGGTCAGGTAGGTAGGTCAGTGTATTGTTTCAGGTAGGGGGGTCAGTGTATTGTGTCAGGTAGGTGGGTCAGTGTATTGTGTCAGGTAGGTGGGTCAGTGTATTGTGTCATTGTATGTGTAATGGTCAGGTAGGTAGGTCAGTGTATGTGTAATGGTCAGGTAGGTAGGTCAGTGTATTGTTTCAGGTAGGGGGGTCAGTGTATTGTGTCAGGTAGGTGGGTCAGTGTATTGTGTCAGGTAGGTGGGTCAGTGTATTGTGTCATTGTATGTGTAATGGTCAGGTAGGTAGGTCAGTGTATGTGTAATGGTCAGGTAGGTAGGTCAGTGTATTGTTTCAGGTAGGGGGGTCAGTGTATTGTGTCAGGTAGGTGGGTCAGTGTATTGTGTCATTGTATGTGTAATGGTCAGGTAGGTAGGTCAGTGTATGTGTAATGGTCAGGTAGGTAGGTCAGTGTATTGTTTCAGGTAGGGGGGTCAGTGTATTGTGTCAGGTAGGTGGGTCAGTGTATTGTGTCATTGTATGTGTAATGGTCAGGCGGGTCACATATTGCAAAGGGGGTGGAGTCATGGGGGGAGCGGCAAAATTAGGTTTCGCCTAGGGTGTCAAAAATTCTTGCACCAGCCCTGTATGCGGCATAAGATACACAGCACGGGCATACATAGAATTACGCCCCAAAACACCTTCTACTACATTGTGGCTATATTTGCGGCTTGGCTGTGCTCACCTATGGGCCCCCTCCTAGTTTGCTTGTCTATGTAAGACATGCTCACTGTAACCCACATTGCCTGAGCAACTTCATAGTTCTCTGAGCTCCCATTTGCATGATTCTTGTCCATACTGTGTCTGACTACCTGTGTACTGACCCCAGCTTCATTTACCGTCTGTGCTTGTTCACTGCTCGCCCTGATCACGGCTTGTCTTCTGGATTCCCTTTTGCCTGCTGCTTGTATTCTGCACACGCGAGTGGTCTCCGCATCCTTAGCTAGGTATACCTGGGGGCCGTGACCTGGTTCCAGCTTGCTGCAACTAGCATATAACATTAACCATAAGCACACAGATGCTCACCAGTATAGAAACGATACAAGCAAAGATGTGTTAACAGCAAAGGGCCCGATAGGAGTCCTGGTATATACACATATACAGTGGGGGTTATTTACTAAAGGAAAATCCACCTTGCACTGAAAGTGCATTTTGAAGTCGCTGTAGATACGAGGGGGACATGCAAGGAAAATAAAAAACAGCATTTTAGCTTGCACATGATTGGATGATAAAATCAGCAGAGCTTCCACTCATTTCAGATCCACCCCTTAGATTTAAAGCGACTGCACTTCTAAGTGCACTTTCAGTGCAAAGTGGATTTGCCTTTCATAAATAACCACCAGTATCTCACAAAAGTGAGTACACCCCTCCCATTTTTGTAAATATTTTATTATATCTTTTCATGTGACAACACTGAGGAAATGACACTTTGCTTCAATGTAAAGTAGTGAGTGTACAGCTTGTATAACAGTGTCAATTTGCTGTCCCCTCAAAATAACTCAACACACAGCCATTAATGTCTAAACCGCTGGCAACAAAAGTGAGTACACCTCTAAGTGGAAATTTTGTGTTATCACTCTCACTCTCTCATACTGGTCACTGGAAGTTCAACATGGCATCTAATGGCAAAGAACTCTGAGGATCTGAAAAAAAGAACTGTTGTTCTACATAAAGATGGCCTAGGTTATAAGAAGATTGCCAAAACTCTGACACTGAGCTGCAACACGGTGGCCAAGACCATACAGCGCTTTAACAGGACAGGTTCCCCTTAGAAGAGGCCTCGCCATGGTGGACCAAAGAAGTTGAGTGCACGTGCTCAGTATCAGATACAGAGGTTGTCTTTGGGAAATAGACGTATGAGTGCTGCCAGCATTGCTACAGAAGTTGAAGAGGTGGGGGGGGGGGGGGGGGTCATCCGGTCAATGCTCAGACCATATACCGCACACTGTATCAAGTTGGTCTACATAGCTGTCATCACAGAAGGAAGCCTCTTCTAAAGATGATGAGTTATTTTGAGGGGACATCAAATTTACACTGTTATACAAGTATACACTCACTACTTTACATTGTAGCAAAGTGTCATTTCTTCAGTGTTGTCACATGAAAAGATATAATAAAATATTTATAAAAATGTGAGGAGTGTACTCACTTTTGTGCGATACTGTATATATAGTAATGAATAGAGATAGCTCCAGATGAATGTTGCAGCAAAATCTAGTTGCAGGGGCCCTTGACTGTCTTTGTGTTGAAGACCTGTAAACAGGATTCCGCCAACTATTGTCCAACCAGCCTGGAATGCAGTCCTCACCAGCAGGAATTGTGGTGTGGTACTGGAACGCAGAGTCCGCCTGTAAAGTTAGGGGGCAGGTGGGTGCTATTAGTTTTGTCATATTTTCCATGTTTCCCTCCACATTAGGCACCAAGAAAGAGTCACATGAGAGCCCTCCCTCGAGGTGGGTTCTTCTGGACTACTCTAGTCATCTTGTACAGAATCACTTTACTATGCATGGGGTACCTTTTGCTTTGTGCCATTTTCATCAATGCTGTGTGACAAGGCTAAGGCTCCCGTTGGGAAATACTCGAACTTCAGGTGGGCCTTTACTCTTAAAGATGAATGTACACCATGTACACTTGCACTGCAACTGTTCTCCAGTTAACTCTCAGTTCCCTGTGATGATGTACACCTTCTATATTATCTGCATTTAGGAGGGATATTCTGAGCCTTGTCCACAACCACCTGTCCAGCGTTTTTCGACTACCATTCCCTAGTATTGGAGTGGGCCCTGCTGTGCACTCTGTATGGGCTCCTTATGTGCACTTAACTTAACTCTTGAACTTCTGTACCTCTGTACATGTTGGGAACCTCTGTGGTGCTAATCTGCTCCTGTTGCTCTGGGAGACAGACCACTGGTGGAAGGAGCACCAACAACATCTCCCTCGCTGCTAGAGACCTTTCCACCTATAACAGGTACACACTATCGACAGGCTGCTGTACAACTTCCATTACCCCAGATAATCACTTGTGTTTTCACACTACTTCACTCCACATCAATGTCTTCATATCCTAAGACCCACTCAGTGGACTTTGTGTGTGACGATTACTTGCATTACAGCCCTTTCAGCAACTTCTTCAGACCAGGCAGGGATAATGTTTCAAAAGCTTCACTCAGAAAAGTGCAGAGTCCATCATTCAAAGGCATAATTCTTCCCTAACTCTAACTACAGGCTGTGCGCTGCCCCGACATACCTGCAAAGGTAGTCTTCATGCAGTACAAAGTCCATCAAAGGCATTCTTCCAGGGCTGGTGTCTTCCAGCAAACATCAGGTTCCATTGACTTTACATCCCAATGGTGAAAAGCAACATCCTTTTGCTCCTCGTGGGTGCCATTCGTCATCCCTCTCCCTTTTGGGCACCGGTCTTAGCTCTCTACTAGGCCTTTTGTCAGGAACAAGCTGTTGGAAATAACTCAAATCCAAACTGACCTTAGCCAGCTTCTTCAGGGGCTCTCTCTGTACCGGACTACTGTCCCAATTTATATATCACAGGACTAGTGGGCTGGACCCAGAGAAGAACCCACAAAGAACCCAAAAGACCAAATAACTATAAAAGGCATTGAATTACTACCCTTCCAGTCAGGACAGCACCTAAATGGCTATTTTAACCTGCTTACAAGCCTTTCTACTCTGCGCATTAGTCCCTTTCTAACAGTTTCTAATCTGGCATACAACCTGACCTCTAAACATATGATCCTGCCCTGGCCAGCGGAAGCAAAACCCTGGCTCTATCCTATGCTGACTATTGAGCCCTAAGTTTAACTAGCTATAGAATCCCAGACCAGAACTGAAAAGAGTTAACTAGAATCACAGGAGCTGCAAAAAACATAATATACTAGAAGGTGACCACTAAACCTACAATAGCACAGACCTACCTATCTGACACAGTGCATATGAAATAATAACAAAGACGAGGCAGAAATGCTCTCTAACAAGGATTCAGATATACACTCAACAACTGCAGGTAAACTATTCGATCATAGGAATACTTGCAGTCCCTGCTAGCTTGGGGTTTAGGAGCATGGACAGGACACGTGGCTGAGACCTTCTCTGTCTTGCTCCACTTCTTCCTTCAGGGTCTCACAGCCCAGATAGCAGGGGCAGGAAATACAGTAGAGGGCAGTAGATCCCTACAGGGGAATCTATAGTACATTCAAAAGATGCATTTTATAATTTAGTATGCCCTGTAATAGCTGTGAAAAGGTTTGCAAAAAAAAAATCTATAATTATTAAAACAAGGAATATATTCAATCAAACCTGTAAATGAGTATAAAGATAATAAGTTATTGAATATTCACCTGAACGTTAATGTTTGCAGTCCTTTACGAACCTATTTTGCTCTGGAAAATGTATGCTCTTTTTCTTGTGCTTAATAAAAACCTTTTTTTGTTTGAGAAAAAAAAAAAAAAAAAAATATATATATATATATATATATATGTTTAAAGTCCTGCATTTTTCCAAAATGGCAAAGACCAAATATATGCAAAACTTTTGTGCAATTTTATTTTTTTTCTTCACATAAACTTACTGATGTCATCATCTATCAAGGTGACAAATATCTTGAGTCTCACTCTCAAATTGCCATTCTCCAAAAGAAGCAATGGTCCAACTACAAACTGGAGGGAGTGAAGCTGATGCACAAGAGCTGATAGCTAGTAGCTTATTAAATTTTTTAATGGTGCAAGATTAGGGCATGTCAGGTTGATCCTGGTATCACTAACTAATGAGTCATTGCCTTAAGGAAAGCAAGAACGACAGTATCTAGATGAAAGCCATTAGGCATCTTGTGGTGCTCCACTTTAAAGTGGTTGGCACTAAGGGGTCATGAAATATAATGGATCCAGTGGTAAATATTTAGAGACAATGCATATTGGTGATTTTCTTATATAGAACATAACAGCTACAGGGGTAAACCATGAGTCTGATAAAGAATAAAAATGACTAACTCTTCATGATAGTGAGACATGTACTGCAAGTTATATTATGGGAGTTCTCTGGTTTGTGGGCACACCTGTCATTAAAGAGCCTCACCCCCTGACCTCAGAGCTTCCAGTAACTAGAGTCATGGGGATTGGTTTAAAAAAGTTATTGTAGCGCAGTGAACCAGTGTGTTTACTTCACATACCCAATCATCTGCAGTGGAGTAAACATTCTTCTCCTTTATTAATTCAACTCCACAGAATCCATGTGACTGGTCCCCCAATAGAGACTTTGATCACCAGAAAATACATGGCACTAATATTGTTGTACATTATTGTGTCAGTCATTATGCTTATATAAATTAGTGAAACAATGGTGCAAACAAAGAATATAGACCACAGCAGCTGTTATAAAGGTACTAAGAACCTTAAGGAATGGATATACAAGATCATGGGGATCAGCCCCTTACAATTTAGGTACACATAATGACTTGCACCATTTATGTACACACTGTATTCGTTTTTTTAAGCAACTAGCTGTATGAAGCTTATAATATTTCCAATATATTCATAATAATTCACAGTTTCCCTATGGTCACTGGTGTTTGCAAAGCAATTGTGAGCTTAATGCTCAAAGTAGCCCTGTGTTGTAGTTCTGCCCAGAGTCAGTGTCATATAATGGTACATCACAGAGTATCTAGAGGGAGTCTGTATTCTCACTGACCTATAGGTCCTGGCCATAAAGTAAAAGATAGTCATTATTACAATGTTAAAAACACATTAAAGAATAATTCCATACATTAACATGTTATACATAGTTACATAGTTTGGACCTGGAAGCAAGTGGAGATCACTAGTAGTGGTGTCTCACATTTATCGAATAAGACTGCCACTAAATAAATATTTGCTGAGTTTTTCTTTTTTCATATTCATAGCTCCCAACTGTCCCTGATTTTGAGGGACTGTCCCTGATTTGGAACAATGTCCCTCTTTGCTCCTCATTTGTCCCTCATTTTGGTCTCATCTATATAGTTGTATATAAAATGCACTACTTATCAAAAAGTGTTGTATAGTGCTAAACCTTTCACTCAATTTCTAAACTGCTGCAACTGTAAATTCAAAAAGCCAGTATGAAGAAATAGTAGTCGTTAAAAAAACACTTGTGGGTTTAACCAATAATTTCTGTTCTACAATTCTCCTTTAAGGGGGTGTGTCCTATGCCTAAATACTTTTGCTAAAAGGTGTCCCTCATTCCCATCTCAGAAAGTTGGGAGGTATGCATATAGCAGGGATCTGCAATTAGCGGAGACCTCCAGCTGTTGCAGAACTACAATTCCCATGAGGCATAGCAAGACTCTGACAGCCACAAGCATGAAACCCAAAGGCAGAGGCATGATGGGATTTGTAGTTTTGCAACAGCTGGAGGTCTGCTAATTGCAGATCCCTGGCATATAGGTACTGTAGCAGAGCATCCCAGAAAGAGACAGGAAAAGTCCTGTTTGGGGTTTATACCTCTCCCAAGCTCTTCCCATACACGTTCAGGGATCTCTGACCCAGGATCCAGTTCGGATCTTGGTCCTCTACCCCCTGGGCCAATTTAACTCGCCTGAGACAGACACCCAGTACTCTCTGCCTGGGAATATTAGACAACTTTGGTCTGAGAGAGAAAAAGGTTGGTGAAAGCTATGAAGGAGCTTATGCGGGAGCTGACAAACTGTAGGCTTGCTCAGCCTGGTAGCAAGGGCCTGTATTTTGTATAGTTGGTGCACGAGACACAGCTAGGTTTTTGTTTAGCTATTTTTGTTCTGTTATTTTTTCCTGAAACCCTGAACAGTACCTGTATATCCACTTAAGGACCAGGCCTCTTTTTCGGACTTGGTGTTTCCATGTTTAAAACAGTTTTCCTGACGCCTTCATGGCAGCACACACTGGGTTGTGACTCCGCCCCCACAACCTGACAGGATTGGTTAACTATAAATTTGAAGGGGAGACCTCCTGCTGCATTCTCTTTTTTATCCTCACCTGACAGGTTGGATCGTTCGAGTTTCAAAGATACCTACAGATGAATAAGCCTCTTACCGCCTCACCCCAGCAGGTTCAAGCCTCTCCTGTTTGGAAGTCCCTCCTGTACAGTCTCTAAATGAGCTTTATGGAGGGAATCCCCGTTCTGGTGGTCTCAGGGGACATCTCACGGAGTTTTTTTTTTATAAGCTTTAAATAAGCTTTTATTGTGCAGTGGGCTCTCCTTTTATGAATCCTATCCTTTTCTTATTTAAAAGATACCTTTTTTTCCCTGCAGGAGTGGCTGGGTCTTGCTGTCCTCCAGACAGCTGTCATGGCCGCCGCTAGTGTCCTCATCGCTCTGCGCATGTCTATTTGCAGCTGGATCTTTGTTTTCTCCCTGAAGAGAGGGTTTTTCCCTCTTCCAAGATGGCGCCGGTGTCCTCGGGCCGTTCTGCGCATGCGCGGAGCGTCATTCGGCGCCGCTATGGCGCCGTTTTTAAAATTACAGCTGTATGCTTCTGCATGCTGCTGTTTACAAACACTGCCCTGTATCTCTATTGTTCGGCTAGATAAGGTAAGAATATTCCTTTTCTCTACTATATCTGCATAGTCTTTTGTGTGTATTCTGCAAGGCTTTTTGTTCAAATGCTAGTTCTTAAAGGGGCAGGTTTTAAAAAAAAAAAAAAAAAAAATGTGTGTCTTTTTTTTAATTATTTATCTATTATCGGTATCGCAAGGAAAATTCTTTTTTTCTTCCCTTCAGTCTACTCTGTCTACCTTTTTTTCATGGAGTCCACTGCCCACGCAGACCATCGACAGCTAGAAAGGTAAGGGGCTCTACACGTCGTAGGTGAGTATTGAAGGGGAGAAAAAAGAGTGCCGACTGCTAAAGATGCTGCTTTTTTTGGCAGCTCTACCAGATCAAGAGGAGCAAGTTCCAGGCATGGAAGAGGCTCAAGTCGCACTTCCAGTAGGAGATCGCACAGAAGTCGCTCCAGGTCCTCATCTCGTCAGAGACATGGTCGCTCCCACCACGGTCGCCCTCGGCATAGCCGCTCGGACCACAGGTCTCCTTCCTCTCATCACAGCCATCACACCAGACCCGCAGCTAATGCCTGCTGGATATGTGGCGCACCGGCCCTTCCGGAGAAGCTTGCCTGTCGCTCTTGCTTCAATGAAGCAACTAAGGAGAAGGAAGCAGACGCCAGAATTGCGACTGACCTTATAAGGGAATCAGTACGTGAATCTATTTTGGCAACAGCACCCGCTATGGAGGTGACAGGCCCTAGCACATCCACGGCACACACATATCATTCCCAAGCTTCGGAATCATCCTCAGATAATGACGGCCAGGAAATGTCTGCAGGATTTGATTTTTCTTTGGTGGAACCATTTGCAAGGTCAGTCAAAGAGGCTATTGGCTGCGAGGATATTATTTCTGAGCCTCAGAAAACCCGCAAGTACTTTCCCAATTTAAAAAAACGGCCAGAGTCCTTCCCATTTATTGAGGAACTCGGAGATCTTATTAAAGATGAGTGGGAATCAGACAAACGACCAAGCATTGCTAACAGATTAGCGAAAATGTATCCTCTGGACGAATCAAAGGTTAAACCTTTGGTTAATGCTCCCATAGTGGATTCCTCCCTGATGCGTCTGGCCCGTCATGTCACTTTACCCATCGAAGATGCGGTCTCTTTTAAAGACGTACTGGACCGTAAAATGGATTTGGAGTTAAAGAAAGCGTATTCCATGGCAGGGGGCTCCTGCAGGCCGGCTATTACTACGGCAGCGGTGGCAAGAGCAATTTCTGGATGGGCTACTAAATTGGAGAAGGATCTGCTAGAAGGTACAGAAATGGAGAAATTAGTCTCTTCTTTGCAAGAGATTAGATTGGCAGGTGACTTTGTAGCAGAGGCCTCAGTGGACATCATAAGATCCTCGGCCAGAACAATGTTGGCATCAGTAACAGCAAGGAGGGCCTTATGGCTGAAGCCATGGATGGCCGATACAGCCTCCAAAATTAATTGGTGCAAGATCCCTTATGATGGTTCTAATCTCTTTGGGGCCAAACTGGACTCGGCTATTTCCAAAGTCACAGGAGGGAAATCTGGACTGATTCCTTCCGATAGAAGACCCAAAGCTCAGAAAGGGCCTTCTTTTAGGCGAAATCTTCCGGACAAGTATAGGGAGTCCAGATCCTACCGTCCTGGCAGAGAATTCAGGAGGGATTGGAAGAATACTAAGCCTTCCTTTCTGAGAATGCAGAAGACCAAGGCTACACCCGCAGGGGAGCATCCAAAGTCCTTTTGAAAGTTTGCCCACTCACCCAGCCCAGGTGGGCGCCAGGCTAAGAGGGTTTCTTCAGATCTGGACAAGACATATACAGGACTGTCCACAATCAAGTATGGGCACAAATGGGGATTCGTGAATGGGTTTCCAGGAAACCACTTTCAGCCTACCAGACTACCTTCCACACTATTCAGGAAAAATCTCCTGATAGAATATGTAACAGATTTAAAACAGAAGGGGGCTATTGTGGAGGTTCCATCGACTCAAAGAGGGAGAGGTTTCTACTCTCCGTTATTTTTGGTGAAGAAGAGGACAGGAGATTTTCGTCCAGTACTGGATCTCAAGAGGCTCAACAGAAACATCAAAATAGAAGCCTTCAAGATGGAGAGTCTCCAGTCCATACTCTTAGCAATAAATCTGGGCGATTGGATGCTGTCAGTAGATTTGTCGGACGCCTATCTTCACATCCCAATACATCCGGCCTTTCAGAAATTTCTTCGGTTCGCCATCAATCATTCCCATTTCCAGTTTCGGTGCCTTCCATTCGGCATTTCGTCAGCTCCCAGGACTTTTACCAAAACTCTCCTACCATTAGTAGCGTTCCTGAGGGGGAAAGGTCTTCGAATTCACCATTATTTAGACGACATCCTACTGTTAGCAAAAAGTCGAGAGTTATTACTTCAGCATCGGGAAATTCTTCTTTTAACTCTCCACAACTTCGGATGGATCGTCAATTTGAAAAAAAGCAGTTTACAACCCACGCAGAAGATGGTGTTTCTAGGAGCACATCTGGACACCGAACTGAACAGAGTTCAGCTACCACAGGCAAAGATTCAGCTCCTAATTCAAAAGATTCGGAGACTGCTGTCAGCAAGTCATCTTTCAGCCAGGGGCTGTCTAAGCATGCTGGGATCCATGTCAGCCACCATACCCATGGTGCAATGGTCCCAATGGCACATGAGGATCCTGCAAAACTCCTTTCTCAAGCAGTGGAATGGAGTGTCCATGCATCAGACCATTGTCATTTCCAAGTCGGTGAAACGATCAGTATGGTGGTAGAGAAATACAAGCCAATAGTCCCTCCAGACCCAGAAGTGGTGACTTCGGATGCTTGCCAGAGCGGCTGGGGAGGACACTACCAGGATCTAGCAGTCCAAGGCCAGTGGCAGTTCCAAGCCCTAGGAGTAGTTTCCAATATTTTGGAGCTCAGAGCGGCCTTCCATGCCCTAACGGCATTCACATCTCTGCTCTCGGGGAAGAGTGTGCTTATCAGGATGGACAACAAGGTGGCAGTATCTTATGTGCAGAGACAAGGAGGTACAAGAAGTGTTACCTTGATGGAGGAAGTTCGTCCCATTTTAGAATGGGCCCAAGTTCACCTAGCAGACTTGAGAGCAGTATATGTCCCAGCAACACAGAATGCATTGGCCGACTATCTGAGTCGGAAGCCGTTGTCCAACAACGAGTGGTCTTTGAGTCTTCAAATTTTTTCTCTCCTGACGGAAACCTGGGGGACACCGGAGATAGATCTAGCAGCCACTCCTTTAAACACCAAATGTCACAGGTTCCTGTCGAGGAATCCGTTTCCATCAGCCGATACATCCATGGAGTTTCAAGTTGGGGTATATATTCCCGCCTACTCCTCTAATTGCGAGATTCCTGTCCAGACTTCGGAGGTCCTCAGTAACAGTAATCGCAGTAATTCCATTCTGGCCGAGAAGGCCGTGGTTTACAACTCTTCTACAGCTCAGTGTCCAGCCACCAATTGCTCTGCCGCTAGAACCAAACCTTCTCTCACAGGGACAGTTTCTTCATCCTGCTCCCGAGAGGTTACATCTGATGGCCTGGAAGTTTGAAAGGTCTAGGTTGAAGGCGCAAGGCTGTTCCCAGGAGGTCATTTCTACCTTAATGCAGGCTAGGAAAGTTTCCACGAATTCCATCTATGCTAGAATTTGGGAAAAGTTCTGCCTTATGGCCCGAGAAAGAAATTGGAATCCTCTTGCTCCAGGACTGCCTCAAATTCTGGAGTTCCTTCAGTCGGGAATTAACAAAGGCCTCAGTTCAAGCACCCTCAAGGTGCAGGTTTCGGCTCTCTCTGCTAAAACAGGCACAAAATGGGCTTTTCATCCCCTGGTCATCCAATTTCTTAAGGCTAGTCTGAAGATAAAGCCTCCTAGGAAGCCTATATTTCCAGCATGGGATCTGTCGGTAGTTCTCCATGCTCTTTCTAGTCCACCGTTTATTCCTGTGGAATCTATTTCACTATGGGACTTGACTTTGAAGCTTGCCTTTCTAATTGCCATAACATCAGCCAAAAGAGTGTCGGAAATTCAAGCCTTGGTTATTTCAGAGCCTTATCTGGTTTTCTTTCCAGACAGGGTAGTTCTTAGACCCTCAGATCGTTTCATACCCAAAGTGGCTTCTTCCTTTCACTATAACCAAGATATTGTCCTTCCATCCTTCACTGATGATCAGGGAGATCCTCATCCGCTGGACATTAAATCCACCATCACCAACTACTTGTCAGCTACTATCTCCTTTAGGAAAACAGACTCTCTCTTGATTATTCCTCATGGAACTAGACGCGGGCTGCCAGCTTCCTCACGCACTATTGCGGCCTGGTTGGTGAAGGCCATTAAAAAGGCATATTCCACGCAACATTTGGCGATTCCAGAAGACATCAGGGCTCATTCTACTAGGGCAGTGGCTACTTCTTGGGCGGCATATTGCAGAGTTTCCCCAGAGACGATTTGTAGGGCAGCAACCTGGTCTTCTGAACATACTTTCATTTCTCACTATAGAGTGAATTCTGCCCATTTGTCCTTGGCAGATTTTGGTAGATCTGTTATTAGAGCCAACTCTTCGGCGTTATAGGAATTAAATATATTTTGCATTTACCCACCCGTCTGGCGAGTTATTTCCCAGTGTGTGCTGCCATGAAGGCGTCAGGAAAACGGAAAATTGTATACTCACCTTTCCGTAATTTTCCTTTCCTGACGCATCTTCATGGCACCACACAATTCCCTCCCGTTTGTTTAGTTTATGATGATATTTACAGAGAATGCAGCAGGAGGTCTCCCCTTCAAATTTATAGTTAACCAATCCTGTCAGGTTGTGGGGGCGGAGTCACAACCCAGTGTGTGGTACCATGAAGATGCGTCAGGAAAGGAAAATTACGGAAAGGTGAGTATACAATTTTCTGTTTTTTTTGCTAGAAAATTACTTAGAACCCCCAAAAATGTTATATTGTTTTTTTTCTAACACCCTAGAGAATAAAATGGCGGTCATTGAAATACTTTTTTTCACACCGTATTTGCGCAGCGGTCTTAGAAGCGCACTTTTTTTGGAAAAAATTCACTTTTTTGAATAAAAAAATAAGACAACAGTAAAATTAGCCATATTTTTTTTTATACTGTGAAAGATAATGGTATGCCGAGTAAATTGATACCCAACATGTCACGCTTCAAAATTGCGCCCGCTCGTGGAATGGCGTCAAACTTTTAGCCTCAAAAATCTCCATAAGCGACATTGAAAAAATTCTACAGGTTGCATTTTTTGCGTTACAGAGGAGGTCTAGGGCTAGAATTATTGCTCTCGCTCTACCGATCGCGGCGATACCTCACATATGTGGTTTGACCACCGTTTTCATATGCGGGCGCTACTCACGTGTGCGCTCGCTTCTGTGCGCAAGCTCGTCGTAACGGGGTGTTTTTAAAAAAAAAATTTTTTTTTTATTTTAATTTATTTTATTTATTTTTACACTTTTTTAAAAAAATAAATAAAATGGATCACTTTTATTCCTATTACAAGGAATGTAAACATCCCTTGTAATAGAAAAAAGCATGACAGGTCCTCTTAAATATGAGATCTGGGGTCAAAAGGTCCTCAGATCTCATATTTGGGCTAAAATGCAACAAAAAAAAAAAAAAAGAAAATCTGACATTTAAAAAAAAATATACCTTTAAGAGGTATGGGCGGAAGTGACGTTTTGACGTCGCTTCCGCCCTCCTATGGTATAGAGACGAGTGGGGGCCATCTTAGCCTCACTTGTCTCTATGCCCAGCAGACGGAAGGACCTGATCGCCTCCGCCGCTACCGACGGCTCCGGTAAGCGGCGGAAGGTGCGGTAGGGCGGCGGGGAGGGGGGGTGGCACCTCTCCCGCCGCCGATAGCGGTGATCTCGCGGCGAATCCGCCGCGGAGACCACCGTTATCGTACAGCCGACCGCCGCCTGAAGAGATGGATATCTCGGTTGTGGCAGCAGCTGCTGCCGTTACCGAGATATCCCTCTTCAAAAATAGGACGTACATCGTCGTGCGGCGGTCGGCAAGTGGATATAAAAGACTTGTATGTATCACCAATAAACACTGCACTGTTTGTCCCTACCTTACTGAATTTGGAATCTGTGCTGAAAGACTGCTTATCCCAGGGAGCTTTGTACCTGCCCACTGGGTTTTAGGCCAACCTTCCCTCTCAGCTGTCCATTCAAACGTCAGCAGAAAGGCCTCTAGATCATCATCTGCAGTCATCTTGGAAAGAAAGCGACCCAAATGGATGGCTGAGGGCTTGTCTCCAACATCATCAGTTTTAGCAGGTGACCACTGTGCTAGTGTCTCCTCAACCTCAATCAGGGTTTTCCTATCTGCATTTGTGGCAGTGGCTAGCTGTTCAAACAGCCTTTGCGATTGCTCCTGTATAGCACCAATCTGTTGGCACAGTGCTTGCTGTTGTGCAGCGTTGGCTTTCTGCTGTGCAATGTTAGATAACACCAATTGTTTGAGGATTTTCTCCATGTCTAGTTACTCTAGTGGCCCTTTAAGTAGTAACTTACTATAGCTGCCCGCATCCTCGCCCATATGTAAGCAGGGGGACAGGTAGAAGGTACAAAGCTCCCTGGGATAAGCAGTCTTTCAGGCAGATACCAAATCCAGTGAGGCAGTAACAAACAGTGCAGTGTTTATTGGTGCTAAATACAAGTCTTTTATATACAGGTGCTATACAGTGTTTCAGGAAAAACGAACAGAACAAAAATAGCCAAACAAAAACCTAGCCGTGTCTAGGCACTAACCATACAAAATACAGGCAGAGAGCACTGGGTGTCTGTCTCAGGTAAGTTAAATTGGTCTTGGGGAGAGGACCAAGATCCAAACTGGATCGTGTATCAAAGATCCCTGAACGTGTATGAGAAGAGCCTGGGAGACGTATAAACCCCGAACAGGACTTTTCCCAGCTCTCTCTGGGATACTCTACTACAGGACATTTAAAGCAAATTACTAGGGGTTTTGTACATAATTTATTTTTTATCATGCTCAGGACTAAAAAAAAATAACACTTTTACAATTTTCTTTTATTTTGCCTTTGACACAGTCATATTTTGCTTTTGTGCTGGCATCCGTCACTTTAATTACTTTATTTATTAGGTTTACGACTAAAGCCCCATACACACGATCGGACTTTGTACAAACTTTCCCGTGGACTTTTGTACAAAGGGCGTGGTCCACAAGTTTGTATTGCATACACACGATCTGACTTTTTGACAACAAACACGAACGTAGTGACGTCACAACGTACTGACGCCACTTCAAAAGAGGACGTTCAATGACTCCAGCGCCACCTTTGGTCAACTTCTGTATTGTAGTCTGATCTTTTGCATTGGTTCTGAGCATGCGTGTTTGTACCTTGTACAAAAGTCCGATGCTTTTGCATACACACGGTCGGACTTTGCTCCATCGGACTTTTGTTGCCAGAAAGTTTGTCCGTTCGCACAGCCAACAAAAGTCTGATGAAAACAGAAAAAGTTTGTCCGATGGAGCGTACACACAGTCGGATGTTGCTCCAAAACAGCTAATTTGCATGTTTGTTGTCAAAAAGTCCGACCGCGTGTACGGGCCTTTACAATACATATATATATTGTTACAAATATTTGATATTCTTTTATTTTAGTAGGGTAAACATATATAAGTTTGCTTTCTGATTTTGGATTGTTGAGTTCCTTTTTACATTTACAAGTTTGCTTGTTCGTTGAAAGAAGCCTTTTCCCTAAAGGCCTGTACACACAATCAGAAAATTGTCCAGAAAATACCGCTTTCAGAGCAATCGTATAATAATCTGATCGTTAGTGCACAGCTTTCGTCCAAAATTTTCCGAAGGGGCAAGCATGAAAATTTTTCTGGTACAATACCAGATCATATGATTTTCTTTTAATCAGTACAGTTTTCGTCCGAAAATACAATACAATACATTACATCACTTCCAAATGTTTTTTTTGTCGTACAAGGATTTTCATACTTTAGTAACCTCTTAATTTTCGATCTGAAGACTAGCTTGCAAAAAAAAGAAAAGGACGTTCATTTCTCCAATAATCTCATTGTGTATACTAGGCTTAAGCTTCGTCCAGGACAGCCACCTGAAAGATAATTGGTTTCCCAAGTTAAAACCCCCTCACACTGTCTCACCCCTGAATTAATGTTTCTTCTTAACCGCTTCCCGACCACCTCACGACGATATACGTCGGCAGAAGGGCACGTATAGGCAGAATCGCATACCTGTATGTTGCCCTTTAAGAGGCGGCTTGCGGGCGGGCGTGCCGGGAGCTTTGTGAGTGCGATTGCGGGTCCTGTGGACTCGGTGTCCCCGGGGATACCCATGATCGTTTCACGGTGAGGAAGAACGGGGAGATGTTAATGTAAAAAAGCATCTCCCCCGTTCTGCCTAGTGACCCTGTTACTGATCACAGCTCCCTCCCCTCCACAGTTAGAATCACTCTCTGGACACACTTAAAGTGGTAGTAAACCCGCACATTTTTATTTTATTTTTTTAAACCTGCAAAGCAAAAGGCATAATGAGCTAGTATGCACCGCATACTAGCTCATTATGAAATACTTACCTTAGAACGAGGCCCCGACATCTGGCCCGATCCATGCAGAGGGAGCTGACATGCTCCCTCGGCGTTTCTTCCGGGTATCGCGGCTCCGGCGCTGTGAGTGGATTTCAGATTTCATTCCGGCCGGCCGGCCACTGCCAGATTTTCAGGCCGAGAATCCCCTTGTGCGCATGCGCCGCTGCAGTCAGCGGCGCATACCGAGGGGAATATCTCCTAAACCGTACAGGTTTAGGAAATATTTTTCTTACCTACGGGTAAGCCTTATTATAGGCTTTCCTGTAGGTAAAAGTTAAAAAATCGAGTATACAACCACTTTAACCCCTACAGCACCACTTAGTGGTTAACCCCTTCACTGCCAGTCACATTTACACAGTAATCAAAGCATTTTGAAAGGACATTTTTAGTGGTTAACCCCTTCACTGCCAGTCACATTTACACAGTAATCAAAGCATTTTGAAAGGACATTTTTAATTGCACTGATCGCTGTATAAATGTGAATGGTCCCAAAATCGCACCACAAGTGTCCGATCTGTCCGCCATAATGTCGCAGTCACAATAAAAATCGCTGATAGCCGCCATTACTAATAAAAAAAAATTATTAATAAAAATGCCATAAAACTATCCCCTATTTTGTAGATGCTATAACTTTTGCGCAAACCAATCAATAAATTCTTATTGCAATTTTTTAACAAAAATATGTAGAATATGTATTGGCCTAAACTGAGGGAAAAAAAATGTCTATATTTTGTGGGGATATTTATTATAGCAAAAAAGTAAAAAAATAATGTGTTTTTTTCCAAAATTGGTGCTATTTTTTTGTTTATAGCGCAAAAAATAAAAACCGTGATCAAATACCACCAAAAGAAAGCTCTATTTGTGGCAAAAAAATGGACGTCAATTTTGTTTGGGAGCCATGTCGCGCAGCCACGCAATTGTCAGATAAAGCGACGCAGGGCCGAATCACAAAAAACACTCTGGTCTTTGGCAAGCCAAATGGTCCAGGGCTTAAGTGGTTAAGCCCCGTTCGAGCCGGTTCAAGTAAAAATGGCTCGTATGTATGGGAGCCAGTCTGTCAGATGTGCATGCTAGAAAACTAGTGGACCAACCGACTCCCGATCAACACTCTCAGTCAATGGCAGAGAGGGCTGATTGGAGTGTTCTGGTGGGGGGGGGGGGGGGGGGGAGACTGCCCTCTGTCAGAACACAACAGCTCAGCAGGGGAGATTGCTGTACTAACTTTGTATAGTTAGTACAGCAGCTCCGGCCTGAGCCAACAGGTTTTTTTTTTTTTGCTCAACCCGCTGGGTTGCATGAAAAACAACTTGTAGTGTTTACCAGGCTTCACAATCCAAGAAAGAGTGTCATTTCATTTATTGTGTTAGTTAATTGTTGAAGTGCTGAAGTTGATTGCTGCCTATTGCTGATTGCTGGACTTGCTTTTTCTCAGAGTCCCCAGTGGAGGATATAGGATCTCGTCCCCTAGTGAGGTCCTGTTGACTTTGGTGCCACATGGTGACATGGTGCCACAGCCTTCTGAATTTTGGTGCATGTGAATACGCACATCTCAGCAGATGCATGAAGGTGTCATTAACAATTAATGGCACTGCTGTGTATCTGCTAAAGGGCAACACATTTCTGTCATGTAAGGAAAATGATTTTGCATGCATTCCCGACTCACACAAATGTGAATGCAGGATAAATGTCTCAGTTACATTGGTGGTAAGTGTAAATCTTCTCATTACATTAGGGCTGGGTGTGCAATCCTTTCATTTATACAAGTGGCCAGTGTGAACATCCCTCTTTACATTGGTGGTCAATGTAAATCCCTCTTTACATTGGTGGTTACTTTGAATGCTCCTATTACATTAGTGGTCAGTGTAAATCCCCATTTCATTATTGATCAGTGTAGAAACTCCTCTTTATATTGGTAATCAGTAAACAAAATCCAAACTTGCATTTGTGGTCAGTTTCAAATTCTCCCTTACATTGGTGGTCCATGTATAAGCCCCCTTTAACCCTTTAAAGTCCACATTTTTCAATGAGTTAGCGTGGCTCAAAATGTGGAGAACAGAACGTTAAAGGGTTAAATTGGGGGGTGAGTGTAAATCCCCCCCCCCCCTTACATTGGTGGCCAGTGTAAAAATCTCCCTTATTGGTTGTTGAAATCCCCCATTACATTGGTTGTCAGTGTAAATTCTTCATTACATTGGTGATCAGTGTACATTTTCCTTCACACTGGTGGTTAGTACAGAATTGCCCTTACATTGGTGGTCAGGTCATTGTATATTCCCCGCTACATGGTGGTCAGTGCAAATGGCCCCTCACGTTGATGGTCAGTGGAAAGCCCCCTTCACATTGGTGGTAATTGAAAATCCATCATTACATTGGTGCTCAGTGTAGAATCCCCCACTACAGTATATACTTGCCAAAGATTTACAGCTTTGCTCTGCACGATTCAGAATTTGACACAGTGTACTGCCTACTAACCAAACGCATACCCCCCCCCCCCCCCCCCCCCACCACTGCCACTGATCCCATCAACCTCTCAGCATTGTCACTGATCACATCCCCCTCCCCAAGCATTTCCACTGCTCCCAGGAGTTCTGTGATCCCTAGGAGTTTTCTATCTATTGATGGGTCCCTTCACCTCCCCAGTCCATGGTGTGCAGGCAGTGAGGAGATAACCTTTGGCAACCAATCAGCCAGCAGTAATGATGTGCACTAACCTCATGCAACCAATGAGGATGTATGATCAGTAAAGATATGCAGTAACCTCTAGCAACTAATCAGTGAGCAGTAGAAATGTGCAGTAACCCCTAGCAACCAATTTGTGAGTGGTAAGGATGTCCAGTAACCTAGCAACCAATCAATGAGCAGTATTGATGGACAGTAATCTCCAGCAACCAATCAACAAGCAGAATTCATGTGCTGTAACCTCTAGCAAATAGCCAGTGAGCCATAATGTGTGCTGTAACCTCTAGCCAGTCAGTGAACGGTAATGATACACTGTAACCTTTTGGCAACCAATCACAATCACTGCCTGATCTGATTCAGTAAAACAAATTTTGAGTCTAGTTGCTATTTATTGTATGTCTCAGAGCAGGTGGGATCAAGGACATATTTGCCCAGGGTCCAATCAATAAGATGGCCCTGAATCACCCAGATGGTATTTGTTTTTTTTCTCATCAAAAGTAGAGGCAATCTTTAATTTGCTTATATCTTGCTTGATCCCCCACCTCATCAACATGCTAATTCTTTTTTTAATAAAACTTTCCAATTTCATTACATACATCATAGACATAGGGGGTTATTTACTAAAGATAAATCCATTTTGCACTGCAAGTGCACTTGGAAGTCACTTTAGATCCAAGAGGAACATGCAAGGAAAATAAAAAAACAGCATTTTAGTTTGCATGTGATTGGATGATAAAATAAGCAGAGCTTCCCCTCATTTCAGATCTACCCCTTAGATTTAGAATGACTGTACTTCCAAGTACACTGGCAGTGTAAAGTGGATTTTCCTTTCTTAATAATCCCCATAGTGTCATGGGTGGGGCTAGTAGGGTGCTATTCGTAGCTTTCTGAAAACATCAGGCACCCTACCATGTATTCCTCTCAAGAGCAGTGAGCTAACTCTAATGCCCTGTACACACGGTCGGAAATTCCGACAGAAAAGGTCCGATCGGATTATATTGTCACAATATCTGATCGTGTGTGGGCTCTATCGGACTTTTTCCGCCAGAATTTCCAACGGGAAAAATTTGAAAGCAAATTTTCCGACAACAAAATCCGATCTGACTTTTTCCCGATCGTTTGTAGAAAATTCAGATCGGACAAAGTGCCACGCATGCTCAGATCAAATTAAGAGACCAAAGGTATTGGCTACTAGCTGCAATGTAGTCCCATCAAACAAACGTCATCACATTCCAAACTATCGGATTTTCCAACAACTTTGTCCGATTGTGTGTATGCAACACTAGTTTCGGACAAAATCCGTCAGAAAAAATCTGACGGATTTTGTTGTTGGAATTTCCGACCATGTGTACGGGAACTAAGGAGAAGATATGTAAATAAATAAAATACTTATACTGTTAGGTGGATGTCAGTCAAAGGGAGTGAGCTTTTACATATAGACAAACCTAGGTAACACCCACGCATAGTTGCCAATAGTCCCAAATATCCCGGAACATTCCAGAATTTTGGAGCCTTGTCCCGATTTTAATGTGTCCTGTTATTTGTCCCGAATTTTTCCGCTTGTCACAGGCATCGGAAATTTTTGGGCAATCAAGTGTTAATTTCAGCGCCTAGAACAGCCTCTCATCCTCCCTCTACCCCAGAGTGTCCCCCCCTGCCTCATTTTGTCCTCCTTGTCTTCTATTGGACAAAGAGGACACATGCACTCTCTTTTCATTGATTTGCCAATACTACCGTGGCTAGTTAAGTGACTATGCCGACCTGCCCAGACGAGGTTGCAGTCCAAGTGGATGGAAGGAACAGGTGTGTTGCTGTGTCACTGCTGCGCCTGCGCCAGAGCTCTGTGTTGACACTGCCTCCTCAGCCAGAGAGGGACAGAGGAGGACGACTTCAGAACCGCAAAAGTCCCGGCCGGGTAGCTAGAGAGGCGCCAGGTGGAGGAAGGGAGCAAGCGACTTACTGCTGGGCACCAGTGGTATTTGCTCCCAACATCTGTGGGGAAAAAAATTCTCCCTCCTGCGGTTGGTGTGCTCTCTTAGGGGATCATTTTTTATTTATAGGAAGCGAAAGTGAGCAGGGCCTTGAATGTGTGTGGGGTGCTTTTTTTTTATTTTTTATTTTTTTTTGGGGAGAGATAGGAAGTGGCAGTGGGGTGACCCATCAAGTTTGAGTTACTAAACCCCCATTAGGAAGTAAACCATCACATTAATGGTGTGATAAACCGCACCATGGGCCATGAAAAGAAAGTGGAGGTAGATTTTACTCTGCATCTTTTGTGATGCCTATTTTGGAGGATTTATTCCACTGTCCTAATTTTACAATGAGAGACACATTGACCCTACATTCTACGGGCCTCTGCCCTATATCTTAGACCTGCTGTACATACTACAGTCCTCTGTACAATGCCCTTCCAACATTTCCTATTTAACATTACCACATTCTCCACTATGTAAGCTATATCAATCCAACAAGCAGCAGAGCCAAGGGACTCTGCTGGGGGCACCTGGTGGCAGGTGACACACTCAGGGGTCCCACTGATTCTGGTGAGTTGAATTATTTCATTCTATATTACAATGTAATAATAGAAATAATGCGCTTCAATCATCCTGACACCATAACAACTATGGTGCCGGGATGATTAAAGCGCTAACACCAGGTGTTTGGGGTTTCTTTATCTGCTAATTGTTAAACTCTGGAATACACATTTCTATTCTGGTGTAGGATCTGGGGCTGTTATCCCTCCCCCACCCCCTTTCCCCCTCCATCCCTCATTCATCTCGGACTCTAACCACACCCCGTTGAGCCACGCCCACTATTGCGTAAACCATGTCCATTTTTCACAGTGCGCCGCTTTCTTTTTTTTCTCACACCTAGAAACGCATGCTCCGCCCCCTAATTATCATGCAACTCCACCTACAGCCAAAAGAGTATCCCAAATTATTAGTAATCCTGGGAAGGAAAGGGCCAGATGATGTTGGACATCCTTCAGTCAGGAAAATAGAAGGTCTCTATCTGACTTGATGCAGGTTTGAATGCACACAGTGAGACGCTCACAGTGTGCAGTTGACAAACAGTATGCAATTTCAGCAGGGGAGTGGAGCCTGTACAACTGTGGCTTTGTTGTTGACCTCTAATTTGGAGACTATGTGTAATGGTCCAGCTTTTAGTAAAAGTGTAGCATGCTCCTAAACCTAAAGCTATACCTATTAGTTCCCCTGTTGGTATGTTATACTGGAATTACCTATTAATCTTAGTAAATGCTGTTAAATACTTAGGATTACAAGGACAAATGCTGACCAAACATTGCCTGCAAGGGTAACATGGACTGAAACACATACCATTCTGGTTATTCTTCTCGAACTAGCTAGTTCAAACTATGTTGTTGACATACTTTTCAAATTTGCCATTTCCTATTCAAGTAAAACGAAAATTCACACAATTCACAACTTGTTTTATGGATACAAACCCAACCATGCTGAACAAATATTACTGAACACATAAATTATTTTTAAACACATAAACTTCAAAAAGGCAACTTAAAGAATATGAACACCTCTATTTAATAAAGGATTGCAAAGTGTTAAACTAGGCGTAACAGAACTTCCTAAAGCAGAACTAAAGTTAAAAAAATAAAAAACGTTTGGTAGACTTGCCCAAAAATAAACACTGCTGGACAAGAATATATACACTGATATGTTCTGTCACCATGGACAATATTCCCGATGTAGCACCCTGATGTTTAGGTAGGGTTGCTCTTAAATTTATCTGCCAAGTGATAGTTGCCTTGGCCAATTGCTAGGAGGTCAATTGATTTCACCCTAATTCTGGAATTGCTGCACTTCTCTCTTCTGTCGCTAGTTGGCCGGGTACCTGGTAACATTAGATATGACGAGGGCAATGCACGGACAGATTAGGAATGAATGGGGTGTCTCAGCCAATGAGCAGGGATTTTCATTGGTCCCTTGGCCTGCTGGGAGAGCCTATCTATTTGGGTGAGGTCAGGTGATCTGTGCCACCGGGACGGCTGTCTGGGTGGACGTGTATTGTAATGCCCCGGGCTGCTAGGCCAGAGATCTGAGGCATTTCCCGGGATATCTGGCTGCCTGAGTGACTATCCAGAAGCAAGAGAGCAGCGTAGGGTTGGGATAGCGGCTTGTAATCTTCAGACTCAGGCCCACCCTTCTGTAACTCAGGATTGATGGTTCTTCTTTTCACTAGTTGTATACATTCAGTTTGTGCTTTCAATACCTTGGTTGAATTCTGTTGGGAAAAAACTGCAAAGACTTCTGTATGAATGGAATTTTACTGAAAATATTATAGAAATCATTGAAAATAAATTGGTAGTTAGTAAAGTTTTTGGCAAAAGAGCAATGCAAAGTCACTTCTGCAAAAATAAAAATATAAAAGAAAAGAAAACTGTTTCTCACTTTTATTATTTTAAAAATATTCTGTTTACACTTTAATGCCTGGTTCACACTATTGTGGGTGGTTGTGGGTGAATCACACCTCTTCCTGCACCTGCAACCACCTGCAGCAAAAACGCCCCGCTCTTTAAAAACTCACAGGGCTGCCATTCATTCTTAATGGCACCCCCACGCATCTAAAAACATTTTCAGGTGTGGGAATAGCTGGGAAATCGCATGGTGCAAAAGCACCACGCGATTTCCCTGACACTGCATTTTCAAAATGGTGCAGGAAACGTTTTCCTCTATGAAGATGCAGGCACAGCAGCCCATTCAAATGAATGGGCTGCCATGCCCACACAAATTCAGCTTGCAGAGGCATAATAGTACGAACCAGGCCTAAGGCAAACATGCCGTGTAGCTTACACTCCAGCTCCTTTCCAAAATCCTATGTAGCAAGGTCCAGGGCCACCAGTAGCCTAATGGCGAGCTCCAGGGTTAGGGACAACTGACATCATTCTGTGTAGAGTGGGTTATAAGGCATGGTGGGTGTAATGCAAGGATTGATTGATCGGCGCCAGACACTTCTTAAATGCAAAGAGATTTATTGTCTCTTAAACAGAACTGTGGGAGAGAGGGTTGGGGCCTGGACACCCTTAAGTAGATTCAATATTATTGTCAGACTCCGAATCTTCTATAGGTAGACAGCCATGCAGGGAAAGGTATACTGCCAAACACCACCTCTGCATGAATAGGAACGCTGTCTCCTATGGCAACAGTCTTGTAACAGTTTCTAACAAAGGTTGCAATGAACTCTTTCACTTCTTCTACAATCTTCTATTGTAGAACTTCACTTCCACTGAGCCGTCAGTCTTTTGCTAGACTTACTGATACACTGCCACTGGATCCCTTGAGCTCTTCCAATCTAGTGCTCAGTATCTTCCTCAAGTGTCACCCCCACTTCACTGCTGGGTAATTGGCTTGGCAGATACTCCTCAAACTTCACCTCTACTCACACGTTAGGTCCTTGGCTTGGCACTCCACAAGCGTCACCTCTGCTGTCCAGCTGGGTCCCTGACTTGGCACTTGCTGACATTTTGCCACTTCTTCACCGTCCCCGTGTGGCAAGAAGTCTGCTCTGGTACTGGCCTCAGCTTATTCACAGTGGTCTCCAGTGGCCAGGTGGAAGGTCCCTTAGTGGCGACAGCTTCCCCTCTACCTATGACCATGACTGGTTCCCCGGCTGGCAGAACCGTTACTTCTGGTTGGACTGTGTCATGGTTATGCAGTGCTCTTCCTCTGTTTGCCTACCTCCCTTCATGTGTTCTGACTAAGAGGCCAGCCACTTCCACCTGGTGTTTTTTATAACCTCTCCTCTAAGCGTGGCTCCACCCCAGGCCCTATCAGGGAACCCTATATTAACCTGTGCACTGCAAGCCAGCGGTGCTGATCAACCATTGTGTTTTTGGCTGCCTGTTTCCTGCTTGCCATGTGCGCTACGTTTGACTCTGTTACCAACCTTGGCGTGTTCTCAACGATTCCTGTCTGCTTGTGACCTTGACCTTTTGCATGTCCTTGACCATCCCTGTCTGCCTGTGACCCTGAACCTTTGGCGTGTACTCTGTTGTTCCTGTCTGCTAGTTGCCCTGACCTCTGCCGTATCCCCTTACTATACTTGTCGTTCCAGCCTGCTACTTCCTTCTCCTGTAGTCTACTGTGAGCTGTGAGACCCTAGGGGCCACGACCTGGAGCCAGACTGCAGTGAAGTCCATCCTCAACACTGGAGGCTCTGGCGAACACCCGCTGGCTCTTAGACTCCGCGCCCTGGGGAATCTATGCTCCAGCTCCCATTGGTATCTGTGTTAGTGATCCTGTAGACCTGTGCCCTTAATCTCCCTGGGTACAATCTGCAGCAGTCAGTCCTAAGGTCCACTACCTAGAGGTGCACTTCCGACTCCTATGGAGGGCATCTTTCACCTGGTCTCAGGTGACCTGACAGACTGCAAGCCGCAGTCCCAATCCTACGCTGCTCTCTTGCTTCTTGGGTAGGCCTTCAGACAGCCTAGCGACCAGATGTCCCGGGATAGGCCCAAGGCTTATGGCCTGGCAGCCCAGGGCATTACAACACATGTCCACCCAGACAGCCATCCAAGTGGCAAAGAACACAATCACCTGACTCCACCCAAATAAATAGGCTCTCCGAGCAGTCCAAGGGACTCAAGAAATACCTGCCGATTGGCTGAGACACCCCATTCATTCCTAATCTGTCCTTGCAAAGCCCTTTTCTTATCTAATGCTACCAGATACCTGGCCATCTAGTGACAGAAGAGAAAAGTGCAGCAATTCCAGAACTATGGTGAAATCAAGTGACCTCCTATCAATTGGCAAAGGCAACTATCACTTGGCAGATAAATTTAATAGCCACCCTGCCTAAACATCAGGGTGCTACATCTACAAACGGCAGAAATGGAGCGTGGTGGCAGGGCCGATGCTACTCCTGTGTGCATGTGCATAGGTTACATTATCAAAGGCTGCCCAATTACGAAATAGGATGGCAGGGGGCCCAGATGTAGCAGCAAAGAAGATGCCGGTCTGAGCCTTTACTGGACACTGCTGTTGAGGGGCACCTTTGTAAGGTAACTATGCCATAATTTACAAAAGTGCTAAGCATACATGGATATTATGCCCTTGGATATTATACCCACCAGTACAGACTTTATTTTGACCATCTTTATCTTGCTATCTGATAGAACAATCTTCATTAGATCTACAAACTATTATGTAGTATAGGGGAATACTTGACTAGGTACGAATTGAATAACATTTTTAGATAGGACTACTTGTGTATAATTTCAGTAGATCTAAATGACATTGAATATAGATAGATTTGGACCAAATTTTTCTAGCCATTTTAACCAGGCTTTAGTTCAATCTTATTTTATTAAGAAAGGAGAAGAGTACATTAACACATAGGTAGAAACAGACATTTTAATATTGGTGCCATAACATCACATTGTATAGAGAATTTGCTAGCTTCAACGAAATTAATTTAGTATATAAGCCTATGCAGCCATAGCATCTATTATGACATATTGAGGGTCAGTGAGCACCACTATCCACTCAACGAGCAGTGCCTACCTATTGTAAATATGCTAGGGCTTTTGTTATTGTGCTAAATGCAATTTCTCATAGAGGGAACTCTATGTGGGTCATAGAGTTCCCGTCTGTCGAGACTAGAAATTATGGTTTGGGTGTTCGTGTATCATTGCATCATGTAAAGAGAGGAGGGGGAATGGTGGTGAAAATAGAGGGGCCAATGCAGTAAGGCAAGTAGATATTGAGAAGGAAACATTCCACTTAGGTCAGACAGATCTGATGTTAGGGTCCTCTGTTGCCTATGGAATAAATTCTGAGGAACAGACCATGAGGTCCAGGTCTTGGAGAATTTCTCCTCTTTACCCGATTCCTGCGACAACATTTGTTCCAAGTTATTGATTCGGTCCACTTCAATTGCCCATTCCCCCCAGGGAAGGCATGTCTATCAGCCTCCAGTGTCTGGGCAGAATCATTCTAGCTGCTGCCAGAAAGTGACACAGAACACCTTTTTTGACCGATTTGAACGGTCTAGGGAGCAAAGATAGCAGAACTACCTCAGGAGAGGGTGTAAGCGGGGTCGCCATGAGTCTGCAGTAAAAGTCGAGGATCTTTTGCCAGAACCTCCGTACAGGGGGGCATTCCCACCAAATGTGGAGTAAAATACCCTTGGCTGACAAGCAACGCCAACAGGTATCCAGGAGCGCCGGTTTTATCCATTGTGAAGTCGAGGGGCATCTGTACCAACAGGTCAACAACTTGAACCTTTTTTCTTGAGCTTTGGAGGCTAAGGATATTTTGTGATTCAGAATGAAGCACTTTTGCCAGTCAACAGGTGAAATGGCGTGGCCCAAGTCTACATTCCAGGCATGTGTGTATGGGGGGAGTTTGGGATTAGAAACCATATGCATGAGAGAGTAAAGTTTAGAGACCACATGTGTGGGGGGGTTGGCCTGAAGCAGCATATTCTCCAAATCAGTTAAATCAGTAAGTATATCAGACAAGGATGGGACGAATGTAGGATATCACTTGTTGCCTCTGCAGCCAATGGGTCGAGGTATGGGGAGGTGGGGCAGAGGGAACGTCTTCTATTAGAGAAGAGTCTGAACGAAGAACTTGGGCAAGTCGTCTGTGGTCCTCCTTACTCCAAGGTCCAAAACTCTACCCCTATAGTGCCAGTGGAAAAGCCAGAGTCCCAAACAGAGGCGTCATGGGTCCCTTTAGTGGGGATAAGGTCTTGGAGGAATTCATTTGGGTCCATATTTGTATAGTTTGTCAGGTGAGGTTCCCTTCAGGAATTCAGCAGGCGTCATTGGAAAAGCAGGTAGATCTATTGGATTGAGATAGCTTTCTATTTGTACCCATACTTTGGTGGAGGAATGGTGGAACCAGTCAAGTATACACATGAGTACTGCTGCTCTATAGTATATAGAGGCATCTGAAGCTACAGCTCCACTTTGAATCTTGGGGAGCGATAGAGTTTCATAGCGTATCCGAGGCCGAGCCCCCCTTCAGATAAATGAGGAAAACAGTTGGCGGAGCTTCTTAAAGAACGAGGAGGGTATAGAAATAGGAATTGTCTGGAACAAATAAAGAAACTGAGGGAGAACGTCCATTTTTAGAGCATTCACCCTGCCTAGCCATGATAGGCGTTTCTTCGTGTAGTTTGACAGATCCTTCCTGGTTCTAAGCAGGAGGGGAGCGAAGTTCATGGCGAACAATTGGGACCCTTCTGTGGGTATTTGGATTCCAAGGTAACGGATGGAAGTGGAGCCTGTTTTAAAGGGAAACTTAGTGGAGACTTGGCGGAGGGCCTTCTGAGACAGCGAGATACTCATGATTTCTGGCTAGTATGATTCACTTTAACCACTTGAGATCCGCACTATAGTCAATTGACGGCTACAGAGCGGATCTCCTTTTCCGGGACTACGTCTATTGACGTCGTCCCGTGTACAAGCGGCCTGCGCGCCCCCTGAGGGGCGCGCGCGGCGCGCTCTGTGATCGGCGAGTCCATGAGACTCGCCTGATCACCGATCCGTGCAAGGGGTCGATCCCGACCCCCTTATCACGTGATCAGCTGTCAGCCAATGACAGCTGATCATGTGATATAACGGAGCCGGTAATCGGCTATTATTCCTCCTCGCACTGACAGCGCGAGGAGAAAAAAAAAAGCTGATCACCGGCGGCCGTGATCGGGACATCAGTCCCGATCACGGCCAGCCCTGCTAGCGACCACCTGCCCCCTGCCAGTGCCCACCTGCCCCCTGCAGTGCCCCACTTATTAAAAGTAAGTGCCCCCCATCAGTGCCACCCAGCAGTGCCCACAGTGCCACCCTGCAGTGCCCACAGTGCCACCCAGCAGTGCCCACAATCTGCCTCAAAGGTGCTGCACCCCAGTGCCGCCCATCAGTGCCCAGCAGTGCCACCCATCAGTGCCCAGCAGTGCCGCCCATCAGTGCCCAGCAGTGCTACCTATCAGAGCCACCTATCAGTGCCCATCAGTCCCATCTATCAGTGGTACCTATCAGTGCCCATCCGTGCCACCCATCCGTGCCATCTTATCTGTGCCCATCTTTGCCCATCAGTGCCGCCTTATCTGTGCCCATCGGTGCCGCCTTATCTGTGCCTATTAGTGCCGCCTTAACTATGCCTATCAGTGCCCACCAGTGCAGCCTATCAGTGCCCACCAATGCAGCCCATCAGTGCCCACCAGTGCAGCCTATCAGTGCCGCCTAATCAGCGCACTTCAATGAAGGAGAAAAATGACCCGTTTGCAAAATTTTATAACAAACTATTAAAACATAACTTTTTTTTTTTTTTTTTCCATCTTTTTTTGTTTGTTTAGCAAAAAATAAAACTCCGAGCTGTAACTAAATACCACCAAAAGAAAGCTCTATTTGTGGGAAAAAAATGATAAAAATTTCATTTGGGTACAGTGTTGTATGCCCGCGCAATTGTCATTCAAAGTGCATCAGCGCTAAAAGCTGAAAATTGGTCTGGGACTGAGGGGGGTTTAAGTGCCCAGTAAGCAAGTGGTTAAAGTTGCTCAGCTTCCCAAACCTTGTGAATTCCTCCATTATATGTGGTAAGGATAGATGGGGTTGAATCACAAACATTAATAGGTCATCTGCAAGGAAAGCCAGTGTGGAATGAGTGGGTCCTACTGATACACCTGAGATGTTGGGATTATTGTGCAAAGCAATTGTCAGGTGTTCCATGACAAGGACTAGAGGAAGGGAAATAGAGGACAGCCTTATCGTGTCCCATTTTGGATAGAAACTTTGGGGGGCAATGAGCCATTCACATGAATTCTATCGGAAGGAGAGGAGTATAGGGACATAATTCGGGATAGCATATTGGGGCCCAGAACTATCTGTACCAGAGACATCTGGAGGAATTGCCAGTCGACCCGGTTGAATGCTTTTTCCACATCGACCATCAAAAGGCATAGTGGAACATCATGGGTGCGAGCATAATCAGAAAGAAGCAGGGTTTTCAGGGTGTTGGCCCTTGCCTCGCGACCACTTACAAAATCCACCTGATCCAGGTGTATGAGGTCGGGGAGAAGTGGCTACAATCTATTGGCTAGAAGTTAACCAAGCTTTGATTGCAAAAAATGATCAAGGCAATCTACCCCAACTGTTTAAACATTTTATGCTTTCAGGGTCACCGACCCAAAACAATCATGCAGATCACAAAGGTTATAATTTCTAAATTATTTTTGTCAATTCTGATCTTTTTTTTTTTTTTTTACAATTATTCCTGTACAGACAGGAGTACAGTCATCCGTGCACACAGGCCGCTGTGCCAGAATGTAAAGTGAGCTGCGATTGCGCAGCTCAGTGTACGTTCCGAAGACGCTTTGAGCAGTCAGTTAGGTTTCCTTTAAAGTGATATTAAAGGTTCGTTTTTTTTTTTTTTTTTTAAATAACAAACATGTCATATTTACCTTCTCTGTTTTTCTTGAGTACCTTGCTGGTGCTCTTGGCTCCTCTCCTTTGACCAGTGCCCCCAATAGTAAGACATTTGCTATGGGGAAACTAGTGTATGCTTGCTCCTGACTCTGTGTCTGTAAGACACAGAGCTGTGGCTCAGCCCTGTCCCAGCTCTCTCCTTATTGGCTCACTGGTTGTGATTGGCAGCAGTGGGAGCCAATGGTAAGGCTGGTTGTAGCCATTTCATTATGCTGGAAGGGAGGGCTACCCACTGGCAGAACACAATAGTGCTGTGGGAAGGTCAATGTTGATGGGGGAATCGAACAAGAAAAGAAATCCCATAATCTAAAGGCTGCTTTAAGCTGGCTATAGATGGGGCAGTTTTTTTGTTTAACCAGCAGGTTGAACAAAAAAAACGAACCCGATTCCCTTATCCACATATTCGATGTGACTGAGGGAATCCTCCCTACTTACTCATTGCATACAAACTCATCATAGTTATTTATACTGAAAGTTTAATTTGACTTTTATGGTTTTGGTACAGTATAAGTTAACCTGTTCTGTTGTACTCACTTTCTGCCATCACCACCACCACTGTAATATACTTTTTTACAACAGCCCTGCTCAGAGTTCTTTATTGCCAGATATAAATTCCGTTGCTTCATGCACCACAGGCAACTGGGGTGACTCAATTTATAATATATTTCCCTACCCAGGAGGCACGGGTGCTGCATGCAGTCACCCATACAAAGGAATGGCTATAGGCAGGTATATGCTGATACTTGCGTAAACACGTGCCTGCAGACATTTACTCCTCGACACAGGACAGTTACTGCATTCTTTTGTCACAGGAAACACAGAAATTGCATTGTACATGTATTTTAAAGGGCTGTTTAGGGATTCCTATGAATAAGATCCACTTGTAAAACTTGTCTGATAGGTAGTTGGAATTGGAAGCTCTGGTTGTGAAATATCCTTGAAGTGTTTTGCAGTTGTCAGATCATAGTGGCCAGGTACTGCAAGCTTCCCACAGTTGATAGGCAAGCTGTAATTATAGTGTAGGAATAAAGTTCCCAGGTTCCTTCTTAATGATTTAAATGTTCTAGTAGTAGTAATAGGGTAGCACAGCGATGTAATATTTAGCACTTTTATCTAGCAGCAAAACGGTCACTGGTTCAAATCCCAACCACAACACTTCCTGCCTGCAGTTTGCATGTTCTATCCCAGAGGTCATCAACCCTGTCCTCAGGGCCTACTAACAGGACAGGTTTGCAAGATAACTGAAATACATCACAGGTGATATCATTTGATGCTCAGTGATTGCAGTATGCTAGTCTGCATCTCCCCAAGGTAATATATAAAACCTGGCCTGTTAGTGGGCCCTGAGGACAGGGTTGATGACCACTGTTCTACCCTCTGCTTGCGTAGGTTTCCTCCCACACTCCAAAGACATGCTGGTAGGGTAATTGGCTCTTGTGTAAATTGGCCCTAATATGCGTATGTAAGTTAGAGATCTTCGATTTTAATCTCATTGAGGGCAGGGACTAATGTATATGTAAAGCACTGCAGAAATTGAGAGTACTATACAAGAGCTTGAAATAAATAAGTTAATGTATGTGTTCCTATCTTAAACTTTCCTAGAAACTGGAAAAAATTTAGCTGGCTTTACTTAAAATTATAGTTCCAGCAAGTTAAGGTAAGTATTCCTAACTTACAACACTATGGTCTATAAACTGTAACAATATTTTTTACAGTGTAGTATCTATCACAGCCGCTAGTGGTAATGGCATATAAAATCTGGGAGGCTGTTTGTGTCCAAGTTAATCGATTGATCGACTTGGCTACATTCAGCCTGCACATACATGGACAAAATAAAAGTCAGCAGCTACAAAAACTGTAGCTACTGATTTTTAAAAAAACAGCCACTCACCTGTCCCACGATCCAGCGGTGTACTCACCCCAGTTGGTCACTCTTCTTTCCTTGGCCAGCATCTTCACTATGGGCACCCAGCTGTGACAGCTTTGCGGCTTCACAGGCGGGTGCCCACTGAGCATGCGCAAGCAGTGCTGCATATTGTGAATGGTAGATGCAGTCTTCTTTGACCTATCAAGTGTCCCAGAGGACTGCAGGGAAAGAAGGAGGGAAGAGAACTTCCACTCTTAGGCCTTAGGAAGTGGGAACAGGTACCTGTCATAATTGGGTACCCGCTCTCCCCTCAAGAGTGCCAATCATTCAAAAGGAGTGGGGGACCAGTCCTTAAAGTGGAACTTCCCACTTTGGGTGGAGTTTTGCTTTAAGGTACACTAGAACATCCATGGGTCATTTTGTTACAGTCACACACCTGATACAGAGAAAACATAGGAACCTCTGCTTTGTGGAAGCTTTGTTAAAGAGTATCGGTGTAGGGAAGTTTTGGCATCCACCAGGGACTGTGCTGTGAAGAAATACTGTATGTGCTGCAACTATGGGTATACTACTCTCTCTGTATTATCTGTAATAACACTAAAGATAAAACATCTAAAAGGATGGCCTACTTTTATTTATTATATTTTTAAAAAAGCAAGCGAAACTACCTGAGGGCAAGGTGTTTCTTATACAGGATCCCACTTTAATTTACAAGGCTGAATAGAGGCAATGCCAGAGCCATTCACAGAGAATACACAGAGATGACACACCGGGATAAATATTCTTATTTGAAAAAAAAGACTGTTATTGACTACTGAGTCCAATTCATTTAGAAAAATACAGTCGTATGTCTGAAATTAGAGTGCCTTAGGCTGGTGTTAAAGTTATGTGAATTGAGTCTAAAAATCACTCAAATGTAGGCGCAGCCTTTAGTTGTCATACAGGTTAAAGAAACTCTAGAAGCCACGTGAAAGCACTTAACTAAAGCAGGACATACACAATAAGATTCCAGCCCCACAGGCTGAAAAAGTCCCCAATTACCTCATTTATGCTAATCAAGATGGATAAATAATTGTCCAATGCCAAATTTTGTATGCTGACAGCTGGTGCCCAGAAATCACAAACAAGCCTTGCATCTGAGTGGATTTAGGTTCAGTTTGGTGAGAATTTTCTACCCAGCTCATTCGATAAAAATTATCAATTTTTGTCAATCCGGGCAGTGCCAACAGGGTGGTCACTCTCAGAACAAATTTAGATGAACTAATCAGGAATCATTCAAAATTCAATCCATGTATGGTCAGTTTAAAGTGGAAGATAAGGCTAACCTAACTATTCCTACTATCTCCTGCATGCCCTATAAAAAGAAAGATTTGTGTACTTCACATTTTATAATTTGTCCCAGTCACTTTATCCAACAGCTTCAGACTCCCCGTGTCAGTAAGCAGCTGCAGGGAAGAGGAGAGAGCACAGACAACGGAAGGACAATGGGAGCCTATGGGTGACGCCATGGCTCCAAGAATACACAGCCATTATCGAGCATTCCTTTACGAAGGGGAGCCAGAGCTGCTGAATTATGTGACAACCAGCCTGCTGGATTTGCTTCTAATTATCGCAAGCAGCTACTATAGCTGCTAGTGATAATCACTGTCTTCTCCTGGTGGGGATAGCATCCCCTGCCAGCTCCCACCCCCTGCCTGGAGAGATTCCCCTGTCAGCACTGTCTGTGCTGATGGCGGAATCATGTGAATTACTTTCTTGCAACCCATTGCTGCAACAAATTCACATCGTCTATGGCCAACCTTAGATGATTGTTCTTTAAATCAGTCCCTTTCTATCTCCTTTGACCAGTTCCAAAATCACTGGCCCTCCTGCCTGCTTGTGGGTGTCTCCTTTAGCTGGTCAGCTAAAGACACCTGTGTGCAGTGTTGCCAACAGTCAGTATTTTTACTGGCAGCCAGTAAAAAAACAGGCACTTTTCTCCTGCCAGTAAATGCCAGTAAGAGAAAAAGGTTGCCAGTAAAAAATATGTCTGTGACGCTTGACTCGGAACTGGGCATGCACAGCTGGGGTCCGGGGCTGGCTAGGACCATCCAAGTGCCTGCTACAGTGTGTTCAGGTGGTACAGACGGGGGTGGGTCTGGCGGAGATGGTGCCTGAGCGTGTTGTTTGATGTCATGGTGCAAGGGAGCCGAGCCAAACAACCAGAGCCTCATGTGCGGGTCTGCGGGGCGGGAGGAAGACAAGCCGGGAGCGGGACTGTCAGTGCTGTTTGGACTAGAGGGGACTGAGAGGACCACCTGGCATGGAGAGAGAGTGTCACTGTGACTCAGGATTGGACATGTCAGTGATCTGTGCTGCTGCACACCGCTGTGAGTGACTATGAGAGTCCATTTCATGTGTGTATGCCGCCCATTCAAATTTCCTGCCCCTGAGTCCTGTCCCTGAGCCACTTACTATATTGAGAATAAAATAAGAAATATGCTTTTTGCCTTAATATCTACCTTAAATCACATTAGGCTACTTATTTGTAGCCTAAATACTGAAATTACAACTGTAATTTTGTAACTTTCGCAGATGCCAGTAAAAATGCGGCTTTGCCAGTAAATTTTGGGTGTCGTGTCAGTAAATTTCAATCTGGTAGGTTGACAACACTGCCTGTGTGTGCGCCTTCTCCTATCCGGGACCAGAGCCAAGTTGTGCATCCATAGAACAATGCCGTGCCCAGCAAGCCATAACCCTGCTCTCTCTTCTGCTCAACAATTTGACTGAGCCTATTGCTCTGCTGCCCTCATTGCCCTTTCCTACCATCCAAAAGTAAGCCCCAAACCTGATGGCATTGACAAAAGGATCACAGACAAATGTTTGGGGGACAGGGACATCAAAAAGGTACTGGGGATTTTTTACCTTAACCACTTGCCAACAGGCTGACGCCGATATATGTCGGCAAGTGGCACGGGTGCGCAAAACAACGTACTCATACATTGCTGTGCCATCCGCGGCTAGCAGGTGCGCACACGCTGCTGCATGTGGGAGCGTGCCCGTGGATTCCGTGGGCTTGATGATCGTGGGTCCCACGGGCTCGATGTCTGCCAGTGGGCCCGCGATTGTGGTACAGAGAGGCAGAACAGGGAGATGCCTATGTAAACAAGGCATTTCCCTGTTCTGCCTAGCAACATGACAGGGATCTACTGCTCCCAGTGATCTCTGTCATGTTCTAGTGAGCACATCACCCCATAGTTAGAACACGCTGAGGGAACACAGTAAACCCCTTGATCACCCCCTAGTGTTTAACCCCTTCCCTGCCAGTGACATTTACACAGTAATCAGTGCATTTTTTTATAGCACTGAATGCTGTATAAAAGCCAATGGTCCCAAAATAGTGTCAAAAGTGCCTGATCTGTCCGCTGCAATGTCGCAGTCACGATAAAAATCGCAAATCGCCACTATTACTAATGAAAAAATAATTATTAATAAAAATTGCATAAATCTATCCCCTATTTTGTAGATGCAATAACTTTTGTGTAAACCAATCAATATACACTTTTTGTGATTTTTCTTACCAAAAATGTGTAGAAGAATACATATTGGCCTAAACTGTGGAAGAAGTTTTTTTTTACATATTTTTGGGGGATATTTATTATAGCAAAAAGTTAAAAATCTGCTTTTTTTTCAAAATTGTCTCTCTTTTTTTGTTTATAGCGCAAAAAATAAAAACCACAGAGATGGGGAAATACCACCAAAAGAAAGCTCTATTTGTGGGGGAAAAAGGACATAAATTTTGTTTGGGTACAACGCTGTACGACTGTAAATTGTCAGTTAACCACTTCACCCCCGGAAGATTTTACCCCCTTCCTGACCAGAGCACTTTTTGCGATTCGGCACTGCGTCGATTTAACTGACAATTGCGCTGTCATGCGACGTTGCACCCAAACAAAATTGACGTCCTTTTTTTCCCACAAATAAAGCTTTCTTTTGGTGGTATTTGATCGCCTCTGCGTTTTTTACATTTTTGTGCTATAAACAAAAAAAGAGCGACAATTTTGAAAAAAACACAATATTTTTAACTTTTTGCTATAATAAATATCCCCCAAGATATAAACAAAACATTTTTTTTCCTCAGTTTAGGTCGATACGTATTCTTCTACATATTTTTGGTAAAAAATAAAAAATCGCAATAAGCGTATATTGATTGGTTTGCGCAAAATGTATAGCGTCTACAAAATAGGGGATCGTTTTATGGCTTTTTTATTATGAATTTATTTTTTTTACTAGTAATGGTGGTGATCTGTGATTTTTATCGGGACTGCGACGTCAGATAATTTTGACACATTTTTGGGACCATTGGCATTTTTACAGCGATCTGTGCTATAAAATTGCATTGTATTTCAGATGGATACACAAAAATTAAACCGCCCACTTAGTGTATCATCACCGCGCTAACATCAATCCCTCAATCTCTAGCTGCTACTTAAACATATAATTATATAAAAATAGTAGGTGCATACAAATCTGTTAATCCTAATTACCAAAAAGATAGTACCTTGTAGCGCTATTACTGTGTGAAAAATTACTTCACTCAACCTACCTATCAAATCTTACTTTGTGCTAATTATAAAAATATACACACAAAAAATACAATAAATATCCACTCAAAAACAGTGAACATAACCATAACATATACAATTACTTATACATGAAATATTTGTGAGTCACAAAATGAACTGCAGCTCCCCCCAAAAAATATATAAATATAAATGAAAAATATAGCATATGTATATGTGAAACAATATAGTCCGTCACCCAGAGATAATTGCAAATCTTCCAACAATGATCCCTCTTTTTCATGTGAAGAACTAATCAGTGTCCAAACAATTTTCATAAATCCTTCACCACACCAACAGTGTCCGTGACCCCCCTCGTAGGAGCACTCACCAACTTCTGAGCCCAGCACTCTCGTGCTAGGCTAGTAAAGCATTGAATCTCTTACGAGATGATAACAGATGTTCGATCATCAATCTCTGGGCATTCTCCTTTAGGCCGGGTTCACACCGCTGCGATGCGGGAACGCCGCGAATCCGCGGCGGTTTCCCGCATCGTATTACTCCCGCCGGCAGTTCACACTGCCCTATGCGGACGGCTGGGAGTGTCAATGATATGTTAATGACACCCCCAGATCCGTCCGCATATCGCAGTGCGATCTGCTGACTCGCACAGGAATCGGATCGCATGGTGTGAACCCCCATGCGATCCGATTCTGTTGCGGACCAAAAAAAGGGTGCCGTGCGAGTTTGCTGCGGGAGCGATGCGAATTCAGCCATACTATCTGTATGGCTGTACTCGCATCGCTACGGAGATCGGATGTGATTTGCGGTGCGAATCACATCCGGATCTCCCCCCGCAGCAGTGTGAACCCAGCCTTAAGGCTTCTATAGATATATCTCACAAGAACCTCAAAAGAAAAGAGACCTCCAATAGTGCAATACTGTAAACACTCTTTTTAATTTAAAAAATATAATCCACTCGTTAATGCACTCACATGAACATTATGAAAGAAAGCCCTCCAAAATCACATCAAACCACTTCAATCTTCAGTAACATCGCACTATACTCCAAGGCATTGGTGGTCACAGCGGACACTAGTTAAGCCGACAGCGTGATTGCTCTCTCTCACCCTTCCTTGCGTTTCCTGCTTGATTCCTCACAGCAGAGTATGCAGTTTGAATAGGGCGCCACAGCCTCCTATTACTGTCCGTTTCGTCCAGCACCTCCTTCCGCCTCCGTATGTGAGCTTAGTGTATCAGTGATAGTTGCCAGATAGCCACGCCCCCGACATGTTTTGTCATACCGGACTTTATCATGGGATTGGCTATCTGGCATCATGTTCCTTTTATTCTAATGGCAACTATCCCATAATAATGCATCTCCCGATCGCGCATGCACACGCACGGCCTCCAGGCGAGCGCACAGACTGCTTTGCCCGCCCACCCAGCAAACTACATAGGCTACTCGCACATGCGCAAATCTCTCACACACACACACACGTCTCCCCCCATGGGTTTAGTGAGCCGCCCAGCAGCTCCTTAATATTGCGCTGTCTCCCCATCAGCTCATCATAGCGGAGTCGCGCTTGCGCGGACACCACCAGCCTATCTTACGTAGACTCATCTCTGCAAGTGACAGCACCATCAATCACCTATATCAGTGCCGCCCTTGCACGGACAAATTAACTCTATCCTCCCTGTGATCAACTACATAAGTATCAGCCTTCCACATCCACCTAACGAGTGTGCATATGATTCCATTCACCCCATAGCTCTATATACATATATATGCATATCTACATACATGTGTACATACATATATGCACACTCCTAAGGTTTATTGTGTGCAAGGGGCATCAGCTCTCTCACACTAATAAAACCCCGCATACATATTTCCCCAGTTCTATAATACCACAATAGTGTGTCTCTGTGTCCCCAGCTATGCAATAGCAAGGCAGTGTGTCTCTGTGTCACCAATGCATCAGCATTTCCATCACATCTTATTCCTGAGCATACACATTTGTACCAGCTTTCCATAGTGGTGCACTACTATAATAAAAGATGAAAGCAAATAATCCATAAAACAAAATAAAATAAAAAAGTATGTGTATATTTTTTATATATTTATATATATATATATATATATATATATATATATATATATATATATATATATATTAAATACACACACACACATACGACTATCAGTCTCTCGATGTGCAAAACTGAGAGACATACCCCAAGCGACTTGCAGCTGTAATCGCAGCAAAAGGTGGCTCTACAAAGTATTAACGCAAGGGGGCCGAATAATTTTGCACCCCCTACTTTCCATTTTTTTATTAGTTAAAAAAGTTTCAAAAATCCAATAGATTTCGTTCCACTTCACAATTGTGTCCCACTTGTTGGTGATTCTTCACAAAAAATAAAAATTTTATATCTTTATGTTTGAAGCCTGAAATGTGGCAAAAGGTTGAAAAGTTCAAGGGGGCCGAATACTTTTGCAAGGCACTGTACATATATATACACATACACATATATAGTAAAAAAAAACTTTTAAAAGTCAGCTATGGATTTTTTGGAAAGATTGAACTCCAATTCTAATAATATCAGATTGAACTTCAGTATTAGCCCTATTAGGGTAAATTTCCTGGACCTCACCATAGAAAGAAAGGGAAGTAGTTTAAGCACTACTGTATTTTTTAAAACCACTGACCGGAACAGCTATTTGTCTACGAGAAGTGGGCACCACCCGTCCTGGATTAGGAACATTCCGAAAGGCCAATTTTTAAGGGTCCGCCGGAATTGTACTACCAATGAGGACTTCGTGGCCCAGTCTCGGGTCTTGAAAAATAGATTGTGCAGAAGGGATACGAGGGTACTCTTTTGGATGACACAATTGGAGAAGTTCGCTAATACCACTAGGGAGATATGTCTTCAGGGAAATATTAAGAGGGTGGATAGGACACAACATCAGTTCAAATTTATGTCAAGATACCATTATCAATATAGAGAGGTTGAGCAGATCTTTGCGAAACACTGGCACTTCTTGGGGAGGGATAAGCATTTAGGATCGATATTACCTAAACTCCCCAAGTTTATCTATAAATGGGCACCCAATATTGGGGATAGGATTGTTAAAAAGATCCTTGACCCTGCAGTGAGACAGACAATCTCTGGGGAATTGAAAGGATTCTATGCGTGCAGAAGATGCATCTGCTGTAGAACTGTTCGACAGATAAACAGAGGCGTGACCTCAGTGACTAATGGTGAGGGAGAAATTTTCAGCATAGATGAATTTATGACATACAATATGTCGCATGTTGTATATTTATTATGGTGCCCCTGCAACCTGTTTTATGTGGGACGCACTAAGAGATTGCTGAGGATACGGGTCTCTGAACATCTGGCCAATATCTGTAAGGGTTATCAATACCACAGTGTATCAATGCACTTTAAGGAATGTCATCAGCAGGACCCTAGCCTCCTACAGTTCTGTGGTATAGAATATGTCCATCCCTCTTGGAGGGGTTCAAATCGAGTGAGGGATCTATCCCAGAGGGAAACTAAATAGAATTTTTTGATGAGAAGTTTGGCGCCGAGGGGAATGAACATCGAACTGGACTTGAATTGCTTTATTAACAATTCTTGATAAGTGGTAAATTAGTAGGGATACTGTGTTGAGTGTAGTAATGTGCTCTATATAAAGAGGGGCTCTATTGAGTTATATATGAATACTAAAGTGAGCAGAAATAAGTAGGTTTGGTGGAGGTAGATGGCCACTTAGGGCAAAAGAATTATAAAGTGAGGGGGGATTATGAGGTCTGTTCATCTGCGTAAAAAGAAATAATTAGACTAGTTATCCTTTTAAAAGTTTTTTTACTATATGTGTGTGTGTGTGTGTGTGTGTGTGTGTGTGTGTGTGTGTGTGTATGTATATATATATATATATATATATATATATATATATATATATATATATATATATATATATATATATATATATATATATATATATATATATATATATAAATACTTTTATTTTATTTTGTTTTATGGATTATTTGCTTCGCATCTTTTATTATAGTAGTGCACCACTATGGAAATCTGGTACTAATGTGTATGCTCAGGAATAAGATGTGATGGAAACGCTGATGCATTGGTGACACAGAGACACACTGCCTTGCTATTGCATAGCTGGGGACACAGAGACACACTATTGTGCTATTATAGAACTGGGGAAATATGTATGCCGGGTTTTATTAGTGTGAGAGAGCTGATGCCCCTTGCACACAATAAACCTTAGGAGTGTGCATATATGTATGTGTGCATGTATGTAGATATGCATATATATGTATATAGAGCTATGGGGTGAATGGAATCATATGCACACTCGTTAGGTGGATGTGGAAGGCTGATACTTATGTAGTTGATCACAGGGAGGATAGAGTTAATTTGTCCGTGCAAGGGCGGCACTGATATAGGTGATTGATGGTGCTGTCACTTGCAGAGATGAGTCTACGTAAGATAGGCTGGTGGTGTCCGCGCAAGCGCGACTCCGCTATGATGAGCTGATGGGGAGACAGCGCAATATTAAGGAGCTGCTGTGTGGCTCACTAAACCCATGGGGGGAGACGTGTGTGTGTGTGAGAGATTTGTGCATGTGCGAGTAGCATATGTAGTTTGCTGTGTGGGCGGGCAAAGCAGTCTGTGCGCTCGCCTGGAGGCCGCCCGTGCGCGTGCGCATGCGCGATCGGGAGATGCATTATTATGGGATAGTTGCCATTAGAATAAAAGGCGGAACATGATGCCAGATAGCCAATCCCATGATTAAGTCCGGTATGATGAAACATGTCGGGGACGTGGCTATCTGGCAACTATCACTGATACACTAAGCTCACATACGGAGGCGGAAGGAGGTGCTGGACGAAAGGGACAGTAATAGGAGGCTGTGGCGCCCTATTCAAACTGCATACTCTGCTGTGGGGAATCAAGCAGGAAACGCAAGGAAGGGTGAGAGAGAGCAATCACGCTGTCGGCTTAACTAGTGTCCGCTGTGACCACCAATGCCTTGGAGTATAGTGCGATGTTACTGAAGATTGAAGTGGTTTGATGTGATTTTGGAGGGCTTTCTTTCATAATGTTCATGTGAGTGCATTAACGAGTGGATTATATTTTTTAAATTAAAGAGTGTTTACAGTATTGCACTATTGGAGGTCTCTTTTATTTTGAGGTTCTTGTGAGATATATCTATAGAAGCCTTAAAGGAGAATGCCCAGAGATTGATGATTGAACATCTGTTATCATCTCGTAAGAGATTTAATGCTTTACTAGCCTAGCACGAGAGTGCTGGGCTCAGCAGTTGGTGAGTGCTCCTACGAGGGGGGTCACGGACACACACATATTTTTCATTTATATTTATATATTTTTTGGGGGGAGCTGCAGTTCATTTTGTGACTCAAAAATATTTCATGTATAAGTAATTGTATATGTTATGTTTATGTTCACTGTTTTTGAGTGGATATTTATTGTATTTTTTGTGTGTATATTTTTATAATTAGCACAAAGTAAGATTTGATAGGTAGGTTGAGTGAAGTAATTTTTCACACAGTACTAGCGCTACAAGGTACTATCTTTTTGGTAATTAGGATTAACAGATTTGTATGAACCTACTATTTTTATATAAAATTGCATTGATTACTGTAAAAATGTCACTGGCAGTGAAGGGGTTAAGTGTGTCCTAGTACGTGTTCTAACTGAAGGGGGGAGGAGGCTGTGCAGGGGAGATGACAGATCGTCTGTTTATACTGTATGAACAGATGACCTGTCTGTTCTCCCCTTAGAGGACCGGAATTGTGTGTTTACACATACAGTTTGCGGTTCTCAGTGTGCCCAGAGCGACCACCGGGCACTCGCATCGGCTCCATGGGCGAGCAGGGGGCACACACCTCCGGCGGCATGCAAGCGCCCCCTAGTGGCCGTCTATGTTACCGACGTAACATTACACCATTTCGTGTAGCCGAGCCACAACTGCGGCAGTTTTTCCGCATGCGGTTACATCGACGCAGTGCTATATCGTAAAAAAGGGCTTGGTCAGGAAGGGGGTAAATCCTCCCGGGGCTGAAGTGGTTAATGCAGACACCTAGCATGTAGAAGCACTTTAAATTGCAGCTCTGCTCCTGTTTCTCAGTTGTGCTTCTATGCTATCTACTTTGTTTTTGGTGTTAACAAAAGAGGTTTCACTGCTACTATAAAAAAAATATTGCAAAAATGAATAAATTGTGTGTGGGTGTTAGGATATGGAGCAGTTAAGCTTGACTTCACAGGCAAAGAAAGAAATGAGGGCTTCTGGTAGATGTTTTACATTATAATTTCTCATATTACTTTACTATTAAAGATGTTTCTTTTAAAATGACTGTGTTGTGGAATTTATTGCCTTGTTTGTGAGAGACAAGTGAGCAGGACAAGGGAAAAGTAAAAAAAAAAATTTGGAAAGTGCCAGGCAACAGCCCTGACCCCATCATGTGGGAGTGAAGTTAATGACCAGCAACTATCTAACACAGTGAAAAAAATGAGAGAGAGAAGCTCAATTCCCCGCTTGTCCCCGATTGTGTCTAGGGGTGAATCTGACACTCCCAGATCTTGAATAGGGTAAAACATTGTTGGCAAGTTTTACCCAAAATTACGAGATTGAACTGAAATGAGTGGTCCCAGAAGAGAGCGGGGGGGGGGGGAGCAGACATGGCCTAGATTGCTGCGGATACTGCAGAATTCTTTTGCCGAAAGTGGGAGCAAATACCTGTATTAGACAGGTATCTGCTTCCCCCCCCTCCCCCCTGAAAGGTGAAAAATGTGACACCAAAGGGGGAGAGGAATCCTGACAACGGAAGCTCTATTTTTAAGTGGAACTCCGCTTTAATTTGTATGTAGAGGGGTCCCCCCAACTTGATTAACCCCCCCCCCCGGTCTAAATCTGTCACTGCCTACTCCTCTCTTAACAGACATACATGACCAAACATTGACCAAGCTTTTATAGCAGTTAATGCATGTTTTTGCACCCAGCAGCCAATAGGTGCCTAAGGGCAGTTAGTCATGCAGGCACAATCTGACTGCCCTCTGAAATCTACAGACACCTCTTCCAATTACATATGTCCATGACTTTTTCAAGTAACTATACTTATATATGATTGATTCATCTTGTATTGTAACTGTACTGCCTGCCCTAAAGAAAAGCGCAGCACAAATTGTTGGCGCTATATAAATCCTGTATTATAATAATAATTAATAAGAGTACACTGCAACCACAGGCACGTTACCACAATGAATGATAATGCATGTTGTGGTGCCACTCTAAATGACACTCCAACATACCTTCCCAGTGAAATGCGAAGCAAAACACTACTGTGCATTCCATTGCACTGCTGAAAATGCTGAAAGCATGATTTTTGATTTGTTGTGGTGTGTTGGACAGCCCACCCTAATGGAACATATATTGACTCGTGATACAATGTGCATGAGTGCTTGGGTATTTACCAAACTGCAGAGGTTCAAAATTGTGTGAATGAGCCCTAAAAGCATGTACATTCTGAATACTGACATAATCATATTCAGATCCTGTTTAAATCACATTTTTCAATGTAGCCAAATGCATGAGATAAGAGACAATGCTTTTTTTTTTTTTCAAAAGCACATCTTCATGCCAACACATGTGCTGCATTATTTTGCTGTGACCTGTTTACCATTCAAGTCAGTTGTAATGAAATCCCATACACATCAAACATGAAGGCATACCAAAGCACATGAATGCAACACACATTAAGCCCAGGTTCACATTGCAGCAAGGTGGCATGCAATTTAACATTGCAAATTACATGCCAAATCGGCGGCTATTGCCAGCAATGGCACCATCCGAATCGGTGCAATGCAACATTTGCGGCGCCGGACCGATTCCCAAAAGTAGTTTCTGTACTACTTTTGGCAACTTTGGGTGCGATTTCAATAGACATCTGTGCAGAAACCTGGGACTGACATGCAGGAATGAAATCGTGCGAGTTCAGCTGAACTTGCACAATTTAATTCCCGCTGTCCGTGTGATCCTGGGTTATCACACACATTTCCGATATGAATTCAGCATCCCCCTACACTAGAAAACCATATCATGACCTCATTACACTGTGACATAGATACCAACCTTTAAAATGGGTTACTGAATCATATCAAATTAATGCCACAGGAGTGTCCACCGAAATCTGTTGATGCAATCATGTCTACACCTTTCTAGAGTGAAGTAGCAGATAAAAAGGGAGAGGCAGCTCCATATAAATTCATTATCAAGCGCTGAGCTTTCATTTAACATTATAATTAGACTTTTAGGCAGGAAACCTTTAATTTGTCACAAGATTTGGGAGTGCCATAATTAAATAACCAAATTGTAAACGTGATCAGTTCACATCAATCCAAACAGCATGTCTGCTGAACTTCACTAAATGTCAAAAAGTACTTTTTTTTAAAAAAATTCCCCTCTGCTGACTGATAGGTGAAGGTAACAGAGGTGCATACATGGATGCTGACTCTAGCACTGTTGAAGGTGCATAAGGGGTAAATAGCTGGCACCGGGGGTGTGGTCTGGACCGGCATGTGAGAGGAAGCTCTAAGGAAGCTCCGCTCTAAGATCCGCCGATTGATCCTCTCCCAGCAGCAATCCGCGGCCACAAAACGGCTTCCCGGCCAGATACCGACCTCCTCACCCTCCCGGACCAACCACCGACTCTCTGTACTCACTGGAAGGCACAGACATTAGAGGAAAGCATGCCCTCCGAAATCCAACATGGCACCGCCGTGGCAATGATACAGCGCACGCCGCGCGGTAGTGACAGGCCCAGGGGAGGACAGACCAGAGGATCACAGAAGCTCCAGGGTAAGGACCCTCTGAAAGACATGCTTTATCATACCCAGAAGCTGGGGGCAACCTGGATAGAGAGGATGGGGGGTGGCTGTTTTCCCGGAGCATGGAGATGCTAGTGGGTCTGGATTACAGGACATTTCACTGTCAATATTGCATGTAGACCCAGATTCCCATGATTCACAGTCCCCTTCCTTACATGCTAATATTTCAGCTGAGGAGCCAGAACAACCGACCCTAGCTGAAATCCTTAGAGCAGTGCATGTTTGCACTGCCTCTGTGAATACTCTCAAAGAACAGTTTGGGGGATTGAGGGAAGATGTCTCCCTGCTAAGACAAGATATGCAAAAAATCAAAAAGCGTGCAACAGCAGTGGAAAGCAGTCAGTGAAGTTGAAGACAGGCTCCCTCCAGTTGCTCAAGAGGCTCATGCGGCCTATCAGCTTGCCAATGACACCAACAATAGGGCAGTGGATATGGAAAACCGTTTACGACGCAATAATGTCCGTATAGTAGGCCTGCCTGAGAAGATGGAAGGCCGGGATACCACCGCCTATGTGGAGAACTGGCTGATTGAACTATTTGGAAAAGAGGGCTTTTTTCACGGTGGAGAGGGCTCATCGCACACCGGGCCGCCAGCCACAGCCAGGGGCCCCCCAGACTCATTCTGGCCCAGTTACTGCACTATAGAGACTGGGAAGCGATACTGAGAAATGCCCGGGAACGTGCCAACGTTCAGGTTAATTGGGTCAGAGTGTCATTCTACACTGACTTCTCAGCAGAGGTGCAGAGATCCAGAGCCAAATTTGCGGATGTAAAGAGACGCCTGAGAGCTTTGCAGCTACCTTATGCCATGCTCTACCCTGCCAAACTCAGAGTCAGAGAATAGACAAACACATTTCTTTGAATCGGCCCAGGATGCGGCCATGTGGCTGGATCAAAAAAAACAGGCCCTCCGTCACTGAGCAAGGAAGGACGACGGCCCTGTTTGAACTGACCTTCATTGAGTGGCCCTGGAGACCCTCTAGGGTGCCGCCATACTGTTTTGTTTGCTGCTCGCCTTATCTCCTTAATTGTTGCTGGGGCATCCCATAGGATCATTGGAGTACATGCCCATATCTACTGGTTATATGATCCTGAGGTGGCATGTGCCTTTTGTCACTTTATGTACTCCTTTTTGTTTTTCTCTATCCTGCCTCTACTTAACTCCTCTGGAACTTACTGATATGGCTGATATCTCATGTTACTATGCTGCTGGGAGACACTATTCTATTTTGCATTCCGTGAGTTATCTTGTGAAGTAGGCAAGAAAAAATGCTTTCCCCCCTGTTGAGGGGATGATCCAAGATTATTTTGTTTGTTTTTGTTTTTAGTTTATGACCAGGAACTTGTCCCGTTGACAGCCTGGGCCCTTGTTCATCTTTTTTTACACAGCCTACACCGAGGTTTGACTCTGGTAATCTGACATTGTGCAATCTACTGCCTTGCAATTGTTGACACTAATTATACAATTGCTATCTGCCCCGCTCTTGCACCACATTTGAGGTCTATAAGCCTGAAACTACTATTCCTACGACACCACCGGGAGGAGAATCCAAGGAGTGAGCCGGACCTCAGGACACCGGGCATATCCTGCTCTCCTTTTTGCACTGTCTGGTTACTGAGTTCCATACTGAGACTGCACCTCCCTTCATCCGATGGCTGAACTGTCGGTGATGTCCTGGAATGTGAGGGGACTGGGCTCTCCACTTAAGCGTATGATGCTGTCCTCTTGCTTGAAGAAATACCATCCTATGTATGCAGGAAACACACTTAACCAAAGACACCCAATGTTGCCTTAAATATGCATGGGTGAGGGTTGCGTATCATTCCACTCATACCTCCGGGGTGTAAGTGTAATGATTCATAGCTCAATAGACTTCAAGGAAATTGATGTCTGCACAGATGCTGAGGCAGGTTTGTTTTTCTCCACTGTAGGCTGGGCAAGTTCTACTGCATTTTAATTTTAGCATACAGTATGTGTATATACCTCCGCCGTTCACGGTGGCAGTACTGCGTTTACTACTGGCTTATATGGAGGGCAGGCTGGATCTCCCGCTGCTGATCATGGGTGACTTTAATTGCTGGCTGAGCCCCTCCATGGATAGACACCCGAATTTAGGGGTCTCTGTTTACATCGAGGGACTCGCCTTTGTTGAGACTACTAAATGAAGTGGGGTGGAGTGATATCTGGAGGTTAAAATATCCGGACATCAGACAGTTCTCCTGCTTCTCCAAAACCCATGGGACTCTGTCCAGAATTGACCTTGCAGTGGGCAACTCTTCCATGCTCTCTACCGTCTTAGATGTGACCTACAAACCTCGTAATGTCTCAGACCACTCCCACTTAGTGATCACCTTGATCACATCCCCCCTTTCCACACTTCCGAAATCCCCCTGGAAATTTAATGCATTCTGGCTGAAATTATTTCTGGGTCATGAGGAGATGGAGCGGAGCATGGAGGAGTCTTTGGGGAGCCAGGATTTTGGTGATTCGCCTGCCACGCAGTGGGAGACCTTCAAGGCCTATCTGACGGGATTGCTCATTTCTGAAATTAACAAAGTCAAAAAGAACTCCTCGGGGCTCAGAGAGGACCTTGAAAAATGGGTAGACGCACTGGAGGAGGACTATGTTAGCTCCCCATCCGACTCGGCCAGGGAGGCATAGCAGTCAGCTCAATCGGCTTATGAGCGGCTGTTATCCTCCATGGCCGAGAAGAAACTATTTTTTTCCAAACTGGCATTCTTTGAGGAGGGGGAAAGCACGGGGCGCATATTAGCCAGGGTAGCTAATTTCCAGCAGCGCTCGCCCACTATTGGGGCTATCAGAATGACAGAGGGCAGGATTGTTAACTCCCCCAAATTGATTCTAGCTGAATTGACCAAATTTTATGAAACTTTATACCTGCCGACTGAACAATATACACGACCTGAACTTATGGAATATTTAAGCAGTATCGACTTCCCACAACTTACGTCTGACCAGCAGGAGGCCCTGGATGCCCCCTTTTGCCCTGGAGGAGCTACAGTCGGCACTGGCGGCATTTCCTAACTGCAAAGCTCCTGGGGCAGTTGGGATAACCATGGAGGTTTATAAGCCCTATGCTGACATACTCCTCCCTAGACTCTTGGTGGTGTTTAATGCAGCCAAGGAACAGCGGGCTTAACCCCCCCCCCCCCCATGGCCACCACTAACATTGTCCTAATATTGAAACCAGGAAAGGATCCCTTAGAACCAGGCTCGTACAGACCTATTTCCCTGTTACAGAGTGATATAAAAATTTTGGCCAAAATGCTGGCGATTAGGTTAAACGGGGCCATTATGAGTATTATACATCCAGATCAGGCTGGGTTCATGTCTAATAAGTCCATGGCTGTTAACTGGAGAAGGCTCTTTCTCAACATGCAATCCATGGCAGAGAACGTGGGGCAGAGGGCCTTGCTGTCACTTGACGCTGTGAAGGCCTTTGATAGCGTTGAGTGGGAGTACCTTTGGGAAACCCTTGGATGCTTTGGAATTGGTGACCGCTATATATCCTGGGTGCACCTGCTGTATCATAACCCTCGGGGGCAATATCCAAAACTTTCACATTGGGAAGGGGCACTCGACAGGGGTGCCCTTTATCACCCCTGCTCTTCGCATTAGCCATTGAGCCCCTGGCAATAAAGATAAGAGCAAATCCTGACATACTGGGTTTTAAATATGGTGACAAACAGGAGAAAATGATGCTATATGCAGATGACATCATGATTCTGCTCGGTGTCATCCGCCACGGTGGGGGAATTTGGTAGATTTTCCAGGCTCAGGATAAATTGGTCCAAGTCCTCTTTAATGCTAATAGATGTAGGGGGGACGCCCCCAACATCCAATGCAGTACCCACCTTGACCACCCTTAAGTATCTAGGCATCCAGGTGTCCCCTAAGATTAGTGAGTATGGAAAACTAAATATATCCCCAATACTGCAAAAGTTTAGAGACCGAATTAAAACGTGGAATTCGCTCTGCCTGTCGGTTGCAGATAGGGTGAATTTGATAAAAATGATCCTTATGCCCCAGCTGCTTTATGTGCTCCACAATGCTCCGACAGTAGTGACTCTTAAGGTGTTCAGAATTGTTAATTCCCTGTTTCGTACATTGATTTGGAAGAATTGCTCACCAAGAATTAAGCTGGAACATCTCCAACGTCCCGAGGATGAGGGAGGGCTCGCCCTCCCAAACCCCTGGCTATATTATATAGTGGCAAAGCTACAACATTTGATAGGCACATTTCACACGGGCGAGGATGGGGAGCGAGGGACCCGTGAATCCTCCGAACTAGTGATGCTGCACACAGTAAAAAGGGACTCAGTGCCGGCGGCTCTGGAGGCACTAGCATTCAGGAAACCTAATAGACTCTACCCAACTTATAATCTTATTAAAAAAACTTGGAACAAAACTAGATATCTACAAGGCGTGGCAGGAAACACAGAATACAGCCCCATCTGGGCTAACATCACATACCCAGAACTGACTAAATTGCAACGTGGTACACTATGGAAAAGACATGGGGTGGTTTACATTAGTCAGATATTTCAGACGAGGAAATTGCTCCCGTTTGAAACCTTGCAGGGTCTATGTTGGCCAAGTGGGGGGGGGGGCTCGCTGGAAGAGGATCAATGGGGGGAGGCCCTGCAGGCGGTACCCATCTGTTCCCTAAACGAATCACATAGGGTGACTCAACTGTACCTACTGTTAAGAGTGTACTACACCCCCCACAGACTGTTTGTCATGGGACTGCGTCCTAACCCAATGTGTACTAGATGTAAGAGAGACCATGGAGACTTGATCCACCTTCTGTGGAGGTGCCCAAAACTTCACTACTACTGGACGGGGGTGGTTGACACCATAAACAGGGTATTTCAAGTCTCACTACCCGCTGATCCAAGACACTGTTTACTCAATGAATTGGGGGAATCGGAGTGGGAAGAAAGTACAAGGGTGGCTGTTATTAGATTTCTTTTTTTGGCACGTAAGCTAATAATGGCACACCTGGATCTCGGAGGACCCCCCTGCCCTTAAAGAGTGGATTAACACAGTGGGAGAGATGATCTGGAAGGAAAAAATAAGCTTCCAACATAGGGGCTGTGACCGGAAGCTTGAAAAGTTGTGGGGTCCATGGCTGGATGTACCGGGGCTTGCCCCGGTGGATCTGGTCCTGGGTGGGCTATTTTAGTGAGTCCAATTACAGTATGAACATTCTAAAATTCTAGCAACTATATAAAACAAGGATTAATAGGAGATCTTTACTCCAATTTACGTATAATAGAGAACAGAGGTGGACTGGAGACGAGCCCTGTTCCTAGGACATCTCTCTCACCCCCCCAAAGGCTCTCTCAGCTTTTTATCATACATAAGGCTCATTATACACCACAAGAAAAATTATAAAAAATCTGCGCTTGGTAAAAAATTAAATAAAAAAATTAGAAAACAGCAGCTGAACACAATAACCAGGATACTGGGCACAACAAAATAGAAAAAAATAAAAATGCAGCGCTTACCACTAGGTGAATTCTCATATGACCAAGTATAAATTAATAAACTTTCGTAAAGAACCAAAAATATAAAGATTTAAATATTAGTGAATCCAAATGTAGTGAAAAATCTATAGTAAAAAGTTTTTTCAAAAAAAAGTTGTCAAATAAAAAACAACAATCATCTAAAACTCAAATGCATTTAGAAATGTGAAAAAAAATCTCAGAAGTGTGTAATAATGCTACACAGTGTAGGTAGTGTCCTATATAAATGAACAAAAAAAATGTAGTTAATCTTGTTTGTTCAGAAAATAGTGCTTGACCACGTGGACCCTTCACAGCTACGAATCAGTGAGAAATGGAGGCTTACCAGATCACCAGTCGATATATACAAATACGAATACCCAAACGATTCGAAACGGAGTCGGTAGTAGCGTGGGTAGTTACGCTCACCCTCTGTGCTTTAGCATTCGTTCATTTTTATTTCTTTTTGCTAGCAAATTGTTCATTTTTAAACGTTACGTCTACTTTTGTATGGCTCGGTGGAGTCATTTGTAGCGCTTAACATTATTCGGTTGAATAATAAACTTTACATGTTTAAACTTTATTACACAATTGGGCGCACTTTTATTTTTGTTTTTATGGTGACACGATATTCCGAGACTTCTGAAAGGACCGGAACGGACTTGGGAACCACGAGACACTCGAAGGTGTGGGCAGTCTTTCGGCTTCCTACATTGAAATTCCTACGCGGCCGTGCAGATCGTCTTGTGAGAGGACTCGAGCCGATTCGGTGACTGTGGAACGTCCGAGAGACTGGGTCGTTTTCCGGCTGTCCGTTTCGAATCGTTTGGGTATTCGTATTTGTATATATCGACTGGTGATCTGGTAAGCCTCCATTTCTCACTGATTCGTAGCTGTGAAGGGTCCACGTGGTCAAGCACTATTTTCTGAACAAACAAGATTAACTACATTTTTTTTGTTCATTTATATAGGACACTACCTACACTGTGTAGCATTATTACACACTTCTGAGATTTTTTTTCACATTTCTAAATGCATTTGAGTTTTAGATGATTGTTGTTTTTTATTTGACAACTTTTTTTTGAAAAAACTTTTTACTATTGATTTTTCACTACATTTGGATTCACTAATATTTTTAAATCTTTATATTTTTGGTTCTTTACGAAAGTTTATTAATTTATACTTGGTCATATGAGAATTCACCTAGTGGTAAGCGCTGCACTTTTATTTTTTTCATTATACACCACAAAAATGATATACCTGGAGAAAATATACAATGGTTATACCCACGATGCTCTCCATTTAATGGTTCTCTCCTTCACATGCTTTGGCGATGTCCTAAGCTTTATCGTTACTGTGAAAAAATATTTATAACCTTAAATTTACTATGCTCCACTGAGATAACAGGGACGCCCAAACTTGCACTATTGGGAATAATACCTGATGGAGCAATACCAGTAGAGATGCATACTATGTGGATACAATCTCTATACTTAGCATATAAAGTTATTTTACAAAAATGGTCATCTGTTGTTCCTCCAACTCAAACAATGGGTTGAGAAATGTAACTATATACTTAAAAGAGAAAAAAATTACATATAAAGCATAGAGGTACTCCAAAGGTTTGGTAAAATATGGTCATGCTGGATAGAACCTAGAAATGAATTTTATGATGGTTTATCTAATAGAGAGGAGAAAAGGTAGAGTAGATAGATGGGAGTAAAGAGCTGAGGTAGAAGGGTGAGGAGTGGATGAGAAGATAATTAATTATATGCTGCATGGAGGAAGATGCCGTAGTCCGATGATTGATATGGGAGCCCAATTTGATGAGTAAAATGTATTCACTCTCCTATTATGTTTTGTTTATTATATGCTAAGCTACTTTAATCCGAGAGGTACAAGGTCTGTTTGTTTTATGTATTTTCTTATTTCATTATAGTTAATGGATTCCCTTGACATATTTTGTTTGTATGCTTAATAATAAAAATTTGATTTAAAAAAAAAATATTTGGAACGTTATGAATTGTTGGGTATATTAAAAAAATATGTAAACTCAAACATTTGATATTCCTGATATGCGTCTGCTGTACCATGTACGTGTATGAAAAAAGTACTGTTCTCTTTGTATTGCTTCCTTTGTGTTGAAATCGCTGGTGTTCCTGTCAGTCCCTCTGATTTCGTATCAATAAGTGACCAGACTAGGCATGAGAACACAGCATGGTCAGTTCTCTAGCTGTGCCGAGAATTTAGCAAAATCTCCTGGTCGGACATGTGCTGTCATTCCCCCCCTGCACAGCCATTCACTGGGAAGACCAATGTGCAGTTGTTTTTCTTCTTCCAGCTCTCTGAGCTCCTTTTGCAGTGGAGAACAGAGATTATGTGATCACTTATAAAAAAAAAGGGAAAGGGTATTTATAAGGTTTTTACACACACACTATATTGTCAAAAGTATTGCGACACCTGCCTTTACACATACATGAACTTTAATGGCATCCCAATGTTAGTCCATATGGTTCAATATTGAGTTGGCCCAACCTTTGCAGCTCTAACAGCTTCAACTCTTCTGGGAAGGTTGTCCACAAGGTTTAGGAGTGTGACTATGGGAATGTTGGACCATTCTTCCAGAAGCACATTTGTGAGATCAGGCACTGATGTTGGACGAGAAGGCCTGGCTCGCAGTCTCCACTGTAATTCATCCCAAAGGTGTTCTATCGAGTTGTTGTCCGGACTCTGTACAGGCCAGTCAGGTTCCTCCACCTCGAACTTGCTTATCCATGTTTCTATGGACTTGAGCTTACTTTTGCTCTCCTGTGACCCAGAATCAGCTAATAGCAGGCAAAAGCCCTCTGTCAGCTGATGTCACAGTGACTAACTCACTGCTCTCCGCTCTGAGAAGACTAAAAGCTGAGCGATCGGCAGTAATGTAATCGCTCAGTTCTCGGGCTTAGAGCTGGCGTGGGGACAACTGCAGAATCACACTGATGCTGCAGCATGGAGGTGAATATGAACATTTATTCTTTTAAATACCACAGGCTTCTCCTTTAACCGCTTGAGATCTGCGCTATAGCCGAATGACGGCTACAGCGTGGACCTGCTTTGCCTGGACTACGTCTATTGACGTCGTCCCGTGCACGAGCGGCCTGCACGCCCCCTGAGGGGCGCGCGCGCCACGCTCTATCATCAACGAGTCTATGAGACTCGCCTGATTACAGATTGGACCAAGGGGTCAATCCCGATCCCTTACCACGTGATCAGCTGTCAGCCAATGAACACCGCCGGTAATCGGCTATTTTTCCTCCTCGCGCTGGCAGCGCAAGGAGGAGAAGAAAAAAAAGCAGATCACCGGCGGCCGTGAGAGGGACTTCAGTCCCGATAACGGCGAGCTGGGGCCAGCACATCAGTGCCCACCTGCCCCCTGCCAGTGCCACCTAAAGTATGGGAAAAGTGCCACCCATCAGTGCCACCAATTAGTGCCCATAGTGCCACCCATCAGTGCCCACAATCTGCCTCAACAGTGCTGCACCTCAGTGCCACTTATCCGTTCTCATCAGTGTCATCTACCAGTGCCCATCAGTGACGCCCATCAGTGCCCAGCAGTGCCACCTATCAGAGCCACCTATCAGTGCCCATCTATCAGTGGTACCTATCAGTGCCCATCCGTGCCACCCATCAGTGTCATCTTAGCTGTGCCCATCTTTGCCCATCAGTGCCACCATATCTGTGCCCATCAGTATTGCCTTATCTGTGCCTATCGGTGCCGCCTTATCTGTGCCTATCGGTGCCACCTTATCTGTGCCTATTAGTGCTGCCTTAACTGTGCCTATCAGTGCAGCCTATCAGTGCCCACCAGCGCCGCCTCATCAGCGCATTTTAATGAAGGAGAAAAATTACCTGTTTGCAAAATGTTCTAATAAACTATTAAACATGATTTTTAATTTTTTTTTATTTTGCATCTTTTTTTGTTTAGCAAAACATGAAACTCCCAGCTGTAATTAAATACCACCAAAAGAAAGCTCTATTTGTGGGAAAAAAAGGACAAAAATTTCATATGGGTACAGTGTTGCATGACTGAGTAATTGTCATTCAAAATGTGAGAGCACCAAAAGCTGAAAATTGGTCTGGTTATTAAGGGTGTTTAAGTGCCCAGTGGTCAAGTGGTTAAATGTTCCCCCAATGAGTGAGAATGAGTGAGAATTACTTACCAAAATGCTTATCTTCAGCCCCGTTCACTACGCAGTAACATCCAGCTCCTCCTGCACATGCCTGCATACCGAGCCAGCCAGAGGAGTATGGCCCCAGTCATTATAATAAATGGGCCAAACGGACTAAAGGTGACTTGTATCCAGGCCTGACTTACTAAAGCGTAATATGAAATTGCTCTGCACATTATTAGACCCTCATAAACATTGTAAATCAGAAGCTGCAATAAGATGAAAAAATAAATAAAAATGAAGCATTACTGTGAATTGTTCACAGCATTCATTGTCATTGAAATTGTTGTTTTCCTATTCAGAACAAAACATCTTCTTACTAAATAACCACAGACATTTGTAAAATGAACAGCATCCCAACTAGTACTCATTTCCTTGAAGACCCACACCCTGAATCAATTCCTTGTATTCCATTCCATGTCAGACCACTGTAAACACCTAATGAAAAGTCAATAATCAAGCCATTAAAAAGCAAACAGAGCCAAATAAGATTCACTGTATATCTACATGCTTTGTTTAGGTAAACATTAGCAAACATTTTAACATTCTCATTGGCAGTCACTGAATCAAACTATGTTTGCACTAGTTAGTGATGAATTTGTTGCTAAATTCTATAGTAAATAACCATGAATGTGCATACCAGACATGCTTTCTGATATTTGTCCACTAAGTGGCACTGTTTCACAGGTGATTTTGAATGATGCAGTATGGAGAAGTGAATTATAAAAACAAATTACATCACATTACTTTATTTAGAAAGTTATCAATTGCTTCATTTCCCTGCAGGTACCAGAAGACATTCCTTCCACATGAATGTAGCCTTAATGCCTCATGCACACGGACGTTTATACAGCCGCTTTTTTTAGCTTTTTTTGCAGCTTAAAAACCGTTGTCCATGTTAGTCTATGGCTTCATGCCCACCTAGGCGTTTTTGAGCTGCAAATGGCATAGGCGTTTTTAAGCTGTAAAAAAAACTCAGGACCAGTGCGTTCCCTGGCGCGGAGCTAGAGCTGTAAAAACGTGAATCACGGTAAAACGTGCATAAACGCGTAACATATTTTCTTTGTTTTCTGTGGCATTGTGGGAAATTTGGAAGTGCTATAGCCAAGAGATGTGTTTCTTTAAAAAATGCTACTTAACGCTAAAAAACGAGCAAAAACGCCAATGCAAAACGCAGTAAAAATCAAGTTTTTAACGCCGATTTTTCCAGGTGTCAGAGCTAGCTTTGCAGCCAGTTTTTTTTAAAACGTCCGTGTGCATGAGCACTTAAAGTGTTACTAAACCCAGGACCCTGCATTCACTATATCTGGTCTCCCACTGGACACAGATCATGGAAATGCAATTGTTTTAGTAATAAGTTTATAGTAAATATAAACTGATAAATACCTTTTCTCATCTACAGTTGGAGCAGTTTTGTGACTTCTATCAGTGTGCAGCAGAGCACTGGTTAAAGATTTTAGGAGGAGTTTTAATTCTTCCCTGACTGTCCTATGAGTCAGAAGGACCCCTGACCCTCTGTCTGGACAGTACTGATTGGCCCTGTGCTGATCACAGGCACTCTCCCAAGAAAAAAATATCTCTAGCAATACACACCAAACTGAGCATGTGCAGAGTGCCCCACAGGCTTTGTTCTATCAGGAGGTGGTATGGGAATTGTGGAAGAAGGGGGGGGGGGGGATCAGAGAAGACAGGATCAAACAGCCTTTTTACACAATGCAGAAGATTAACCCCTAAGGTTCCACAGTGAGTATAACAAGCATGCTATGCTGCATATATAGACTAACAGACTAATTTTACTCTTGTGGGTTTAGTGAGAAAATGGTGTCGCCTTATAAAACATATATAGAGAAGGTACCATCATCCCATATAAATTTCAGTAGAAGAAAATATAAGGAGCTCAAAAGAGGACATCTAAGAGCAACCAAGAGGGGAAGAGGGGGGGACTATTGCGGTACCATAGGAATAGAATCGTTTGGAAAAAGTATTTTTCTAAAAACACATTTATTGAAAATATTAATTGAAAATGACATCACAAAAAAAGGAGACAAACAATTCCAAGAGACAAACATACATCTCAAAAAGTATTACAAAAACATTACAGAGATATATTACAGTAGAGTATAATGCCCTTTCAGAGGAGGCAGAGGTCATTGGATACAGGGTTTTTTTTACGTATTTCCTCGACTAGTTTCGCGACAGAGCATCACTTTCTCAAGAGGCGTCACCCGTACAATCTGATAAAATATAATAATGATTTATTAAAGAAACATTTTAATATACAGAAAGCAAGGGAATGAAAATGAAATAACAATGTCATTATGCAACAAGGTTTATAAAATCCAATGACTCACCCATGTAAAAAGACAGATCCAAAAAAGGCAGAGGGGGCAATTTAGTGAGGTGCCCTGAACCAAAGGACAGGGACACCCCCCTGGGGACGGACAAGGGGGGGTAAAACAGCAGTAGCGGCAGAGGCAGTTAGCTGGAAGCAGAATCAATTGATGTTCAATTTGTTAGAAAAATTCCCCATTTTAAAAAAGAAGAGAGAAAAAGAGGAAGAGGCAAAACTAGAAAATGGTAGTTAAACCAAGATACCGAAAGGGAAAAAACAAGGAGAGAGAGAGATTTGAGGATTGGCCCAGAACTGGGCACCCACCATCCAGGTAAAGACACCATAAGTGAAAGATTGAATGAATGGTGCAATTTACCAAGCGATTGATTACATACCCCACACAGTTCGAGAAATAACTCGCAGCTGGGACGGCTAGGGTCTATGTAGATGCAATAGATAGAGACTTGCCATCAAAATTCAGGGTATCCAAAGCTGACTCTGTTAGCAAAATTTATTTAAAAGGAAAGGGTCAATTTCACTTCCCCTCTTGGTTGCTCATAGATGTCCTCTTTTGAGCTCCTTATATTTTTTTCTTGTGGGTTTAGTAATTAGTAGTACTTTACTTTAAAGTAATTGTATATGTAGCACCCTGGTGTTTAGGCAGGGTTGCTAATAAACTTAGTTTTCCAGGTAGTAATTGTCCTGGTTAACTGTTAGTAGATCCACCGATTCCTCTCTATTTCTAGAATTGCTGCACTTTTTCTCTTCTGTCAAAAGGGGGCACTGTGACTGATGACATCAGATCGAAAAGGGCTTTGCAAGGTCAGATTAAGAATGGATGAGCATCTCAGCCAATTGGCAGCAGTTTCTTTAATCCCTTGGCCTACTGGGAGAGCCTGTTTATTTGGAGTCAGGTGATCAGGGGTTCTGTGCCACCTGGATGGCTGTCTGGGTCTCTTATGTTGCCCCGGGCTGCTAGGTCAGAAGCCTGAGGCCTATCCCGGGGACACCTGGTTGCTAGGGTTCAGCCAGACGGGGAACCAGTTGTTGGAGACCACTGTGAGTAAGCTTGAGCAAATGCCAGAGCAGTCTTCTTACCTGAGACCACTGTGAGTAAACTTGAGCAAGCACCAGAGCAGTCTTCTTACCAGACACGGACGGTGAAGAAGTGGGAAAGCTTCAGCAAGTGCCAAGCCAGGGACCCAGCAGGTTAGCGGGGGTAACGCTTGAGGAGTGTACAGCGGGATAGCTGTGGAAGAGCTCAGGGGATCCAGCGATGATTGGATATGGAAGTCTTGTGAGAGACTGGGAGCTCAGTGAGTGAAGATCTACAGTGGGATACTGTGAGATAAGAGAAGAACTATTCTGTGTTACCAAGAGTTATGTGAAAATACCTTTAGTGACTGTTACAGGTTCAGTTGCCATAGGAGGTGGCAGTCCTACATATACAGACTTAGCATCTGGCTGGAGGCCTCTCCCTGTATAGATGTCTACCTATAGAGTCTCGGAGTCTGTCAATTGTCATTGCATCTACTCAAGGGTGTCTTGGCCCTAACCTGCTCTCCCACGTTCTTGTTAAGAGACAATAAATCTCTTGTTCGCATTCAAAAAGTGACTGGCGCCCATCATTTCATCTTGCATTACACCCACCATGCCTGTTAACCCACTCTACAAGGAAGGATGTCAGCTTTTCCTAACTCTTGCGGTCACTATTAGGTTTCTGGAGGCACAGGACCTTGCTACATAAAGTCTCGCTTTTTGTTTTTTTAAAATAACAAGCATGTTATACTTACCTGCTCTATTGCAGTGGATTTGCACAGAGCAGCCTGGATCCTTCTCTTGTCCCTCTTCCCTGCTCCTGGCCCCTCTTCTTCTGTCAAGTATCCCCACAGCATTGCTGTGGGGGCACCCGAGACAAGCTGAAGCTTTGTGTGTCCATTCAGACATGAAGCTGCCATTCAGCCCCCCCTCTTGATTGGCTAATTGACTTTGATTGATAGCCGCGGGAGCCAATGGCACTACTGCTGTGTCCCAGCCAATCAGAAGAGAGAGATTCTTGGACAGACGAAGGACTCGTGGACAAAGATGGGGCTCAGGTAAGTATTGGGGGGTGCTGGGGAGGCTTCTGCACACAGAAGGCTTTTTTATCTTAACACATATGCATTAAGATAAAAAAAAACTTCTGTCTTTACAACTCCTTTAAGTGTAAGTTTGGCTAAAACTTGGAACTTACACGCTGACAATTATAAACCTCCCTCCATACCATGGACCTTGACTTCCCATGATGTAGCAGGGTTGTAAGCAAGTGCAGGGCTGAAACTAGGGGATGGCAGGGGGGCGCCTACCCCGGGTGAGGCATCTAGGGGGGTGCTGCCCCCACTCACACTGGGAATGGCTGCTCTAAGGGTGTCACTGCTGCCCGATCAAGTGTAATAGACAAGCAGGTTTCCCTCCTAGTCCTGCCCAGTCCCCAAACAGCCTATGTCTTTTCTGCGTGAGGCATCCCAGAGAAGGAGAGGCTTTAAAGAAGGCCCTGGATTGGAGTGGTGCAGAGGAGTCCCTGGACTGGGGGGGTGTGGAAGAGGCTCTGGGCTGAGGGGGGTGCAGAGGAGGCTGAGAGGGGTGCAGAGGAGGCTGTGGGCCCTAGACTGGAGGGTGCAGTGGGGGCCCTGGTCTGAAGGGGGGTGCGGAGGCGGCCCTGGACTGGGGGGTGCAGAGGAGGCCCTAGACTTGGGGGATGTAGAGGAGATTCTGGGCTGGGGGGCTGCAGAGGAGGCCCTGGACTGGGGGGTGCAGAGGAGGTGCTGGAGTGGGGGTTGCAGAGGAGGCCCTGGACTAGGAGGGGAGAACATAGGAGGCCCTTAACTGGGCGGGTGCAGAGGAGGCCCTGGACTGGGGGATACAGAGGAGACCCTGGACTAGGAGGGGAGTACAATTGAGGCCCTGGACTGGGGGATGTAGAGAAGGCCCAGGACTTGAAAAGTGGGGTTGACAAAATGACCTGAAATGAGAGAGAAGGGTGCAGAGGAGACTCTTATTTTAGTGTGGGTTGTAAAGGAGGCCTTGGACTACCAGATGTATGCAGAGGAGGCCCTGGACTGGGGGGGGGTGAATGCAGAGGAGGCCATTGACTAGGAAATGTTGGTTGGTGTAGCAAAGGCTCCAGGATAGGTGGAGGACAAGGGAGATACTGGACTAGGTGAGGGGTAACTGGAGGTCCCAGATTATCAGAGGGGTTGTCTGGATGCTCTGGACTAGGGCAGCATTTGTCTGAAATCTCTGGACTATGAGAGGGGGATTGTGGGGGCCCTCTGGACTAGGAAAGAGGGTGCCTGAAGGACCTTCCAGCTTCAGGGTCAAAGAGCCTAGATGTAAAGCAAGGGCCCCGGAGTTTGCGTTCACAACAAATGGGGACATTTATCAATTGTCGCAAGTAAAGCCAAACAGGAGCAGAGAGACGGGCCGTGTGATATACTTATTAAAGGAGAAATACAGCCAAAGGAGAAACACTGCTCCTCATTTGCCCACAATGCAGACCAAGCACTGTGGATGACGTCACTGGCTCCACGTGACTTTTTCAAGGGTAACCATGTGATAGACTTGCTTAGTATTTATAGTATAGCGTGGGTGCCGGTTGCCATCGTGACAAGGGAGTTTAATGCATCATCATGCCGTTATATGCGCTCTGCATCTGACATACATAGTAACAATTTATATTACATATATATATATATATATATATATATATATATATATATATATATATATATATATATATATATATGTGTATGTGTATATATATATATATATATATATATATGTATATATATATATGTGTGTGTGTATGTATATGTGTATATATATATATATACACACATACACACATATACACACACACGATACAATTCTTTAATACATATAACACCTAATTCATTTAAAAAACAATAAAAAATAAAAGCAATATTAAAAACCATGATAAAAACTACGTATATTAATAGGTCCCCCCCCCCCCCCCCAGTGGTGGTCCGCAATAATACATCAAATTCCAATAATACTTGCCTACGATATTAAGATAAGATAACAAAAAAAACATAAGTCTATTAAAAATCTGATATAAAACAATTTAAATCATAATTTATGTTTAATCCTATAACCGAGAGAGTACACATCCAAAATATCCATTTTGATTCTTTTTGCTTAATTCTTTGACCCTATTACTGCCCCTCCAGTGTGATTTGTATTTTTTAATAGCCCAAAATTTTAGTATTTAGTATTTTTATTATGGCATAAAGCAAAAATGATGTGGAACACTGTTTTGGGAATTCATTTCTGATGTTTTTGTATGTGCTCTTGGATCCTTTTCCACATTGGGCGTTTCGTTCTTCCCATGTATTGCAATGAGCACGGACATTGCAATACATATAACACCCCCACAGTCCTGCACGAAATAAAATCTTTTATTTTCATATTTTTTATTACTGCTGGTAGACTTAAAATTAATGCATTTCTGACCGTTTTGCATAGTATTTCTACAAGCGTAGCATCTCTTACATGGGAAGAAACCCTTTCCTTGATAAAAGTGAACTTGTGGGATGTTTTAGGAGTGAACTTGTGGGATGTTTTAGGAGGATCCACAACATTTTTGGTTATTATGTCTCTTAAGGTGGGTGCTTTCCTGTAAACAAAATTAGGTTTATCCGACAACACGGTTCACAATTGTTGATCTGCTAGAAGTGACCAATGCTTTTTAAATATGCGTTCAATTTGCCTACATTGAATATTGTAATCCATAAACATAGGAGTCTCATGATACTGTGTTGTTTTCTTTTCTTTATCTTGAATTAATTCTTCTCTTGAGAGATCTGATACCTCATTAATTTTCTCTTCTATAAAGTGCTCATTATACCCTTTATGGACAAATTTATTGCCAATTAATTTTGCTTGTTCCAAAAAAGTTTTTTTTTTTCTGTGCAGTTTCTTCTTAAGCGTATCAACTGCCCTTTTGAATATTAATCAGCCAAGGATCAAAATGGCAGCTGTCCACAGTTATATAGCTATTCCTCTCAACGGGTTTAAAAAAGGTTTTTGTTAGCAGTCTATTCTTAGTAAGTTGTATATCGAGATCTAAAAAATGTATAGACGTGTTGCTAATGTCATAAGTCAGCTTAATGATTTTTTGATTGTTATTCAATTTTTCAAACAATTCTACGAGTGAGTTTTCGTTCCCATTTCACATTATTATGCAATCATCAATAAATCTATGGATACATGACCAGTTGTGTGGGGGTGTTCAAATGTACCGCATATTGCTCCCATTCGGCCATAAAAATATTTGCCACATTTGGAGCGTACTTAGCGCCCATTTCAATGCCGTTAAGCTGCCTATAGAAGTCCGAATTGTACCAAAAGTAATTGTGCTGTAAACAAAATGCTAGACAAACAATAAACCTTTTTTTGTTTTGAGTTAATATTGCTGTATTTGTCCATAGCCCATCTTGATGCTTTTATGGCCTCCTTGTGGCCTATAATCGTATATAGTGACAAAACGTCTGCAGTGGCTATCAAATCATTTTGATCAGGCTTGATTATAATATTATTTTATTCCTGGATCAAATGCTTGGTGTCCCTTAGGTAAGCTGGTGTAAATGGTACCAACGGTTGTATAAATGTGTCCACATATTCCCTTAATCTTGCAATAATTGATTGTATACCATTTATTATAGGACGTCCGGGAGGGTTCTTCTGATCTTTATGAAGCTTTGGTACTGTATATATGATTGGTACCCTTCATGTATCTGCTATGAGATATTTTTCCTCCTTTGTTAATATATTCTTTTTACTTCCTTTTTGTATCAGCTCCTGTGGTTCACTTTTATATTCTCTGGTAGTATTTCCTCTCAGTTTTATATAAGTATTCACACAATTGTTCTTGAAGTTCATTATTATAATATTCTTTTGATAAAACTACAATTGCACCACCTGTATCTGCCGGTCTTACTACCAATTTTTTTTCCCTCTAATTCTTTGATCCCTTTTGTAATGTCTTGTGGGTCCTTCATTCTTATTATTTTCAATTTGTCCACCTCCTGTGTCACCATTTTATTAAAAGCTTCTATATGTTGGTTATTATGAACTGGTGGGTTGAACAGAGATTTGTTTCTCAATTGACTATGCATTATTCTTCCAGGTGTGTCAATTCTCACTCCATTTTCCACAGGGGTTTTATTTAACATATACTTTTTGATATTTAACCTCCGTGTGTATTGGACACAAGCTACTTGCTGTTGGGGCACCCAGAAAGAGGCAGGGGCCAGGAGCGCCGGCGAGGGACCCCAAGAAGAGGATGATCCAAGCCGCTCAGTGCAAGACCATTACAAAGAGCAGATAAGTATAACATGTTTATTATTTAGAAAAAACAAACAAAAAACGAGACTATAATATCACTTTAAGGTTAGCTGTGTGTAGTAAAGGATATGCAAGAGAATGGATTACATTATTAAAATTAGTATACTGAGGGTCGTACTATCTGCTACATACTCACTTGTGGCACAGTCATTAAAGCATATGGCCCTTTAAGCCCTTCCCACTGTTGATGCAATCTGACCACACCCACAGTTTTGGCATGGCGCCGCTATATTGCCACATACCATGCAAAAAAATGTCCAGCCCGGGGTGCCAGATGTGCTAGCTACGCCACTGGGCCTACAAGAGGTTAATGTGTCTGACTGTATAAGCACTTGTTTCCCTGTGCTCATGTTAGTTTAGCCAGACAGGTGCCAAATGTTAAGATGTCTTGGTCCTTAAATTGACTTGAGAGCTGGGAGTAACCAAGCTATAAGGGATAATATTTTCCCTACCATTTTCAGCAAGGTTACCACCCCCTACAGGTCAACCAACATAAAAGGGGTTGCCTTCAAGCACCTGGGAGAGTTCCTAGGGAAATACTGCCAAAATGTAGCTGGTTACACTGCTGGAGGAGCACCCCCTTTGGGGTGGGGTAATAGGAGCCTAATTAGGTTTCCTGGTGGGGGCCTTGAGAATGGTGACCCATGTGGACTTGTATCTGTTAAAGCGGAGGTCTACCCTAAAGTGGACCTTCCGCTCATTGGAATCCTCCCCCCCTCTGGCGCCACAATTGGCACCTTTCAGGGGGGAGGGGGGTGCAGGTACCTGTACAGTACAGGTATCTGCACCCACTTCCGGGATAGCTCTCTGCGGAAAGGGGGCGTAGACTACGCCCCTTTCCGAAAGTCCCCCGATGCCTGCTGGGAAACACACAGATCCCAGAGGCAGCGGGTCCATCCTTATTGCGCAGCGCAACTCGCGCATGTGCAGTAGGAAAATGGGAAATGAAGCCGAAAGGCTCCACTTCCTGATTCCCATACCCAAGATGGCGGCGGCAGCACCCGAGAGACGAACGAGAGATCGGCTTTGGGTGCCGACATCGCGGGTGCGCTGGACAGGTAAGTGTCACTATTTTAAAAGTCAGCAGCTGCAGTATTTGTAGCTGCTGGCTTTTAAAAAAAAAACGCGGACTCCCGGCGGACTCCCGCTTTAATCAGGCTCTAAGGTACTTACACTACCTCTTGTGGATTATTGCCTACAGTAAATGGACTTTTGCCTTAAAAGGGACTGCCTTATTGACTTGTCTTCTTAAAGTGTTACTAAACCCACAACAGTAAAATCAGTGTGTATATGCAGTAAAGCATACTTGTTATACTCACTGTGGAACCTACTGGGTTAATCTTCTGCATGGTGTAAAAAGGCTGTGTAATCCTGTAAGCACAGAGCCTCCCTTTCTTGCATTGGCCCCATGTGTAGTGATGGACGAACTTCCGACGGGAACCGGCCGATAGTTTGCGAACCATAACGTTCGCGGCGGGCCCCATTGACTTCAATGGGAGGCGAACTTTACAAACCTACAGGTCATATTTGCAGCCACAAAATAATTACTAGCTGTGCACACATAGTCCCACCACATGGCCAATGACATAACACATGTATGATGTGAATCTGGGATCGACAACTACAAGCATTCTTTTTTTATATGTGAAATTGTGACAATTCAGGACCGTGGAGCGCATGAAGGCAATGGAGGAGAGGGAAGGTCAGGGTAGGCAAAGAAGAGGGTGCAGGAGATGATCACCAGCACCGCGATATAGAGCACTGACACCTGCACTGTGATAGAGAGCACTGACATCAGCAGCGTGACATACAGCAATGACACCTGCACTGTGATAGAGTGATCTGACACCAGCACCGTGATAGAGAGCACTGACATCAGCAGCGTGACATACAGCAATGACACCTGCACCGTGATATAGAGCACTGACACCTGCACTGTAAGCAGCCCCAGGAGGAAGTCAGCATAGCACAGGGATGGTGGGAGTCCCTCATAATATGCACAGCAGAGGTACAGCCCCAGGAGGAAGTCAGCACAGCACAGGGATGGTGGGAGCCCCTCATAATAAGCAGCCCCAGGAGGATGTCAGCACAGCACAGGGATGGTGGGAGCCCCTCATAATGAGCATAGCAAAGGGACGGAGGGAGCCCCTCATAATAAGCAGCCCCAGGAGAAATATGACACCGCTCAACCTCTTCAAACAGGAGGGTACGGGCATATAGACAAATGAAATAAGAAAGTCTGTGTGCTCGATTAAAAAAAATTGTTTATAGACATATACATGGTCTACTGGTCACATGTGTTGAATTCCTCCGAGATCCATGCCTCATTCATTTTTAGAAATGTGAGGTAGTTAACACTGTCGTGAGCTAGGCGAGTACGCTCATCGGTCACGATCCCCCCTGCTTCGTTGAACGTCCTTTCGGACAGGACACTGGACGAGGGGCAAGCCAACAGTTTGATTGCAAATTGGGCAAGCTCTGGCCAGAGGTCAAGCCTGCCCACCCAGTAGTCCAGGGGTTCATCACTCCTCAGAGCGTCCACATCGGCCGTAACCCGATGTAGTCGGACACCTGACGGTCTAGGCGTTCCCTGATGCTGGATCCGGATGACACCTGTCGATGGGTCGGCTGAAAGAATGACCTCATATCAGAAGTCACCAACACATCTTCAAACCGGCCTCTTCTTGCAGGCGCTGTTGGATTGGTACCTGCAACTCCTTCTCTGGGAGTGGGAATTGCTCCTCTGCCAGCGCACGCAAAAGCAGAATGCAGCATTTCTCGAAGCAAGGCCTGGAAGTGCTCCATTCTGACAGCCCTCTGTGACGGCGGTAACATTTACGCCATTTTGTGTTTGTACCGGGGGTCTAAGTACGTTGCCACCCAGTACTGGTCCTTGACCCTTATGCTTTTTATTCAGGGGTCCCTATTAAAACACTGGAGCATGAAGGCCCCCCCATTTGCACTAAACTGGAAGCGGTGTGGTGGCCTGGCTCCTGCTCATCATCCAGGATAATGTCGTCCTTTTCGTTCTCCTCTCCCCATCCACGCACAACAGGGATCCCAGAAAGGTTTAAAGCATGCTCTTCTTGCTCCTCCTCATCCGCCCCGGCACCATCCTCCTCTGACTCCTCTTCAGACTCCTGTTCACTTGTCTCAGATAGAGTAGCCCCCCCTGGGAATTCATCCAGCATTGCGACTTCCTCATCTTCCCGCTCCTGCTCCTCCACAGCTTGATCAATGACACAACGCAATACACGCTCCATAAAGAAGGCATAAGGTACCATGTCACTGATGGCGCCATGGCTGCGACTGACCAGTTTGGTGATCTCCTCAAATGGCCGCAGAAGTCTGCATGTGTTGCGCATGAGCAGCCACTGGCGCGGTGAAAAAAAACCCAGCTCCCCAGAACCTGTTCTGCCGCAGAGTTCATACAGGTAGACGTTAACTGCACGTTTCTGCTGGAGCAGCCTATCAAGCATATAGAAGGTTGAGTTCCATCGCGTCGGGCAATCGCAAATAAGACGTCTGACCGGCAGATTGTGTCGCCGCTGAATGTCAGCAAGGCGAGCCATGGCCGTGTAAGATCTTCTGAAATGGGCCGAGATTTTCCTTGCCTGCCGCAAGATGTCCTGGACCCCAGGGTATTTGACAACGAATCGCTGCACGACCAAGTTTAAGACGTGTGCCATGCATGGCACGTGCTTAATTTTGCCCCGTTTTAATGTGCTAAGCAGATTGGCACCGTTGTCATACACCACTTTACCAACTGTCAAATTGAGCGGTGTTAGCCACTGATCTGCCTGTGAACGCAAAGCTGAAAGGAGTGCGGGCCAGTGTGGCTCTTGGCTTCCAGGCACAACAGACGCAGCACGGCATGGCAACGTCTCACCTGGCATGTCGAATAGGTTCTAGGGAGCTTGGGCGGCGCAGCGGAAGAGACGCTAGCAGCGGAAAAGGAGGAGTCAGCCGAAGAGGAGAGGGAGGAGGATGGAGTAGGAGGAGGAGGAGAAGAGCCAGGCCTGCATGCAATCAGTGGCAGTAAAACCAAATCTACACGGGTGCCACGGGTTACATGCTTGACGGCCGTCAGAAGGTTCACCCAGTGGGCAGTAAAAGTGATATACCTTCCCTGCCCGTGTTTGCTAGACCACATGTATCTTGGCACCGACACTGTGTGCCAAAGATACATTCACTTGCCGCTGAACATGGCCATATAGCTCTGGGATGCCCTTGTGTGAGAGATACTTCCTTCCTGGGACCTTCCATTGTGGTGTTCCAATGGCCACACATTAGGCCCACGGAAGCCTGCCTTTTTTGCAGAAAAACGTGAGCTTGGCGTGATGGAAGGTGGAGTGGAGGACAATTGTGAGGAGAGAGGAGAAGGAGAAGTAGAAGACGAGGCTGGACGGTGAGAGTCTGGAGTGTGGCTTTGTGTGTTCCGTTGCTCCCACTGGGCTCGGTGATGGCTGCTCATGTGCCTTCTTAAGGCGGTCGTCCCTAGGTGAGTGTTGGGCTTACCGCGACTAATGCGTTGACTGCGAAGATTGCAGATGGCAACACTATTGTCAGCATTGAACTCGTTAAAAAAAGCCCACACTGCGGAGCCATGTGCCGGCGTCCTGGGAGTGCCAGATGTGACCGTACATGGTCGATGACTCGCTCCTGATACATTAGCAGTCTGCTTTGTCCCTCCTTTGCAATGTAAGTTATTCCTGCTTCTCCTCCCTATCTGATGGTCCATATTTCCCTCTGAACTCCCCTCCTCTTCCTCTCTTGTGGGCACCCACGTGACATCACTAGACACGTCATCTTCAACGTCACCTTCCCCACCGCTATAAGTAGAGATCTCGGAGTAGGCAGCAACACTGGGGACCAACCTCCTCCTTGGGCTGATCTGGGTACTGTCGTCAGACTGCCGAGTGGCGGTTGTTGCTACCTCCTCTTCCTGATCCAATGCCAAGAGTGGCTGTGCATCAAAAATGTCTTGCTATGGATCGGAAAATAATTCCTGCGACTCAAGCGGAAGGTATGTGGTGGTGGTGGTGTTGTTGGTGGTAGTGTCTTTGGGGGTGCACATAGCAGAGAGTGAAGAAGAGGGTGCAGAGCGAGAGGATGAGGAGGATGCAGAAGAGTAAGGCTGAGTGAGCCACTCAACCAATTCTGGTGCTTCCTTTGATGTAATCGCATGCACCTTCTGCAATTTCCCACTTTGGCTCAAGCCTGTTGCTCCTGCCCTACCCCTACCACCCCTGCGGAAGGGCCTGCCTCTTCCTCTGCCTGTCATTTTTTAAATGACCCTGTGACAAAACTCTCTAGAGACATGCAGTATGTATGTGGAAGAAGGTATATAACACCCCGCTTCAATCTGTTGTTTTTGGGGGCCACTGGTCTATCACACCAGTTACAATACTTTTTTTTGGATTGCGTTTGTCGCTCTTTGTAGTATCGCTGCAGAACCGCTCAGCAGTCACAATGCTGCACAGTGGAAATGCACTATACTATGCTTTCTATATGTGCAAGTATTTTATACATGTATTACACAACTATATACTGCATACCAAATAGTACACCCTTACCAGTCCTTATAAGGACCTTTGTGGAACTAGTAGGTTGTGATTAGCAGACTGTACCTCACTCAACCCTATATACTGTACTACGCTATACCTTACCAGTCCTTAGAAGGACCTTTGTGGAACTAGTAGGTTGTGATTAGCAGACTGTACCTCAGTCCCTATACTGATAAAGGACTGCTGCAGAATAGGGCAGCAGTCAGCAGTAGTGCACCTCAACCCTATATATTGTGGACCTATACCAGTCCTTAAGGATTAGCAGACTGTACCTCACTCAACCCTATATACTGTACTACGCTATACCTTACCAGTCCTTAGAAGGACTTTTGTGGAACTAGTAGGTTGTGATTAGCAGACTGTACCTCAGTCCCTATACTGATAAAGGACTACTGCAGCAGAAGGGCAGCAGTCAAGTATAATATTCTTTCTATATTTGGAAGAATGAATATTATACGTGTACAATCCTATTACCATACCAGGCCTGAAAAGGACCTTTGCGGACCTAATAGTAACAGCTACTGATTAAACTGACTGTCACTCACTGCCACACACAGCTTCCTGTCTGTCCCTATTTAAACTGACAAAACACAGGCTGCTGCAACAATAACTTGAATAGCACTCAAAACTATATCCTGTACTACTACACCATACCAGTCCTGAAAAGGACTTGTGGACCTAATAGTAACAGCTAATGATTAAACTGACTGTCCCTCTGCAACACACAGTGTCCTATCTGTCCCTCTCTCAGCACTGACAAAAGACAATCTGCTGCAACAAAGACTTGAACAGCAGTGCCTCAAACCTATATTCTGAACTACACCTATACCATACCAGTCCTTAAAAGAACTTTTGTGGACCTAATAGCTAGCGATTTGGGTCACTGCAGTCTCTCCCTGCTCCACACAGCAACCTCTCCCTACAGTGACAGTAGAAAGAATGTAAAATGGCCGCTGGATCGGGTCTATTTAGAAGTTAGGGGGAATGTCCAAGAGTCCATGTGCTGTAATGTCTCAATTGGCTGTCCTGTACCACATGATGGATGTGTCATCATAGGTCAAAGTTTTTTTACACAGTAAACACGTAAGTCCGCCGGGCGAACAGCGGCAATAGTCTGCCGATCGGGCAGACCGCGAACAGCCGAAAATCGCCGCAAACCGACCGCCGGGCGAACCGTTCAGCCATCCCTACCTATGTGCACAGCACAGGGCCAATCAGCACTGGCCAGATAGAGGGTCAGGGGTCCTGCACCCTCATAGGACACCAGTGCAGTATGAAAACGCCTCCTACAAACTTTAGTCAGAAACTGATAGAAGTCACAAGACTGCTATATACTGCTATTGAAAAAAGATATTTAGTAGTTTATATTTACTAAAATAATTTCCTTTCCATGTTCTGTGTACTGTGGGTGACCAGATATAGTGAAATCAGGGTCCTTGGTTTAGGAACACTTTAAGGTATACACACATGGATATTAGACGAGCTCTGTATAAGAACTGTGTTGAAGTTGTCTTTTGAGAATTGTTCTATCAGCAACTACCTCATTAAAGGATCTTTATTTGTTTACTTGCTTTGCCTGGTCTAAGGGGTGCAAGCACAGCATATCAAAACAGGGCTTGTAATGCAACACAACAAGAGGAAAGGCAATGGTGACAGTTTTTCTGGTAGTAGAGGTGCTTAAGTGCTTGACGTCTCCACTAGTGGCCAGTTCCCCACTCTTTGGGACCAGACCGCCTAGGGACCTAGCCTAAAGTCATAGGGGAATTGTATGAAGTACCTTGGGGAAGCAAGAGCAGTGGTTAGAGAAGGAGAGAGAGCATTTCCTGCATCCTATAGCAACCAGGGGATTAATGACTGGGAGAGAGGTGATGTGAATGCTGGATTGGTGGAGACAGTAGAAGCTCTGCAGTACTGGTCCCTACATGCTGCATGTGACGGGAGCCACTTTGGGCAGGGGGGCCGTGGAACCCAGCTTACCTTAAAGAGGTCAGGAAGCTCCTTTTTCAGCTCCCCGGGCTCTCTTATGTGTAAGCCACACTGTGTCTATTAGGGGCACAGGGTGACCAAGAAGTCCAGTCTGCCCTAACCAGACTCACAGTATAACCACACCAGACTCAGCATTTCATTTTACCCCTGTTATCCTGGGTCTTATATGTGTGGTTTGTGTTAAAAGTTGGAGAGGCTCCTTCAATTGGGACAGTAATATCTATCAACAAAATCCCTTTAAGAAATATATGATGATAAATGAATTCTACTTTCTTATACACTTTCTTCCAGGCTTCCTTTCAGGCTGTGGCACTGGTGTTGTAGCTGTGACAGGAGATGAAGGAGGAGGAGGTGGAGGACCATGCTTGAACTCACAAACGTGGCTTTGGTTTGTGAGTTCACCCCTCAACCCCTTATTTAGGACTTGTAGGATCAAATACTGACATAAGAGGCGTTGGCCCTCCTCCATTTCCTGCATTTTACAGGCTGCCATGTAGGCATATTCCTTTTAATTACTGGGGGGGGGGGGGGGTCTGAGGGTTGCAATAGCCTTCAGAAATAGGCCAATTTCAGCCTCCTCCAGGTTACTCCTCTTCCTGGGACTTTATGTTGAAATGTGGAGGGGGGGGGGGGGGGGACTTGGGATTCAGGCAGGCTACAGGGCCCGGCCACCTCCTGGTTGCCACTTTCCACTGCCTGGCTGAAGCTTTCCTGTGTATGAAAAAGGGACATAGTTTTAGGGGTTTTTTTGCAAAACGCACACAATTTTCAGCTCATGAATGTTGCAAATTGAATATTAATAAATAGAAACGACTATCATTCTGACCCCAGCATCTACTACTGTCTATTGATATGTAAAACACTTTGTGAAATCATAAAATGAGTGATCAAAACTAACATCTATTTAACATCATTAATTTGAAAACCAGAAATAATTTGAAGAATGCTATACCTGACTCAAGCTGGGCTCCTCCACATGTTGCTGCCCGGAAGGCCCAGGTTGGTCGTCATAAGCCTCAGCTGGGGGGAAGGAAGCCTTGAAGGAAGACTGGAGAGTGCTGGCCTGGGTTCACTCTGGTCTGACAGAAAATGCAGTCTGCCCTAGTACCACAGCCTGGGTACATAAACGTCATCTGCTGCTGCTCCTGATCTCAGGGAATCCTGGACTTTCTTGCGCTCCTTATTATAAGTGCTCCTCACGCCACCAATTTTGCACTTTAAATACTTTATGTCTGCCGTGGGGATTATCAGCTTCACAAATTCAAGCAGTTTCTCCAGTGCTGCCTGCCTCTTTCTTTGGTTATTAAAAAAACGTGTTTCACCTGCCACAGACAGGGCAGCTCCCTGAACATATCAATGAATAGTGCTAGAAATTCCCCATCATTAAAGGGATCCATTTTCTCTGCAAGACACAACACAAGCCCTAATGTCAGGCGAAACTCTCCTAATCTTGACCCAATATAGGCTTCAATCTAGAAACAGTATAGGCCACTGATGCACCAAGTTAAAATTGTACCTTTGTTATAACGATCGTAGATTCCGATACTCTGTCCTTCGCTCACAGATCATATGTATGACGCACGTGTGTTATGCTTTATGTACACTGCGCATGCCCAGATCCTCATCAGGGAGATAATGGGGTGCAATCAGGATTTAGAAAATCTAAAGGAAAACATCAATGATGTTCATCAAAAAATGAAGAACATCATTGTTGTTTTAGGCCGTATATTAAAAACACAAACATTTTACCATTTTATCATGTATTTTCTCTTTTAAAAACAAGTTTTTTTAAAAACCCAATTTTGAAGATGTGACAGTGTGTCAACATGTGCTATCTGCCATCACGGGATAGCAAGGTACGCTTTGGAAGGGGTTGCACCCCCAAAACACATCCATTGATCCCCCATGATGGGAGGTAGCACATGTTGACATTAGGCACGGGATCAGGAGGGAAATCCCCCATTTGAATCATAATTTGTGTGCATCTTCAAAATTTGGCTTTTACAGGGGTGACATCACTCCATCTGATAAAGGCAATATCAACAGTTTGCACATACTAATCATGTCCGATATTGCCTTTACTTTATAAAAGTTGAACTTTGTAAGTTCCTGAGTTGTGTATGTTATGGCTTGAAACATGCCTGTTTAACCAAAAAGGATAGTTCTAATGTGAAAAAAAAAAAAAAAAAAAAGTTATACACGAAAGGTGTTAGTTTTTTCAAAAACCCTTTTCTAACGCACATGTGAACCTGCTTTGAGTAAAATGTTTTATACTCAACAATGTGTGGCTTCTTCTTTCAATGCTCAATAGCAATTTTTGTAGTAAGTTGGCATTTACAGTGGCAATAGGGGTTATTTACTAAAGACTAATCCACTTTGCACTACAAGTGCAGTTTCAATTGCACATTTGCAGTGCACTTGGAGTGCAAAGTAGAATTTTTTTTTAGTTAATAACCCCCACAGTGCGTCAGACCCACAACATAATAGTTCGCTGAAGAAGAGATTGTCCCCTCATGTATCAAAAAACTATTGAACAAAAAGGGAAAAAAAAAAAAAAGAAAAGCCCATTGGATAACCTTGGACCCAGATAAAAGAAACACAAGCAGTAAATATTTAGGTTAAAAAAAAAAAAAATTATTATTATTAACATGTTTGTTGACCATTTTGTGGAATATCAATGGCCTCCCTACCCGCAAAGTACTCTAGATACTTTTCACAAACTTCACGGCTCTTGGGGGGGGGGGGGGGTACTTCAAGAGCCGTCAGGGTTGTATCTGGGAATAAGCCAGCCTCAATCCCAACTCAGGCCATGTAGTTCAAAGCATTTTTTTGTAAAAAGTTATGCAATATGCAGCATGCCATAACTATATGATTGAGTTTATATTCCACCATGTTGATCGCTGTGAGGAATAGGCAGAATCGGCTGACCATTATTCCAAAGGCATTTCCCACCACTCTTCTGGCTCTGGCCAGCCTGTAGTTAAAAACCCTCTGCTCCGGGGTGAGAGTCCTCATTGGGAATGGCCGCATCAGGTGTTCACCCAGACCAAATGCTTCATCAGCGACAAAGATAAACGGGAGTCATTCCATGTTCTCTTCAGCAGGTGGCAATCCCAAGCCACCATTTTGGAGTCGTCTGTAAAACTTGGTCTGGGCAATGACTCCACCATCCGACATCCGGCCATTCTTCCCCGCGTCCACATACAGGAACTCATATGTTGCAGACACCACCGCCAACATCACAATACTAATAAACCCCTTATACTTGTAAGAGCATGACCCCCAGTTGGGGGGGTGGGATGATGTGGACATGCTTTCCATCTATTGCCCCTCCGCAGTTTTGAAAGTCCCACCGCTGGGCAAACTGGGAGGCCACAGTCTATTATTCCTGTGGCGTTGAAGGAAACTGGGAAGTCAAACAAGAAATTAAAAGAAAAAATAAGTCATTTTGCACATAAACATTGCAAGCAGATTAAAACATAAACATTAATATCCAAAATCAGTACAGGGGTCCCTGGGTTACAAACAAGATAGGGGCTGTAGGTTTGTTCTTAAGCTGAATCTGTTTGTAAGTTGGAACAGGTCCATTTTTTAAGTGTAGCTCCAGCCAAAAAAATCTATTTTTAAGCTTTTTGGATAATATAGGGAAGGGTTATCACCCCTGTAACATTTGTTTTGCTTTCTGTACCCCTGTTCAGAAGATTTCCCCTCACTGTGTCCCAATGACAATTGGATTTTGAAAATGTTGTCTGTTAGGAAAACAAGGATTGGTGATAAAGCATCAGTGGAGACACCTTTTTCCCATATTAACTGTTACAGGAGAGAATTTACCTTCCTAGGGGTAGATTTCCTCTCACTTCCTGTTGTCTCCTTCCGTTTGTAAGTAGGGGACTGCCTGTATTAACATTAATTTTAAGGAGTATTTAAAGACAAAAAGATAACGTACACTTATCAGGATTTTTCACCCCCTCTGATAGCCCATCGTAAAAATTTTAGAGGGAGATGTTTTGGACAGGTAACCCTCTTCACATCATTGAGAGCTGAATGCATAAATAATGTGTGTTCCTTTGGCCAGGCCATCCATACTTACACAATTGGCAGCCCACTGGACAGGTAAGAAGTTTCATAATACAAAAATATGACTACACAATGTACAAATTGAAGCACTTTACATTCTGCAATTATCTTATCAAGATAACAGGAGAACAAAACTTTAAACAGTACCATTTGAAGGTATTCTGGCAGGCCCTTGCACTACATGCTTTGGTGAATTCATCCATAAATATGATCACAAAAGAGGTAGGTATAGTGTGTATGGATTTGGCAAATTCAGCAGATAGAGGATTGGTACCGGTTGGGGGGGCTGGGAGTGTTCTAAATGAGTCTGGGCCCAAACAAAAAATGTTAAATGATAAATCTTACCTTAATATAGTCCTTCTGCAGGACCTGAATGATGGTAGAACAGGTCTCTGGAATAAAGATCCCCAAACCCGGGGGGGGGGGGGGGGGGGATGGCTGTCGAGAACATGATGTCCTGCAGACTTCTCCTCGTCGCCAAGTACTGCAATGTGGCGACTAGCCTCGGTTCGGGAGTGATGGCTTGCTGCATGCAGGTGTCCTGCCTGCTAATATAAGAGGACAGCAAAGCCAACAAACAGTGAAAAACGGGGTCCGTCATCCGGAGATAATTCCTGAAATCATCAGGATTATTCTCACGGAGCTCCTGCAACAAAGGCATAGGAGAGAATTGGTCACGCTGGAGCAACTAATTCTTCATCCATGAACTGCTCCCCACCCTGTTCATGGACCAGGCTTGGGTCAAAGCAAGAAGCCCAACGCCAAGCCCCCCACACAGTATGAACTCTATGACAAGCACGTAACTGCAACATGGCTTCAAAACAAACTAACAGAACGTACTGAAAAACAGAAAGGCCTGAGAAGAGCAAGCTGAAAAATAAATAAATCAGAAATGAGCGGACAACTGAAGAGCAGTAACGATCAGAAAAGCATGAGTCTGAAAAGAGCGAATCATCTCTCAACTTCTACTAATACGAGATAAACACGAGATTAGCAGAAGGAGCCCAAAGGGTGGCGCACTGGCTATTGAACTTCCTCTTTATAGTCCCATTGTACGTCACCGCGTTCTTGACGTTCAGAATTTTTGACCAACTTTGTGTGACTGTGTGTATGCAAGACAAGTTTGAGCCAACATCCGTCGGAAAAAAACAAAACATGGATTTTGTTGTCGGAATGTCGTGTGTGCGGGGCATTACAGTATATTTCTTATCACCCTACACTGAGTTATGGCTAGTGAGTGGCTAAGGGCTCTTGGATCGTACTGGTACCAGGCAAGGGAAGCAAATATGATGAACATACTCTTGCGTACCGGGGTCCGCCACATTCACACTGCACACCAAGGAAATTATGTTCGCTAATGGAAGGAGTGTCTGAAGTGTACAAGTATCATCAGTATAACAAAGTCAGCCATGGATTACAAGAGTTAACAGTGAAGTTGCAGCTCGCTCTAAGTTTATGAGGTCTGTTGACTATCACATGACTGAAGGTCCTTACCTTGGGTTTTAGTATTAGTGAGTGCAGTTCCACTTGTCACCACTAGGGCACCTAAACCCCACCCATAGTGTAAGGGCTTACCTAGGTTGGAGTCCGTGGTACAGAGATGTATGCTCACCCTTGCAAATACACACAGCCCACGGTAACAAGGTAATAAGCTACCTGGGCTGTGGATCTGTGCACGGGGGCTTTATAGGAATTTGCCAAAGGATAGTCAAGGATTCCAGAAGTCAGATTAAATGACAAGCCAGGGTCAGACGCCAGACTCAATCTTGGACCCCTGTCACAGGGACAATGAACTGACAAAGCCCTCAGAGTGAGACAGTGTTTTATACCCTTCTGATTGGATAACCAGCCTCAGCTGAACCAGGAGTGACAGGTACAATCAGAGTATTGATCTCAGTACTTCATGCAGAACTAGGCATGGCTGGAAAGCAGGCTACATAGGAATCTGAGGTGTGGCTCAGGGGTAAAGCAACAGGAACAGCAAACGGAAGGTTAAGGGTTCAATACCACTTTGAGCCACTTGGGGCTGGGCACGGTAGGGACTGTGACACATAGGATGAGCCTCTCTTCATGAAATATGTTTAAATAAAATCTACAGGGATTGATTATTTGTCTAATCTACATGTTGTGAGTGCGTGTGGTATGTTCAGTCATATCCAACTCACTCTCTTATTTTGTGGGTCAACTCTCTGGGCACCATGTTTGATACACTTGAGAGCCTTTTTACATAGAATTTTCTAGGCAAGTTTTTTTTTCCATGTAGGTAGCCATGTCTTTCCTCAACACCCACCCCGCTCTCCCCCTCGCGTGATTGGGCTTAGAACTGGCATGCATAATGTGATAATGCATGTGCATGGCAAATTTGTACTCATATACTAGGGCCAACTTAGATATGAGCCAATAAACCTACCATTGTGTGAAAGGCAGGAAACCAGGCTACCCAGGAAATAGTGACTTAACTGCCAGTGTAAACAGAGTGCATTATATATCATAGGTACATTATACATACTTTCATATGCATTTGTATTATGCGGAAATCTTCTGGATATTATTATAACAGCTTGCCGATCAGCGGCTGCAGTTGTACTGCGGCAACATGGCTCAGCTGCGCGAATCGCCGTCATGTTACATTGCTTCTAGATTTGGCCCCTAGGGCCGAACGCACGTCCCCTGGAGCCGATGTGAGTGCCCGGCGGTCACGATCACTGCCGGGCTCCCGCGATTGCTCAGGGCACACGGAGAACCGGGATCTGTGTGTGTAAACACACAGATCCCGGTTCTCTGAGGGGAGAACAGACAGATCATCTGTTCATACAGAGTATGAACAGCGATCTGTCATCTCCCCTGCACAGTACCCTCCCCCCTTCAGTTAGAACACACAATAGGGAACACATTAACCCTTCACTGCAAGTGACATTTTTACAGTAATCAGTGCATTTGTTTAACACTGATAGCTGTAAAAATGCCAATGGTCCCAAAAAATGTGTCAAAATTGTCCTACGTGTCCGCCATAATGTTGCAGTCTCGATAAAAATCACAGATCGCTACCATTACTAGTAAAAAAAAAAATATAACAAAAATGCCATAAAACGATCCCTTATTTTGTAGACGCTATAACTTTGGCGCAAACCAATCATTTTATGCTTATTGCTTTTTTGTTTACCAAAATATGTAAAAGAATACATATCGGCCTAAACTGAGGAAAACATTTTTTTTTTTATATATATTTTTGGGGGATATTTATTATAGCAAAAAATATAGATTTTTTTCAAAATGTATGCTTTTTTTTGTTCATAGCGCAAAAAATAAAAACCTCAGAGGTTATCAAATACCACCAAAAGAAAGCTCTATTTGTGGCAAAAAAAAGGACCTCAATTTTGTTTGGGTGCAACATCGCATGACCACGCAATTGTCAGTTAAATGAATGCAGTGTCAAATCGCAAAAGTTGCTCTGGTCAGGAAGGCGGTAAAATCTTCCGGGGCTGAATCTGTTAAACAGAGCTGAAATGCCGCTAAAATGAGCAGTGTTTTACCGCTGATGTGCGGGCAGCCCCAGTGTGAAAGGGGTCTATGGGTCTTTCCAAAAAGGTACGCACGCTCTGTTTAGCATGGGATCCATAAGCAGATTCCCTGCTAAATCAGAGCAGAATGGGATGGATGTCACTTTAGTGACATCTGTGGGTTGTATAAAGAATAAGAGGGTGCTAAATAAACATACACTCTACACTATGGTTAAATAGCATAAGCATAAAGTGCAATAGCGCTGTCCAATCAACAATGATAGTAAAGTGCATATAAATCATCAAAGTGAATGAAGTGTATAGCTATAAACAGCAATCTGGATCGCTGGTATCACAAAAGATGTCCATAAAAGATGTGAAATTATTCAGGTCTTTACACCACCACCACGGGAACGATTTATGGATGAACACACCCGGTGGATAAGGGTAAGTAGCCTACTTATGCAAAAGTTATAGCGTCTACAAAATAGGGGATAGTTTTATGGCATTTTTGTTATATTTTTTTTTTACTAGTAAATCACCATGACCCCTTTACTTAAAAAGACAGGTCAGGTGAGGCTTGGATTGGTTTGGGATGCTAAAGTCAATAGGACATGCCTGGGGGACACTCCTCCTTGTAGTTGGTCAGAAAAAAATGGGAGAAAAATAGGACCATAGTATAATCCCGTTTATTAAAAAATGTCAGGTTAAAAACAAAACAGCCAAATGGCCTCTTACTTTAGGTGGTGCTTTGCCTCTGCACTGAAGGAAAACTGCATAATATTGTACACCAGGTTGGTTTGTGCAACAGCTGTCTCAATCGCGTTATGTTGGCGTGGAAGCTGGAAGAAGCCGAAGGTAAATAGAAAAAGAAAAAAACTGTGCTATGGTAAAAAGAATGGTGTACTAATTGTTCACAATAGAACTTTGTTCAGCTGCTGCTTGACTGTATTACATAACTACAGAAAAAAACACATGAAAAATTATATAAGCTGCGCTAAACCATAAAACCCACATGAAATTCTATAAGGTGAGAAACCATTAAACATAACTTCAATAATAATGTGAAAAAAAAACTAATGGACCTATTCCACCCCAAATCATAAAAAATTAGGGTTATAGAATAAAATAATAGGGTTATAGGATACATTTATTTATCCTATAACCCAAATTTTTTATGATTTGGGGTGGAATAGGTCCATTCAGTTTTTTTGCATGAAGGTAAACACGTGACCGGGTTGTGCCTCGACCTACGTTTCATCGTATGACGTCGTCAGGAGCTTCTTGAGAATAGACAGTACAACTACAATACACTTTAATACAGTAGGAATCAGAGAGCCCTGCTTACAATCTAAGAGGCAAACAGGTCAGTTTAGATCTACTTGCCCATAGACCTGCATGGAGTTTCTGATCAGGTCTGCCTCAAAACTAACACCCAGACCTGATTGGAAAGCCCGCATGAAAGGGGACTAAGTGTTCCTTAAAGGGTAACTCCACTTTTGTGGGGGAAAAAAACTAGCAAATAAAAAAAAATAATATAGTGTACACAATTGTGACAGAAGACATATTGTAATTGAATGTTATTAAAAATGACTTTTCCTTTTCAATTTGAAGCTTTGTAGTGTTCTGTAAAATGCAATGCAATCCCAGATAGCAAACAATTGTGCTGTAAGCTTTAAACTGACTTGCTAAACTATTGCTAGACTTGCCAGGCTTCACTAGTTTGTTGCACAATTGCAGCAAGTCCGCATTACATGACTCCAGATCAACTTTCTTTGCAAACATTCTGCAAGTCTGCTGCAAGTTCTGGTTCAGTTATGTTGTGCAATAGTCATCCTACCATCGGGGCAATGTGACTGAATATTCATGCTGTAGACTTGCAGAGCTCCTGCTGTAGACTCACCATCAGGGCCGTACTGTGCTGGTGGCGAGACCGGCGCCCGCCGGGGGTGCAAGCCGAGGGGGCACGCTGTCTCAATCACTTCAGCAGGGACAGGCTTCAGCACACAGCAGCGGTGGGCTGCCGGTGGCAGCGCAGAGCACTGCTGCTTGCTGATGGCACTGCAGAGCCGCTGATGGGGGGTGGGGGTAATCTCGATCTCCCTCTTCCTCCTGTGTCGGCTTCAGATGCTGGAGGGAGAGGGAGCGCTCTGGCGCAACTACAATAGTGGCTGAGCTGTGTGTTTCTCTCACACACAGCTCAGCCAACGCTGACAGTTCCACTGCTCCTCCTCTTCCCGCCCCTCTACTCTGTCTGCCCCGCCCACACTTGTGAAGGAAGGAAGATTTAATAGCTGCAGGCAGCTTGCTCCTGAGCCTCATCCTGGGGTGAGTAAGCTCACCTGCTCTCCTGCCTTCTAGTCTGTATAGAAAACAAATTTAAGGGGTGTTCTGTGGACTCCGATGCAAGAAGGGGGCTTTGGTGAGTAGAGACCCCCTTAAATCAGCATTCCCCTTTACACCACACTTTACACCACACTTACAGTAAGTGGGGGCTCTGTGCGGACTCTGATGTAAGGGGGCTCTGTGCGGACTCTGATGTAAGGGGGCTCTGTGCGGACTCTGATGTAAGGGGGCTCTGTGCGGACTCTGATGTAAGGGGGCTCTGTGCGGACTCTGATGTAAGGGGGCCCTGTGCGGACTCTGATGTAAGGGGGCCCTGTGCGGACTCTGATGTAAGGGGGCCCTGTGCGGACTCTGATGTAAGGGGGTTCAGTGCGCCAATACAGATTCTTGCCAAGGGTGCTGGAGACCCTAGGTACGCCTCTGCTCACCATTACAACTTTGCTCTTGCTAGAGACTTGCCACACACATTTTCTACAAATTGGAAAAGTGTCAACTAGAACTTGTGCTTCAATTGCTCTGCAAGTGTACAACTTGCCAGTGAAAATGTGCAGCAAGTTAGCAGACTTATAATTCAGTTATCATTGCTATCTAGGAAATGGCAACCTGGAGGTGTTCTGTACACATAATTTGTACAGAATTCCCCCCAGAAAAATAATTTCTTGCTTGTGCGATTGGTTCACTAATTTTCCCAGAAGTCTGCACTAAAATACAAGTCATATTTCAGGCATCTCCTGCAACAAAAATGTCATTTTTGGTGAGATACTCCCAATAGGAAATCATGTCTACATGCAGACCCTGCCATTTTCCTCATTAGAGCCCTGCAGGTGCAGCAGCTGTCTGACAATTATGAAACCACTCCCATTAGATTCACTTTCCTCATGGACAGACAAACTCACAGGGATTTCTTCAGAATAACAAAAGGTAGGAATCTGCAATAAAGTTTGTTAAAATCCTTGCAATGTACATAGATCACCCAGAAGGGAATTTTTTTTTGTGCAACAAAAGTGGAGTTGTACTTTAACTTACAGTCTCAGTAGCTTGGCAGACAGTGACTGGATCCAAATGGCATCCAGCAGATCATAAAAAGCTGTAATCCAAAACTTGAGCAGATCAAAAGAGATGAACATCAGATTGGTGAATAAACCATAGTGTGTCTAGCTCCAGAAGAACACCGCACTATGTGATGGATGGAAGGTAAAGCATGAAGAAGGAGGGTGGGACTAGCTACATAGAGCACCCCCTAGCTACAGAGCGAGGTGCAGACATAATTATTTAAATACAAACAAACAACAATGCATGTATACCATGATACCACCAAATACAACTGTGTGCCCAATTTATCTTGGAAAAAAAAACAAAAGTATAATTACCTGAATTACTGAAAAAGGGTTGAGAAACATGGACCTATCGAGTAGCTCAGAAAACACTGCTAGAACATTTCTTCCAGAAGTGGATATCTTATATATAGTTACATTGTTCCAGCTTGGAGCAATGTAACTATGCATATATCTGTCCCTGGAAGCTGTAAAACACTGAAGTAGACATCACTATTCCAGTAGTCTCCATTGCTTCAGCGTCCTGTGCTGAGTGGCCAGCCTGTTGCATTGTGAACACATGTTAGCTGCTTGGCATGTGTGCCATTCAGAATGTTTTACATCCTGTGAATAAATGCAAAGTGTTCACCGATTGGACAAGATGGAGAGGTGGGGCGGCACTGTCACGGTTTAGCATATATTAAGACAAGATAAAAAAGCTAAATGAGCTACACCCCCGTAAATAGGTATAGGAGGAATTACTTCCAGTCAAACCTAGACCCAATAGCACCCATCTCTGCTTAGTAGAGACAGATAACTCCTCTTGAAATGGATAGGAACTACAAATTAGTTCTTGGTTATCTGCTGCTATTTCTAATTAAAAAGTATAAATGTGCATGCACATTAGAAGTAAACACTCTCTGAGACACGTTCAGCTCGGCTACTTCTAAAATCTGATTTATTTGTGGGCGGTGTTAATATTTTATACAGAAATATACGTCATTACTACGTCAGTCTAATTGGTACATCTCATTGGTTACAATACAAGAGAAGTGAAGAAACTTGATGCTTGAAGTTCGGTTGAAGCTGGTTCTCTTATCTCATATGCATTCTTCTAACGCGTGGGATGTAGGGGGTGGACGCCATCTTAAAGCGGGAGTCCGCCGGGACTCCGCGTTTTTTTTTTTTTTTTTTTAAAGCCAGCAGCTACAAATACTGCAGCTGCTGACTTTTAAAATAGTGACACTTACCTGTCCAGCGCGCCCGCGATGTCGGCATCCGAAGCCGATCTCTCGATCGTCTCTCGGGTGCTGCCGCCGCCATCTTGGGTATGGGAATCAGGAAGTGGAGCCTTTCGGCTTCATTTCCTGGTTCCCTACTGCGCATGCGTGAGTCGCGCTGCGCAATAAGGATGGACCCGCTGCCTCTGGGATCCGTGTGTTTCCCAGCAGGCAGCGGGGGACTTTCGGAAAGGGGCGTAATCTATGCCCCTTTCCGCAGAGAGCTGTCCCGGAAGTAGGTGCAGATACCTGTACTGTACAGGTACCTGCACCCCCCTCCCCCCTGAAAGGTGCCAATTGTGGCGCCGGAGGGGGGGAGGGTTCCGATGAGCGGAAGGTCCACTTTAGGGTGGACCTCCGCTTTAACTCCGAACAGAGAGTCAATCTGTATACTACATAATAATAAGTAAGGAGCATAGGAACATGTATACACATAAGCAAATAGACATTTTCTGATTATCATTATGTACATTAGATTCCTTTAACAGTCCCCCCTAAAATGCCTATTTTCTTCTGTCCCTCATCTAAAGGTCCTACTCACCTGGCCCATTCTCCTCAGCAACTCTTTTTAAGCTGTATATAGAGTTAGGCAGCAACTAGTTCACTACCCCCCTCGATACAGCTGGAGAAGGGCAATCGGTTGCTATCTATCCCTATAACCCTATAGGATTGTGAGATTTTGGACAGGGAGTGACTGTAGAGGAGTGAAGGGTTTGTCATCCTCCATCATAAGAGGGTCCTCTTCTTCTTGGTGGAGAAATGTAGGTGTGCTGTTGTCTACAGCCTTGCTCATTAACTTCTTTACGAAAGGTAGAATACAGCATACAATCAGGGCTAAAAGAACCAGGATTATTAGTACCGTTACCCCTATCTGGGCGAGCACCTTCTGCCACCCACTCATCCAGCTAAAATATTGATCCCATGGGTCTGTAATACCGGAGTTCTTCTTCAACTCCAATGACAAATCTTCTAATTTCTTTATAGCTAAAGTTACTTTACCATTTGGCCCGGTATTATCAGGAATGTAGGTACAGCAGGTTCCCGTTTTTTCTATCATTTTACAGACACCTCCTTTCTCAGCTAACACCATGTATAAGGCCATCCGGTTCTGGAATGTCATGTAGGAAGTGGGGGTAACTGGTCAGCAATTCCCTTAAGGGCATCTTTAGTGTAATTCACAAATCTTTGTTGGTTATAGTTTATGTAATTGATCCAATCTACATTCTTGTTCACATTTATTATGGGGATCAAAGACTCAAAACCAGCTTTTACCTGATCCCTGGATTTGAATTCATCAGGGACCCCCCTTGGAACTCCTATAGCATCTATGTACACATGAGGGTCAAAGCTTCCGGAGAGAACTGCTCGCTTCCTCCTCTGACTGTGCTGGGTCAGTGTATGTATCAGGAGTTTCTTCTGCTAGGATATGGAGGGGCATAATGACCTTCGCAAGGGCACATTCACCGGTCCAGATTCCCTCTAATCTGGTCCTATGTTTCAACCCACTGTCCCTCCCAGGAACCACAATTCTGTCCCCAGTAACTGTCTGTAAAACACACATATATATCCTTACCATCAGGGATGTCACTGTACCAATGGCGTTGCCATGAAAGAGTCAAACGGACAAGGTACTATGTCACAGTAATCAAAGGTAAAGGTGGTCACATGTGTACCTGTAGAGTTATACCAAAATGTAATTATGTTATCATTTTTTTGTGATGACCACCTCCTGGGCCTCCCCCCTAGACCAAACAGGAAAAGGATATGCAGCATGGTCGTCATGAAGTGGGCGGGATCTTGTCCTCTGGGGTGGAGCTTTCTTGCAGTGGGAGGCGTGTATTCAGGTGTTCTTCCCGGCCAATTCGACTGAGGTGGCTGTGGTCAGCAAAACTTGGAATGGACCATCATATCTGGGTTCAAGAGAATGTTTTCTCACAAATGTATTTACCAGCCCCCAATCTCCAGTAGTTGGTGTATTCCTGTATCTAATTCAGGATCTGGAATGGAAGAAAACATCTGGACATGCATTTGGGTTAATTCTTGTGATAATGCGGTTACATAATTAGTCAACAAATCAGATTGTAACTGTAACTGTAACTGTTGGGGAAAGTGACAGCCAAGTCTGGGGGGAGAACCAAACTAAATTTTATAAGGGGATAGGGCACGTTTCCCCCGGGGTGTGTGTCTGACACTGAACAGGGCAATGGGCAAACTGTCTGGCCGACTCATGTTAGTCTTTTGGGCCATCTTTAACATCCTGTTTTTCCAGTGTCCCTTTTATCCTTTCTACCTTCCCGCTACTTTGAGGGTGGTAAGGGGTGTGTCAGGGGTGTGTCAACTCTGTGATACACATACATAGTACAATTTGCATCTTTCTTGATTTCCTCTTCTATCCAACCCTTTTTGCAATGCCCTTGCCGTCCTGTACCATGCTTCTGCCACATCCAATAAGCCGTTATCACACAGAGCGCCCCTTTGTTCTCTTATCAGCACACGCCATTCCTCTGCTTCTTGCAACATCTTCTCTCCTCTTCACAATATCACATGCTAGCATTTCCTTCTCTCTCTCTCTCTCTTTCTCTCTCTTTCAGCGGACGGCTTAAGAGGAGAATACAGGCAACTAATGGGTTAATACTCCTCTGACTGCTGTCTTATCAAAGAATTCCTAAGGTGGGGGCTCGCATCCCTTCGAGCGATTGCAGGCTCCTGGCTGTTCTATCTCTTCGAGGGTCAAAAAAATACATTCAGGACAGGACATTACACCTGACACTCTTTGAACTGCAAAGATGGCTCTCGGGAGAAGCTCACCTGAGTTACAAGACTGCCAAATTCCAGCTAGCCTTGGTTCAGTCTGCCCAATCTGCAGCTGAGATTAACCCTCAAGAAAAGCTCACCCGAGAAGAACGTTTATAGACGTTTGCAAGACTGCCACTTCCGCAAGCCTTCTTTCAAACTGCCCTAATTCACAGTTTGAGATTAACCCTCAGAGGTCCTACACAGCCAACCTTGAGTAACCCCCGTCTATAAACGCCTGCAGAATTCCACCCCACCACTAGAGGTAGAATCTAGGGGTGAGGATGGACACACGCCTGCAGCTGCACTTTCAGTTTGCTAAATTTGCAGTCCTTCAGAATGACAGACACTGAACAGATAATAGTCAGCAGAAAACCATTAACAGGTTTGTTAAAACAGCTTCAGGTGAGAAATAGGTTACCTGCCTCTTTGAACAATCAAAAGGAGCCAACAAGACAAAATCAACCGGCCCAACCAGAGAAGTTGTACAATGGTACAATGGAGATATTTTTTTTACCTACAGGTAAGCCTTATTATAGGCTTTCCTGTAGGTAAAAGTTAAAAAAGTGGGTTTACTTCCACTTTAAGGCGGACAGTCCCTTACTGGCGACAGCTTCCCTTCTACCTCAGACCACAGCAGGTTCTCTGGCCAACAGAACCATCACTTTTGGTTGGACTGCAAGCTGCAGTCCCAACCCTGCACTGATCTCTTGCTTCTGGATAGGCCCTCTTTTCCAGAACACACTAGAAACAGAGGAGGCACCAGAGAAATGAAGTTCATGTTGGTCACCTGCTGGTAAAACCAACCTCAATCCCCAGATCAAAAACCAACAGGCTTAGCTTGCAGCTAGGCCTGCCTAAATTTACCTGCACTGACTGTAAAAACAAAACCACTACCTGTAGCACATCCTACCTAAGGTAGAGGGTGCTACATTGCACACCACCTGTACCCGTGGGAGTCCACTGCCTGTTGGCCACTCTCTGCACCATCTTGTCTCCTGTTTACTGCACACAGATCCTACTGTCTCGAGTGTGGAACTTCATTGATACCTGGCCGAGGATCTAACCCAGCATTATTCATCAGCCTTGGAACAGAGCAGAAACCCTTATTTCACACACCCCATTTAGCTACTTCTAAGCCTGACCCTGGATCCCTGAGTCTGTTATCATTACACTGACATTTTTGGTCATATCGCTGTTGTGGACCGGGGACCGTTTGTCACTTTTTCACCAACCAGCTTTATTCTCCCAATGGGGGGAGAATGTGTGAATGTGTGTGTGTGTGAGGATAGAGGCATGGTCATGTTAGCTACCAGTCTGTGTTGACACCGTTGTCATTTTTTTATTCTGAAACTGTGAAGGTTTTTGTGGTTTTACCCATGTTTAAATTTCAATAAAGTTATTTATATTTTTCTTAACACCGGCATACTCCTATTTGATGAATCTCTTGAGGATCTCTAATCCTCTTTAAGGTTACTTTCACACTGGGGCGATCAGCGCGCTGGCGGTAAAGTGGCGCTATATTTAGTGGCGCTTTACCGTTGTTTTAGCGGCGCTGATCGGCCGCTAGTGCCCGAAAAAGGGTTAAAACCGCCCGCAAAACGCTGCTCCATTGTTTTCCATGGGAAGGGGCGCTTTAGGAGCGGTAAATACACAGCTCCACAAGGCGGCGGCGGTGAATGTATCTTATAGCGCTTGTTTCATTCTGATTAATGTGAGTAGTCACTTTTTGGATTTTAATAACGTTAACAAGTCATAACAATATTACACTATGGATATTTAATTTACTATATAATGCGATGGAACGAGGAGTAACTGAATAATAACTGGACCAGCTTCACATAGCGACACAGGGGCTCACACTGCGGGGGCGCTTTAACCCCTGCAGGGGCAGGGGAGCTGGTGAATGCGGCAATTTGTCTTATGCATGGAAAACGCACCGGTTGCAATTCAGGATACATCAAAACACTGAGCACCAGTCACTTTAATCTATGTGGAACTTTTTAAAGATTTTTGCTTTTGATTCAAATGGACTTTAATATGTGGAGAAAATAGAAGACCTATACCCACCTTTTTTGCATAAGAGCACAAGCACTTTATACTGCACATAGCTGTGTATATATATAAAATACATTCTTTTTTTTTTTTGTCAATTTTATAGATGTTTCCTTGCACTAGCACTTCTAGTTTGAAATCTGCACATTGAATTAAAGAGGAAGTAAACCCTGATGGGTTAACTTCCTCTTTCATTCCCTGCAAAGGCAAAGCATAATGGACTACTATGCATCGCATAGTAGCCCATTATGTGTCACTTACCTGACACAGGAGCCAGCGAAGTTGCCGCTGTCCCCTGTAGTCCGCCGCATCCATCTTGCTGGTGGCGTCTCGCAGCTCCGCCGCTGTCATTCGGCGAAGCCGCGATGACGTCACTCCCGCACATGCGCACGGGAGTCGACGCGCGTGGCAGCTCCATTCTTGGAAATGTCGCGCTCAGTGCGCCTGCGCGCCGCTGTCTACGGCGCATGCGCCGTAGACAGCGGTGCCTGTTTTCGGGCAAATATCTCCTAAACCATATAGGTTTAGGAGATATTGCTTAGACCTACAGGTAAGCCTTAATCTAGGCTTACCTGTAGGTCAAAGTGGTTTGTAAGGGTTTATAACCACTTTAATTTTTACAGAAGTTTACTAGCACTTACAATTTGCAATCCGCATGTGGTATTAATTATCATCATGGTGAATTCTGAATTATGGTAGATAGAGATATATGTACATTTTGCTGTTTCAGGAGAGCGCCATAGCTACCACCACAGTGTTCACACAGCTCCTACAGCGCTCCAAAGATGTGGCTTGCAGGACTTTTTTGACCGCCCTGCAAGCGCACCGCTCCAGTGTGAAAGCGCTCAGGGCTTTCACATTGGAGTTCACTGAGCGGCTCTTTCAGGGTGCTTTGCAGGCGCTATTTTAAGCACTTTAGCGCCTGCAAAGCGCCTCAGTGTGAAAGGTGCCTAATGAAATGTCACGCTTTAGACCTTGTCCAATCAAAGAGCACTTTGCCATAATTCAGAAAATGCAGAGCAATCTATGAACGTCGCCCGTGCTGAGTAAGTAACCTCCTGCGTTCAGAATACGGCAGGGCAGCGCACCTGAACGCAAGTCACCAAGTATGCTATTTACATATATTGGTCCGAGCTGGTCCAATGTGTGTATAAAATATCCACCCCTGGAACTCTTCTTGGAATTCTTTATAGAACAAGTGATAAGGTAAATATTCTGCTCTAAAAGATTACCTTTTTTCTCATCAGAAAGCTGCTATATTTTATATAAAGCTTTATTCTGCTACAAGACTCGTTCTGTGCAATATCTATTTTGTACACTTTCTATCCTTCACACATGCCGGAACCTTTATGTATCGGAACCTTTGACGCCGACAATGGTTCCTAAGGAGCCTAATTCAGCGTGCTCTCTGGTGTTTCCCGGAAGTGGAACTAGTGACAGCTTCGGGTGTCCTTGTTTGGCAGCTGGTGCTGGATGTACGGAAGAGGACAGAGCTCGTCGGTCACCCAGAATGTTGCGGGCTGCATGGTGAGTGGGATTGGCTGTGTATTGCCCGTTATAGGGGGTCCGGGTAGGTGGGTGATAGAAGCACATGGGAAATGCTGAGCTCTTCTATGATATGGCCACTGGCAGTAATGACACACCTTCTGCTTAACATTGGTCTGTACTATGACATGCCTGCATACCAACACTGACTTTTCCTTCATGTGGAACCTCACCCTTAAAAGGGAGGTTATGTTTAATGTCCTCCCCCCACCTCTTCATATGGAGCTTTTTTTTAGGACTGGGTTCTTGGTTTGTTGGGTTCCTAATCGGATCGCATAGGCAATTCCACTGCAATCCCCCCACAGGTCCCAGAAGGCTTTGTAAACATGCCAGCGACTAAGGATGAGCTCCGGCGTGTTCACACAGCCCCACATCAGGACAATGTCTCATTGCTTATGATTAGCGCAGTGCCGACTTCCTGGCGGGCTCTGCACGTGGGCTGTTCGAACACGCCGGAGCTCATCCTTACCGGCGACCCGAAGACCAGTGGAAAAAACGACCCAGATGAGGACAACACTGGATCCCTGGACAGGTAGGTGTCCTTTTATTAAAAGTCAGCAGCTACACTATTTGTAGCTGCTGACTTTTAATTTTTTTTCCTCAGAGCAAAGAACTTCTTTAAAGTAGTAATCCATAGTGGTTTTTTTTCCCCTTAATCTGTTCCTGACACCTATATGTGGCTTCTACCTGGGCTTTAATGGCAAGCGGCTGTATATATGTGGCCCTAGGTAAAGATATTACTGTGCCAAGAGCGTGCTCCCAGCACAGTAATGAACAGGTAACAGAAAGCTCCCGATACATATTTGCGATTGGGAACTTTCAGATCATGTGACGGCTAATCCCCTGCATTTAGATCAACTTAAAGGACAGTGACTGGAAGGAGTTATAGTGGTTTTAAATGCTATTTTTTTTACCTTCATGCATTCTAAACTGTGAAAAAACCTTCTCCAGTCCCCCTAATGCTTACCTGAGACCCATCTCAATCCAGCGATGTGCACGAGACCAGAGATTCTGCCAGGACTCTCATTCCTCCTTGACTATGACAGCAGCAGGAACCATTGACTCCTGCTACTGTCAATCATAGCCAGTGAGCGAATAAGGAGAAAGCGGGGGGCCGAGCTGCAACTATATGTATCTTATGGACGCATAGAGCTGGGATCAGGAGTGAGCATGAACCAGTGCCTCCAGAGCAATCGACTTGATGTTGTGGGACTGGCATAAGAGACAGGAGCACAGCAGCACTGGCGGGGGACCCAACAAAGATTGGAGCTGCTCTCTGCAAAATCACTGCACAGAGCATGTAAGTATAACATGTTTATTATTATTTTTTTAAAATGAACCTTTAGCCCTGGTCCACATTGGAGGATTTGGCATGCCAGTTGACACGTGAAAGTGCATGCCAAATTGGCAGCAATCCCGGCAATGGTTGTCCCAATCAGTGTAACGCCGACATTGCAGCGCCACGCCGATTACCAAAATTAGTTTTTGTACTACTTTTGGTGACTTCGGAATGCGATCTCCACTGACATCTGTGCAGAAACCCGCACAAATGTTTCTCAAATTGCCTGGAAGTCTAAACTGACATGCGGGAATTCCGGCTGTCAGTGTGAACCTGGGCTCAGTATCACTTTAACACATGGAGCAAAAGAAAAGGAACATTTTCCAGTAAACTTTTTGTTAAAGCAGTATATTAAACCCAAGAGCAAACATTAATTATATTGCAGTTTACCAATTCTTGGATGTGATGACGGCATTTGTTTCCTTTTTTTTAGGCTTTCTTTCTTTTATTTTCATTTGGTGATCCAGCCAAGTACGCCTGTTGTCTTTCAAAAGAACAAGCTCTCTTGCAGATGCATGAAGTTAAAGGGATGAGGCAAACCATTTAACACCAGCAGGGGTGCTTACAATGTTCAGCTTTTATTTATGTTAAACCTTTATCTCAAAAGGAAAAAATAAACTGTTTGCAGCTGCTTACAACGTGTTAGGCGGAGTTCAATTTGTTAGTGTATTTAAATATGCTACATCATCTAACACTCCTCCCCCCCCTCCCAACCCCAGACTGAAAATGCTTGTGTCCAAAGGTGGCCCCATAGATAAAATTAATACTAATGAAAATAATAAAACCTAAAACTTGAAATGCACACAGAAACACCCGTACAAACAAGAGAGCTGCACAATTAATCGTTAAAAAATCATGATCTCGATTCAGCCCCCCCTCACGATCTTAATAAAGCATTTCCTTGATTCAGTGCAGAGTGTTCTCTGCTCACAGCTGAAAAAAAAAAAAACAGGCAGCCTGCCAAGTTTAGTACAACAATGTCAGCACTGGGTGAGAACTATAAACAAAGTATCAGAAGTAGTATCAAAAGTAGTATTCTTTTAGATCAAAGGGATGAACTTTGTCTGTAAATGAGGGAAGTTTAACCACTTAAAGGCCAAACCTTTTTCTGACACTTGTTTCTTACAAGTTAAAATTTGTATCTTTTGCTAAAAAAATTGTTAGAACCTGGAAGCATTATATACATATATTTTTTTTAGCAGAGAACCTAAAGAATAAAATGATGGTTGTTGCAATGTTTTATGTCACACTGTATTTGTGCAGCAGTCTTTCAAACTCAATTTTTTGGGAAACAATACACTTTAATGAATAAATAAAGAAAATAAACAATAAAAGCCCAATTTTTTTTTTTCTATAACGTGAAAGATGATGTTACGCCACAATTATGCAGGAATTGGGATCTTTATTCTAAGCAAAAAAATGTGGAATTTTATTTTAGCCAGAATCGTGCAGCTCTAACAAAACCGTAAAGAAAGATGCTATTCACTTCTTGAATTGTGGGTTAGTACCTCAAGGTATTGAGACCAGAGACAAACAGCCTGGCAAGTAGCATCTTTTGACCAAAGTTGTCAAAAGCAGCTCACATATTTCTCTGTACAAGTTTCCTTTTAAAGACCTCTATCCGTCAGACATGGACAGCAGGAAGTTGTGTTCGGAGATCAGGGGAACTCTAGACCTCTGCTATGATTGCCTACGAAGGAATGTTTTCTTTTCCCCAATCAGATTCTTTCTCTCTCTTGTACTACATGCAGCATTTGGTTGCTATATGCTGCCCATACATAAAGGTTTCTGGCCGTTATAACCAAATTGTTCAGCCTACCAACAACAATTCTGATTTTCCAAGGTGAATTCTAAGAATGGATATTTTTGCATAGTTACATTTTTCTAGCTTGGAGCAATGTAAGTATGCATATTGTATACAGTGCTGATCCCTGTGTAGTGGAGAGTCAATGTAGTAGCCAACTCTACTACAGTGTTCCTCGCTGTCATCCCAGTGCCATTAAACAGAGTTACTCCGTATAGGCACCATTCAATGAATACAAGACATTCTCTGATTGGACGAGGTGCAGATCATAATGTAACCACCCCACCCCTCTACCTTGTCCAGTCAGAGAGGAAAAGGAATGGTGCCCATGCAGAGTGAGCAACCACCTGTGTTTAATATGCAGCAGGACAGCACAGAACCCAGAAGAGATCATGATCACTGGGTAGCAGGGTGGCTGCTACAGTGATTCTTTTCTTCCACAGGGATCGGCCTGATATGGAACACTGGACTATACGAAAGAAATCCATAACTGGGATTCATCTTTCACATTTTTATTCAAATTATTGGCAGCCACATTCCTTGATTCCTTTGTATGTTTTTTTTCCCACCTAAGCTAGTTTAAATGTGGTTCGGCTTGCCCTGTTTATGGTCATCATTAGGTGACATAGACTGTTTAATCCCTTGCTGAGACATCTGCTAATTTCTGGCCAACCTTGCATGCTTTTTTATCTTCTCTGTTCCATCTGTCAACTGATTTACTAAAGGATCATAAGTTGGCAGGAAATGATGAGACATCATACAGGTAATCATTGTATTCAAAGGGCTTCACCAAAAACTGAGTTTTGGCTTTAGTTCTCTTTCAAAGGTCTGTGTCCAGGCTTTTAGTTATCAGCCGCTAACTAAGTAAAGCGGAGTCTTTTAAAGCGGTTATAAAGGCTGAAGGTTTTTGCCTTTATACATTCTATGCATGAAGGTAAAAAAAAAAAAAACTTCAGTGGGTAGCTCTCCCCGCAGCCCCCTTACCCAAGCCCAATCCTGATCCAGTGATGTACACATGAGCGCCCACTCTCCCAGGTCTCTTAAGCCTCATTGGCTGCTGTCAATCACAGCTGTGTCTCATAGACACACAGAGGTGGCTCAGGACAGAGCACAAACGGGTACCCCCAGAGCAGGCAGTTTGCTCTGGGGGCACTTGGCAAGGAGCAGCGGTGGGGCCACGAGCACCGGCACAGGACTTAAGAAGAGGGGTATTAGGGCTGCTCTGTGCAAAGCCACTGTACAAAGTAGGTAAGTATGATGTGTTTATTATTAGAAAAAAAATAATGTGCATTTTAAGAGACATTTTCTTCAGCCCATTTAAAGAAAAGTGACAGTCCCAGACCCTTTTATACTCGCGTTCCTATTGCTCCTCCTCCACTCTTCAATCAGTCACAACAAAATACCTGTAACTAAACACTGTGACATGTCTGAGAAGCATATATCATCTACCCTGTGTAAGTGGCAACACAGAGATTGCACAGGATATGTTATGATGAAGCAGTGGGGTATTGCTGCGAAGGTGAGTATAAAGAGATTAAGGGGGTGAGTTTTGGGCTGGGTTCACACTATCTGCAGGCGCAGGGCACAGCAGGGGGTCCGGTGCATCTTTGTTCAGTGTTTTAGGTCTGAATTTTTACCTGAATTCAGACCTGAAACAGACCAGAACACGCACAGGCCCCTTCTGCTGTACACTCCACGGCCACCCCAGAGATGTGTGAACCCGCTCCGTAGAGAGCCAGTCACGCTCTCCTGTCATGTGAATTGGATGCAGAGAAACCTACATCCAGTTCGCATAAGTGTGAACCCAGCCTTAAAGGAAAACCGTACTTATAATAACTCCTCAAATTCATCCTTACACCGGATCTGCACTACATCCACACCCCCCATTCCGTTGTGGTGGAGAAGAGCAGTATAACAGAATACAAAGTGAGGGGGCAGTATGTATAGACAGGCTCCCTCACTTGCCGACGTTGACTCTCATTGTCGGCCCTAAAAAGTACCGATGTCTGCCACGCTCCAGCGTTTTGGTTTTTCTGGTTCTTTCCTGTCAGCCCTGCAGGCCTTGTACTCACTTCCCACGTCCCAGGTTCAATTGGCATCTTATAGATCCCCACTCTTTACGCATAGTAACGGCACTAGACAGGGATGTCCCCTATCCCCCCTGTTGTTTATATTATGCCTTGAGCCCTTGGCCGCAGCTATAAGGGAAGACTCAGATATAAGCGGGATTTCTCTCAAACTGAAGGAATATAAGTTGTCCCTTTTTGCAGATGACATCCTCCTCACCTTGACGAAACCTCAAATTTCCCTCCCCAAACTTCATACACTCCTGGATACATTCAGTAAACTCTCGGGGTATAGGGTTAACACGACTAAAACTGAAGCGCTCCCCATTCATATTCCTCCTCCACTTCTGGCTTCTTTAAAGAATGACTTCCCCTACCATTGGTGCCCGGTCTCCCTTAAATACCTTGGCATTAATTTGACCGCTACATATAATTCCTTATACGAAGCTAACTTTGTCTCTCTGATAGCGGAAACACATAGTTTGCTCAGAAGCTGGTCAACTTGCCCTCTGTCCCTCCTGGGTAGGATTAATGTATTAAAAATGGCCATACTCCCTAAATTTTTGTATCTCTTTGAAACGTTACCAATTGCTATTTCCATGCCTCAGCTTCGGAATATTCAACGGGCCTTCACTAAATTTATATGGGGAAATAAAATGCACAGAATCGCCCAGACCGTGGTCTTTGCTCTGCGGTCTCATGGGGGGTTAGGAGCTCCTGATATAGTGAAGTACTTTTATGCGACTCACCTTCTGCCGGCTATCTCCTGGTCGTCCTATTTCGCTACCAGTAGATGGTCGGAACTTGAAATGAGTGTCATTGGTCCTGTTCACCCTTGCTCCATGCTGTGGTCAGATCTGCCCTCCTCTATGGCTCAGCTTAGACGCATACTCCTTGGGCCGATGTTATTTACTCTATCCATATGGAAAAAATGTCATGGGAGGTACTCTCTCTCTCTTCTCCATGCTCACCCTTGTTAAATGTCGTTTTCAACCCAGACATACCTGATAGTCTCTCCTTGAAGAATATGTACCCCTGGTTCAGTTTGGGTATCTTCCAACTTCGCCACCTAGTAAACCCGATATCTCGTAAATTCCTATCCTTTTTAGAACTTCAGAATAAGTATGATATCCCGAACCATACCTCCAATTTAAACACTATTTTCATTCCAGATCCCCTGACCTGGCTCTGGTCAATCCTACCACCTTTGAAACTTTATGTTCCCAGGGTCCTTGCCAGAAAGGCCTCATATCCGCCATATACAGCATACTTCACAATTCTACTGCTCCCACCGCGGAGGCTCACCTCTATATGAGGAAATGGGCCACTATTTTACAGACTCCCTTAACCCTCTCTCAATGGCAAGAAGTCTGGTTGTCTACCTCCAAGGTTTCTAGGTGCGTGGAGCAGAGAGAGACAGCCTACAAGGTACTGATGTTTTGGTACAAAACTCCTGAAATGCTACACAAATATGACCCCTCTATATCTAAGATGTGCTGGAGGTGCTTACGACATGAGGGCACCCATTATCACATTTTTTGGAGTTGCCCCTTAATTGTACCTTTTTGGTCTATGGTCCAATCCCTACTCCATACCGTGTTGGGGATCACCATCCCTTTAGACCCAAGGCATTACTTGCTGGGCCTGCCTGTTGCGACGCTATCAAAAAGCGCTAAGAAGCTGACAGCATATGTCCTCCTAGCTGCCAAGAGAGTGATCCCTACTCTTTGGTTGTCCTCCTCCCCCCCAACCCACTCTCAGTTGATTTCCGCTATTGCAAACATACGTAGAATGGAACATATGACTGCTTTGGTACAAGACTCTCTACCTAAATTTTCTAAAATATGGGACAGATGGGACAACTCTATATCGAATCCTGAGGCAACACCCCGATGTATAGACATGAGCTTCCAGGAAATTTTTCCCATGGCTCTCTCCCGAGATACTACCCCCTGCGTTACCTCTATAAAATACGGTATTTGGTTTAACTATGCATTTTTATATGCGAATCCGTGGTGTATCCTGTTCCTTCCCCTTTAATGTGATATTTTAAGTTACCGACATTTGATATCCCGCCTGCGGCGGTACTTGCTTTTACAGTTGCAATGTTAATTTTGATTGTATGTATCGGAAGCATATATACTTTGTTCTGTGAAAGAAATCTTTTTCTCAATAAATATACATTTATAAAAAAAAAAAAGTACCGATGTCACTGGGTGACCCTGCCCCTTTGTGTAATTTAGTGGCGGGCCTAAATGAGAGCGCCTTCTCGCCGCTATAAAGTATAGGTAAAAAAAAAATGAATTTAAAAGCCCACAATGATAGTCAGTATCCGCCAGTTAGGCAGCCTTTCTGTACAGACTGCTCCCTCACTGTGTATACTTCTCTTCTCCTGTCTTTTTCTGCCCCAACCAAAATGATTGCTCCATAATCTAAAGAAAAAAAAAAAAAAAGGCAGAAATTACATTTAAAAGCCAACAATGATAGTCAGTAACCACCAGTTAGGGAGCCTTTCTGTACAGACTGCCCCCTTACTGTGTATTTTGCTGTCTGCCCCTGTCCTTGCACCCCCCCCCCCCCCCTTTTTAGCACCAGATCTCATAGGTAGCGCTTAACTAATGAACCATAGGTGCTTCTAAAGCATTACCTATGGAAGATAAAGGATATTGACGTTTTCTCGCTGTTTCACAGGTGCATGCAATTTTAATACTTGATATGTACCTATTTACTTGGTGCAACGTCATCATTTATATTTTACAAAAAAATGGTTAAACTATTGTGTACCCTAAAATTAATTTTTTTTTTTTTTTTTTTACTGAAATTTAGCGTTTTATAAATAGTTGTGCTAATGTCATGCTACATAAAGATTTGAAACTACCCGTATTTATTCTCTAAGTGGTGTCTGTTTTCAGAAAAATATAATGGGGGTTTTAAGTAATCTTCAGGACTAAATTTTATTTTTTAATCCTGTAAACCAAAAATTTGGTTAATTTGCTGGAAAGAACTGATGTACACTGATCCGTTTTTTTATTTGAAAAAAAACGAGACTGGACTGATGAAACAAACGGAAGGCCTGTGTGAAAGGGGCCTTAAGCGGAAACCCTCTTCACTGCTGGGCGCACCTGTACACTTAACCAATTATAGGCTTGAATGGGGGCATCTGAGTAATCCTGGGAAAAGCACTAGTGTTCAGGATGTTATCATATAAGTCTGAGATTTAATACAAAAGTCCAATTGTCCTTTAAAGAGACACTACCTGAGTGGAAACAGTGACCATTTCTATAAGTCCACTTAAAAAATATATAATACATGCACATATATTTGCAGGAAAATATGTGTGCCTTTATTTATTTTTTATAGGAGCTTGCAAAGCATTGTACCCACAGAAATTGGATTATGAGTGCAATGCCAGGCTCCTGCAGACTTTCTCTTCTGCTCCTTGTCTATATCTCTAAGGCCCCTTTCACACTGGGGCGGTTTTCAGGCGTTACAGCGCTAAAAATAGGGCCTGTGTAGCGCCTGAAAAAAACCGGCCCCTTTCACTCCAGTGTGAAAGCCGGAGGGCTTTCACACTGGAGCGGTGCGCTGGCAGGACAGTGAAAAAAGTCCTGCTAGCTGCATCTTTGGAGCGGTGAAGGAGCGGTGTATGCACCGCTCCTACCCATTGAAATCAATGGGACAGCGAGGCAATACCGCCGGCAAAGCGCCGATGCAGCGGCGCTATACGGGCGGTTTTAACCCTTTTTCGGCCGCTAGCGGGGGTTAAAACCACCCCGCTAGCGCCCGCAGACCGCCGCTAAAACGACGGTAAAGCGCCGCTAAAAATAGCGGCGCTTTACCGCCGACGCCTGCACCGCCCCAGTGTGAAAGGGGCCTACGGATGAGCTCAGGAGTGTTCGCATGCTCCACGTGCAGAGCCCGCCAGGAAGTTGGCGTGGCGCTGCGCTGCGCTAATCACAGGCAGTGAGACATTTCCCAATCTCGGCAGCCGCACATCGGGGCAATGTCTCACTGCCTGTGATTAGCGCAGCCCTGCGCCGACTTCCTGGTGGGCTCTGCACTTGGAGCATGCGAACACGCCTGAGCTCATCCTTAATCTCTATATGGGCTTACAGTTAAAAATCTCTCTTTTCTTTTGAGAACTACAAGTCTGTCTGCCGTGTTTTTATTTTATAATTTTTTTGTTTTTACGGATGTGTTGAAGGAGGTCTTAAAATGTAACTGTAGCTAATTTGTTTAACCGTCCAGAGTATGTACTTTGACGGTGTCATGTGTTAACCTGCTGAGAAAAAAATGGCCTGACTGGAGTTGGACCTTAAGTGACAGTCATGAGGAAAGTGTGGAGCTGCCGTTGCTGACCTGTTCTTTGAAATAGTTTGTTCCCTGACTGCTGTGCTTCTCTTATGACTTATAATGTAATCTAAGTCTGGGGCTTAGAACAAGGATTGAAATAAGGAATTCTGACACTCCTTTAGAGTAAGGATAAGCTCCGCCAGGAAGGCGGCACTGCACTGTGCTAATCACAGGCAGTGAGACATTGCCCGATCTCTGCAGCCCTGCATCAGGACAATGTCTCACTGCTTGTGATTAGCGCAGTGCCGACTTGCTGGTGGGCTCTGCACGTTGGCTTTGCAAACACGCCGGAGCTCATCCTTACTTTACAGCATATTTGTTCTGGGTTTTTGAATCAAATTATAGAAGCCAAACGGCTAACCTTCAAAAAGGGCCAGCACTGGCAGCCCCTGTACATTTTTAATGACATAGTCACTTAAAGTCAAAGTATATCTATAGCCAAAACTGTTTTTTGTTTTAGTTTTGGATATAACTTCTATCAGGATTTACAGCTCTTTGGAACTCTGTTAAAATGCAAGTATAGAAATAACTGGATGTTGCTTGTTTACTAGGGCTGCAACTAACGATTATTTTCATAATCGATTAGTTGGCCGATTATTGTTTCCATTAATCGGTTAATAACCTTAAAAAAAAAAAAAAGGGTCAAATTGACGTTCATTTTCAACCAAAGTGATGGGAAAATTTGGAAATAGAAAACTGCTTGGTCAAAGGAATTTTCAGACAGTGTTTTGTGGTTTTCATTCAGAAATTATATTAATTTTAAAAACAGATTTTTAAAAACAAGTGAAAATTTCAAACAAAATTCTTTCATTCAGCGAATGTACAAAAGATTTTTCGTCTGAATATTCTCATCTGAAAATTGATCCGTGTGGCCAGCATAAGGCTCGGTACACACCTATGCAGTTTGCTTTTGATCTGTTTCTGCAGTGCTTTTTGCTGTGCAATTTTGATTTTTGCACATGTGATTTTACTGCAATTTGCATTTTTGCTTTTTTTTTTGGGCAGATTAAAAAACACAAATTGCTCCAAAAACGCATTCCATTCTATTCTGCAGCTTCTCCATTGAAGTATATTGAACCAAAGAAGCACTGTTTTGCATTTAAAAGTCCCTGACCCTTTCCAAATACGAAGTGGATGAAAAAAAGTACAGATATGAACGTGTCCCATAAGAAACTATGTAAATGAACTGTAGTGCGTTTCTGCAAAAAGCACCAATAAACACATACTAAAATGAGCCCTTTATACAAAAAAAAAAAAGCAGATAATCACTACTTTAAGGGGTTAATTTTTTTACTGTAGAATTGTGAAAGTAATATTTACAGTAGTGATTATTTGCTCATTTTGTACTATAAAGGGTTCATTTTAGTTTTTTTAACCCCATTATGTTACTGGCCCATTAATCGATTATGAAAATAGTAATCGATTAATTTCATAATCGATTAGTTGTCGATTAATCGATTAGTTGTTTCAGCCCTATTGTTTACTGATACTTTTTTATTTGTGTTTTTTTCAGCATTGTGTGCAGAGGGGTGATAAATCAGCATTCTGTTAAAGGAAATAAACTCCCACGGCAGAGCCTGTATGCTCACAGACGCCATTATTCTTATCCAAGTTTGACCATTCAGCAGTCATTAACAAGACCACCAGTTCGATGTTACTCTGGGCTGTCTCGTCTCCCATTACGGCGAAGCAAACTTCTGTCTCTAAATACTTCATATCAGACTCAGCGCAATTTCTGGGTTGCTAGGTTGGCATCCAGGCTGTTAAAACTGCGCTATCTGGTATTGGGATCAGCCGTTGGTGGTGGATACACGGCTAAGAAGGTATGTGTTGTATGTCTTATTACTAGACTTGTTAAAATGAAAGTAGTCCTAAAGCCAAATCGTTTTTTTGTTTTTTTTTACTTCAAGGCAGTCTGTGCATCATGGTAAAAAGCCAGACAGGCAAAAATAATCTGGCACTTAGACAGAAAAGAATGAAACACAATTATTTAAAAAATAGTCATATAACCTATATATCTATGCAATACATCAGGGTAAGGTATAATGGACTAGCTAAAATATGGGGCAGAAATAGGGGCTAACGGTGGGACTGGACTGAACAACTCTGTATAATATGTATTGATTGGAGCTGTAACAGTCCATGCTGACCATAAAGTCCATAAAATTGTTCATAAGAAAAGCAAAGTACATGTGCTGTAAGGCTGGGGCACTGGAGGCTGCTATCTTCAGAGATGATCTGACTCTGCTGAGGTATATATGAAAGAAGAAAAATGCGCCACCTACTGTAAGTTATCCAGCATTAAACAGGTAGCATTTATCAATACAGGATTAAAAACACTCTCGCAGGATCTAAGGAGGTATGCGCTTGTATAGTGGGAGGGCAGACTGCCACTCGCTCAGTCCTGCGGTCCAATTTGTCCCACTGACCCCACAATATGCCCACCTAAAGTCTGAGGGACAGTAAACTGGACCTTTGTTTAGAAAGTTTGAAGCCCACTGTATTATGCAAATAGTCTTAATTGGCTTAAGGTAGGGATTGACCCTTTTATAGCTATCATAAGAGAGTTATGATGGCACCCAATGCAGTGCCATCTGGCTCTAATCATACTTTTTTTTTTTTTTTATACCTACATTTTAATAAATTTATCGTGATAGAGTTGGGCCTTTTATGTCCACCCTAATTGCATCTAATGGGTTCTTTGGTAACTTTGTGTTTGGTACTTTGCTATCAGTGCTTAGTTCTTCCAGAATGAAGGAAGCTGTCTGCTGCCAACTCAATGCGCTTCTCTGCACAAGCAGTTCATTTTATCCAACTCTCATCCTTTCTGCTGCTTTGGTGTCATGTAGCTGTTAATTCTTTTCTCCAAAACACCAATAAGGCTCCGTGAACACTGGACATTAAAACAATGTTATAAAAATGGCAGTAGCTTTGCAGTGAGTCTTTTAATGTTTTTTTTTTTTAACATTAATGTTAACATTTTTGTTAACTTTTTTAACATTATTGTTTTTGCAATAGCAAATAGCGTAATTAGCATTTATTAGCATTTTTTGGCATTTAAAAAAAAAAGTTTCGTTTTTCAATGGCTCAAAAACATTAAATGCTGGTGAGTCACGTTTCTGAGCATTTATCGACGTTTATCAGCGTTTGGCGTTTTTTTGTTCAGGACTCATGAACGCGATTTTCGGGCATTCAGAAAACAGCCCATAAACTCCACTGCTAATAATTGTCCTAAAACGTGCATGGACACATAGGATAACATAGAGGGGAGTTTATGGGCTGTTAAAAAAATAAAATAAAAAAATGCCCAAATTCCCAAAAACGGCCGTTTATGAACTTCAGTGTGCATGTGGCCTAAATCTGTCTGGTTGGCCAACCAAATCACAATGAAGCAAAGCTACAACCTATCATTTTAGTCTTATTTCTTAAAGGCTACATTCTCCTTTGGTGACCTGTTATACCGCAATTTAGGGTATAAGCTTTCACTATGCAGCACCTCAGTACACACATGCAAAAATAAGTGCGTTTATTATATTTGTTAAAAATGTGAACTTTTTATTTTCTTGAGTTTTGTATGTTTTTCTCTTATTTGCTATTTTTGTGTTTCAGACTTATGAACAGTGGAAGGACATGTTCCCTGACCTTGGTGAATACAAGTGGATTGTCCCTGATTTTATATGGGAGTTGGATGAACACATCAACTTTGGTCAGTAATCAGGTTTACGGATTACTGTATTCTTTACCATTACTTTGATCCTATTTTGTGCTAGTTTTAGTATTGGATCTGAGGATTCCTTGAACAACTTGCTTTATGTCAGGGTTGTCAAACTAAATTTTAGTGTGGGCCACATCAGCAGTTTGGTTGCCCTCAGAGGGCTGGTTGTATCTGTAAGATTATTTAAATGCAACTACTCTTTATGATACCAGCGGTGTGCAACCCTCCTTTTTAACTGGCATAAAAATGTATTATTCTCCTAATAATTATAAGCATATGTCCAGAGCACCCTATCTTCCTTACATCTGATTTCAGGAGTCTCCCACACTTCCTTGCATCACAGTGCACCTCCCTTACCTTGTGTTGCTGCCAGAAAGAAGCAGCTGGGAGGCAGGAAGTGCAAGCTCTGGAGGAGCAGCAGAGAAGGGCTGTTGGAATCTGCTGAATGCTGAAACCAGGAGAAGCAGAGACGAGGGGTTGCTGTAGCTGCACAGAGAGGTGCAGGATCTGTAGGAGTTCTGTCCTCCTGTCTGCTACTGACTATTGAGACAAAGTGACGGTACAGAAGAGAGGGGTGCCACAGTCACAGGGGAGGTGTTGAGGGCCACATGAAATGGCCTGGTGGGCCAGATTCAGCCCACGGGCCTTGTTTGACACGTGCTTTATGTGAAAACATTACATTGTCAATACCAGAGGGTAAACCTGGCTACTTATATAAAGATCCAGACAACCAGATTTTTGCATGGTGCTTTTAATCGGATGTGCACATCCTCCCTTACTGCTATTGGGGCAGGACTGTCTATCCTTAGTGCATTGTCATTTATACGCAGTGCTTCAGAGAAGAACATTGTATGAGAGGTTTCGGGATCTCTGGTGGTGCAGATGTCTGTCTACCTAAAACACCATTTGTGCTGTATGAAATTTGAGTGATCATTTGGATTGTGCCTTTTCTACATATTGTTACCCTTAACTATACACTTCTTTATACCTTTTGGACATTATTTTAGTTTTAACCTGTATGTTTTCATTGCAGATAAGCTCAGTAAAGCACTTCCGGATTCTGAGGAGCTAGCCAAACTTTTGCCAGACTTTGACAAGATAGGGGAAAGTTTTAGCTTTGTTAAAAGTTGGCTTTCATCAGGTAATGTTTCTTAAAAAATGACCAGTACTCTGTCAGAGGTTTTCTTCATTGATTATGTGTTGGATTTTTGACAGTTTACATTTGACGAATTGGATTATCAAAGCTTGCTGTACACATGCCATATCTCCATATTGTAGTTTTAGATATTTATGATTTTCTATTTTCTATTAAAGTGGTATTAAACCCAAAACCAAAAATGTAATGTATTGCAGCTTACCAAACATTAGATGTGGTGGCTGCATTTATTTTTTTATTTATTTTTTACTTTTTTTTTTTTCCCCTTTGTCTTCCCCTGGTAATCTGGCCGGTAACACACCTGACATACTAAAATAGGGGGGGGGGGGGGGGGGGGATTTTATGTGGCGCTATCTATAGTGAAACTACCTGTGTCTATTTAATAATCATAAATACCATAATATTATATTGTGGTATTTATGATTATTTTTGTTTGAGTGTAGAGAGCACTTTGTTATGTGAGCAGCTTTCTAGGAAAATATTCTATATTTGGCCCTGTCTGGCTAGGTTGTGCGCAACAGTATTTATTTACTTTTACACCTGACATACTGACAACAATTTAGATGAAGGAGCACAGGACAGATTTGGACAGCAGAATTGTCAGTCTGGGGGGAGGAAAGTGTTAGATGTACTAGTAGATTTACATACACTAACAAATTGAAGATGACCTCCAGCTAATACTTTATCAGTTAAAGCAAACCGTTTTCTCCTTTTTTGGGATATAGGTTTTACATACATTAAAAACTGATTATTGTAAGCACCTCTGCCAGTGTTAAATGATCTGTCTCAACCTTGTAACTGCAAGAGAGCTTTTCTGTTGAAAAACAGCAAACATACTGGCTGGATCACCAGATGAAAGATACTACAGCCATCGCATCTAAGGATTAGTAAGCTGTAACATAATAAATGTTTGCTTTTGTCTTTAATACTGCTTTAAGCTTCTTTCTACGAATTTTGATTAGAAATATGCACACTCATCCTTAAAGACATAAATTGACTATCCATAAAGCAATTGCTTTGATAAGAGAATGAATATAAAGGCAATGGTATGTTCATTTGTGTAGAATCTCTGCCACCAATGCCCGTACACATGGGCAGAATGTCAGGATAAATTTGTCGGTACAAAAAATACCGGCCAGGCTTCCGTGGGATGTGCATGCTGGAAAACCAGCAGCCGACCGATTCCCGATCAGCACTCTCAGCCAATGTCAGCCCTGTCAGAACATAACAGCTTAGCAGGGGAGATCGCTGGACTAACCTCACATAGAGTGGTCCATTTTTTTTTTTTTTTCACATGAACATGATAGCTGATGACTATTATACACATCGCATGTGATTTGCACAGGAATGTGGTGCGATTCCTGTGCTCATTGCATGCATCACAGCAGTGTGTACTTGGCTCATACTTGCATATACTTGGGCCAATTTAGAGAGGAGCCAATTAACCAACCAGCATTAATTTGGAATGTGGGAGGAAACCGGAGTAGCTGGAGGAAACTCAAGCAGGCACAGGGAAAACATGCAAACTCCAGGCAGGTAGTGTCGTGGTTGGGATGCAAACAAACAACACTAGTGCTGCTAGGCAGGTGTGCTGTGCTGCCCTTCTCCATCTTTCAGACTGAGCTTTGTTGTACAGGTACTACGAGATATGGATACCATGTCAAATTCAGATATTTTGCAGTTAAAAATAAATTTTAACTATACACTCAGCGCTCACTTTATTAGGTACACCTTGCTAGTACCGGGTTGGACCCCCTTTTTCCTTCAGAACTATCTTAATTCTTTGGCATAGATTCAGTAAGTTGTTGTAAACATTCCTCAGAGATTTTGGTCCATGTTGACATAACATCACGCAGTTGCTGCAGATTTGTTGGCTACCTCATCTATGATGCAAATCTCCCGTTCCACCACATTCCAAATCTGTTCTATTGGATTGAGCTCTGTTGACTGTGGAGGCCATTGGAGTACAGTGACCTAATTGTCATGTTCAAGAAACCAGTGGTGAGATGATTTGAGCTTTGTGACATGGTGCATTATCCTGCTGGAAGGAGCCATCAGAAGATGGGTATACTGTAGTCATAAAGCGATGGAAATGGTCAGCAACAATACTCAGGTAGACGATGGCGTTTAAACTAGGGTTGTACCGATACCACTTTTTAAAGACCCAGTACAAGTACCAATACTTTTTTTCCAAGTACTTGCTGATACCAATTACCGATAGCCCTGACATCTTCCATTTGAGACAGGAAAAAGAACGGAGGGCACAGATTCCCCAGTCCCTTTCTCAGCAGCCTCCACTGCACTGAAGATGAATGGACAGACAGCGGCCCCTCCCCATTCATAAACTGAAGCATTGTAAACAGTTTACAATGCTCAGTTATGAATGGACAGAGTCAGTGACTCTGTTCGTTGAGAAAAGGAAGGAGCCAGCAAATTACATATATACCAACTCCTTCCTCTGCTCTTCATCCTGACCGATCTGGGCCAGGGGCGAGTGAAGGACAAAGGGGAACCGAAGGAGCGCACAGAGACTGGAGCATATGGAGAACAGAGGAGGATACAGGGGACAGTGAGGGATGATTGGTGCGCCAGTGGGGGGAAATTACAATCACCAATCTCCCTGTGTGGCTTTCAATAAAGCAGCGGGGGGGAGAGAAGAAGCGGCTGTCGGCTGCTTTACTGAAAGCCACACAGGGAGATTAGTGATTGTAACTTCCGCCGCACCGATCGTCTGACTGTCCAGGTATTGGGTCAGGCATCGGAGCATTTGCACGAGTACAATTACTCATGCAAATGCTTGGTACCCATACTAGCATCGGTGCAACCCTAGTTTAAACGATGCTCAATTTGTACTAAGGGGTCAAAAGTGTGCCAAGAAAACATCCCCCACACCATTACACCACCACCACCACCACAAGCCTGAACCATTAATAGGCAGGTGGGATGAATCCATGCTTTCATGTTTTACGCCAAATTCTAACCTTATGATCTGGATGTCACAGCTGAAATCAAGACTCATCAGACCAGGCAATGTTTTTTTTCAATCTTCTATTGTCCGGTTTTGGTGAGCCTGTGCGAATTGTAGCCTTAGTTTCCTGTTCCAAGCTGATAGGAGTGGCACCCTGTGGGATCTTCTGCTGCTGTAGCCCATCTGCTGCAAGGTTCGATGTTTTGTGCATTTAGAGATGATATTCTGCATACCTTGATTGTAACAAGTTATTTGAGGTCCTTTCTCCTCTGACATCGAGGCATTTTTGTCTACAAAACTGCTGCTCACTGGACATTTTCTCTTTTTCGGACCATTCTCTGTAAACCCTAGAGATGGTTGTGTGTGAAAATCCCAGTAGATCAGCAGTTTTTGAAATACTCCGACCAGCACATCTGACACCAACAACCATTCCATGTTCAAAGTTTCTTAAATTCTCTTTCTTCCCTTCTGATGTTTGGTTTGAACTTCAGTAATCATCTTCACCATGTCTAGATGCCTAAATGCATTGTGTTGCTGCCATGTGATTGGCTAAATTAGCTTTTTGTGTTACCAAGCAATTAAACAGGTGTACCTAATAAAGTGGCCGGTGAGTATATTGCGTACAGAACTGCGTTATTTGTATATACTTCTGCCTGAAGTTCAGGTTTAAATACAATTGCTGGCAGTTGTGATAACTTCTTATGATGCAAACTACAAGAACACTTGGTTTGTTTGACTGCTGTGAACTATTTAAGTAGCCATGTCCACGCTTTTTACTCTGCAGTAAATGAACAGACAATAGTCAATGTTGCTAAATGTGTGTATAATGGAGCTTGTGATGTCCAAGGTGCTCACAGAGCAGTGATGACCTAGGAAAAAAAAAGGTGGACATTTTTACATGTTGCTCCTGGAGTTGTTGAGCCACGGGTGACCGTAGTTTCAAATACACATAAATGCTGCATTTTAGATGGTGCTTCTTCCAGTGTCTGCATTCATTTCACATGTAATTATTGTACTTACCAGTGTGAAAACGGAGCAGGGAGCAGGATTCCTTTCCAGGCTTTACTATCTTCATATTATGGCTCGTAATATCTTTTCCCATTTTTTTTTTTCTTGCTGATTTTTCACAGGTCACAATTTGGTTAGTGAAGTCATAGGAGCTTCTGATCTGCTACAGTTGTTAGGTGTGTAATGCAATGTCTGTTGCCGTTATGACATGTGAAACCTATATTAAGTTCTATTCAACTACCTGTAAGTGTACAGAACTCTAGGATGCTATGGGGATGGGTACACAGTTTAACTTTCTTTACAAATTCTGTTACCTAATTTGGCAGAAATTAGTTGGCTTTTCCTGGAAAGGAAGCCTGATTCTGTAGTCTGTTTTTTGTGTAACCACAGTCTTTTTCATTTCATATAGTTATTGTTTATAGTATTTATATGTTAATACAGAGCTTATTGAATGTCTATCTAACAGTTAGTTGTCTTATATTCATGATAAATTCTACTGATTATTATATTTGTATTTTTTCACTACTAGGCCCTGGAAGGGATGCTGCATTCAAAGCTACTGACAGCCAGAATTTTGATGGCTCTGAAAAACAATATAAGAAGGTGAGATAGCATTACATATGCTGGGTGTTTTTTTCTTTTCTGTTTTTTTCTGTTAAGGAAACCTGTACTGAATTAGGGAATCCTAATCGTTGCTGCTCTTATGGAATAGTGTGACAAAGGATTGCCATGGATAGAAGATTTCATATGTACAAGCTAATTCCGAGCAACCTAAACGCGAAGTTGCCTGGTTACGCCTGTGGAGAATGTCAGGGGAGATGTATTACAGCATTCCCATTTATGGGGCTGGCTCATCACGTGTTCATAGGTCTACATACCTTAAGCTGGGAGTACATGTAAAGTAATCCATAGATGACCCTATCCATGCTAAACAGCATAGATGGATGATTGTCCTGCTGCCAGCTATTGTATTCTTACAGCTGACATCCACAGTTGTCAGAACGCCTGAACAGTGACTGTGGCTAATTGACTGCAGTCACTGTTTGGATGACTTTTTTTCTGCCAGATTCCACTTTCTCAGTGAAAGTTTGTTGAGGTGGGTGGTGTCCGCAGGGCCACCTATGGCTTGAATTTTAGTCGATTCACAAGAATCGTTTAAAATTCAGGCCATGTATGGCCAGCTTTACTGGTCGGGCACAGAGGCCCTGTTCTCCATGTTTGTTTGGTTTTTGTATTATTTTGTTTAGTATGATGGCTGCATTAGTAGTCGGAATAACCCAGTTTTTGCAGGATCGAGACTCAGAAGTGGTCAGGAACCGTTCTGAAAGTAATAAGACCCTTCCAATAGTCTACAAGAGGTATAAGAATTCAGCAGGTGTCTCGTAAGACTAGAATCCATCTGCAACTAAAACATTTCCGAGTGGTTGACTTATTTTTATTAAAGCGGGAGTCCGCCGTTTTTTTTTTTTTTTTTTTTTTTTAAAGCCAGCAGCTACAAATACTGCAGCTGCTGACTTTTAAAATAAGGACACTTACCCGCCCAGCGCACCCGCGATGTCGGCACCCGCAGCCGATCTTTCGATCGCCTTTCGGCTTCATTTCCTGGTTCCCTACTGCGCATGCGCGAGTCGCGCTGCGCAATAAGGATGGTCCCTGCTGTCTCTGGGATCCATGTGTTTCCCAGCAGGCAGCAGGAGACCTTCGGAAAGGGGCGTAGATTCTGCGGAAAGGGGCGTACCTTCTGCAGAATCTACGCCGGAAGTGGGTGCAGATACCTGTACTGTACAGGTACCTGCACCCCCCTCCCCCCTGAAAGGTGCCAATTGTGGCTCCGGAGGGGGGGAGGGTTCCAATGAGCGGAAGGTCCACTTTAGGGTGGACCGCCGCTTTAAGCAGTGGCAGTGTTACATGTTTAGGGTGTAACATGTTCAACATCAGCCTGCCCCCCCCCCCCCCCATCCTCTCCCTCCCTGTGACAGTGGGCCAGGGATCTTCTCTCCACGCCCACTGTCAGAATTCAACAAGAGCGTGGGCGTTCAGGGGTCTGCTCCCTGCCACGTCTTTATGCACAGAATTCTGTGAATGAATGAGCTACAAGTACCCAGCAGCCTTTGCGGCTGACAGCTTGTAGTTTTCAATGAGCTACCAGGGTGCTCATGGGCTCTCTAGGTAGTTCATTGATCTTCCTGTCATTCAATAACTGCCTATCTGTATCAGAGGTACGGACGTGAGCTACACGGACAGCCTGCTGGAGCCTGACATTGCATCCACAATCTGCTAATTGTGGTTGAACTGCTTTACAGTCTCCTAAAAATAAAAAGTAAATAACTTTTTTTGTTTTTGTTTCCAGGTGCAGGGAAACCTGGAAACCTTTGTTTTTAACCTGCAAAAAAGTGCATGCATTTATTTATTTATTTATTTTTTAAAGGTGAACTTATCCTTTTAAGAGAGCGATATTCCAGACTATCAGCTATGTATTCTTGCTTCTAGGAAAAGCCTTGTTTGTTCACAAATCTACCTATTTGTTTGACTTTTGTTTAAGGTTACAAAAAGGCTTTTTTTGACAGCTGATTTGTCATTTTTACAACTGCCTTGATTTGCATCTTGATGATGTCGGTGTGTTTCCAGAATTTGTTTGTATGTGCTCGGTGAGGGGATTTTCTACTACATTTACTACACAAACCGGGGGTAGAATGCTGCATTTTAGGATTTTGCCTATGTTTAGCAATGATGCATCCTGCGCTCCTCCTGCGGTGAGAAATTTGCATGCCTGTGATAAATTAAAAGGGAAATTCCCCACTGCATTCCAGTAGCAAAAACCTGAAATTCTTAAATAATGAGCTAGTTTTAAATTCCAATTTGTTGCCAGATGCAGCCTGCCTGCAGTCCTAAGCTAACGATCAACCGTCATGAGAGAATATTATTAATGTCATATATATTATTTAATTCTTACGGGGTGGATACATCTAAATGCCATCGCTTTCTCCCAGCTTCATAAAAAAACATTTCCATTTGTATACATTCAGATACTTATTGATGTATGAGCCACACACTAATAGCTAGATGCCTCTGCAAGTTATTTCCTCCTCTAATCTTTGAGTATACCAACACTGGTACATATAGAGCAATGGCTACTTTAACCACAGGTCACCTTTTATAGCTTCTGGACAACACAACCTATAAGAAATCAAACCCAATCAGGTTTAGACCTCTGTGTGTATGAAATACAGTAGAAAAAGGAAACCAACATCTAGTTCAGTTGATCTATAAGAATACGATGTGATTGATTTACTAAAACTGGAGAGTGCAAAATCTGGTGCAGCTCTACATAGAAACCAATCGGCTTCCAGGTTGTAGCGTCAATGCTTTATTGTACAAGCTGTAGTTAGAAGCTGATTGTCTACAATGCACAGCTGCACCAGATTTTTCACTCTCCATGTTTAGTAAAGCAACCTGAATATTTGTCCGAACACAGTAGCTGTACTAACATCACATAGTACAGCGAGCTCCTCCGTGTTTTTTTTTTTTTTTTTTTTTTTTTCCGCCGCTCGGGCTGAACAAAAGTGTGTTCAAGGTTTTAGAAGCCCAGCATAGATGGGAGACATGTTGGATAAGACTGCTAGAGATCTCTGCTATCACAGCCCTTTTGTCTTCACTGGCTTATGAAAGCACCAAAATAGACTACAGTCTTCAGGGGCCATGAGGACCACACAATAAGTTGCAAATAAATACAGGTTAGGCATAAGGGAGTTGGGTGTTTTCTCCTATTTTACTTAACAAATTGTACATTCCTTTTAAATGTGCGGTTGTAGATTAATAACTCACTTCTGTACTTTTGTGTGGTGTTTTTTTTTGATGTGTTTGTTTGTGTGTGGTTTTATTTGTTTTTTTTGTTCCCTGAATCAGTGTCTACTCCAGCCTTTCCCAATATTCTAATCCCTGAGGAACCCTTAAAATAATATTTAGGTTTCAGGGATACCCTGCTAACACCCAATTCATTGGACCTTTATGTTGGTGGTCGGTGGTCAGAAAGCACCCCTTTACAGATAGCTAATATAGTCATTAATTTCATGCTGCTGACTCTGCCATATGTCATTGGCCCCAGAACTATGTGGGCACCATCACCCAGGAGATCAATCAGCAACCGCTTAAATGGGGTATGAAACCCTTAAGGTTTTTCACCTTAATGCATTACTTGCACTTTAGTGCAGCTCCCCCCCATAGTCCCCCTTTTTTACTTACCTGAACCTGATCTTTCTAGTGACAAGACAGAGCCCAGCAGCTCCAGCCGCTGTCCCAGTCCTCATTGGACAGATTCATAGCACCAGGAGCCATTGGCCAAATCCAGTGACACGGGAGCCATGGTCGGGACTGAGTCCTGCTGTCTGTGTCAATGGACGCAGCTGCAGAACTCAGGAGCATGCCTGCATGAGTGCCCTCATAGAAAGCTGGTCTCTGAGGGGGCACTTGATGCGGGGAGGAGCCAGGAGCGCCGTGGGGGAACCCCAGAAGAGGAATATCGGGGCCACTGTGCAAAACCCTTGCACAGAGGAGGTAAGTATACCATGTTATTTCAAATAAAAAAAAAACACACAAAGCTTTACAACCCCTTTTAAGGAATGCCTAGCAACCTCTGTAGGAACCCTGGTTGAGAGTGCCTTGCTTAAACTACAATTTTTCATTATATTGTGTCTATCTTGTAGAAAATACAAAAATGTATCTGTGTAAACTACAGAGCATTTCACACCAAGGCAGCAGCCCTATGCTTTTCACAGATCCTTTGATGTTGTCAATCTTAGAAATAGCTGCATGTAGCAGTATGGGTGCACTTTTCATTAGATCCCTTTTTTAAAGAAACCCTTTTCCCTGCACCTGGAAACCACAGATCATCTGTGATCCTCAGTGTTCATGAGATAAGTGAGAGGCTCCCGAAGGCTTATGCTTGCTCATAGGTAGAAACTGAATAACATGCCTGCTGCATTTTCTTTCTAATCCATTTCCTGTATTTAACTTTTGCAGCCTGCTATTCTGCACCCATTCTCTGATATTTATTGGTAGCGGTAGCTCTGCTTACAGAAATGTTGCATGTGTGTTGATGGCGGAAATAATGTCCTGCTTAGGTAAATATTAACAATTCTAAGCCTTTTTTAGGGTTGTAAGCATTTGGTTGGAACAGTAGTTAATACTCTCCAACAAATATTTGATAGTGTTTGACATATGCAGCAGTATGGCAAGCTTTTCTTTGGTTTTGTCTTTGTCTTTCTGTTTTATTATGTAGAATAAGCTATATGATTTGTGTCCATTTTGCTGGTAAATATATGTCTGTTATTTTTCCTTTTTGTATACCCCTTTTACTTTATTTTGCACTCCATGGCTGTTTTTGTCCCCACCTTCACTCCGTCTTTCTCTCTCTGTAAACTCATGGCAGGGTTTGCTTGGTGAACTCATTCTATTACAAGAGCAGCTCAAGCAGCATGAAGAGGAGGCACGCAGGGCTGCTGGAAACATTAACACGGGCACTTCACAGCAGAAGCGCAAGGTGATGGGTCATAGAGCACTGGATGCATCAAACACTTGTCTTGTCAATCAGCTTTAGACTGCAGTCCAAAAAAATCCTATTTCTACAAACCTTTCAGTTGGATTTTCAGCGTGGGTGTAATTATACTATGTGAAAGGGCATCTCAGAGCATTATAAAGCTATTGATGGTTACTATAGTCCTCTGTTTATTACATATATTATATTTTAAGTGAGTTGATGAGAACTAGAGTATGTCTCTTATCATCAAATCTAGATATTTTAGGAGTGCATTGTCCTACAATAAAGGATTGGTTATACGTTTAGGCATCAGTTTATTAAATGCTTTGTAATAGCTAACAATTCTAGCCCATGCAAATAATTTTATTAATGAAGTCTGTTTTTTCAGCAGTTCTTATGTGAACAGAGTTTATGGTTTTTGTGACTATATGGTATTGCTGTTTTTCTGTTAATTTTGTATTGCCAATACCTTATTGTATTTAAAGTCATTTTTTTTTTTTATTAAAATGACAAAACAGTCAAACTTGCCTGCTCTGTGCACTGGTTTTGCACAGAGCAACCCCCCATCCTCCTCTTCTGGGGTCCCTTGCCGGTGCTCCTGGTTCCTTCCTCCTGCCGATTGCCCCCATAGGAAGCCACTTGCGTCAATGTGTCTATTCAGACACATTGCCCAGCTGTGCCCCACTCTCAGGTTTTGACTGACAGCAGCAGGAGCCAATAGCTCCATCTGCTTTTAGCCAAGCCTGTAAGAGAGGGGAGATGGGGCGAAGAACTGCAGATGTGCATGATGGAGATTGGGCTTGGTATTTGGGAGGGGGGCTGGAGGGAGCTACTATTAAGTGTTTTTTTTGTTTTTTTTGTTTTATCTTCATGCGGCAAAAGGTTGCGCAGCCCTGTACAACATGAGGGCAGATAGTACAGTTACAATACCGTTTAATACAGGAGGAATCGGAGGGCCCTGTTCATTAGAGCTTACAATCTAAAAGGAAGGGTCAAGTGATACAAAAGGTATTAACTGTGGGGGATGAACTGATGGAGAAAATGAAAGTACAGTAGTTAGATGGAGGTAGAATAGGCCTCTCTGAAGAGAAGGATTTTCAGGGATCGTCTAAAAGCAAACGGAGTAGGAGATAGTCAGACAGATTGGGGTAAGGAGTTCCCTAGAATGGGATAGGAAAAGTCCTAAAGGCAAGCATGGGAGGAGGTGATGAGGGAGCTAGAGAACAGGAGATCTTGGGAGGAACGAAGAGAATGATTCGATTGGTATTTTGAGACTAGGCTAGTGATGTAGCTGGCGGCTGAATTGTGGATGGCTTTGCAAGTTGTTGTTAGTATTTTGAATTTAATTTGTTGGGCGAGCAGAAGTCAGTGGAGGGATTGACAGAGGAGTAGCAGACACTGAACGGCTGGTAAGGCGGATGAGCCTGGCAGCAGCATTCATGATGGACTGAACGGCAGATAGCCTTTGTAGAGGTAAGCCAATGAGGAGAGAGTTTCAGTAATCAAGGTGAAAGATTACCTGGGAGTGAATTGGAAGCTTTTTGAAATCATTGCTTAGGAAAGGGTGCATTTTGAAGATGTGGAGGTGAGCGGCAAGCTTTGGAAAGTGATTGGATATGGGGGCAAAATGATATTTCAGAGTCCAAGATTACACTTGGCACCCTGGCATGCGGGGGTGGGTTGATGGTTACGCCATTGATCTTGACAGAAAAATCTGGGTAAGAGGTACGCAGGGGATGAAATATTACAAGCTTGGTTTTGGATAGATTGCATTTGAGGAGGGGGTGTGACATCCAGGCTGATATGTCTGTTAGTGAATTAGTGATACGTGAGGAGACTGAAGAAGTGAGCTGAGAGGTAGAGAAATAAATTTGGGTGTCGTCAGCGTAGAGGTGGTATCGGAAGCCATGGGACACATTCAACTGATCCAAGGAGGAGGTGTATATCGAGAATAGGAAAGGTCCAAGAACATAACCTTGGGGGACCCCAACAGAGAAAGAAAGGGGACAGGAGGCGGTAGAATTGTAAGTAACACTAAAGGTGTGGTTGGATAAGTAGGATGAGAACCAGTGAAGAGTACTGTTAGGAAGAGCAAAGGTGTGGTGTTTTTTAGAGCAGTGGGTGGTCCACTGTGTCAAAGGCAGCAGAGGGGTCCCGGAGTAGGAGTACAGAATAGTGTCCATTGGATTTAGCCATTAGCAGTTTGTGAGTTTTAGGAGAGCAGTTTCTCTGGAGTGTTGAGGGAAAAAAATTGAAGGGGATCAAGAAGGTTATTCTCGGTGAGGTGGTTGCTCAGTTGTGACTAGATGTTCAAGGAGTTTGGCTGAAAATGGGAGCTAGGAGATGGGGCATAGGTTGTTAATATTGGTGGGGTCCAATGAGGGTTTTTTTAAGTATGGGGGTGACTAGTGCATGTTTTAGAGAGCTGGAGAAGGTGCCAGAAGAGAGGGAAAATTTGAAGATGTGAGCCAGAGGGTGACTGCAGACAAATGATATTGGCATATAAATGCTTTATTAAAAAAGGTATTTGTGTGCAGGATTGGTAAATTTTCAGGTATCGTGTTGACAGGTGGTGTTTTCTTGCATGTGACATGTTTCACAAACTTGTCAAATGCAGCTTAGCAAAATTCCATTGATTATTATTTTTTTTTTATGTAGTACTGTACGTGTCAACCTTCAGAGACTGCATTTATCCTGCTTTGTTTCTTTTGATGCAGCGTGCCCTACTAAAGCATGATTGAACTGCAAAACAGTTTTCTTGTGTTTTTTTTAGAAGCAGCATTTTACTAGAATGCCTGTCAACATATACAACTGTGGATTTCAATTTTGATAATTTAGCTGTAGCCTTTTGGAGGAATCCTGGGACCATTCTTTTTATTGGATAATATGACTTTGCAAGCAGTGACTGCATTTTGCACATTTTCATTGGTATTATTAAAAGTACAAACTTGCTCTCAGTTGCGTTAATCGGTGATATTATTTGCTAATAATTACTCTTTTGCTTTGTACAGCTTGTTAGAGAACTCATGCCAATTTTTACTGGCATTAGCTGAAAGTATATGTAAAGACATGAGAGAAACGTATGTAATAACCCACGTTCTTTAGTGCCTCAACAATTTACGGGTGTCATATTGCATTGGAAATGTGCGAAAATTTTAATGATTTAAATCTGCTTTTTAAGGTATCTGATAAAGAGAAGGTTGATCAGCTGCAGGAGGAGCTTTTACAGACCCAGGTAGGCTGTGAGTTTCTCTGTTTAGGGATTATACTAACACAATAAAATGTCTAAGTACTCAGCTGTAATATACTGTATATAATGTGTTTTTTGGCAAAGAATTTGTATTTCTTTTCATCAGATTCTAAAATTTGCACAGCCCCGTTACTCACATTTAAAAGGATTATTCTTCTTTCTCTGTTAGTTGGGGAATACAGTTGCATCATCCTTACAACCCCAGCCTACTAATTAAAAAAGAGCAACAGCAGACTGATGAGCTCATCTGCCAGTAAACAAAAGAATATCTAAAGCCAAAACTTTATTGTGGGTAGAGTAGGGAATAATTTAGATTATAAACCCCCTGACATTTTTGTTGGCACCTGAGTCCCTTTGTAGAGATTTCTCTTAATTTTATGCCCTATAGATAATGGAATGAAAAAAAGCAGTGCATGCTAGCTCATTATGCTTTTTCATTACATGTATTTAAAAAAAAAAAAAATAATAATTGTGCGCTTTAAGATGGCCACATGTGGTTTGAATCTTGGCTGGTTCAGCAGGAACTGGCCGAGATTTGAACCATTTATTGGGAGGCTGAATGTATCCAAGTTGATCAATTAATCAACTTGGGTACAACCAGCTTGTGAGATTTTCCATGCCATTATAGCTAGTGGCTGTTATAGCTGCTAGCAATAATCACTGTGTTCTCGTGGCGGGGACGGATTCCCCTACTGGAAAAACACAACGGGGGTTAGTTACGAAAGGCAAATCCACTTTGCGCTCCAATTTCACTGGCTGTAGATGTGAGGGGGGACATGCAAGGAAAATAAAAAACAGTATTTTTTTTCTTGTACATGATTGGATGATAAAATCAGCAGTGCTTCCCCCCCCCCCCCCCCCCATTTCAGATCTACCCCCTCAGATCTACAGCGACTGCACTTGTAGCGCAGAGTGGTTTTTTCTTTAGTAAATCAGCACCATAGGCTCCACGGGAGGGATTCTCCCATCAACACTGACTGTGTTGATAGGGTAATCAAATGAATTGCTTTCCTGCAACCATGGAAATTTGCTGTCTATGGCCAGCCATAGACAGTTGTCTCCATTGGAAGATTTCATTTTTATTGCTGTTCTGGTGACAACCCAAAAATCTGTATCTTTCCTTACTTTCTATCTATCTATCTATCTTTGACAAAGGAAGTAAGGAAAAATTTGACAAAATGGCATCACAAGAAGGAAAAACAAAAACTGCAGGTACCAACACGTTTTTATAATAATAATGTTAAAAAAATCACTGGTACTGATATGTACTTAATGTGCAGATCCCTTCTTTATTATCGAATACCTTATTTATTTTTTAATGACAGATAGTACAGCTTTTATGACTCAGAGTCTAGTCCTTTATCCAACCTCCCTCTTCTCTTTCCTGTTAACAGCACACATTGTGTTCTGTGGACCAGTGTTCTATGAATATGCAAGGGAAGAAAGATGGTGGATAAAGGACTAGATGGTTTCCTTGTAAGAGAGCCACAGTGGTCTGATCTACGATGATATCTATGCTATCTGGCATACAGAATGAAGGAGTTTCTGTAAACTCCTTTACAGGAGTTTTCTGTAAACTACTTTACAGAAACTCCTTTAAAGAGGAAGTAAACCCTGATGGGTTTACTTCCTCTTTGATTCCCTGCAAAGGTAATGCATAATGGACTACTATGTATTGCATAGTAGTCCATTATGTGTCACTTACCTGACACAGGAGCCAGCAAAGTCACCGCTGTCCTCTGTAGTCCGGAGCATCCATCTTCTCGGTGGGTCTCGCTGCTCCGCTGCTGTCATTTGACGAAGCCGTGATGACATCACTCCCGCGCATGCGCTGGAACTCGCAGCATATCGCCGTTGACAGCGGCGAACTCAGTGCGCCTGCGCGCCGCTGTCTACGGCGCATGCACCGTAGACAGCGGTGCCTGTGTTTTGGCAAATATCTCCTAAACTGTGTAGGTTTAGGAGATATTTCTTGGACCTACAGGTAAGCCTTAATCTAGGCTTACCTGTAGGTCAAAGTGGTTTGTAAGGGTTTACAACCACTTTAAACTCCTTTCTAAAGCAAAGGGAACTTTTTTCCCCACGTAATAATAATAAATGTGTCTATCTTTCTGCTTTAACTCTTTCCCAAGCTATCCAATCTAATACATTTTTTTGCCTTGGTTGGGTATCCTGGAATAGCTATATTTTATTTGTAATACTTTACTGTAAATGCTAGTTGGTCTGTTTTTGTTCAAACAATTCAATAATTACTAGTTATCTTCCAATTTTTTTTTTTTTTTTATATGATTAAGTTGAAATACCAGCGCATTCTTGAGCGATTAGAGAAGGAGAATAAAGATTTGAGGAAGCTGATGCTACTAAAAGATGACAAAGGAATTCATCAGCGAAAAGTCAAGGTGGTGTATATTAAAATAATTGCAATTATTTGTAACTTTAAATGTAGAACTATAAATTAGTAAATATAGACTTCTCCATGCACAGCTAGCATCATTATCCTATGTTGTGTCCAGATTAGGTAAGCTATATATCTGATTGCCAAAACAGCTGTTTAATTACTTCAGCAATTAGTGGAGCAGTTTAGGATTATGTTTGTAGTTTTTTTATTCTTTTTGTAGCTAATTACACAAATACATACATTTTGATCATATTAAATTGTTTTTTTTTATTTAATAGAAATCCTTGATAGATATGTATTCTGAAGTGTTGGATATCCTGTCTGATTATGATGCAAACTATAACACGCAAGACCATTTACCAAGGGTATGTTGACGTTTCATTTTTCTATAGTACATGCACAGAAGTATTCTTCATTCTTTTCTTCACCATCTATATTAAAAATATTAAATGTTGCCCAGCGTACCAGCCAGCCACACTGAAACAACACTGTTTAAGCTGCATTGGATGATCTGTGTTGGCTTGGCTAAGAAATCATCCTCCAACTAGCATTTTTCTCCCTGGGAAATTCCCTTCCCTTCTATCGAAGCACTCTGCCCTGTCTAACCACATATATCCATATGCTTTAGACCCCTTTCACACTGGTAGCGCGGGGCGTTAGTGCTAAATTGATGCACGTTTTTGCAGCGCTTTAGCACTGTTTTAGCAGAGCTTTAGTGGTGCTTTTCGGCTGCTACCGGAGTGTTTTTACCCCAAAAAAGGTTGAAAACTCCTGTTTTGCTGCTCTTTTAAGGCGCTTGGAAAGTGCTGCCCATCCAGTGCAATGGGCAGAAGCATTTTGAGAATGCTAAATACAGCTTTCCCATCCCGCCCCAAGGATTCTGTTTGCAAGACTTTTACTAACGTCCTGCAAGCGCATGGCCCCAGTGTGAAAGCACACACTGCACAGAATGGGAGGCGGTTTTCAGGGGCTTTTTTATAGGCTGTTTCAAGCGCTAAAACGCCTAAAATCCGTGTGAAAGTAGTCTTAAATAGAAAGCCTTATGGAGGTCACTGCGTAAGTTATTTTCATGAATTCGCCATATACAGTAAAAATTGCAATCACCTTTTAAATAATATCTTAGCAGATCACAACAATACACCTTAAAGCAAGCACCCTTTCTCCATTCAGTGCAGCAGGTTTGCTTCATCAGTACAGCGGTTAGCCCAACCTTTTAGGCACCAGGAAAAGGCTTCTTGAAAGACAGTATGCGGCGACAGATGTTTTACTACATTGTAAATCTTCTGTCACTGTAAGGACACACAGGAAACCATTGTTGCCTATGTGTCCCCTTTTATTCTGCAATGCACCCCGTGCTGCATTTTATCTTGGCGCACAATGCTGAAACTTCATAGCTGTGACTTGTAGCTCAGACAGACCTTTTTTCTTTTCACTCCCGATTACTGAATAGGAATGGTGTGGAAGTGAAAGAAAGGAGTTTATGTATCTGTGGAAGTGTGAATTAAAGGATCACTAAAGGCAAATTGTTTTTTTTTTTTAAATAACAAACCTCTTATACTTACCTCCACTGTGCAGCTCGTTTTGCACAGAGTGGCCCCGAACCTGCTCTTCTGGGGTCCCTCGGCGGCTGTCTCGGCTCCCTCCCGCAAGGACTCCACAACTTCATGCGAGCTCCCTCGCATAGTGTGAAGTGCTTGCGGGCGCACTCCCGTGATGTCGCTAGTGCCCATAGCCGCTCACTGTATCACTTGGCCCTGCCCCCCGGTGCGCCGCATCATTGGATATGATTGACAGCAGCGCGAGCCAATGGCTGCGCTGTTTTCAATCTGTCCACTCTAGCCAATCAACGGCCAGGGTGAGCGGTGAAGAGGATGTCGGAGGTGAGCGCGGGACATTCGAGGGGTCAGGTAAGTAAAAGTGGGGGGCTGGTATTAGATGTTTTTTCACCTTAATGCATAGCACGCATTAAGGTGAAAAAAAACATTTACCTTTACAACCCCTTTTAAAGGTAACTTTTTTTTTTTATGCCCTGCATAAGAATGATACAGGCTTACCTTCATAGACATATTTGAAGTCAAAAGTGATAATAGTTTGGGCCCAAAAGGGACAGTTGGGAGTTATGCAGTCTGTGTCACTATTAGCAATCGGTGCGATTTCATATCTGTTTTGGTTATATTTTTTGAATTTTGGTCTCCACGTGCACTTCACCATACCTGTTGATTTTTAGTTTGTGCTTTAAACATTTACCCATTTCTCTTATGTTCAGTGAAGGACACAGCCCGGCAAGAATCTTGATTAAAGGGTTATAGTGCCATTCTCAGGAGTAGAACACTAGGCAGAAAGAAACGAAGTACCATCTATGGGCACCCCAGTTACCAAATCCCCATTCGTTATAGGCAGCTTAGTTTTTGCCCAGTGTCCAGGAGTAAGTACCTAGTGACCTGCTGGGACATTTAGTTCTTCTTTTTTCTCTCTCAGGTGGATGGGCGCTCAGCTGTAGGGCACACAAAAAAAAATTTCCTCTTCTCCTTTTTGGAGGACTCTGAGGCAGAGATCAATGCGCCGGTGGACCCTCCAGAGTCTCATCCCGCTTACTTGGGACAGGGAGGACAAATCTCCCAGCACTATTGTAGCACAAGAGAAAATCACTCGTGTCTACCTCAATCTCCACTGTGCAGGAGACCCTTAAGTCAGCCATTGATGAATGGAATCTCAGCTGTCCCTACTGAACCATCCATGGTGTGATCCATCTGTGGATTGACTTCAGGCTGCTTGTACTGAAGTCGATCCATCAATCAACATCGGTATAACCAGCATGTCAGATTTTTTTTTTCATGTAATCACTGCCAGTGGCTATAGCATCGTTGTGTTCTGCTGTCCAGGAAGGAAATTTTCTCCTTTCGTCTTCCAGGACAGCCTCTGAGAGATAGGGCTCCTCCTCCTGGGATAGTAAACCCATTCACCCAAAACTTTAAAGGTGGTCCTCCAGGCCGACTCCTTCACTTTTTGGCATATTCAGATGCATCATTTGCATTGCAAAGTTTTGTAAGCAGAAGTTTGGGGTTTATTGTCTCCCCCCCCTGGGGTATCCTTTTGTGGGTTGTGTGATTTGCTTCTGGCTCTTCCCACCCATTAATGGTCACTGCTTTGGGATGTCTTTATGGTTAAGATTTTTGCCAGTCATTCAATGAATGTAAGAAAAGAACACATTTTTTTTCTACTCCCTGTAAAATTTCTTTCTCTGAGTTCACTAAAGGACACTCCTTCCACACCTCTGATATTATTTCTGTACTGCATTGTAACAAACTGAGCTTCCTATATCACATGTAAGAATTGGCCAGTGGTAAAAGCTGCCTGTTGGTAGTGCTTTTTTTTTTTCTGCCTATTGTCTTACCCCCAAAAGTGGTGCTATAACCCTACCTTCAAGTATCTTGCCAGAAAGTGTCCTTATGTGTTCCAATAAACTCAGAGAAAAGGATTTTACAATTAGAAAAAAAAATCTATTTTTTTCGCCGGAAAGGAGTTTAGCCTAGTTTACCATCTCCACCATTTTAGATACTTCTATTAATTCACCATCTACTTCCACTAAAATTTTTCTCTACTTTGTTCAGCTTGTTCTCCAATTTGCCACAAAACAATGTGGGCAAATCTCCCTTTGCAGTTAGGCCTCGTTCACACCTGAGTTTTTTTTTTTAATCAAATTTTTTATTAATGGCATCCTAAATCTGGAATTTTGCCACGATTGTCCTGTGACAAAACAAACATAAAATGCAACAAAAAATGAAACTTGTTTGGCTCAGTGCCAAAATTTGGTGCATAGCTGCTTTGGTACGTTTTTGAAGTGGAGGGAGGCCCATTCAAAATAATTGGTACAGTTCCAAAAACACACCAAAAAAATTGCAATGCTGCAGACCCGCTCCTGTTGCTTTGGTGTGAACATGGCTTTCAAGGCAACTTCATATGCCTACTAAGACCTCAAACTCCAATGACATATGTTCCTCCTGCATCATATGTATCGTCAGTGATCAGTAACTGGTTGATTTGATTGTTATAGATTCAACCTATTTATCTCCAGTCTGATTGCACAAAATAGAATTGCCACGTTTAAACTGACTTTTGGAAGCAATTGAATTATACTGGCTAACCTAATATGCAGTTCTCTATCTTTTGCACACCTGTATATTGCTCATTTAATTTTTTAGATGAAGAACGTTGGACACATTACACCAGAATTTTCCTGGAGAAAGCATTGTTCATAGCCGTTAAAGCCATTGCCTTTTGCTGGATGAAACCATCCCCCCCAGTGTGTCCCAGTGGAAACAATCAATAAATTAGATCATTGCATTTGAGAATTAATTATGGGAGGAGAAATAGTCCTCTCAAATTTCATATAGTTTGGGCCCTATGGTGTAAATCTCCACCGAATTTGAGCAAAAACACCCTGACCTATTAATTGTGACACCTACAGCCTGATATATGCTTGCCTTAATGTGTACGTTTGACCAACCAACATATATGTTTTAATAACTCACTTGACTGTCAGTTTATACATTTAACTTTTTATTTTTCCACTTGTTTCCTAACTTTGTTTCTTGAACAGATACACACAACAGGATTCTTGTACAACTGTCGAGGAAGAGTCTAAACTAATTTTTATAATGAATACATTGGATTCTGTTCTCTAACCAGATTTGGTTCAATTGTCTCATCCTGTATTCTTATGTTTTATATTTCTGAATAAAACCTGTTTAGACCAAATTGGATTCAACCTAAAATGCCTAAGCGGATTGTTTTGTTTTAAAGGTAATTGTAGTTGGAGACCAGAGTGCAGGAAAAACCAGTGTCCTGGAAATGATAGCACAAGCACGTATCTTTCCTAGAGGATCAGGGGAGATGATGACCCGCTCTCCAGTAAAGGTACGTTTTTATAGTTAATAAATGTCCCAGGATCCCTATAGTTTGAGTTGCATAGATTAAAACCCACCTCCTTTCAGACCATGTTGTCTGAATCGAGTCAAATCATCTCTTGCACTGTATGATATGCTGTGTGATATGCAAAGAATCATTGCAGCTGTACTGGATTATTCCATCTCATCTTTGCTGCACTTGTTTCTCCCCTTACAGTCCATGTGATTTTAGTCATGTTTGTACACCTGCGGTAATAGTATTGCTTAGCTCCTTGTCTCCCAGGGTTCTCTTAGTGTGTTTCATAAATGTTCCATTCTTCTGTATTCCATTCTTGCTTCTAAAGTTTATTGCCAGAATGTATATTGATATAAAGATGTACATAGGGAATTTATCATAGTCATAATAAAAAATGCATAAAGAAGCTGAACAGCCACGTCTTGATCCATGTATGGTCATATTAAGGGTTTAATATGACTTGTTATAACAAAGTCTGAAATGTCTATTGTATTGTTTCAGGTTACTCTAAGTGAGGGTCCTCACCATGTTGCTATGTTTAAGGACAGTTCCCGGGAGTTTGATCTCACAAAGGAATCAGATGTAAGTATCTCTTAATAGAGGAGCGCACTGCATAGTACACCTTCATTAACGCCAAATGGTAACACGGGTTATACTGTCTAACCAGATTTGCACAATATAAAACAATGATGGTCTCTCTCTTTCCCTCTCTCCCTCTCTCCCTCTCCTCCCCCTCTCCCTCTCCTCCCCCTCTCCCTCTCCTCCCCCTCTCCCTCTCCTCCCCCTCTCCCTCTCTCTCTCTCTCTCTCTCTCTCTCTCTCTCTCTCTCTCCCGTGACATGACCATATTTTAAATACACGTGCCTTCATAGTTTTTTCCTTTTAAATACTTTAGTGGAATTAAGGCCTCGCGCACACGGGCTGTTTGCCCAGCTCTCCTACACAACATGCACAATAGTAGCAGCGTTTTGGCAGAAAAAATGCTTGTAAATTCATTTTATGCATTTAGAGGTATAAAGCGCTTGGGCGTTAATTTCATTAGCTAAAAAAAGAATTTATGCTGACCAGTCAAATTAATTTATGCTCAAGCACCAAACGCTGTTAGCATTAGCATGAGTTTACACATGTTTACATCAAAGCGTTTTTTTCTGCCAAAACGCATCTGCTCCTGGCAGTGGACTTTTTGTTTTTCTTTACCTCTAAGTACCCCTGCCTCTGAACTCCTCCTACGCTTGCATAGGTTATATTTGGGGTCAAACTATGTTTGCTATTTAGTAAGGACTTAGGTTTTCTCAGCCTTCACAGCTATTTCAATTCGCCCTCTACTCCACTGAGAGCTCCAACCAAAGTCTTAGCTTTGTCCTGATACTGAAAGAAAATATTCAGGTATACCATTCAAGGCCTTGGCTAAAATGCCCAGATGATAGCCGTCCACATTGGGAACCAGTAAATTAAGCTCAGTGCCCTGGTTCTTACCGGCAATGTAAAGCATAGTGCTCATGGACTGAATGTTTTGCAGCATTGGCCAGTTCAATAGAAACTGGTTGACATTTGGCCCACGTGTACTGCAGTCGGTCCATGCAGGGGCATGACTGAAATAGGTCTGCCGGGCGGCTCCCCATCAACACACTCAGCCAATGGCTGAGAGCGCTGACCAGAGTGTTCTGGCAGGGGGGCCGTCTCCCCTGTTAGAAAACAATACAACAGCAGTGGAGATCGCTGTACTAACATCAGATAGTACAGCGGCACCTCCTGAGCTGACAGTTTTTTTTGTTCAGCCCTCCAATGAATTACTCCTATTGTAACTTTTTATCTATGTGCAAGAAAACTGATAAAACGCTGTTACCCATTGTGTGTTTATTGTGTCCTGACATATTGGGTTCTTTCTGCTGGCAGCTTGCAGCTTTGAGGGATGAAATAGAAGTACGAATGAGAAAGAGTGTTAAGAATGGACAGACTGTAAGCCCTGAGGTAATTATAGTAATGTGTGCATTGTAGTATAAGAAAATTAATCTTTCCATTCTCTATAAATCTTTAATACCGACGTTCTGTTTTCCACAGACCATTTCTCTAAGCGTAAAAGGTCCTGGAATCCAGAGAATGGTGCTTGTGGATCTCCCAGGAGTTATTAGTGTAGGTAACATAGACCTGTTATGTTCCACATGTCCTGCACACATTGAATATTTTACATTTTACCTTTTTTTCTTTTTCTTTTTTTTTTTTTTTTTAAACAGACTGTTACCTCTGGAATGGCTCCAGATACCAAAGAAACAATCTTCAGCATCAGTAAAGCATATATGCAGAACCCTAATGCTATTATCCTCTGTATACAAGGTAACCATTTTAGTTATTTCTCCAAAAGGTAAGAACATTTGTACAGCACCTGGAATTTAGTTACATACTTCAGATGCTTCCTTTAGAGAGACACTACAAGTTCCTGATAAAGTTAATGTCGTTGACTGTCACTTTTCTTAACCACTTCAGGACCACGGACCATTTGGCTGCCCAAAGACCAGAGAACTTTTTGCAATTCGACACTGCGTCGCTTTAACTGACAATTGCGACGTGGCTCCCAAACAAAATTGACGCCCCCCCCCTTTTTTTTTTTTTTTTTTTCCCCCCCACAAAAAGAGCTTTGTTTTGGTGGTATTTGATAACCTCTGCAGTTTTTATTTTATTTTTTGTGATATAAACAAAAAAAAGCGACAATTTTGAAAAACAAAAGCAATGTTTTTTTACTTTTTGCTATAATATCCCCCAAAAATATATAAAACTATATTTTTTTTTTCCTCCGTTTAGGCCGATTATGTATTCTTCTTCATATTTTTGGTAAAAAAAATCGCAATAAGCTATTGGTTTGTGCAAAAGTTATAGCGTCTACAAAATAGCGGATGGTTTTGTGGCCTTTTTAGTAATCCTTTTTTTTTTTTTTTTTTTTTTTTTTTTTTATACTAGTAATGACGGCGACCAGCGATTCTTATCATGACTGCGACATGATATCGGACACTTTTGATGCCATTTTGGGGCCATTGTCATGTGTACAGCGATCAGTGCTATAAAAATACATTGATTTACTGTGTAAATGACACTGGCAGTGAAGGGGTTAACCAGTAGGGGCCGCTGAAGGGGTTAAGTGTGTCCTAGGGATGGACTATGTGTGACACGACACTGTTTACCGCTCCCGATTACAGGGAGCGGTGATTGTTGTCCTGTCACTAGGAAGTATGGTGAAATGCTTGTTTACATCAGCATTTCCTCGTTCTTCCTCTTCATGAGACGATTGCGGGTCACACTCTCAGAGCTCGCAGCGGGTGCGCACCCACAGTGCCGTGTCTTAAAGGGGATGTACCTGTACGTCCATATGCCGAGCCATTGTGTCGATGTATATAGTCATGCGCTGGTCGGCAACCGATTAAGCGGACTGTAGGCTGAAATTCGGCCGGTTCAGCAGGGACAGGCTGAATTTTAACCTACCTGAGGCTGTTCCTAATTGACAGAAGACAATCTAACCATTGACTTTGGTTGAACAGGATTGTTAGAGCACTTTAATTCGCTAAGGGGCTGCAGCTAATCAGTGTTTTCAAACAGCAGATGGGTCCCCACTGTCAGAATACAATAGCACAGTCACTTGTGTGAAAGGGGTTATTTATTTATTTTATTTCGATTAGCCCTCTGACTGATCAGAGGAAAAAAAAAAAAAGCGAATGATCTTTGGCCAGCCTTCGTGGTGAAAATACTTAGAGGGATTTCACTGTGAAAAAATATTAAAAGCCAGCAGCTACAAATACTGCAGCTGCTGATTTTTAATAAATGGACACTCACCTGTCCCAGGATCCAGCGATGTCGGCAGCCGAGGCCGATCGATCTCTCGGCTGCTGCCGTCACCATTCTAGGTGAGGGAATCAGGAAGTGAAGCGTTGCGGCTTCACTTCTCGGTTCCCTACTGCGCATGCGCGAGTTGCGCAGCGCAATAGGAATTGTCCGCGCTGTCTCTGAGACCCGTGTGTGTCCCAGCAGACAGCGCGCAGTGACAGTAAGAGGCATACACTCCCGTGGGAGTCTATGCCCGGAAGTAGGTGTAAATACCTGTCTTTGACAGGTATCTGCACCCCCCTCCCCCCTGAAAGGTGCCAATTGTGACACCGGAGGGGGGGAGGGTTCCGATGAACGGAAGTTCCGCTTTAGGGTGGAACCCGGCTTTAAGATGCTGTCTAGGGCATGTTTAGCACTTTTTTAAAGATCTATTGTTTCCTAGAAGAAAGCTTTTTGGACAGTACATCTGACCAAATTAAAGAGACCCTGTCACCAGGCTTTACTTTTGAATTAAAACATTTGCAGCAGTAATACATAAAGCATTCCCAACCTTTTTCTCTTTGATGGTCTGCCCAAAGAAAATATCCTACACTTCCAAACTGTTGAATCCCTGGCATGAGTGTGTGCTCCTGCTTTTAACCTTAAAGTGGTTGTATCAGTAAAGAACAATTATAGCCAGCTCCTCTGTTCTATTAATTTCTCCTTCACTGTGTAATGTGTGTTTGTTTTTTTTTGTTTTTTTATAAACTGTGCCTGTAAATACCTTACCTTAGATCTTTTATGGCCAGTCACGTGATCTCTGGCTGTCCTATTGCTCTGCGCTACAGGGGAAGGGGCAGAGATCCCCCTCTGACGTCAGCTAGGGAAGTCACGTGACAGACCAGAAGAGATCAAAGATGAGGTATTTGCAGGCTTTGTTTTGGAAATACATTCACACACTGTAGGAGAGATTACTATAACAGAGGAGCTGGCTGTATTTGTTCTTTAGTAAGAAACAGATGTTCAAAAAAATGCGCCCACAGTGAACACCCCTCCGCGCTCTTTGGACCTTTGGATCTTTAGTCTGCTGATTCTCAATATATAAGTATTATAGTATCACAAAAAGCAGCTACTTATTTAAAACAAACATGTAAATCAGGCAATATTTAAAACACCACTAGAAAGTCCTTTAAAATACTGCAGCAGCGCTTTTTCTTATCCACCTTCAAATGTAGATATAAGTTTTCATAAATAGTCTATGAAAAATGCCTATAGCGGTAGGAACAAAAGTGTTTGTTGTGCTGAAAAGCTTCCACCCAAAGTTCACCACGTGCAATAGAATCTCCCGTTTGGGGGATGCACTAACCAGACAATAAATGTCAAGCCTTGAGAAAATGGATTTTCCACTTTTCATCTGTTCCGCTCCTACCATCCACCAGATTTCAGTATAATATTTTCAAGGGCTCCAGATTCATGTGAAAAAATTGAATGTCCACATAGTGTAAACCCGTATTACAATTTATTACAATCCAATAGCCCCCCTAGTACAGAATAGGCGTACCAGAAAAAAACATAAAATGAAGCATGTAATAAAGTGCACTGTGCCTGTATTGGAAGATTCGGCCACCGGAAAAACTTAGAGCGGCCACTGTGTACAGCGGACGGCGACCTGAATGACTTCTTGTTGGCTGGAAAGCAACCGTTGAGGCGCACACGTCACTTCCGGTAGGTCACGACTCTGTAGCGTTTCATCATATCCTGACTTCTTCACGAGGCCGTGACCTACCCACTATGTAAATCCCACGGCTTCGCAACCAATTGGGATCACACTATCTATGACATACGGCGCAAGGGGCCAATGGTAACTACTGAACCCCGAACACTACATATGTCACGGACAGACCTGCTGATCTTTTAACTTTGCATGCTAAGGAACAATTAAACATTTAATATGATGTGTGGACCAAACTTAATTGTAACCATACACCACATAAGATTAAAAATATTTCATAAGTATATCGCGTATATGACATAAAAATGGTAATAATGGTGAGAAAATGTAAAACAGTAAGTCAATTACGAATCACGAGAGATGGTCTATACAGGGAAATGAGCGTTCTTTGATTTGAAAATATAAACATTGATCAGTCTCTCCTGCGTGCTTTAATAAGCAACTACACTGCCCTCTGTCTTTGAGGCTATGTACACCATTCATAGATCTTCCTAATCCTTTTATGCAAATAAAAAAATTATAAACCATAATTGCAAAAATCGAACGATCATTGTACTATGTATTGCCATCCTCTAATGCAAGATCGGTAAAGTATTTAAATTAATAAGATATAAATAGATATACATATCTCATATTTAAAATACACTTATGTGACATCTTTGCAGGTGAAAACATAAAATAGATCATACCTAAAATATGTATGTGTGTGTATGTGTATGTGTATGTATATATATGTATATGTGTATATATATATATATATATATATATATATATATATATATATATATATATATATATATATATATATATATATACTCTCTGATATATTTTTTTTTTTTTTTAAACCTCTTCCAGGTAGTTGTGTTTCAAGCAGGGATTCTCATCTCATACTGTCCCTGTTCACAGCTAAGATATTATGGTCCAATAATAGATAGCCCTCAACCAGGATCTCAACGTATCTCTCCCTCCTACTTATTTAAAATTCCATGTATTTTTGTTTGAAAGTTTCACCCGAAAGTACGTAAAAAAAACTTTCTATCCAAAAATTAAAATCTAAAATTCATGAATAAACTAAAAATGTAAAATGAAATATTAAATACAGTAGCATAAGTGAAGAGATACACCCCCCCCCCCCATGTTAAACAAGGTTAATAATAATGATTATTCAGGCCCAGTTTTTTATCTATTTTTTTTTATAGCTAAGTGTCACTGATAAAGCAGTTGATATCTAATTCTATGTTCAAGCCTCTGGGCGCAAGGACATCAACCAAATAGATACACTGGGTTTTGCATTTCGATAATTCCCGCACCATATTGATGCCTCTCCAGTGTGGTTGGATTTGTTCAACCCCCCCCCCCAAAATTTCAAACCTGCTGCGTCCATATGATGCTTTAATTTAAAATGCAACAAGATTATGGTCCTTAAATCCAATCTTGATGTTGTGGATATGTTCGGCAATTCTTACATGTAACATCAACATTTGACGTACTAAAAGAATGTTACGTGATATTTTTCACAAAAAGTTGGATTAAATATGTATCCTAACACATAGATCATACCTAAAATATATATATATTTTATGTTTTCACCTGCAAAGATGTCACATAAGTGTATTTTAAATATGAGATATGTATATCTATTTATATCCAATTATTTTAAATACTTTACTGATCTTGCATTAGACCCCTTTCACACCACACCGCCCTTTGCGTCGGTGGTAAAACGCCGCTATTTTTAGTGGCGTTTTACTGCCGGATTTGAGGTGGATTTGCGGCGCATTTCGGCCGCTAGCGGGGTGCTTTTACCCCCGCTAGCGGCCGCGAAAGGGTTAAAACCGCCGGCAATACGCCGCAATAGCGCTGCCCCATTGATTTCAATGGGGAGCAGCGGTGGAGGAGCAGTAAACACACCGCTCCTTCATCGCTCCAAAGGAGCTGCTGGCAGGACTTTTTTCTGACGTCCTGCCAGCGCACGGCTTCACACTACACACAATGGTGCAGCTTCTTTAGGGCGGATTGCAGGCGCTATTTCTAACGCTATAGTGCCTGCAAAACTCCCTGGTGTGAAAGGGGTGTTAGAGAATGGCCATACATGGTACAATGATCGATATTTGCAATTATGGTTTATCTGAGTTTTTTATATAGCTTCATTTTATGTTTTTTCTGGTACACATATTCTGTACTGGGGGGGCTATTGTATTCTAATAAATTGTAATACGGGTTTACACTATGTGGACATTCCACTTTTTCACATGAATCTGGAGCCCTTGAAAATGGTATACTGACATCTGGTGGATGGTAGGAGCGGAACAGGTGAAAAGTGGAAAATCCATTTTCTTAAGGCTTGACATTATTTATTGTCTGGTGAGCACACCCCCAAACGGGAGATTCTATTGCACGTGGTGACCTTTGGGTGGAAGCTTTTCAGCACAACAAACACTTTTGTTCCTACCGCTATATGCATTTTTTTCATAGACTATTTATGAAAAAGTATACATTTGAAGGTGGATAAGAAAAAGTGCTGCTGCAGTATTTTAAAGGACTATTGGTGTTTTAAATATTGCTTGATTTACGTGTATTTTGTTCTTTACTTTTACTGCCGGCTACTAATAGCGGCAGGAGGAGGGGGCAGAGAGGGAAAGAAAGGCATAGGAGCTGATCGGCAGGCAGGGAATGAGGAGAGCAGCGGGATGACGGCGGCCTGTAACCTGACCACGATATTAAAGGATCAGCAGCCATGATTACTGTGGTCAGCACACAGGGGGACAGAATCCACCAGGTTTTTTGCAGTTTAAAAAGGGGCAGATTAAGACAGCACACTGTTTAATCTGCTCTAAGGCAACAAGATCTCACTTTTTTTCTTTTTTAATGGTTACACAACCACTTTTAAATCTTGGAGATGAGATTGAGAGTCTGTCCTGGGAATCACATGCAGCAGCAGTTCCATCTCTTGTTTCTGTGTGCAGCTCTCCACATAGCAGGAGTTCACACATTTAGAGTGAATCCAGAGATTTCCTTTTACATCCAAAGAATGGAAGACCAACTCTGCATAGTTCTGCCTAATCATCAAAAAGGCACTTGACAGTGGGGATCGTACTCTGGATAGGCGTATGAGTGGGGCAGTTTTAAGCTGTAATAATGGCATTGTCTGCCTCTGCCCCTGCTCACTGCCTATGAACTTTTGAGGATAAAAATATGGTAGCTGCCATGTATATCCGCTGTAATGTATTGTGCTAATTTTCTAGTTAATTGTTGTAAAATTATTAGGGGTTTGCAGATGCTTTCATGGAGTACTACTGTCCTATTTTTGATATGACATTTATAAATTAAGAGAAACAATCACTTTGACCATTTGGGGCAAAGTGGTAGTGTCTGTGTGCTAGTTCATGTACATGTGACAGGAGTCACATCAATCTAGGAAATTACTTTTTTAAATATGCCCTTCACTCCATGCTCTGCAGATGAGGTGGGTGTTGGGAAGATACTTTCATGTGTTTCCTAGAGTTCAGCTTTAAAGATTAATTTACCTTAAAAGTGATTTCCAAATAATACTAACTCACCTCTAGGTGGCAGTGTGATCCAATACTGTAAAGTTCTCACCACCAGATAAATTGGAAATGATTGTTCATGTGGTGGATCAAGCATTAGTTGGTCGCAAGAGACCCATCACTAGCTTAAACAATTGCAGGTAAAAGCACAGAAAAATTAAGTTGGTGGGCGGAATACTCAATGGATTCTGCTATGATTTGAGAACTTCAATTTACAGCATTGCCACCTCAGTAACTTTTATGTTCCATTTTCACTATTGAGTTTTAGATTACGTTTTTCATTCAGTTCAACTGTGTGGAAGATGTCTAAAATATTGCTCTGCACATTGAGCTGTAATGTTTGTGCCATAGCATTAAAGTGTAACTAAACCCATCCCAACACATTCTCTGTAAACCAAGTGAAAAAGGCCCTCGGTACAATAGCTACAGTCCTGTACAAAGAACTTTTTTGAAAGTCTCCAAGCTATGTACAAATGAATTGTATTTACCCAAAACAACTTTATCGGTTTTAGCTAGACTGACCCATTAATGTGTATGTTCCCTTCGGTTTTACAGATGGGTCTGTTGATGCAGAAAGGAGCATTGTCACGGACCTTGTAAGCCAAATGGATCCCCAAGGCAGACGTACCATTTTTGTGTTGACAAAGGTAGACCTTGCTGAAAAAAATGTAGCCAGCCCTAATCGAGTAAGTGGATTCCTACAATCTTTACTAAAATGCTTCTGTATTACCTCGTGCTTTGTGACAGATAAAATATGTTTATTTGTTATCCTCTCAGATTCAGCAAATCATTGAAGGTAAACTATTCCCAATGAAAGCACTTGGGTATTTTGCTGTTGTAACTGGAAAAGGTAAGAATGATGCATACAATATTGTACATTATTCTCTTTTCTAAATTGGGGCTTTAGCAAAAGAATTTTTAATTTTTAAATAAGGTTATTTTAAAGGAGAAGTATAGCCAAAGCTTATCCTATGGATCACAAGAGTGCAGTTCATTCTGCACTATTGTGATCTGTTTTCAGCCAACAGTGGGCTGCAGCCCACTTTTCGGCTGACATCACACAGCTGGTCCAGGTTTGGGAAAGATCCGACCATGTTGTCAGGATCCATCCAAATGCCTGGACCAGCAGCTGGCTCAGCCTCTCAGCGAATCAGGTGGAACATGTAACATGTTCCCAAAGATCAATTTGTTCTTTAAGCCCTAATTGTTGATGCTATTAAATGATTACTGTGAAATATTTATTTTATTGGATCCTTTATAATGGTTAAAAACACTGCAAAACCAAGTTCATTGATTTTCATTAACATAGTCATTTTTTAATCTTAATCATATAAGGCAACAACAATGAAAGTATTGACTCCATCAAGGACTATGAAGAAGAATTCTTTCAAGGATCAAGTCTTTTGAAGTAAGGTTCTGTCTTGACTAAAGTAAAATACCATGCAATTTATGAAGAGCTCAAAGACACAACATACGTTTATATATTGTACGTCATTGTGTTGCTGCGTTAATACTGGCCTCTGTGTTACGCTTACCTCCTAGAAAAGGGATGCTGAAGGCTCATCAGGTCACCACCAAGAATTTAAGTCTTGCTGTTTCTGATTGTTTTTGGAAAATGGTCCGAGCATCTGTAGAACAACAAGCTGATGCTTTCAAAGGTAGCATTTAAGCCATGTCTAACATTATTTAAGTTACATGACAACATTACCACAATTAATAGGTTGCATCTAAACAATCATGAATTTAAGTGAAAAAGTATATGAACATGTGAAATAAGGTTGATGTGAGTGTTTGTTTTTTTTTGTTTTTTGTTTAGCTACTCGTTTTAACTTGGAAACAGAATGGAAGAATAATTATCCCAGGCTACGTGAGCTTGACAGGGTAAAGTACAATATATCACCAATACAAGCACCTTTTCTACACCAGGCTATTTTAATTAAAATAACTGACGACTTTGTAGAATTTGCACAAAGTATTAATTTTTTCATTAAATGGCAAGCAAGAATCACTTTGGCTTGTAGTCTGTTATTTGGAGAGCTGTACCTTGCAAATAATACAGTGAGGGGAAAAAAGTATGTGATCCCCTGCTGATTTTGTATGTTTGCCCGCTGACCAAGAAATGAGCAGTCTATAATTTTAATGGTAGGTTTATTTTAACAGCGAGAGATAGAATAACAACAAAAATATATAAAAAAAAAAAACACATTTAAAAAAAGTTATAAATTGATTTGCATTTTAATGAGTGAAATACGTTTTTGACCCCTTCGCAAAACATGACTTAGTACTTGGTGGCAAAACCCTTGTTGGCAATCATAGAGGTCAGATGTAGTTGGCCACCAGGTTTGCATACATTTCAGGAGGGATTTTGTCCCACTCCTATCTGCAGATCGTCCCCAAGTTATTAAGGTTTTGAGCCTGACTTTTGGTATCTCGAACCTTCAACTCCCTCCACATATTTTCTATGGGATTAAGGTCTGGAGACTAGCTGGGCCCCTCTCCAGGACTTTAATGTGCTTCTTCTTGAGCCACGCTTTTGTTGCCTTGGCTGTGTGTTTTGGATCGTTGTCATGCTGGAATACCCATTTTCAATGCCCTGGCAAAGGGAAGGAGGTTCTCACACAAGATTTGATGGTACATGGCTCGTCCATTGTCCCTTTTGATGTGGTGAAGTTGTCCTGTTCCCTTAGCAGAAAAACACATAATGTTTCCACTTCCATGTTTGATGGTGTGGATGGCGTTCTCTGAGTCTTAGGCAGCATTCCTCCTTTTCCAAACACTGCTTGATGCCAAAGAACTCTATTTTGGTCTCATCTGCCCACAACACTTTCACCCAGTTCTCCTCTAAATCATTCAGATGTTCATTAGCAAACTTCAGAGGGGCCTATACATGTGCTTTCTTGAGCAGGGGGACCTTGCGGGCGCTGCAGGATTTCAGTCCTTCATGGCATAATGTGTTACCAATTGTTTTCTAGGGTCCTAACTGGGTCCCAACTGCCTTGAGAGCATTGACCAGATAATTCAGTGTAATTCTGGGCTGATTCCTCACCGTTCTCATGATCATTGACACTCTACGGGGTGAGATCTTGCATGGAGCCCCAGACCAAGGTAGATTGACAGTTATTTAGGGTTTCTTCCATTTTCAAATAATCACACCCTCTCACCAAGCTGCTTAGCGATGGTCTTGTAGCCTATTCCAGCCTTGTGTAGGTCTACAATGTTGTCTCGGACATCCTTGGACAGCTCTTTGGTCTTGGCCATGGTGGAATCCGATTTATTTCTGTGGACAGTTGTCTTTTATACAGGTAACAAGCTGAGATTAGAAACACTTCCTTTAAGAGAGTGCTCCTGTTCTCAGCGCATTACCTGTGTAGAAGACACCTGGGAGCCAGATTCCTTGTTGATTGATAGGGGACCAAATACCTATTTCACTTATTAAAACGCAAATCCATTTTATAACTTTTTTGAAATGCATTTTTCTGGATATTTTTTGTTCTGTCTCTCACCATTAAAATAAACCCACCATTAAAATTATAGACTGATCATTTTTCTGTCAGTGGGCAAATGTAAAAAATCAGCAGGGGATCAAATACTTTTTTCCCTCACTGTAAATTGCGTTGTTTTTCATTTTTTTGCACCCTCTTAATAGGTTTTAGCAACCATTGTATGATTCATTATGTGATCTCATGTTCTCGTTTTAGAATGAGTTGTTTGAAAAAGCCAAAAATGAAATTCTTGATGAAGTTATAAGTCTTACCCAGGTTACACCAAAGCATTGGTGAGTAGTTTTGTTATTTATAGCTTAGTTTACAATGGATAATCAAGGTAAATGGAACTGTAGCCAAAATGTTTTCATGGATAGTGCATAAGGCTTACAACATCTGTCAATAGGAAAGAAAATGTAAATATAGGAAATATAGAATATTACAGTTGTCATCAAAACCGGATGCATGGGGAAAATCTCCCTTTTAGGGACACTGATTCTGGTAACAACTTTCAAAGAAGTACTACTCGGTTGTTTAAAAAAATAAAAATTCTAAATGTGTGCCCTAATAGGGGCCATAGACAACAGAAAGAACATGGGTTCTAACCATTTACCACTGTATCCAAATCTTGAAGGAAAGTTTGGCTAGTGTTCCAATTTTATTTGTAGCTATAATATTTATACACTATGGACAGAAGAGGAAGCGTTTAATATGTTTTTGTCAAAAACTTTTTGGGTGGCAAGATTGTCTTGGCTGCCCAGTAGACATGGATCCAATATAAAAGGTCCACCCAACATCACTGCTAATTTGGTCATCACCTGACACCAATAGTGCCTGGCCCTAAGCTTGGACACAGCCCAAGGCAGAATTTTCCTTCCACAAGAGTAGGTTTCTCTCCTACAGTCTCAAACAGGGACCCTTAGGTCAAAACAGCACTCAGTGTGCATGATGGTTGTGGGCTTGATAGCTTCCTACAATTACATTTCCTTTGCCCAGTTTTACGTCATACCTCTTCAGTTCAATGTGAAACAAACAAATCCAATCCTTCAATCACCCACTGATTCTGTCTTACCAGACAAAGCTCCCCCTGACATGATGGATATCCAGTCTTGCACTGGAGTCGAGAAAGGCTTTCCTTCATGCTCCCGGGAAGGTGTTGACAGTTCTCTGGCTGTCCAGGGAACCTGATCCCCCACAGGGATCAAAACTTTCCTTCAACATTCTGAAACAGAGCTGTCAGATTTACAACACTGGACCTCTCTTCTGCAAAGTTAGAATACAGTCTGACAGTTCCACAGCAGTGAGGTACATACAGTGGGGGAAATAAGTATTTGTTGCCCTGCAGGTTTTGTAAGTTATAAAGCAATTGTGACTATCATTTTTATCATAGGTGTATTTTTAATGATTGAGACAGAATATCAACCAAAATTCCAGAAAAAAAACACATGATACAGATGTTATAAATTGAGTTGCAATTCGTTGAGTAAAAAGTATTTGATCCCCAAGACACAACTTAGTGCTTGATGGAGAAACCCATATTGGCAAGCACACAGAGGTAAGATGTTTCTTATATTTGATTACCAGGTTTTCACACATCTCGGGAGGAATTTTAGTACACTCTTCTTTACAGATCTTCTCTAAATCCTTAAGATTTCTTAGCTGTCACTTGGCAACTCAAAGTTTCAGCTTCCTCCATAAATTTTCTATAGCATTAGTGTCTGGAGCCTGGCTAGGTCACTCCATGACCGTAATGTGCTTCTTCTTGAGCCACTCCTTTCTTCCCATGGCAGTATGTTTTGGGTCATTGTCATGCTAAAATACCCATCCATGACCCATTTTCCATGTTATGGCTGAGGGAAGAAGGTTCTCATCCACACTACATGGGCCTGTCCATTGGCCCCCTCAGTGCGGAAAAGTCGGTCTGTATCTTTAGCAGAGAAAAGGCCCCAAAGCATAATGTTTCCACCTCCAGTCAACTCCAGTCCTCAAGGCGCCCCAACAGGGCATGTTTTCAAGATTTCCATTATTTTGCTCCAGAGATTTGATCAGTTTCACTGCCTTAGTAATTACCACATCCATTTCATCTGAGGGAAATCCTGAAAACATGACTTGTTGGAATGCCTTGAGGGCTGGAGTTGTCTTAGGGTCACAGACAGCATTTTTCTTCCTCCAAACATGACAAGTCCCGCTCCTCAAGAAGGCACATGTACAGTCATGCCAATGAACATCTAAATGATTCAGAGGATTGGAAGAAAGTGCTGTTGTCAGAAGAGACCAAAATTGATCTCTTTGGCATTAATGCGATTCACTATGTTTAGAGGAAGAAAAATGCTGACTATGACCCTAAGAACACCATCTCTACAGTCAAGCATGGAGGTGGAAATATGCTGCTTTGGGGCGGTTTCTCTGCTAAAGGTACTGGCAGACTTTTCCCGCATTGAGGGGCCAATGGCCGGGACCATGTATTGTAAAATCTTGGATGAGAACTTTCTTCCCTCAGCCAGATCACTGAAGATGGATCATGGATGGGTCTTCCAGCATGACATTGACCCAAAACATAGCGCAGGGGCAACAAAGGAGTGGCTCAAGAAGAAGCACATTAAAGGAGAAGTCCAGTCTGGGCTTATTCGGCTGGGCTTCTCCTATGGGTCACAGGACTGCAATTTGTTTTGCACTCCTGTGACCCATTTTCAGCAGAGAGCAGTCTGAAGTCTGCTCTCTGCTGACGTCACCGGGATCAGTACAGGCACAGCGTCATTCCGACTGCCAAAGTCTGGATCCGCCAGGTGTCTGGACTAATAGGTGTCTCAGCAAGCCACAGAGATGGCTTCTTCCCGCCCCTCTGCAGCTCAGCGATCCGAGCATGGAGGAGCAGGAGAGCTGGTGACTGACAGGCAGCAGCTCTCCGCTCGGGGAGGTGAGAGAACCGAACCATCGGCGGTGTTTGGTTCTCAGTGAAGAGGTAGTGGGGGACAGATGCAGCATCGTTCTGATGCTGCATCCACCTAAGTAAGTATTAATATGGGGTTAAAAAAAATCCCATATTTCTCTTTTAAGGTCATGGAGTTGCCTAGTAAGTCTTCAGACCTTAAACCTATAGAAAATGTATGCAGGGAGCTGAAAGTTCGAATTGCCAAGAAACCTAAAGGATTTAGAGAATATCTGTAAAGAAGAGTGTACCAAAATACCTCCTTAGATGTTTGCAAACCTGGTCACCAACTACAGGAAACGTCTTACCCCTGTGCTTGCCAACAAGGGTTTCTGCACCAAGTACTAAGTTATGTTTTGCTTGGGGATCAAGTACTTATTTTACTCACTGAACTGCAACTTAATTTATAGAATTTGTTTTATGTGTGTTTTTCTGGATGTTTGGTTGATAGTCTGTGTATATCATTTAAACTACACCTATGACAAAAATTATAGACCCTTAATTTCTTTGTAAGTGGGCAAACTTACAAAATCTGCAAGGGACCAAATAATAATTTCCCCCACTGTAAACCATCAGGAGGCACTAGAAATCAAGCTGCCCTAAGAGAAACAAGTGAGATACTTTCCCAGGTGGAGTCTCATATTACAGCTGTCTCGGCCATCAACATCCCTGGAGTAGACAATTAGAAGGGGGACTTCTTAAAGTAAAATTCCAGCTTGAAACCGAGCTTGTCTTAATAATGGCCCCCCTCCTGACACCTATCCTGACTATCTTTTGTAAAAAAAAAAAGATGTAAATACTTAACTAATTTCAGCCTGCTCTGGTCCAGTCGTGAACTGGCTTGAAAGTAAGAAAAAAATAAAAAAGACTGCGCTATACCTCAAAACAATACCTGAAAGCTGCCTACAATTAAACTAACAAAGTCCTAAATTATATACAAACACAAAATTGTGGCGCTAAATCTTGTATGAATTAAAGTAAAAGCATATACATGCCAAAACTCTCAAGTGTATAAAAAACAATAACAAAAGCAAAAATTAAATATGAGGGGTAATTGCACCAATGTGCAACTACTCCCAAGATAGTGTCCCATAAAGTGCCAAGTGTTCAATGGATGTCTATAGGAGTCTCGATGTAGTCAGGTGCCGACACTCGAACAGACTTGCCAGAAGTAGACTTCACAGATGATATCACAGTAAGCAAATAATGAGGTACTCTTACCAAATCCGTTTAACACAGCCACCCTGCAGCGGTGTGTCATACAGGCTTATAGCTCTCAACCTCCTGCGCTAAGATAAGGCTGACTCCAGGACCGGAACCAAACGTGAAGGATGACAACCCCCGTGCGGATCAGCGGACATCAGGACTGGAGACTCGCAGTTCCATTCAGTGTACAAGGAAAAAAGATGCAAAAAAACAGAAGGACTTCAATAGTGCAGGTCAACATATAAAATAGAATTTATTCACATCAAAATGTGACAATAAAAAGAGATCTCGGTACTTAAAAAGGCAATGTAAAAAGCATAAGACAAGCTGGCCGACGCGTTTCAACTCAATGGGTCTCTTCCTGAGATATGCCCCAGTAGAAGACCCATGGAGTCGAAATGCGTCGGACCAGCCATTGGAAGAGCTCACTTGAAAGGCTGCCTTTCTGGTAGCTTTTACATCTGCTAGGTGTGTTTCTGAAGTGGCAGATTTTTCCTTTTTAAAGAGCCCTTTCTTGTTTTACAGAAAAGGATAGGGTGGTTTTGAGACTAAAACCTTCCTTCCTACCAAAGATTGTCTTTTCTTTCCACCTCAGTGTGTGTTTCTTCCCCCTGTTTTGCCCCAAAATATAACTAGAAAATTGCTTTACTTTTCGTGGGTGTGGTAGGACTTTATAATGCAAGACCTCCCCAAAAGTAATAACAATTGTTCATAAAAAAAAATACATTTTATTAGAAAACTTTAAATACTCGTTGAGTGTGGTCCACTAAACGGAGCAAGCGGTTTTATGCTTGGTATTGAATCATGTATCCTTGCTTGTATTTGCATCAACTGTAGTTTCAATACTACGCATATTTTTCCTGTCTTTTTGTCTGTTTTCTAATAAAATAAAAAAATTTTTATAAACAATTGCTATTACTTTTGGGGAGGTCCTACATTATAAATTCCCATCAGAGAAAAATCTTTTTGTAGTTTGCATGATTGCTAGGGGGATCAGGCAGCTAATTTCCAGGGCATATGCCCTTAAGGAAAGGGCTCCTCCATTTTCCTATTGGAGCCCATTCTACCAGGGATTTTGGTGTCTCTTGGGATTTCCAGCTTCAAGCACCTCCTTCCCAGATTCAAAATGTTCCCAGGGGATGTTCAGGCATCATTCCATATGAGCTTCGGCCACAAGGTGCTTCAAGCTGTTATCTGAGTGTTTTGGTTTTCTAACTCTTGTTTTCTTGTGGGCTGGTAGGCAGAATTGTTTGCTGTGTTGTTGCCCACCCCTCTCCTTTTTGCTGGGAATTGTCCCATGGTCTATGAATACAAGTTTTGAAGTTTTTTGTTTTCTGTATTGTATGGTTAGGACAATAGAAATGTTTACTTACCTGTACATTTCTTATCTTGGAGTACAGTACAGGAACCTGGTCCTACCCCACTGTGTCTTGATCACTCCACTCCTTTTTTGCTTGCTGAAAAACTTGTCTCACAGAGTGGGTGCTGTTATATGGTGCACTCTGTGGGTGGCTCTAGCATGTTTGTGTGTGTGTGTGTTGTTTTTTTTTTTTTTTTTTTTTTTTTTTAAGTGTCCTGTCACCTGAAGGTAGCTGGATATAATCCATGGTCTATGAATACAAGTCCTAGGTCCTGAACTGTACTTCAAGATTACAAATTTACATGGAAGTCAGATATGTATATATTTTTTTTTTAAGCTGTAGACATTTTCTAGAATTATCTGTTCTTCCAGATCTAATTACTACAGTGGGCACCACCATATTTGATTATCCAAGTTTTTATAGGCAGTACAAGTGATGCTGTGTTTTTCTTCCATTAGTGATATTAAGCGTTCTGTTTGTTTGTACTAGATTTTGTATCTTGAGGACATAGTTGCCATAAACTCAACTTGTTTATTGCAACCAATAGGTTAATTACTGATAACGCACCCTTTATGTCATTGCTGGGATGTTTTTTCTAAAAAAAACTCAACAAAAATTGTTGACAATAATGGACTTTTTAGGCATAAATATAGATAGATATAACAAAAAAAGGGGAAGATGAATTTAAAACCATTTTTATTTCTAAAAAGACAACAAACAAAATCTCAATGCCTCCTTCACTGTCTAGCGTATTATAAGTACATCACATTCTATCTATATATATATATATATATATATATATATATATATATATATATATATATATATATATATATATATATATATATATATATATATTCCCATAGGTATCCAGCATAGGGACATTAAGGAACAAATAACCATCACTGCAGAAGATAATTTTGTATAGACAGGATATCACATAGGAATCAGCTCAGAGATACTTAAATGCTCTACATGTTTCGCCTTCATCAGGAGCTTATGATTTTTATTTCCTTTGGATAACCAAAAAGAAAAAGAGAGGCGTCTCTACAGGGATAAAGTAGTATTGTAGCCAGTGTATCATGTATAGAGAAGCCCAAAAGGAAGAGAGAACTCCAAAAATATAGGGCAGGAAAAAGGGAGAAGGATTATATAAACCATAATCTTCCAGCTAATCCAGCCAAGGGTTTCCAAACTATCCTTAAGGCAGAGGGGGAAGAGAAAGTCACCCCTCAATACTCTCCTAACCTCACACCAGGGCTGCTGGGATGTTATTTTATGAAGAACTCTGGGTTCAACAGTAATTATTATCTTTTTTCCCAGGATAAGCACTGAGCAGTAATTGTTGGTTTTCATTTCTTGCCTCGTTAGGGAAGAGATCCTCCAGAGAACACTGTGGGAGAGAGTGTCAACCCATGTGATTGAGAACATCTACCTACCAGCTGCACAGACCTTGAACTCTGGTACTTTCAACACCACTGTAGACATCAAGCTGAAACAATGGACTGACAAGCAACTGCCTCATAAAGCAGTGGAGGTGAGAAAAAGGACTTTAGATGATGTACACAGTCATGTCATGTACATATACAGTGGGTAAAATAAGTATTGAACACGTCACCATTTTTGTAGGTAAATTCATTTCTAAAGCTGCTATTGACTTGAAATGTTTACCATATGTCGATATCAACCCATGCAATCCATACATAGAAACAAAAACAAACAAGTTCAGAAATTAAGTTATGTGTAATAAAATGGAATGACACAGGGAAAAAGTATTGAACACGCTAACAGGAATTTATTAAATACTTCATACAAAATCAATTGTTGGTAATGACAGCTTCAAGACGCCTCCTGCATGGAGAAACTAGTTGCATGCATTGCTCAGGTGTGATTTTGGCCCATTCTTCCACAGTCTTCAAATCTTGAAGGTTCCGTGGACCCCTTTTCATGAACTCTGATCTTTTAGGATTTTTTTTTCATTGATTTTCTATTGGATTCAAATCAGTTGATTGGCTGGGCCATTCTAGCAGCTTTATTTTCTTTCTTTGAAACCAATTGAGAGTTTCCTTGGCTTTGTGTTTGGGATCATTATCTTGCTGAAATGTCCACCCTCGTTTTTATCTTCATTATCCTAGTAGATGGCAACAGATTTTTTTTATCAAGAAAGTCTTGGTAATTTTTACATTCATCCATCCTTCAACGATGTGAAATTTTTGCCAGTACCATATGCTGAAAAACAGCCCCACACCAAACTTCACTGTTGGCATGGTGTTTTTACAGTGATGTACCTTCTATAACCAATACCATCAATATGCTTTACAACAATAAGGTTGCTGAGGTCTTGAAAGAGCACTTTGCTTGTACCAATCATGAGATGTGTGACACCTTTTTATAAGCCATAAGTTGAGACTGAACCAGCTGATATTAATTTGTGCTGACAAAGGGCAGGATTGCTTTCTAATTACTGATGGATTTCCGCTGGTGTTTTGGCTTTCCATGCCTTTTTACACCTCCCTTTCTTCATGTGTTCAATACTTTTTTTCCCTGTGTCATTCCAATTTATTACAAATAACTTAATTTACAAACATATTTGTTTTGGTTTCTTTGTATGTATAGCACGCATGGGTCCTTACCGATACGTGGTGAAATTTTTTTGGTCAATAGCGCCTTTAAAAATATATTTACCTAGAAAAATGGTGGCGTGTTCAATACTCATTTACCCGCTGTATGTGAGTCATATGCTTTCTAGAGACAGAATTTCAACTTTAACAATATAGTATATTTTTCGTTGCAAAAATAACACTAAAACATATGGATTTTCTTACAACCCCAATTCCAAATAAGTTGGGGCTCTATGTAAAATCTACATAAGAACAGAATGCAAAGATATGCAAATCTCATAAACTCATATTTTATTCACAATAGAAAATATATCAAATGTTTAAACTAAGAAAATGTACCATTTACAATAAAAAAAAAAGTAATTTTGAAATTTGTGGCAGCAGCACGTCTCCAAAAAAAAAAAGTAGCTAGATATGATATATTTCTACATATATGCTATAAAAATCACTAAAAAAGGCCATGGCAATACAACCATTTTGATACAATCTTTCACCAGTCATACCTCACTGATCGAAGGCATTATGCTAAGTGAAGTAAGATGTAACAAATGGTAACAGAAGTGGCCTAAGTATACAATAGAGTTAGAGGTGTGCACCAATCTCCATGATTTGTGACCTGGTACATTTTACACAAAGGAAAGCTACTAAAATATCCAGAATCTGGAGGAGCTATTCATGGCAACAAATCCGCTTTTATCTTCAGCTTATTCAGTTAAAGCATTTTTAACCCCCCCCCTCCCCCCCCATGCTGTGTAATTTGGCCCTTCTGTAACACCGGAAATACCTGGCTGATTCTGCCAGTTTCTGCCCTCCCCTTTGTAAACTGACCACAGTATATCATGGCTGCTGAGCCCTGAGGCTGTGGTCAGTTTACGTGCCTCTGTCATCCGCTGCTCTCTTCTCTGCCCTCCCCTGTCCTCTTCCCCCCCCCCCCCCCTCCCTGCCTGCCTGTCAGCTCGTGACAGTGCCTGCCGCCTGCACCTCCTGCTGCTCAAATAACGTTTATATTGTCACACTATCAGTGCTGTGTACTATTCCTTTGTCCCCCCTGTGTGAGTGATTTATAAAAAAAAAAAAAAAGCCGATTTTTCACAGTGCCTCTCAGCAATCCCATGGCTGGTTCTCTCTCTCTCTTCTCTATCCCCCCCCCCCCCCGAGTGACAGAGGGGGAATCTTGTCCCCGTACGCTGCTGTCAGACGGGAAAAGGAGAGAAGCGGCCAGTCACATGATCGCATGCTGTGAAATTAGGTATAATAGCCTTTTTTCTTTTTTTCTTTTTTTTTTAGCACTCTTACAGGGGGGACACAGGATTAGGACACAGTGCTGATAGTACGAAGATGTAAAAGTGGCTTAATAACCACTTTAAGCTTTGAAAATTAAAAGTTTATAAGCTGATTGGTTGCCATGCACAGCTGATCCCTCATACTGCGCTATATGCATGCAACATGCACGTTATGGCTGTGTGCCCTATTCTTCTTCTAGATGTCTTTTTTATTCAGAGTGAAGCCAGTTTACTTTAGTATGCTTTTCAAGAAATAGCCAGAAAAGCAACTAATAGGAACCTGTAAGTGACCATAGCATACATCTTAGCCGATGGTAGCAAAATCTGGTTCTTTTCCTCTTTAGGCACTTTGAAACTGAATTTACTGTTGACTTTTTAAATAACGGTCTCTTAATATCTAGGTGGCTTGGGAAACGCTTCAAGAGGAGTTCTCTCGATTTATGACAGAGCAAAAAGGCAAGGAACATGATGACATTTTTGACAAGCTAAAAGAAGCGGTGAAAGAGGAGAGCATCAAGAGACATAAATGGAATGAGCAAGCAGAGGACAGTTTGGTGGGTTCCATCTTGATGTTAACTTTTGATCTGTTATATAATCAACTGTGTCCCGTCTTCCACCCCCCTCCTTTTTTTTTTTTTTCTTTTTATGTGGTGAACAGTTTCTTCTTGTCGTTTATTTGCATTGCCTTTTAGCCTTTTTATCTCCAGTAGTACTTATTCCTATGGTTTTGCAGTTATCTTTTTCTTACTTGGCTCATGCTCGGTACTGCTTATTTCATGCTTGGCTCGTGCTCTGACTTACATCATACTATACCCCAATATTTCACACCGTAAACATGACATTGAGTGATATTACATGTTAGAGCTGCCACGATGAGTCGACGTAATCGATTACGTCGACTACAAAAATACGACTACAAAAATAGTGGCAGTGCTTAGTATCTACCGCTGCCCTCCATGCCGCTGTCCCCCTCTCTTCTCCCCACTCTCCTCTCCCCCTCTGTGCCGCCGTCCCCCTCTCCTCTCCCCCTCCGTGCCGCCGTCCCTAGGGGTGCAACGGATCGTCACCGATCCGTGATCCGAACGGGTCACCCCACTCGGATCGGCACATGCCGCGATCCGCGGTCTCGGCCTTAGGAGAGGCCGCAGCTTCGGCCTAGCTCCGAAGCGGCGGCCATCTTTCTACACCCAGGCTGTTTACACTGATCGCTCCGACGGACGCCGGTTTCTCTCTCCCCTCTCTGTACTGATCTGTGCAGTGGAGGGGAGAGGTCGGATGGAAGCAGCCATACATCCATACCCTGCCCAATACTCTGCCAGCCTCTGCAGTACAATACTCTGCCAGCCAATACTCTGCCAGCCAATGCCATACTCTGCAATACAATACTCTCAAGGTTATCCAAAGGATTAATTGGCTAATCCAAAAAAAAAAAAAAACACTAGAGTCATTAAAAAATAAAATAATAATCGGATAGTCGTTGACTAATCGAAAAAATAATTCGATAGATTAGTCGACAGACAAATTAATCGTTAGTTGCAGCTCTATTACATGTAAAATCTGCTTTCAGATTATTTCCTTTCTAGATATGAGTAGAGATGATGGCAGTAAGAATGATAAATAATTTAGCGCTAACAAATGTACACAGATATCTTGATATAAGTGAAATAATACTAAAAATGACAGTAGTGATGAAAAAACTCCATCTGTGACTAATAATAATGTGCAAACACTATATAATAATGTCCAACAAAATAGACAATGTGGAACCAAAATTGTGACATCCAATGCCAAATGATGAGGGTTCACAGATGAGTAGAGTGGATAAACTCGCTCCGTTGAAGACCCATCAAGGCAATAAATCATCAACCATGTAATAAGATGTGAATGCTCTTACCAGAACAGGTGGACTCTAATGTTGGCAAAACAGAGTCTAACAGGCAGGGTGCCACAGGCGGCAGATGTGTGGAACTCGCGATGGTCCGAGCCTCCAAAATTGGATCCGAGGGAGTTGTGGGTAACCTCAGAGTCGACCTCCAAACGAAAACCGTCACAGCTGGATCTAGATGATCGGCTCAAAAAGGATAGCACACCCATTCACATCCAGATAATATGTGGAAAAAAGGGAAATGGCTTCCACATAGTGTAGGTCAAAAAGCGCTTGGTTCACTACTCCCCACATTGCCTTACATTTTATATGATCACCTTTTTTTTTTTTTTTATACTTGTATGCCGTTTTTTTTAGAAATAAATAACCTTTTTGACCTACACTATATGGAAGCCATTTCCCTTTTTTCCACATATTATTTACAATGCTGGCATCACTCGTACGTCTTTTTCCCAAAGACAACCTCTTGTGCACTTAACTTCTTTGGTCGCCTATGACAATGCCTGTTCTGAGTTGAACCTGTCCTGTTAAACCGCTGTATGGTCTTGACCACCATGCTGCAGCTCAGTTTCAGGGTCTTGGCAATCTTCTTATAGCCTAGGCCATCTTTAAATAGAGCAACAATTATTTTTTTCAGATCCTCAGAGTTCTTTGCCATGAGGTGCCATGTTGAACTTCCAGTGACCAGTATGAGGGAGTGAGAGCGATGAAACCAAATTTAACACACCTGAGAACTTGTAACACTGAGTCACATGACACCGGGGAGGAAAAATGGCTTAATTGTGCCCAATTTGGAAATTTTCACCGAAGGGTGTACTCGCTTTAGTTGCCAGCAGTTTAAACATTAAAGGCTGTGTGTTGAGTTATTTTGAGGGGGGATTGACACTATTATACAAGCTGTACACTCATTACTTTACCTTGTAGCAAAGTGTAATTTCTTCAGTGTTGTCACATGTTAAAATATTTACAAAACGTGAGTGGTGTACTCACTTTTGTGAGATACCGCGTGTGTATGTATATGTAGGATTATATATATATTTTTTTTGCATAGCGAGTAATTCAGCACAATGCTTTAGAGGACCGTTCCATTTCAGACAAGCAACAGTGGGATGCTGCAATCCATTTCATGGAGGATACCTTACAAAGCCGCTTAAAAGATAGTAAGTAGTTTCATAATATAGTTCATAAAATGGTTCTTTTATTATTCTTGATATTGGGGTGTGTGTGTGTGTGTGTGTGTGTGTGTGTATTATTATTTATTTATTAAGCATGACTAGATATAAGGAAAAATACCAGCATACAGTGGGGAAGATAATTATTTGATCGCCTGCAGATTTTGTAAGTATGCCCACTTACAAAGAAATGAAGGATCTATAATTGTTATGATAGAGGTGTATTTTAACCCCTTGCCGCCGAGTGTACGCAGATGTGCGTACTCGGCCTTCGGGGTTTAACCGGGAGGATGCCCCGCAGCTGCAGGCATCATTCGGTACTGTTTTTTTAGAGCCAGCGATCGGCTTTCCAGTGATAACAACCGATGCAGCTAAAAGCCGCTCGGCTGTTATACCGGAGGAGCGGGAGGGGACGCTCCCGCCGCTCTTACCGGGGCTCCCATTCAATAAAAAAATTGGGCTAACTTTACTGCTTGGGGGTTTTTTTTTTTTTTTTTTTTAATTCATGAACGTGTCCCTTTTCCCAAAAAGTTGCGTTTAAATCACCGCTGCACAAATACCGTGCGACATAAAATCAATTAGAAAATAATTACAAAATAGATCCTTCATTTCTTTGTAAGTGGGCAAACTTACAAAATCTGCAGGGGATCAAATAATTATTTTCCCCACTGTATGTTTTTTAAATATAAGACTTTGCATGTCTTGTGCTTGGCAACTTAGAGAAGGGGCATTCATTGGTAGTAAGGAATGTAGTGTACAGTAGTGCATACTGGCATATAGAACGTAGAGCCGTGTATTATATATTTTGGTGTATATTTATACTTTAATTTTTCTTCTCCTTTGCCCTCCTACTACTTGATAGATTTGCCACTTGCTGGTCTTCTGATAACTTTCTGTTGTGACTAATTAACAGCAGATTATACAGCTGATGCTGGGTTTCCATTTTTCAGCCGAATCTGTGATACGGGATATGGTTGGCCCGGGCTGGAAAGAGCGATGGATTTCTTGGATATCTCGTACTCCAGAGCAGGCAAGTTCTAATGAAAAAGGTTGTTTTTTTTTTTTTCTTTTTAATATAGTGGAGCTTTTTATATGTCTTATATGGACTTGTATGTTTTCTGGATGTAGAACATACGAAATGAAACGCAAAATGAGCTTGAAAAGATGCTAAAGGTTAATGAAGATCATCCTGCATATCTTGCCAGTGATGAAGTCACTACAGTCAGAAAGAATCTAGAAACGCGAGGAGTTGAAGTTGACCCAGTCTTGGTGAGTACCAAATAAATACATTACACCTAGAGAAATAGAAATAAAAAAATATTTAAATAATATATATCTCTGTCACGTGTGTGTGTGATGGGAATACTGATATGGGAGGCACAGGCTTCACCAGCAGGGTATTTTCTTCTGAAAGGATGCCTTAACCCAAGTACAGCATGTACCAGTCTTTAGACGTGGTGGCTGCCTTAGTTTTCACGTTTTATGCTAAAACCTTTTTCCCAGAGTCTGCTTTCAGGACTGTGCCACCAACACGGGAAATATTTCTTCCAAAAGTTTTAGGCTGGGTTCACACCTATGCAAATTGGAATGTGGATTTCCCCAAATCCAATTTGCATGACAAGAAACTGACTGGCTCTCTATGGAGCCGGTTCACATATCTCCGTTGAGGAGAGGCTTACCGGGCCAAATTCAGGTAAAAATTGGTTCACAATTCGTCCTTAAAACGGAGAACAGGGAGGCACCGGATTCCTGCTGTGTAGGCCACATCTGTTGGAAATGTGAACCCAGCCTTAAAAAGGAGGCTTCATGGGACTGCAAAATCAATTTTGTGTTTCCTCCTGTACAGGGTTCACTTACATAACTCTTCTAAAGTGATGGAGGCTTGCTCTCGTGGGTGCTATCTTGTTTTTCCCTGTTTCAGTTTTGGGCTCGGAGCCTCTAAATTAGTTTAATTTTTATTGACCTAGCTATCCTGGAGCCTTCTTCACACTCTCGTGCCAGTAAAGGGCATATACCCGAGGAAGATGTTACCCCCTAATGCGTGTGCAAGATTCTCCAGGCCACGTTCCATGTTGTGGGAAGTGTGGCCATGTCTGCTTCCATGCAAAGTCCACTTCAGTGGATGGAGTGACATCTGTTCTGGGCACTGTGGTTGCCATTTGTACGACATATAGGCACTGCAGGGGGAAGAGGTGGAGTCTTCTGGTGTCCTTTCCAGTTCAAGGCTTGATCTGGCCTATTGGCCTTGGAATTTGATCCTTGACTGTACTTTGTGCTTGGCTGCAGTGGATATGAGAGCCTACCTTCCTAGTTACTCCTAAGGCAGCGATCCTATTAAAGGCAAGGATAAGGTGACCTCCTGTGGTTCTTTTTATGCCACTTTACTAGGAGACGATCCAAAGGCTTCTATGCTCACACAACTTTTTAAATTACATATTGACATGCATGTACCTCTTGCATATACATACAGTATTTACATTTCCTCCTTGTACCTTTTGCACAAAAAAAATGTATCCAGTATGTGAAATAACCACCCTTTTTTCTTTAGGTTGCTGATGCTTTTTTCTGTTTTGTTTCTCTCATGTGCTCTTTTCGATTTTAATAATTAGAAAGTTAACGCAAAAACGTCACAACTTTTGCAGATCAAGGACACGTGGCACCAAGTTTTCAGAAAACATTTTTTGAGGTCTGCTCTCGGGCACTGTAATCTTTGCAGGAGAGGATTCTATTACTATCAGAGACATTTTGTAGATTCTGAGGTAAGAAGTGATTTTTTTTTATTTATAAAATAAAATCTTTTTAATAGCCCCAGTGAATTGTATTAAATAAAACCTAATGGTAGAGGCATAAAGCTATAAAAAAGGCATTTCATTTAAAAAACGGCCAAATCACAGCTTTTCTTAATATGACGTGCTTGGAAGCTTGGAATATTCTCCATCAATTCACATTCACAATTACTCTTCTGAAAAGTTTCCCTTATGTGATCGTTTACAACCCCAAAAAAGTTGGGACTCCGTGTAAAAACTACCAAATAACAGAATACAATGATTTTCCAAAATTTCAATAAAGATGGGACAGGGCTATGATTATCACGGTGTATCATCTCTTCTGTGAACAACACTCTATAAACATCTGGGAATTGAGGGCACCAGTTGCTTGGGTTTTGGGAGAGGAATGTTGTCACAGTTAAAGTGGTTGTATACTCAATTTTTTAACTTTTACCTACAGGAAAGCCTATAATAAGGCTTACCTGTAGGTAAAAAAAAATCTCCTAAACCTGTACGGTTTAGGAGATATTCCCCTCGGTATGCGCCTCTGACTGCAGCGGCGCATGCGCACAAGGGGATTCTCGGCCTGAAAATCCGGCAGTGGCCGGCCGGCCGGAATGAAATCTCCTGCGTGCATGCGCGGAGGGACGATATCGCGGCTCCGGCCACTCACAGCGCCGGAGCCACGATACCCGGAAGAAACGCAGAGGGAGCATGTCAGCTCCCTCGGCGTGGATCGGGCCAGATGTCGGGGACTCGTTCTAAGGTAAGTATTTCATAATGAGCTAGTATGCGGTGCATACTAGCTCATTATGCCTTTTTGCTTTGCAGGTGTTAAAAAAAATTAAAAAATTTGCGGGTTTACTACCGCTTTAAGCACTTGCACTCTTTCACTACAAACGAATGCTGTTGTCATAGCTGAAGTATGCGGTTAAGCATGGGTCTTACTGAAACATGCAAGGCCCTCCTCCCTGAAAGACTTCATCTGGAAGGGAGCATATGCTGCTCTGAAACCTGGATAAATCTATTAGCATTGATGGTACATTTCCAGATGTGCAAGCTGCCTATTCAATACACATTAATGCACCCCAAAACCATCTGTGATACAGGCTTTTGAATTGATAAGAAGCTGGAAGGTTCCTCTTTTCTTTAGTCTGGAGAATATCACGTTTTGATTCATCTGACCACAGAACAGTTTTCCACTTTGCAGCAGACCATTTTAAATGAGCTTCGGCCCAGAAATTACAGCAGCGTTTCTGGATCCTGTTTGGATATTGCTGCTTCTTTGCATGTTTGGATGGTACGGCGAACTGTGTTCACAGGCAGTGATTTTTGGACGTATTCCCCAGCCCATTCAGTAATGTCCATTGCAGAATTGTGCCTGTTTTTAATGCAGTGCCGTCTGATGTCCTGAAGATTACGGGCATCCAGTACTGTGGTTCAGCCTTCTCCCTTGTGCACAGAGATTTCTCCAGATTCTAAGAATATTTTGATGATATGTACTGTAGATGATGATATATTTAAAGTCTTTGCAATTTTACAGTAAGAAACATTGTTCTAAAATTGTTCAATGCAGCTTTTCAGATTGTTGAACCTCTACCCATCTTTACTTCTGAGACACTCTGACTCTCTGATATGCTCTTTTTAAGTCCAGTCATGTTACTGACCTCAATAAAACAAAAAAGCTGCTCCAGGTGAGTGAGTCTCAGGTTAATTCCCCAACACATACACTAGTTAGGTGCTAGCCCAGCTCGCATGCTGTGTAACGTAAGGAAAGGATTCAGGATGGCAGCACGTCCCATAATCCTTTTTATTAAACCTTCATATGACAAGTGGTTGATAAATGGAGCAGAGGACAAAGATGTAGAAGTGTTTCACACAAATGTTAACTCTTAGTCATTGCCTCCTTTTTTTCCCCTCCCCTTTTCCCTTTTCTCAGCTAGTTACCCTCAGTATATTAGTACCTACTGCCCCCCCCCCCCCCCCTTTTTTGTTCTTAGCTATTTCCCCTTATTTTTATTTTTATTTTTTTTAAATAGATATTTTGAAGCTTTCCTGTATTGCATTTCCTGCAACCTTTTTAGTGCATATTTCCTTCCTGTGTCTCAATGGAATTTGTCAGTATTGGTCCTCGTGATGTTTTAACATTTTGCTTTACAGGTAATGACTAAGCCCTAACATTTGCGTGAAAGGTGTCTACCTCTTTGTCCACTTGCTCCATTTGTCAACCACTTGTCTTATGAAGCTTTAATAAAAAGGATTATTGGAAGTGCAGCCATCCGGAGTCATTTCCTTACATGTAACTGACCTGTTGCAAAATGTTCTTCCAGCTCTTCCTTGTTAGTACCACTTACGTACCACAGCCCTGTTGTTGTTGCCCTGTCCCAACTTTTGTGAGACGTGTTGCTGCCATCAGTTTCAAAATGACATTGTTTTCCTTAAATTTTCTCATTTTAAATATTTGAAATGTTTTTTTATTTTCTATTGTAAATAAAATATGGGTTTAAGAGATTTGCAAATCATTGAGTTCTATTTTTATGTAGATTTTGAACAGCATCCCAACTTTTTTGGAGTTGGAGATGTACATGTTGCTATATCTGTTGATTACAGCCTGAAACTCAGGACGGCATACAGCATTTGCACAGTAAAAGCAGTCACAGAGCTTAAAACATGCTCCATTTTGTCATCTGTTGTCTTCCATTGCGGTTTATAGTGTGGTAATCTCCTAGCTATTGTGTAAGCCCTTCTAGTGGAGTGCATGTGACTTGGCAGGCCCTCTGCAGAGTTGTTCTGTTTAAAGGAGACTTTTCTGATATGCAACAGTAGCATATCTATTAGCCATCTATTAATGCAGGTTTTTTCTTTTTTTTTACTTTTATGATACACTTTTGAAACCTATTAGGCTTCTTTTTTAATAACGTCTAACAAATCTGAGGTGTTTTTATAAAATTACATTTTTAATAACTAAAGTTAAAGCGCTTGTTAACCCCCAAAAAGAAATTGATCCTGCTCCTTTAAAGCGTGTTATATGACACAGTGCTTGTGCTGTGTCATTTGGCCCCCTGTACACCTAAAAAACAAAAAAACTGTCTGATCCTGCCAGTTTGTACCTCCCCCCTGTAAACTGACCACAGTGTATCATGGCTGCTGAGCCCTGACACCGTGGTCAGTTTATGTACCTCATGACCTTATGTCATTCACAGCCTGCTCTGTCTCCTCTGTGCTCTCTCCCCCTTCCTTCCCTCCCTGCCTGTCAGCTTGTGACAGTGCCGCTTGAATAACACTAACCTGTATGCACCATCCGTGCAGCATCCTATTGTAGTGTCCCCCTCTATGTATGATTTATAAAAATGCTGCAAATTCCTAATTTGAGAGCAGAGATCACGATCACATGACTGGCTGGATATCTCCTCCTCTCCTCCTCTCCTTTTGACTAATGTCAGCAGGGGATTCTCGGTCCTGCCTGCTGCATCTGAGGAGGAAAGGAGAGATCCGGCCGGTCACGCGATTGCAATCTCGGCTCTGAAATTAGGTATTTGTAGCATTTATTTTTATAAATCACATACAGAGGCGAAGGAGGGTACAGCGTGGCATGACCGTGCAATTTTCATTCAAAGTGTGACAGCGCTGAAAGCTGAAAATTGGCCTGGGCAGGAAGAAGGTGAAAGTGCCCAGTATTGAAGTGGTTAACACTTTGATATTTAAATGGTGTTGTCAGAGCTCATTATTATACAAAATTATTAAATGTTGCCTTTGTCCGATATCTGAATTTTATGTTGAGTTTAATAGAACATTTAGTAGAATAAAAACTATATTTTTATTTTTTTATTGTCATACTAGTAGTATGCACATTTTTCTCTTACCCATGTGGAGTGTTCTTATAGTAATTCTGATCCATGTCTTGTCCCAAGTCCTAGGGGCTTTTTAACATCTGGATCTGCAGCCAGCTGCTCTGAGATGTTATGGTTTGTAGGGAAGGTCTCATCAAAAATGCAAATTTCTGTGCCTGAGAATTTAGTAGGAAATTCCGTGACGACCGGTTAGTCTTAAAGCAGAATCTTTCATATTCAGACCATCAGAAGGTGATTTAGAAATACTGCAGGCACACCCTATGGTGGTAATTAAGGAACACTGGATACTAGCCTTTTCTAAGATTTGAAAATGTCTTACCCACACTAATTTTTTTTGTGTTTTTTTGTTTTTTAGCTGGAATGCAATGATGTGGTCCTTTTTTGGAGAATACAGCGGATGTTGGCAATCACTGCAAACACCTTAAGGCAGCAGCTAACAAACACAGAAGGTAGGATTTGAAAAATGGTGCATCTATGTGATCTTTGTTGCAGGTCAGCCAGATCTGTAGTGACTGCAGTAGTAAAAAAAAAAAAAACACATTTTACTTTGCAAACTGTATCAACTAAACAAAATTAAACTTGAACTGGCCATAAAGGAAATTATCAATATTTTCATCCCCTAAACTGTATCTATAAAAGTATCTGAAATATAATACTAGAAAACGAAGTGAGGAATTTGAGAAATCCCTAAATCTTATTGCTGTATTTTAGAGTAAGAATTCCGGTCTTCTTTTTTTTTATACAGGTAACTAAAACTTGGGGGTCCTTAACCACTTCCTGCCCACAGTACATCATTCATGAAACTCATGAAAAAAAGTTTGAAAAATTGTTGCGCAAATACCGTGTGACATAAGTTGCAACGACCGCCATTTTATTCCCTAGGGTGTCTGCCAAAAAACATATACAGGTGATACTCGAAAAATCATGGCTTGAACTATCTTGCTTTGCATGTAAAGAGTCTATCTCATATATTGGTTTCATCTTTTAAGTCGCATTAGTAAAATAAATTAACTTTGCACGATATTCAGATTTTTAGAGTATCACCTGTTTAATGTGTTTCTAGCAAAAAAAAATTATGATTTTTTTACATGTAGGAGAGGAGTGTAGGCCCGGTATGGAAGTGGTTAAAGATCTTTAAGTAAGCCTTTCATTAGAGACACATGGAACCTCCATTGGTGAGAACTTTATGAAGATGCTAGTTGCCTGGCAGCCATTTTGGCCTACTGTCTTTTGCAACTTTCAGTGTCACTGACTTGGCACAAGCACGCAGATAAGGAACGGTAGTCCTTAGGTCTACACTTAAAGCCCATCTCTAGGCAACTAAGATATTATCCATTGCAATTGGGACTATGCCTGCACTGCATGGGTTCATTTCTTGTTTAGTTAACACTACTAGACTGATCCCCAAAGCCTTTTTTACACCTACGCTGTAGCGGTCTAGGATCCTGACTTCATCAAGACCAAAAAGGGTCCATAGCCCTGAATTGGACAAAGGAACATTTCACTGACAGACTGGGGGGGGGGTAAGTATTTTGATTTCCCTAGAGAAAATTAGCAATTAATCTTTGCAGTGTGGGCACAATCCCGCTGCAGATGATAATTAAACATTTTCCCAAAGTTGGGCTTGAAGTCAACTGACGGTCAGGTAGCTGACATTTTCAAGGAAGGTCCGTGATGTATTTACATTAAAGTAGAACTATAGGCAAAACTTTTTTTTTTTTTGTTTTTTAAATTTTGGATAGCGTAAAGGAGTGTCCCATTGCGGGGGTTTCCCTTCGCTTCCTGTCCCATAGCCAAAACAGGAAATTAGAGGAAATACCTGTAAATTAAGGTAATCTATTGGCGTCCCCCAGGTCAGCAACCAGAACTAATGGTCTCATTGAAAGATTTTCCCTCTATTACTGTTCTGGGGACAACCCAAAATTAGGGGTTTTCTTTTACTTTCAGTGATAATGGTAAACAGGACAAATGTCGAGGGTGAATCTCCCTGACGGGGACACAGACACTAATAACAAATCTAATTGGTGTTCTAATCCTCTCTATTCTGTCCAAAATGGGGAAAAAAAAAGTTTACCTTCAGTTCTACTTTGATATTTGAGCCGGCTCTTCATAAGTTGGGTTTTTGTCATTTTGTCCTGTTGAATCTCATTTTTGAGGCTCTTACATTGCTATATACAAGCTACTTGTGATCTTGCATTGGTAATTGTTATGTTTAAATATATTTTATATACATTTGCCAGTATATAGGCGTAAATGGCACACTATAAATTTCACTATATACCACCCACCATTTGACAGTCTTTCAGTGAAAAACCAAATAGTGTGGATTAGGTAATCTGTTAGAATATTTGTATTCAGCCTGCAGGTTGAATAATAATCTGTGTGTATAACCAGCATTAGTATTAACATTTGGTGGCATAGGTACCTGCAGATTCAATAGTGCTATTTGGATATTTAATGGCCGATGCTGTTGGGTGAAATTTTCTGTTCACCTGAGATAATCTGTGCAGCCCTAGTTTTCCATGTCTGCTTTTCCATTAAATTAGGTTTGTGGAACCAGCTGCAGTACTCCGTTTTGCTGCAGAGAGGGCATTTGGGTTGTGGCTGCATGTCTGACCACCCTACTTGTGAATGGGCAGCCCTAATTGGATGGGTTGGGTTCTGTGATTCCCCTAAGATAACAGTGATATCTGCTGAGAATATGGACATGCATGTACAATGTGTGCATGCCTGTGTCAAAATTTGTAAAACAAAGCCAAGTTTACTCATCTAATGCCTGTAGGTAACTTTACTCTGCACTTTCTCTGCTTATCTTTTTCTTGCAGTAAGGAGATTAGAGAAGAATGTAAAAGAGATCTTGGAAGACTTTGCTGAAGACAGTGATAAAAAAGTTAACTTGCTAACCGGAAAGCGGGTCCAACTAGCAGAAGATCTTAGTAAGTTCTGTCTTTTTATTTATGTATGCAGACCAAACATTTTTCCTGTGTTATTAATCACTTGCCTACTGGGCACTTTTTACCCTCTTCCTGTTCAGGCCAATTTTCAGTTTTCAGCGATGTCGCACTTTGAATGACAATTGCGCGGTCATTCTACGCTGTACCCAGATTACATTTTTATCATTTTCACACAAACGGAGATTTATTTTGGTGGTGTTTAATCACCACTGGGTTTTTTTAAATTTTTTTCTAAATAAACGATTGAAGACAAATTATTTAACCACTTCAGCCCCAGAAAGGTTTTACCCCCTTCCTGACCAGAGCACTTTTTACGATTCGGCACTGTCGCTTTAACTGACAATTGCACGGTCGTGCAATGTTATACCCCAAAAAAATTTACATGCTTTTTTTTCCCCCCACAAATAGAGCTTTCTTTTGGTGGTATTTGATCACCTCTGCAGGTTTTTTTGGGGGGTTTTTTGCGCTATAAACAAAAAAAGAGAGACAATTTTGAAAAAAATGCATTATTTACTTTTTGCTATAATATCCCCAAGAAATATCTAAAAAAAGATTCTTTCCTCAGTTTAGGCCAATATATATTCTTCGACATATTTTTGGTAAAAAAAACTGCAATAAGCGTTTGATTGGTTTGCGCAAAAGTTATAGCGTCTACAAAATAGGGGATAGTTTTATGGCATTTTTATTAATTTTTTTTTTTTACTAGTATTGGCGATCAGCACAATTTTATTTATTTATTTATTTTTTTATATTGTGACTGTGACATTATGGTGGACATATCTGACAATTTTGACACATTTTTGGGACCATTGGCATTAATACAGCGACCAATGCTATAAAATTGCATTGATTACTGTAAAAATGTCACTGGCAGTGAAGGGGTTAACCACTAGGGGGCGGGGAGGGGTTGTGTCCTGGGGCGTGTTTCTAACTGTCTGGGGGATGTAACATACCCATACATTACTTTAAATTGCAGCGAGCTCCGTGACCATGCCCTCAATGTCCGCGGGGATACCTGCGATCGTGTCACGGAGCTGAAGAACGAGGAGATGCCGATGTAAACACAGCATCTCTCTGTTCTGCCTAGTGACAGGACAAGGATCGTCTGCTCCCTGTCATTGGGAGCAGACAATCATTGTCCTGTCACTAAGCAGAACGGAGAGATGCTGTGTTTACATCGGCATCTCCTCGTTCTTCAGCTCCGTGACACGATCGCAGGTATCCCCGCGGACATTGAGGGCATGGTCACGGAGCTTGCGGCAATTTAAAGTAATATACGGGTATGTTACTTTGCCCAGCCCTGCCATTTTGCCGACGTGTATATATACAAATGGCGGTCGGCAAATTGTTGAAAAAAACTTTTTTCATAGTTATAAAATTTTATAAACCGGTTATGTTGCTTCTTCTGTGCCCTGGTGGGGCGGCACTGGTGGGGTGGCACTAATGGGCTTTGGGCACTAATAGTTTACGCTAATGGGTGGCACTGGTAGGCACTATTTGGACTGCACAGATAATCAGGACACTGATCATTAGTGCCCTGATTATCGGTGTCAATGTGCTTTTTAGAAAAGCCAGTTATCGGTTCTCTTCTCTTCTCTTCTCTTCTCCGATAACCAGCTTCTGTTTACATTTGTGATAAGCTGTGGACACAGCTGATCACGTGGTATAGAGCCACTGACTGCCCCTTTATCTCAATCTGTGATTAGCAGATCGAAAGCACGTCAAAAATGTGCATACAGAAAAGCATCTGGAGCGCATCCGGACTGCGTTTCTATAGTGTGAACTGGCCTTAATAGCTAAAATGTACATTTGAAGTTTGCAGTGCCTAAAATCTCATGCACTTTGGGTTTGTGTAATTTAAGCTAGTTCAATAAGTGTCCAGGGTACAGAAATCACTTGAACGTAACCTGGGCTTGTCCATAGATGGAAATTTGGCCAGTTCTGCAGGGTCTGGCCAAATTTCCATCTATGGCGTTCTCGTTCCAGAGAAGCCAATCTAATGATGCCGTTCTGAAATGGGCTTGTTAGAAAAAAAAAAATCTTTATCAGTGCTGCAATGATGATTTGTGTATTCTGAGGAGGACTCCCTGCTGTCAGAATACAATAACGCAGCGGGGAGGATTCCTTAATCCACCTAGCTTGTGTGGATGGGGAATTCAATTCTTTCAATTTGCCCGCTGGGTGATTAAAAAAACAAAATAACTGATTAATGTATGGCCAGTCTTGGGTATAGCAGGTTCACACAAAGATGTTAGCAGTAAAATGAAGTTTGAATTGTAATCACAAGAGGGCAGTCTTGCATCTAACTTATGCTAGTATGCTTATGAAATATTTATTGCACGTTTGTCTTGCTGGTTCATATAGTACTAAAATTTATAGGGGTTTTTTTTTTTTCCTTACAAAAACATTCAATTGTCTGTTTACTCTGATCTGTTGATGTGATGATAGAGGTGACATACTTGAACAATTGACACAAAAAATGACCTGGTGTTCATTTTAATTATCTAAAATTAACAAAAATGCAGCTTTGTCATTTGGAAAAAGTAAGTACGCCTCCACATTTACCACCTCTTCAATCCATGAAACTCGAATCTGGTGTTCAAGATTATGTGCCAAGGATTAAAAGTGTCTACAAGTAGAAACTGTCTTATATTTACACCTCGGATACCTAGGGTTTGCTGTTTTCTTTGCTATTGCCTTGTGGTGTCATCGTGCCAAGATTAAAAGAGCTTTCTGAGGCCCTCAGAAAAATAGTTGTGGATGCCTATGCGTTTAGCAAGGGATTTAAAAAGATCATCAAATTATTTGAAAGCAACCATTCTACTGTAAGGAAAATAACTTACAAGTAGCATAAATTTTGAACTGCATGCTAATTTGTGGTGGAGTGGCTGGCCGATCAAATTAAACCTGAACCCTGACCGTTCGATGTCTCCAAATCCATTCAGTTTTCTTTTGATCAGCCTGATAGTTATACAAGCCAGCCTTAGCTCAGTCAAACACTGACTGTTCAATGCTAAAAGAAGTCTCCAAGAACCCTAGGATTGTGCTCAGGAAACTCTTGCTGAAGTTGGGGTCAAAGTGCATAAATCTACAATTAGTAGGGAATAGATAATATCCTATTGGGGGGATTTTCCTTTGTCTTGTTCTGGAACTACAATAAGTATGAGGAAATGTCTATAAAGTGACGGGATTTCCCCATCTTAGATGTCACTTGATTAAATGTCTCCATACTTTTATACTGGGTTCACACTGGTGCATTGTGTGACATTGCATGTGATTCGCAACACGCTGCTGTGAAAATCGCGTGCAATGTTTGTGCAATTCAAATTCAGCCATACAGATTGTATGGCTGAATTTGCATCGCAGAGTCTTGCGGGACCCTTTTTTTGGTCTGCACCAGAATCCGATCGCATGGGTGTTAAAACACCCATGCGATTCGATTTCAAGTCCGGGTAGATAGTTTGCACTGCTATAAGCGAACTGATCTGGGCATGTCATTAACTTTGTATTGACACTACCAGCGGTTCTCACATGGCAGTGTGCGAGTCGGGTGCAATGCGGGAACCCGCAGTGGATTCTCGGGGTTCTCACATCACGCCAATGTGAACCGAGCCTTACCCTCACTGTTGGTTCAGATGGCAACTGCAACATTTTGAATTTGCCATCTTTTTCTTTTGGTGCCAGTGGTCACCACCAAGACAATGGAGGGTGAATCTGCCTACTCCACTCTATCCAGAACTTGAAAAACAATTTTGAGTATAACTCATCTTTAATGTGACATTAACCACTTCAGCCCTAATAGATTTGGCTGCTCAATGACCAGGCCATTTTTTGCGATATGGCACTGTGTCACTTTAACTGTACCCAAACAAAATTGACATCCCCCCCACAAATAGAGCTTTCTTTTGGTGGTGGTTTTTTTTTTTTTTGGCGCTATAAACAAAAAAGAGCAACAATTTTGAAATAAACACTATTTTGTACTTTTTTGCTATAATATCCCCAATTTGTTATTTTTTTTGTTTTTAATAAAAAAAAGCTCATTTTTTTCCTCAGTTTAGACTGATATATATTCTTCTACATATTTTTGATAATAAAAATTGCAATGAGCGTATATTGATTTGCGCAAAAGTTATAGCGTCTATAAAATGGGGGATAGATTTATGGCATTTTTTATTATTTAATTTTTTTTACTATTACTAGTAATGGCGGTGATCAGTGATTTTTATTAAGACTGCCACATTATGGCAGACAGATCGGACACTTTTGACACATTTTTGGGACCATTGCCAATTATACAGCGATTAGTGCTGTAAAAATATACTGAATACTGGGTAAATGTCACTGACAGGGAAGGAGTTAACGGGCGATCAAAGGGTTAACTGTGTTCCCTCATGTTTGTTCTAACTGTAGGGGGATGGGACTGACTAGAGGAGATGACAGATTGTTGTTCCTAGCTAGTAGGAACACACAATCTCTCTCTCCTCACAGAACAGGGATTTGTACACAGACGTGTGTCCCTATTCTGGCTCTTGTGCCCACGATCTGCCACAGTATAGTGACGGCGGTTGGTCGGCAAGCGGTTATAGTTAAATCATTTTTATTTTTATTTATTTTTTGGAGAGCACAGGGCCAATCAGTACTGTCCACACAGAAGGCCAGGGGTCCTGCAGCTTTATAGGACAGTCAGGGGAGAATGAAAACTCATCCTACAATCTTTAACCAGTGCTCGACCAGACACTGATAGAAGTCACAAGACTGCTATATACTACTGATGAGAAAAGGTATTTAGCAGTTTAGATTTACTAAAGTAATTGCATTTCCATGTTCTGTGTACTGGGAGACCAGATATAGTGAATGCAGGGTCCTGGGTTTAGTTACCACTTATGTAAGGCTTACATTGGTGGCAGCTTGTGGTCAGCCTGTAAACAGACTCCTGGCTGCTAGATCCGTCTGGAATCTGTTTACATTTTTTCAGGATATTGGCAGCTTTCTAATGGAAGTGATTTTGGCTGCTGCACTGGAAGCTTGTTCATATCTGTGTATTTTACTACTTTGGACAGCACGTTGTAAATTCCTGCTCAGGTTTGGCAATGAAGTTGTACTTCATTGTTGGTTATGAGTGTGCTCCCCAGACTCCTGCATGCAGTAGCTTGAGTGTGCTCTTTACAAAGTAAAGTAACAGAAATCATCCTAGAATGTAATGAAACAAAGCTCTAGTTATATTTCAAACATTAGGGCCTCTGGGTGCTCCCTTGTTTTTATTGGGTCATTCCTAAGTCCTTTAAAATTAAGTGGAAAGGGTATAAACCAGGGGTCTCAAACTGGCGGCCTTCCGGCTGTTGCGAAACTACAAGTCCCATCATGCCTTTGCCTGTGGGAATCATGCTTGTAACTGTAAGCCTTGCAATGCTTCATGGGACTTGTAGGTTTGCAACAGCTAGAGGGCCACCAGTTTGAGACCCCTGGTATAAACAGACACAATTGTAATGCTGTCAGCTCCTGGTCTGCATATTGGCTATTGTCCTGTTGGAACTAAGCAAGGGGAGATGCATATCTAATCTGATTTGATATCTTTTCAAAGTTTATTTTGCTTTTATGATCGACTGGAGGATATGATGCATATTGAGAGGATAAAAGCAGCAAAGTAGACCCAACTCTTCTTTCTTAAGAAGATACCTACAGGTGAATGCGTTCCTTAACTACCAGCTGGCATGTGTCACACGTCAGTGTAAGAAAAAAGATGTGCCCCTCTTCTCCTTTCAAAGTGGTCTATATTGTGTACATGAAGTGGCAGCAGCTTACCGGATGGTGTAATCTTGGAGTTCACACTTGTCCAGGCTTGTCTGCCTTCCTTTGGACTCAGTTCTGCTGATAATTAGTAGCAGGGTTGCTATGTTACCTTCTTTATTATTTTTAGGGTAAAAGTGTTTTATTGTGTGCTTGTTGCTAAGTGATGTTATCAGATGAAGCATTGTTTAGCAGTTACAACCAGAGTTTTATTTGATCTACACAAGTAAGTCTTTGTTATAAACTATTTCCCTGATGCTGTGTTTTGGCTTTGCTGCAGCTATATGTCTGTCCATGTATTCGGCTGATTGCAATGCAGGTTTATACTTCACAAGGCACAGGGAGCATAGAACTTTCTATTGTGCTTTATAAATTTTCAGAGGAATAAAGTTTCAGCCTGCAGCAATTTATATTAACTCTTTTGTTCATTGACGGACACAGCTCCTTTAAACCTGCTTTTAAATAACCGTAGGTTTATCACGCCACCTTCAGGAGAGGACTAGGCAGAACATGTAACACATTTAAAAAAACAGCAAGACTGCATAGTTCCACCCAGGGGGCGGTTCCTCTGGCTATAACCCCTCAGCCTGCTTCCTGCAGCTTCGTTTTTTTTCTGCCTAGTGAAGAAGTGCAGCTCCTGGGCTACTGCTGTCTATTTTACAGTGTTTCGTGGCCAGCAGCCACCCCGCACTGCTCGGTAGATGGGTCTGTGATGGAATGTGTCCAGCTATTCCGACCAGATGGGTAAGTACAGCTCTCCCTGCCTCAGCAGGATAGAGCAGCTGAGCATTCCCTGGGAGGTTGATTAGGGGGTCTCTCACTCTCCCTTTCCTCTCTCCCGATCCCTTTTTTCCCTTCTCCCCCTGTGGGGGCCGCTGCATGGCTGGGCATGAGGTGCGGTGTATGTACCTGGGCCAGGGGGTCCTCCGGGGGGGGGGGCTCTGTACCTTGGCAGGGGCTGCGCTGGCTGTTTGGGTCCGTTCGTTGTCTTTCTGCCCTTTTTCTCTGTGTCTGAGGTGCCTGTGTAAAATTTACCTTAGAATGTGCTGGTGCCATTGTCCGCCGGCCACCGCCATTTTTCTGTATTTTCAATGCAGAGCATTGCTGACAGACATTTTTGAGAGGTCCGGCAGGCATTTTCTTGGTGTTTTCTATACGAAAATGGACAGTGGCCATTTTCTTGTAGCCTCAGCACGGTTTTGCCTGCAGTGCTGGCTCATTTTACCTCAGAACAGCGTGGTTTTTCACTCTGCGCACCTGTGACTAGACACAGAATGCAGCAGAGGGTGGGATTGTTTACCTTGCCCCAAGTCCCCAAGTCTGGCAGGCAAGATGGGTCAGCATGGCGTCAGAAGCTGGTGCTTCTTCCCCAGATATCCCTGTAATTGCACCCTGCTCATGGACACTTTTGTCGGCGGTCCTGGAAACGTTTGTTGCCAGGGTGGAGGCGGCATGTGGGCGCAAGGGGGGGTAAAAGAAAAACATCCCCTGTCCCCCCGTCTTCTGGAGAAAGCTCTGATTCAGACTCTGGCCCCGCGGTGACTGGCAGCCCCTTTTCTGACGTGTCAGAGGATGCAGACCAGGACCGGTGTCGGACAGCATGTGAGTTCTGGGCCTCATGGTAGCCTCCTTTGAGGCCATACCGTACACTCAATTTCACACACAAGTCTTGCAGAAGGAGATCCTGTCCAAATGAGACAAATCTCCGTTATCCCTGGATCGTCAAATTCAGGTGAGCCAGTTAGTCAGGGATTCCCTTCTCCGGTGGCTGAGGTCTCCGACCCTTCGGTGCGGGAGATCGTTCCTTCCTCTCCATTGGACAGTGATCACAACAGACGCCAGCCCGACTGGTTGGGGTGGAGTGCTGGGGTTAAAGTCGACCCATGGCCTTTGGTCGCGGGAAGAATCCCAGCTGCCGATCAATTTGCTCGAACTTCAGGCGATCAGGCTATGCCTATCCACATGGTCAGCGAGGCTCCAAGGGCGTCCGATCAGGATCCAGTCAGACAATGCCACGGCGGTGGCATATGTCAAACATCAAGGAGGAACAAGGAGCTCAGCCACAGCACAGGAGGTCGCTCACATCCTCCAGTGGGCAGAGCGGCACGTGTCTGCCATATACATCCCGGGTGTAGAAAACTAGCAGGCGGACTACCTAAGTCGCCAGGTGCTGGACCCAGGAGAATGGGCATTGCATCCGGGGGTATTCAGGCTTCTTTGCTTGCAGTGGGGTACACCAGATGTGGATCTCTTGGCCTCTCAGCTCAATCGGAAGGTGCAGAGGTTTGTGTTCATAACATGAGACACTGGGCAGACACATCAGACGCGTTGGTGGCCCCATGGGGGCAGTATCGGCTGATTTATGCCTTTCCCCCACTCAAACTGTTGCCTCGTCTGCTATGCAGAGTGGAGGTCGAGGGGATTCCAGTAATATTGCCCCAGATTGGCCTTGGCGTCCCTGGTACACCGACCTAGTATGCCTGGTGGCGGATGTTCCTTGGCAGTTGCCGATGCGAGAAGACCTATCGCAAGGTCCGATACTCCATCCTGCTTTACCATCTCTGGTTTTAACGGCATAGCTGTTGAAAACCAGGTGCTAAAGGACCGAGGTCTGTCGGACTCTGTAATTTCCACTATGCTGAGGGCACGGAAATCTTCCTCTCGGAAGATTTACCATCGTACGTGGAAGGCCTACATCTCCATGTGTGAGGAGATGGAGTGGCATCCGCGCACACGGTTTCTAGGATCCTGCTGTTTTTACAGCGAGGCATGGATCAGAAACTTGCCTTAAGCACCATCGAGGGACAGATATCAGCATTGGCTGTCTTTTTCCAACGCCCCTTGGCGTCTCACTCATTGGTAAGCACCTTTGTACAAGAGGTTCGGCAAGTAGTCCCTCCGGGTTCGGCCACCCCTACTTCAGTGGGATCTGTACCTGGTGCTGTCAGCGCTTTAGAAACAGCCATTTGAGAACATCAGGGAGATTCCCTTATTGACTCATTCCCAGAAAGTTGTCTTTTGTCAAGTTGTCTTCTATCTGCCAGGAGGGTTTCTGAGTTGGAGGGCGACTTGCAAGACTAGGCCGATCTGGTTATCCACAAGGATAAGGCGGGAATACGTCCGCAAACCTCTTTTCTTCCAAAGGTGGTTTTGGGTTTCGGCATTCCATCTCAATGAGGACCAGGAAGAGAAAACACGATCTGAACTTTCTAAACTACCTGTATATACTTTCTAATTTGTAATTCCTACAGCGTTCACCTGATTTGGATGTGAATACCCTCAAATAAAAGCTGAAAGTCTGCAGTTAAAGCACATCTTGTTCGTTTCATTTCAAATCCATTGTGGGGGTCTATAGAGGCAAAAAAAAAATAGAATTTTGTCGATGTCCCAATATTTATGGACCTGACTGTATATACTGTTTAGAAAGTTCAGATCTGTTAGGAAATTTTCTCTTCCTGGTTAACACAAAGTGTGATGTCTGGGCATAAAGCTAAGTTAGCTAAAATTGCTGATTGGAGGAAAGGCACACACCCCTCTCATCATAGACAGAGACTCAGAGGTGTTTTGTAATAGGGCCACCTCCCTGTTAATATATTTTAGCAACCTCCCCTGACAGAAGATTCGTTCAGGCTACTTTTATCTAAAAGTGTCCGAGAAATTGTCAGGAGGTATCACGCTTATAACAGAGGGACGGTTCAGGAGAGAGCTAAGGGACTTGGCTCTTTGAAGAGTGATAACAAAATACTGCAGATGTAAGTGCCCAGCTCAAATTTAATGAATCGGGTTTACATCCACTTTAATGAGAACTGCAGATTGCTACATAAACATGCTAGATCTGCTCTTATGTGCACACTACAGCAGCCTGTCCTAACCTGAGTGTATTAACAAATGTGAGATTAGTAACCTATGGATTGGGCAGCTGATATCTAATGTATATCGGTTGTATTACCATGGCTACAAAACACCATGGATGTTCTATCTTGTATTTTATGTCTGAGCAGATTTCCTCACCATCTATAGGCTATATTGGTGCAGACTGAATTAATTTGGCTGACCATACATTGGGTGATTCAAGGTGAAGTAACTGAGGGATTCTGGGTGAATCCGCTTAACTTGCCTTAGTCGGTGACCCTGTCACCACGCTCCTGTCTGACATCCTCGATTGAAAAACTGAAGGAGCTGGATGGAAAATTGCTGGCCAAACAGTGTCTGCAACCAATTGATGCAACCGCTGTTTTGGGCCAGTTGTCGAAGTGCAGTGGAATGACCAGCCTCAAGCCGGCCATAGATGGCTGGTCCCTGCTGAATTGGCAGAGATTCACACCAAGATTTTATCCATGTATGAGCAGGCTGATTGTACCCAAGTCGATCCATCAATTGAACCAGCCACGATTGGAAATATGTATTGCCGGCTTTCGTGCAATCTATTTTTAATTAAAAATTATTTAGTCACTTAATGAAAATTGGATCAGCTTATCACTTAGCTTGTTCTATTGCAGTCCTGCAGACAAATATGTATGTGATCTGTATAATTTGGCTGACCTCATCTTTTTGCTCACCGATCCTGGCAAGATTGGCAACTGGATCTGCCCCTGTGATATCAGGTTATAGCTTTTACTTTCTTTTACATAACTCTGCACATTAGTAAACAGTTGTGGAAACTCTTATGCCCTGTACACACGGTCGGAAACTCAGACAGAAAAGGTCCGATCGGATTATGTTGTCGGAAAATCCAATCGTGTGTTGGCTCTATCGGACTTTTTCCTTTGGAAATTCCAATGGAAAAGTTTGAGAGCTGGATCTAAAATTTTCCGACGACTAAATCTGATCGGACATTTTCCGATCGTGTGTAGGGAATTCCGATGGACAAAGTGCCATGCATGCTCAGAATAAATTACGAGACGAAAGCTATTGGCTACTGGCCTCTACGTAGTCCCGTCGTACATAACAAACGTCACTTCGTTTCGAACGATCAGATTTTCCGACAACTTTGTCCGACCGTGTGTATGCAACACAAGTTTTGGCCAAAATCCGTCAGAAAAAATCTGATGGATTTTGTGGTCGGAATGTCTGACCGTGTGTACACAGGATGTTTTAAAACCTCTCCTGAATGATTTAACTTGACAGATAGTAACGACGTTTAAAATGTCCATTTTGCCACATTTAGCCACGTAATAGTCAAAAATGAAAAATGCCTGTAAACAAAACGCAGCTAAACGTGAGTTACCGCGTTTACAAGCTGTTACAGGCATTTGGTGTTTCAAATGCCTCTGAACATCCGTCCTGAACGCATTTTTCTTCTAAACTCAGCTTGCCTATGAACGACCCTGTGTACATGTACTAATAAGATAACAGAGGAGAGATCAGGGGCAGCTGGAAAAAACACCCAACTGCTCCTAAACGTCAGTTTACCAGCTTCAGTGTACGTAAAGCCTGACCGTTTCCTTATAAAGGGCAGTGATTCCCCCTGCAGGCATTTGTAGGTTAAAATAATGCAAGTAAACATTCTGATATTTGGACTTAGATGGCGTCTGTAAATGCGATCCCCCAGCTGTTGGAGCACTCGGAGGTACAGATACAAATCACTCGCTGGACAGCAAAGCTTTGAAGCTGTGAAAGTGTAAGCTTTGTGTTCTGTGTAGACATCACGACCTAATCAGCTTCAGGATCTCTTTCACTTCTTCTATATTGAGAAAGTGGCAGTGCATTTGCCAGAGGCATTCCCCAGAAAAAAAAAAAAAAAACGTGTGTGTTTAGAAGTGTAGCTTGCAGAACTGAAAAGGAGGAATGTTTGTGGTTTTGTTCTATTTCTTCTTTAATACCATGCAAGCTAGACATATATCTCTTTGTAAGCCTATAGAAAATACACTTAAAAAGAACAAAAGCTGGAGGGGAGAAATTTGAAGAATTACTTTTTCATAAACCGCGTCTTTGATTAGCCACAGACATAGTGATATCATCTGGTATTATTAGACTAACTTAATACCACAAAGAACAAGTTATTTCATGTGGCTCCCAAGCTTGTCCTCTCTGTAGGGCAAGATTGGGAGTTCTATTACATTCATATGAGTTTTTTACTTTATTTAGACAATGTGGGGGGGGGGGGGGGTATATGCAGCAGGGTGGTATTTGAACACAATGCTTTTGTGGGGCTGGTACCTTTCACATTATTTTTAGAAGATATAAATATATCTTGACACATGGATGCATTTAATTTGGATTTCATGTTTTAAGTTTACTTATTCTAACTAGTCCTGCCCCATATTATGGAGTACAATAGTGTTTAAAGAAAACATATCTAATCTTTTGCTAATGCTTTTTTTAGTATTTTTTTTTCCCATGCATGTAAAAAAAAAAACAGCTTGATGTAATTGTATGTGTTAATGCTTTTGAAAACTTGTTTCTGTTTTATAATTTTTCACAATATAGCTCTGGGTTGGTTGGTTCATTTAAAGCAGTATACTTCCTTCGTGGCTGATGTCTTGTCAGTAGTTGAGATAGAGTAGTTGCCCTGAACCACTGAGCACTCCCTCTAGTGGTTCATTTTCAAATGACTATATTATCGCATAAAGTTTTGGATTAAAGTAAGGATCTAAAACCCCTGCCAATTTTTTTTTTTTGGCAGTCTCTGTACTATTTAAGAAACTTCCCCTCCATTCTTGCTTTAGACACAGCAAGAAGTGCAAGGAAATCTCAACGTGCAGGAAATCCTTTCTTGGAAAGCTGTCACCTAAACATTTGTCCACATCATTACGTCTGTTTCATTGACAACTGTAAAATTCGCTTTTTGAATATTTGCTTATATTTACTTATTTTATTTATATTTACTATGCTTTTCCTTTAGCTAGAGTGTATGTTTACAGGTCAAGTCCCTAATTATATAATAAAAATGGTTAACAAATTTTGAAGTGGATCGCCCAATGAGCTTACGTATGAAAAGGTCTGCTACTTTCAATAACCAGTATTATTCCATTTGTCTTTCTTTCTTCACTAGAAAAAAAAAAAATGAAAGTTAGAATTTTAATTCATGGGGCGTGTTATGTCTCCACTTATTCTAGTCATGGATATGCATATAACTAAAGGAACACCAGACCTGAAAGGAAGAAGTCTTTTATTCTTATAAGGAAGCACTTATTTTATATAGACTGTCCCCGGGTTACAAACAATATAGAGTCTGTAGGTTTTTTGTTAAGTTGAATCTGTTTGTAAGTCGGAACAGATACATTTTTTTTAAGTGTAGCTCCAGCCAAAAAAAAACGCTTTTCAAGCTTTTTGAATAGCATAGAGAATGGTTAACACCTGTGTAATGTTTGTTTTGCGGTCTGTGCCCCTGTTCAGAAGATTTCATCTCACTTTCTGTCCCAATGACAATTAGATAGTGAAAATTTTGGGTTGTTGTGGAAACAAGTCTTGGTGAAAAAGCATCAGTGGAAGTACCTTTTTCCCATAATAGCTCTTACAGGAGTGAATTTCCCTTCCTGTGGGGTAGATTTCCTCTCACTTCCTGTTGTCTCCCTCCGTTTGTAAGTAGGAGTCGTTTGTAAATCGGGTGTTTGTAACTAGGGGACTGCCTGTATACTATCTAAAATGACCCTGATTTATCAGTAAAAATAAAAAATAATTCCAGAAGAGGCTATTTTGCCTCCCATGCTTTTGCATTCAGGTTCTGCCTACTCTCCTAGGCACTGCCCAGTGTCTGAAAGTAGCCAAGATTTAGTGGAAACATTCCCTGGAATTCACAAAGACCAGATTTTGTTAAAGTGCAACGCATTCTAAAAGTGGTGCTGCATGTGCCAGATTTCATGTACCTGTCTAGAACTTGTCACCGTTGCATGTAAACCTGACAAAAGTTTTTGCTTCTGCTTTGCGCAGTTCAGATTATAGTCTCAAGATGGCAGCAGTGTTCTTGCTTTTGAAGCTACATTAAGGGATTACTGAGCTGTGGGAGAGCAGTGTGCCTCACCTCCTGCCTCTGTTTATTATTCCCTACCAGCGGAAGGCTTGACATCACCCAGGCAGCAGCCGTTGTGTCTTGAAAGATCAGCTCCCCATTCAGAGCACACAACACGCTTGTTGAGACATGTTCACTTGTTTTTTCTCTTTTTACTTTAAAGCCAACTTTCATCTGTGTTAATTGAACATCTTTCTTGTTGCTGGGAGATATTCTATCTCTGTGAATCACATTGCTGATGATTTTAAATGTTGGCACTTTGTTTTTTGGGGGGTGTTTTTTATTTATTTTTTATTTTTTTTGTTTTTTTGCATTGCTTCTGATGATGTTAGAAAAATTATTTCTACATATGGTCACTGTTTCTTATGGTGGTAACTTGTGAATTATCCTTGTCAGAGAGCCTTGTGCTTCCAGATTTAAAAATAATGAATTAATGCTAGGACCCCCATAAATTTAAAGAAAACGGCTGCACAATTGTATTGTCTGAACAGTGCACATAAGTTGGTTTAAAGTGATTGTAAAGTTTATATTTTTTTCTAAATACCAAACATGCTTTACTTACCTAATCTGTGCAATATAATTGCACAAATCGGCCCCAATCCTTCTCTACTGGAGTCCCTCACTGGTACTCTGGCTCCTCCTCTTCTCTGTGTGCCACCATGGGAAGTCACTTCCTACAGTGGCACACCTGTGGGCGCTTCTGAGCTGGGCTGCCAGTTTCCATAGACAGACAGTGCAGCTCTGCATTCTAAAATGTAATTAAAAGCATTATCTCAGTTATGATTATGACATAGAATAGTCCCTACACCTGAAGGTGGTCCAGGACTTGTGTTGCAAGTGCGAGGGTCACTGGATGTGGACCACCTAGCTTTCAGGTTCAACAACAAACTGGACAGGTTTTTTGTTTTGTTTTTTTGCCCCATGATTGGTGTTATTGGACCCATTTGCTGTTGTCATTGGGAGAAATTGTGTCCCATCGTTGGTGTCATTGAGAGAAATTGTGTCCCATCGTTGGTGTCATTGAGAGAAATTGTGTCCCATCGTTGGTGTCATTGAGAGAAATTGTGTCCCATCATTGATGTCATTAGAAGGAATTGTGTCCTTTCATGGGGTGAGGTGGGGCTTATGCCCCAATATTGGTACACATGTCCATTTACATCCGCTGCTCCTTGGAGGGTCTGATCCAGTCAGCATGTCAGTTGGTCCACCCGCGTGAAAGGGGCCTTACACACAAGTCAGCCCAACTATTGAAAACCATGCATTTTCTAGAAGGCTGATATCCTACAGCTATTAAACAATTTATATATAAACTGATATGTCTGGCAGGAGTGTACGTTTCGACACCCATACATTTAAGTCATTGATTTGTTGTAAGAATATTTTAAATATTGAAAGTTTTGATGAAACTATGCCAAGTGCACTAAAATATAAGCTTAATTTATTGCTTTTTTTTTTTTTTTTTTTTCAAAAGCAGTGTTGAACCCTAAACAGATATAATGTAATGTATTGCAGCTTACCAGCCACTAGATGTGGTGGCTGCATTTTTCTTTTTTTTTCCCTTTCTAATGATATGGCCAGTAACACAGTTTTCCTGAAAGGCTCCATGGCAGCATACGTGTGGGTAGCCCCGCCTCCACGATTACCCAATAGGACCCAACTCCCATAAATCTTTGCTCCTGGCCACTATCAGTGTTCCTTTTTTGTCCTCCCCAGTAGGACCAGATGGTTTCTTTCCTGGAAATAAAACTTCACGACGATCGATTGGCTGATTGACTGAGAAATTTTCCTCCGATAGGCCCTGACTGTTAAGCAGGGTATGGAGAGTATTTGCAGAGTAGCGCTGAAGAAAGGATTTCCTACCTGAGTGCGCACGGTCTGTGTCCCGTTGTTATGGGTGACCATTATCTGCTGGAGGTATGGCGTGTGTGTTCCAGTCCGTTCGGCCAGGTGATCGTTGGTGGAGTGGTGAGCCTTTTATCTATCCATGGCAGCATTGTATTTGTGTGTATTTCTTTTGTTTGTCTTGCGGTCTCCTCCATGCCGTTTGCGTTCGCTTCCGCGTTCCAGCAAACCTCTCTCCTACTTCCGGGTTATGCAGGCGTTCTGCGCATGTGCGAACCCGGTATGAGACCGAGGCTTGGTTCCCGCGCATGCGCGCGAGCGCCTCGCGTCTGACGTCGGCGATGACGTCACGGGCGCCAAATTTAAAAGGCTTTGGAAGCTGTCAGAACCCTGGGAATGTTTGCAGTGGTCGCAGCGACTTCCCGGGGCTGTCAGCGCGGCGGTTTAAGGTAAGAGCGTGTCCCTTAGGCTGGGGAAATGCTTTTAAAAAAAAAAAAAAAAAAAAAATGTGTGTTTTATTTTTCTCTTTAGTTGCAGTGTTTCTTAAACTGTGGGTTTATTGTGAATATGGACGCCTTACTGCCTCCTAGTGGCCAGCCCGCTCATGTTAGGTAGGTCTTTAGTATTTATGCTTTTTATATATTGGAGAGAGTGTTTGGCATAGGTAGGATTGACTGTATATCCTTTTCTCTCTCTGTCTGTTTTACCCTTACAGCCCTTCTGGGTCTGATCCACAACCTAACACTTCTAGACGCAGTGGATCATCAAGATCACACCGCCATAAATCCTCCTCAAGATCTAGCCAGCATAGGTCAAGATCTGAACAGCATAATAAGAATTATTCTCACCCCCCTGCTGCTCACTCCAGCAAGCGTACGGAAAAATCATGCTGGGGGTGCAGGATGCCTGTTCCTTCGGACGTATCCTTATGCGATCATTGCTTCTCCAAAGCTGCAGATGAAAGGGATGATGCAGACCAGCGTTTGGAGTCAATAGTAAGACGGGTTGTGAAGGAGTCTCTGCAGGAGAGGGACGCTCTACAGCTGTGTGAATCCCCGTCAGAATTATTGGCTCCTCCACCTGGAGAGAACCCATTGCAGGAGACATGGGAATCCTCTCAGCCAAGCCGCCTATCTGCTCCCATCTCAGATAGTGAATCTGACTGTGAGGATCCTGGTTTAGGTTTTGACTATGGACTGGTGCCTTCATTGGTCAAAGCAGTGAGAGAGGCTCTGAAGTGGGAAGACCCTGTTACTTCCCCACCAAAGCAGAGAAAGTTCTTTAAACAGCTCAATAAGGAGCGACAATTTTTTCCCTTCCTTTCAGAGTTGGGTGACATTATTACCGAGGAATGGAGCAAGGTGGATAAAAAGGGTTCCATGCAGTCAAAAATCCTGAAATTATATCCCTTTAAAGAAGAGGATGTGAAGCACCTGGAGTCAGCACCACTGGTGGATGCAGCGCTCATGCGTTTGGTGAGATATGTAACCCTACCCTTAGAGGATACGGTATCCTTTAAAGATCCTTTGGAAAGGCGGATCGATTCAGACCTTAAGAGGATATATCTGACTTCTGGAATGGCTTGCAAACCAGTGCTTGCAATGGCAGCGGTATCCAAGGCCATAGAATCCTGGGCTGATTCTGTAGAGGAATTCCTGAGGGGTATTTCTATTGAATCAGCAAAAGACTCCCCTATTCAAGAAATCAGGATGGCGTCTGCCTTTTTGGGGGAGGCATCTATTGATGTTATCCGCCTGATATCTCGGGATATGTTAGCAGCAGTCTCAGCTCGCCGTGCGTTATGGCTCCGTCCATGGCTGGCGGATCCAGCATCCAAACAGGCCTGGTGCCGTATTCCCTTTGAGGGGTCATCTTTGTTTGGTAACAAGCTGGATACTGCCATATCCCGGGCTACAGGTGGGAAATCTGGGTTTCTTCCCCAGGACAGACGTCTTCAAAATCAAAGGCGTCCATTTCCTAGAAGACAAGGCCCTGATCGTGCCAGGGAGGCGCGGAGCTATAGACCTGGTCGAGAATTCTCAAGGTCATGGAGATCCAGGCAATCTTCTTTCAAAAATACCTCAAAAGGGGGTTCGTCCGGCAAGCAGGATTCCGCGAAATCCTTTTGAAATTGGGCCCGCTCAAACTTGTCAGGTGGGGGCTCGTCTTCTCCACTTCAGGCATGTTTGGGCGGCCTCAATTCGGGATTTTTGGACTGTAAAAACAATTTCCTCAGGTCACAAGAGGGGTTTTATCAGCACCCCAAAGCTAAGATTTATTCCCACAAATCTTCCAGAATCAAAAGAGAAGAAACAAGTCCTATTGACCTACGTGAACTCTTTACTGGATCAAGGCGCAGCCGTTCCCGTTCCAGAAGAAGAACGTGGAGAGGGCATGTATTCCCCTTTGTTTCTGGTTCAAAAGAAAAATGGCACATGGAGGCCGGTAATAGATTTGACCCATCTCAATTCCTTCATTCGCAAAGAGAAGTTCAAGATGGAATCTCTGCTTACCATCCAGCAGTCCGTGTATCTGGGGGACTGGATGATATCAGTCGATTTGAAGGATGCTTACTTCCATGTTCCCGTGGCAAAGGAGTTTCAACAATACCTCCGCTTTGCAGTAGGCATTCAACATCTTCAATTTACATGTCTTCCCTTTGGGTTAACAACGTCCCCACGGGTCTTCTCCAAAGTTCTTTTGGCAGTTGTGGCCTTTCTCAGAGTCAAAGGTGTTCGTCTCCATCACTATCTCGACGACCTTCTTCTGCTATCCCAGAACAAAGATCAGCTCTTGGAGCACAAAGACCTAGTCATCTCCACTCTACAGGAGTTCGGGTGGCTTCTGAACTTAGAAAAGAGTCACCTAGATCCAACTCAGTCTCTTGTTTTCCTAGGGGCGCAGTTCAACACAGCAGAAGGTACTATCGCCCTTCCAGAAGAGAAGGTTGGAGTCATACGAGACAGGATTCATGCAGCCCTTGCAGCATCCCATCTCTCGGCTCTCCAATGTCTGAGGGTGATTGGCACAATGTCAGCCACCATTCCCATGGTAAAGTGGGCCCAGTGGCACACTCGTCCCTTTCAGAAGGGGTTTCTACAACAGTGGGACTTATCCAGCCAGACACAGCGCATATTCCTCACTCCAGCCATGAGGACGTCTCTTCTTTGGTGGCTACAGGGGAAGAACCTGCGCAACCACCATTCAATCATTCCCATCTCATGGGTCACGGTAACTTCAGATGCCAGCAACCGAGGATGGGGCGCTCACTGCCTTTCGGAGGTCGCTCAGGGCAGGTGGACGTTTCCATCACAGAGAGTCGTCTCCAATGTTCTGGAGCTAAGAGCGGCCTTCCAGGCGCTTCGGTCATTCCATCATCTGACAGCGAATGCCTCGGTCATGCTAAGGTTGGACAACACAACCGCGGTGGCTTACGTAAAGAAGCAAGGGGGAACTCGCAGCTGGTCCCTGTTACAGGAGACGGAGCCAATAATGAATTGGGCTCAGAAGAATTTGTCCAACCTTTCTGCAGTCTACATCCCAGGGGTGCAGAATGTTCAGGCGGACTTCCTATCGCGTGTCGAGTTGGACAACAACGAGTGGTCTCTACACCGGGAAGTATTCGATTGGCTCCTGACCTTAGGATTGTCCCTGGAAGTCGACTTGTTCGCTTCCCCGTGCAATCGGAAGCTTCCGAAATATTACTCAAGGTTCAGGGATCCCCAGGCATATGGGATAGATGCCCTCACAGAACATTGGAAGTTTCAGACAGCTTACGCCTTCCCTCCAGTTCCGGTGATCCTGCAATTCCTTCGGAGACTCAGGTCAGAGAAGGCGGAGATTCTCGCAGTAATTCCTTTCTGGCCCAACAGACCTTGGTTCCCTCTACTGCTGCTCCTCAGTTATCAAGAGCCAGTTCCCCTGCCTCTCAGGTCGGATTTGCTATCTCAAGGCACAAGGTTACATCCATGCCCATCATGTCTGAACCTCAAGGTATGGTTTTTGAGAGGGAAAGGCTAGAAGCTCTTGGTTGTCCGGAAGAGGTCATCCCAACCCTTCTCAATTCCAGACGCGGGAGTACTAATAGGGTATATGAGCGTATATGGTCCAAGTTTTCGGCCCATATGTCCTCCAGAGAAAATTCTTGCAGTTCTCCAACAATACAAGACATACTAAGCTTTCTTCAAACAGGCCTTGATTTACCTCTAGCTATCAGTTCATTGAGAGTCCAAGTATCGGCTATTTCAGCCTTTACGGGTATTTCCTGGGCAAACCATGCACTGGTACAACAATTCTTCAAGGGAGCTACTAGGCTCAGACCCCAAAGAAAACCAAGGTTTCCTAAATGGGACCTCCCTTTAGTGCTGGATTTTCTCTCAAACCTTGGAAAGGATTCTACGGAGCCTCTGTCCATAAGGGATCTCACTCTCAAGACCATCTTCTTGGTAGCTATAACCTCAGCCAAGAGAGTTTCTGAGATTAGGAATCTAGGTTCGGAAGAACCCTTTCTGACTTTCTTTCCAGATAGGGCAGTATTGATTCCCATGTTGGGATCGCATCCCAAAGTAACCTCGGTCTTCCATGACAATCAGGAAATTGTGCTTCCCACTTTCAAAAACTCAGAGAGTCAGGATGTTCATCCTCTGGACGTAGGACACGCGCTGAAACAATATTTGGAAGTCACAGCTCCCTTTAGACAAACGAAATTTCTTTTTGTTCTCCCTCATGGCAAGAATAAAGGATTGCAAGCTTCGGCTAGATCTATCTCTACCTGGATCATTCAGATCATTCAGAGGGCGTACAGAGCAAAGGGCTTGGCTCCTCCTGAGGCATTAACAGCTCATTCAACACGGAGTATTTCAACATCGTGGGCAGCTTCTCGCCATGTGGCGCCTGAAGTTATTTGCAGAGCGGCCTCTTGGTCTTCTATTAATACCTTTGTTTCTCATTACTGTGTAGAGCCAGCGGCTCTGTCTTCTGTTAATTTTGGTTTGCAAGTTTTGTCGGTTGACAATGCTAAATAAACTTTTGTTCTTTGCTCGACATTTTGCCCACCCGGGTGTGTTTGGCGAGTTATTTCCCACACGTATGCTGCCATGGAGCCTTTCAGGAAAACGGAAAATTTATATCAAATACTTACCGTAATTTTCCTTTCCTGATAGGCTCCATGGCAGCAGGAGTTCCCTCCCAAATGTCTGGAGTCGGCTAGTTACGGAACACTGATAGTGGCCAGGAGCAAAGATTTATGGGAGTTGGGTCCTATTGGGTAATCGTGGAGGCGGGGCTACCCACACGTATGCTGCCATGGAGCCTATCAGGAAAGGAAAATTACGGTAAGTATTTGATATAAATTTTCCGTTGTATTTCAGTGCCTTCCCTCTGGATGAAGGAGCACAGGGGTACCTTTTGGACAGCCACATTGTTAACCCCAGCAGGGGAGTGTTAAAAGTGCTAGCAGATTTAGATACAATAACAAATTGAAGCCAAACCCCAGCTCACAATGCAGTTACAGCAGCATTTATTTTCATTTGAGATAAATATTATGTATGAATAATTAAAGGGTCGATCATTTGTGAACTGTCAGTGGTAAATGTTTTTTCTCTACAGTCCTAACTGATACATTTGCAGGAGTGCTTATTCTGTTGAAAAACAGACATATTGGCCAGATCACCAGGTGAAAATAAGAGAGACTAAAAAAAACAAATTCGGCCATTGCATCTAAGAATTGGTAAGGTTCGATATAATGTTTTGCTTTTGGGTTTAAAGTGATTTTTTTTTTATTTTTTTTTATAACGAGCATGTTCTACTTACCTGCTCTGTTGCAGTGGATTTGCACAGAGCAGCCCGAATCCTCCTCTTCTTGGGGTCCCTCTTCTGGGATCCTGGCCCCTCCCTCCTGTTCAGTGCCCCCACAGCAAGCAGCTTGCTATGGGGGCATCTGAGTCGAGTAACAGCTCCCCAACCCGGACCCGCCCCCTCTCCCTGATTGGCTAGCTGACTTTGGTAGCAATGGCAGCCAGTAGCGCCACTGCTGTGTCTGAGACAGTCAGGAGGGAGAATCTTGAGTGGCTGAGACACTCATGGTCATCACTGGACAGAGTGACCTCAGGTAAGTGTTAGTGGGGCTTCTGCACACAGAAGGCTTTTTATCTTAAGGAATTGAATGCATTAGGATAAAAAAAAACGAACTTTACAACGACTTTAATACAACTTTAATTTCCTAAAGCCCTGTTCTTATAATTTCTCATTCCTAGACTGGAATGAGATGTTATACAAAACCTATAATAGTGATTCAGGTCAAGCAGTGGTCACACCACATGCTGAATGTACAATAACACTGCTCATTACAAAGCATGTGACCACTAGCCAACAGCTTGTGATTTCTCTTTCTGTCGGTATATAAAGAAATGTATTGTAGATATCTTGGCTTTGGACAGAGAGTGCAATGGGTCAGCTGCCCAGGGATCCTCAGACTAATTAAGCCGTTTTCAGCTTTAGATTAGACTAGTTTTGAGCTGAGCATGCAAGTACTCGTATGCATGTTATAACTACTAGTGCCTATGTCTTTCTGTTTGGATCAGCTTATGCACAGCTGAGCAGGCCTCCTGGATAGTTATACGAATATGTGGTTCCAATCTGTGCAAACCAAGGGCTATGCTAAAAGTATCACTACACTAGACTTTCTGGCTTATCTACTGGGCTAAAGAAGATTTATGATTTGAAACCTAATCTAGCTGATAGTATGCCACAGTTTTGGGCGTGTGTGTGAACGCATCTTCTTACCCCCTAACAGTTTCGATTTTGGGATAACCTGGGTTGGACATTTCTAGTCATCCCTGTTTTTGTCTGAGGTTTGTTAGTTTAAAGCTGGATTTGGGGATTCCAAGGAGAAAAAGTTTAGAAACCCCTAATTGTATTGTAGCTGTACTGTCTGCCCTCATGTTGTAAAGCGTTGTGCAAACTGTTGGCTCTATATAAATCCTGAATAATAATAATTCCTGCTAATATGCATTTGGAGTTTATGACATAAAAGTCGCTGCTTATTTTAGAGATTTTCGTATATGGCTGCTATGGAAGTTGGGGGAGGTTAAAAGTACTGCATGCATGGTGGCTGTAAGAAGAGGTTTTAAGTTCTGTAAAGAATAAGGCATTGCAGTGAATTGTATGTATGGCTTCTGGGGGAGGATTTAAAGTGTAAAGCCCCATTAGATTTTCTGCAGATTTTTGTCTTCAAATTTACCAAAACCATAGAATATGAGATCAAACTTTGTGTATGCAATCAGGCAGGCCCTTGCACTAAATGGTTTTGGTAAATCTGAAGACAAAAATCAGCAGAAAATCTGATAGTGTGTATGGGGTCTTAGTCCAGCCAAAATTATATTTTGCCTTTTGGCTAGTTTGAAAAACCGCTGCACAAATTCCTTGTGACATGTAAAAAATTGCAAAACCCAACAATTTAGGCTGCTTTCACACTGAGGCGCTTTACGGGCGCTATGCCTCTAAAAATATCACCTGCATAGTGCCTGTAAAGAGCCTCTCCAATGTGAAAGCCAGAGTGCTTTCACACTGGAGCGGTGTGCTTGCAGGACGGTAAAAAAAGTCCTGCAAGCAGCATCTTTGCAGTGCTGTAGGAGTGGTGTGTACACCACTCCTAAAGCACCCCTGCATGCAAAATTTGAACCCTTTTTCGACCGCTAGCGGGGGTTAAATGCGCCCTGCTAGCAGTTGTATAGTGCTGCTAAAACGACGGTTAAACGCTGTTAAAAATAGCAAAACTTTACCGCTGACGCCTCCCACGCCCCAATGTGAAAGCAGCCTTATTCTCTAGGACAGTGGCTCTAAACTCCTGTCCTCAGGACCCACTAACAGGCCTGATTTTAAGCATTACCTTGGGGGAGATGCAGACTAGAATACTGCAATCACTGAGCAGCAAATTATATCACCTGTGATGTATTTGTTATCTTACAAATCTGACCTGTTAGACTCCTTTCACACTGAGGTGGTTTCATGCAAAAAAATAAAAAGCGCCCAAAAGGTCACGAAAACCTATTCCCATTAAAATCAATGCTTTCACACTGGAGCAGTGCGCTGGCACCCCTCTCCATTAAAATGGAATGCGATTCAAAAGCGTCTGAAAAGCTATTCAAAAGTGTTCAGTGTTTTATTAGCAGTTTACAAGCGCCTTAGTGTGAAAGGGGCCTTAGGCTGCTTTCACACTGCAGCATTGGGGGGTGTCGATGCTATTTTTAGTGGCGATATTCAGACGTTAGCAGGGCGCTTTTAACCCCTGCTAGCAGCCGAAAAAGGGTTAAAACTGCTCGCAAAGCGCCGCTGCAGTGACACTTCGCCAGCGGCACTGCCCATTTTCAATGGGCAGGGGCATTTTAGGAGTGGTGTGTACACCGCTCCTACACCGCTGCAAAGATGCTGCTTGCAGGATTTTTTTTGCCATCCTGCAAGTGCACCGCTCCAGTGTGAAAGCACTCGGGCTTTCACATTGGAGAGACAGGAGAGGCTCTTTACAGGCAATATTTTTAGCGCTGTAGCGCCTGTAAAGTGCCTCGGTGTGAAAGTAGCCTTAGAAAACTCAAACTTATTTTTTTGATGACCAACTTCAGCAATAATGTTGCATTGCATATTTTAGAAGTGCTTGTTATAACATCTTGCAAAATCTCTATAGTCGCTCCTCTCTGCAAACTGAAATTTCTGGAGTGAATGCAGGATCTGCATGATAAAATGATTTACATCAAGCTGATACTCTGTACATGTATATCTAAAAACAAGAAAAGGCTATTTATTTTCAGAAGGCCAGGTTCAGCAAGGGTTAATCCTAACAAGCAATGCTTGCCATCTCCTATGGATAAGGAGGTGCTCTCCTTTTGTGGCCTGGCAGTCAGATCCAGAGTTGCCTTCTTTCCAGTGGCTACAAAGAAAACATCAGTTGTGATCCTTAGGAGAGGATGTTTGGTTAACTTAATTTCCAAATAGCACATAAGAGAGCTTCAAGTGGCTCTGTGGTTTCTTAATGTCATCGGTAAGGAGCCAGGCTCAAAAAAGTTGATCCGTACAGCTTTTAGTGCATTCTTCAGAAAACGCAAATGCCATTTACTGTCACAGCGAGCAGATAACGATAGATTGATTGCAGACTTTGAATATTGTAGATACTTTATGGAGCTCTTTTATTCTTTCATGTCTGCATGTTTCTGGTGAAGTCCTGGTGTTTGTGGAACTGATAACAAGGCTTTGAAAAAGTGGACCAGAGAGGGAGACCGCTCCAGCCAGACCACATCCTTTATTCTGCTGTTTACATTGTCCACCTAGCTATAAGTGAACATTTATTTGGGATTCAGATTCTGCTGCTTACTTGTCACTCTGAGTAGAAGTGGGAATTTAGTGTTGCCTTTAGACAATAAGTGTAAATGACCCTAAATTGGCCCCATTTGGCATCTCACTATAGTGGGCACCAAAAAGCGGCAAACTAATATTTATAGCTATTTAACTGGGGATTGAGGGGCTGTAATTGTCTTCTGAAAGGTTGGAAGACTACAGCCATTAGGATGTATGAAAGGTTCTTTCCAGCACACAGCCATGCCATTACAATCTTGACCTCTTTTCATAAGTTAGGATTTAGACAAGGGACTCCTCCCCAGTGTTTTCTTGACCTGCTGACTGTCCATTCACTCCCCATCTGTTTTACTGTCTTGAGGGAACAGCAGCCGCCCACCCCTTTATTAATCTTTCTTCCCAGGTGATAATTGATGTCCTGTCTGTTAGCTGCCTGGGTGGTTTCCTTTTTCTTTCCGCACTCCTAAATTATCAGCCCATAGTTTGTGAACTTGGTCTAGGATTTATCTGCTGTGTCGTGGATACATCACTGAATACTATGTTGTATGTATTACACAGATCAAGCAAAGGTATTGCATGCATATTTTATTTTATAGATACATTTTCTCTCTGAAGATTTTCATCTGAATAAGAATTTATATAGACATATTTCAGGATTTAAAAATCCTTCTTATGGCATTAAAGTAACATGAAACCTTTGTTTTTTTTTAAAAATTGAAATAACAAACATGGTATACTTACCTGCTCTGTGCAATGGTTTTGCACAGAGCAGCCCTCCAGGGCATCTTTTCTGGGTTCCCTCACTGGCATTCCAGCCCCCTCCTCTTCAGCAAATGCCCCCATGGAAAACTGCTTTTTGTGGGGCACTCGTGTGGGCTCACTCCCAAGCCGCATCCATTGACACAGACCGGGCAACTCTATCCTGCTTCCTCGTCGTAGCACTTGATTTACAGCAATGACTTCCCGCTGCTGTAAATCTACCCAATGAGGAGGGAGATGGCAGTGAGAGCCACTGCCTCTCATACAGATCAGTGGATCAGATCGGGCTCAGGTAAGAATAAGGGGAGGGCTGGGGAGATCCTGCAGCAGAGAAGGTTTTTTTACCTTAATGCATAGAATGCATTAAGGTAAAAAACCTTGAGGCTTTAGAACCACCTTAAAACTTGTTTATATATTTTTATATAGCACAGAGCTTGCTAAACCAAATAGGTTTCCAATACGTGTTATTCAGGGTAAAACATGTATAATTTGAATGTTTTATGTAACAAAAAATAGTGTCCATGCAGATCTGGGACCCTAGCCAAATAAGGTGCCCACACATATTATGATCTGTTTATACAGTGCTCCAGTTACTTTGGTGGATAGAGCAGGGTATTGCATGTGCTATGTCTGTATAATGAACGTTGTAGCGCTGGAAGTGACACCTCCCTTTTTCAAATACCAATTCTGGGATGTATTCCTGCCTTCCCACCTATTCAGTATCAACACTCACCAGATGTATTGACCTCAAATATTATAAGAGGTCATAAAACGCATGCGATGCATGTAATCCAATTGTGTACGTGTATGATCCAACTATGATAAACTACCACTAGAATGTTTGAAATGCACACACAGCAGAAACTTGGACCTCGCTGCATTTTAAGTAAAGTAAGATAGCATGTGCTATTTTATATGATAAGATTTGGTAAAGGCTAAGGTTATCTTTAAGAAAAGAAAAATAACAAATGCGCATTTTTGTGTAAGAAATTATGGCCAGTTTTAAATCTTACGAAATAGAAGGTGCTTTTCTGTCTTAAAATGGTCATTGTCCTATCAAAATTATTATTCTAGTTCATGTTAAAATCAAACAGTTGAGGACATAAAAGAAGGATGGTTTTCAAATTGCCTAGATCGATATTTTGTTTTGGATTCACTTATTCATTAGGCTGTATTGTAGCTGTCAATTAATTTCTCAGTATTAACTTCACAATGGAGTGATTCTAGCTGTCCATGGAACTCATGAGCCTGGTATATACGATGAGAATATCGGATAAATGATCGTCCGTTCCTTTTCTTTCCGACAACCCTGGCAGGGGCTTATAGAAATCTGTATTCCTGGCCCCCCACCCTAAGTGAATGAGTATGGGGTACATTGTACACAGGTTTTTATTTAGGCAGCTCTGACATCTCTTCCTATTTCTTCTCCCCACTCCGGCTCTTCTCCCTCTTCTTGTGACAGCTCTCACATAGGGTGGGGTGCTGAAATCTGGGGGCCCTCTTATTAAAGAGGGCTTCCATATTTGTATAAGCCCCTGCCCACAGACCCTGACAACCAATGGCCAGGGTTGTTGGGAAGAGGCCCTTGACCTCAACATGGCGACAAGGTGCTTTGGGGTGGAGGGCCCCAAAGCACCAACCCCCCATTTTGAGGGCATATAGCCTGGTAATGTAAAGGAGGGGGAGGCTCACCCCCCCCTTTTCTGACCTGCTGGGCTGTGTGCTCGCATAAGGGTCTGGTTTGGCTTTTGGGGGGAACCCCATGCCATTTTTTTTGTGGGGGTTCTCCTTAAAATCCACATCAGACCGAGGGGTCTGGGACCGTCCTGGGGTGAACTCCGTGCCAATTTATTATTAATTTATTTTGGCAGGGGGTTCCCTTTCAAGATCCTCCGCACACAAGTCGCTCCATCATGATCCGACTTCTGGTGCGACTTATATTCAAATCCGCGAGCTTCCATAGGGAACCATTGATTTTTAATAGAGGCAGAGAAATGCCTGACGAGGGTTAACACTCTGTATACAGCATTAAGCCGCGTTCAACACCTTTTACTGGGGTCTGGCATTTTTTTTACAGCTCTAGCGCTGGAGTTTCAGAACGCGCTGGTCCTGTGGTTTTTTTATTTGTTTTTTCTTTTGGGGGAAAAATGCCGTGCCACTTACGGCTCAAAGACGCCTGTGTGGGTATGAGGCCATTGAATAACAAAGACAGGCCTTTTCAAGATGTATAAAAATCTCCTAAACAGGGCTGTAAAAATGCCCGTGGGCATGAGGCATAATACTGTACTGATTAAATGAAAATTGTTTGTTTTTGTATTGTAATCGAAAATTATTTTTGTCCCTTTGGATAATTTCACATGAACTATTGTGTTCGGCTCTCGAAAGCTGTGTACTAATGATCAGATTATCGTACGTCGATTTGAAAGTGGTATTTTTTGTCCAATTTTTTTTCATTGTATGTACTAGGCTATAGGTGGTAGAGATGGCTCAATTTCTAGTGATTTACTTGAGAATCATATTTGAGATTCCCAGTTGATAGAAAATGGTTAAAATTGATTGATGCCACATTCCGTGTCGGCTTTAGGCTACGTTCACACTATATGCGGGTGCAGGACTGTGTGTAATCATGCAGCAATCTTTATTCCGCAAAAACGCATTGCTGTTAGACATGTGGGGATGTCATTGACTCTTAACGCATAGCATTATGCGTTTTCCCTGTGGCTGCGATTTTAGAAAAGGTGCAGAGACCTTTTTCTAGCTCCATCAACCCATTCAAATATATGGGCTGCTGTGCCCACGCAAATGCGGCTGCAGGGAAACTGCTTAGTTGTGTACCTAGCCTAGTCATATCCCATTGTTGTATAGTTTGTAGGATGAAATAAAATTTTATCTGACTGTATAGGAAGAAGATATGATAACTGAAATAAGTGTATAAATAAGAAAAAAAACAATTCCAACAAATCAGGTTTGTTGGGGCATTTGATCTTTGTCAAACGCTTCTAAAGCAGTGCGGAGGTATCTGATGCATGGAATGAAATGGCATCTCATATTTTTACAAGGTAGATCAAAAGCTGACATGAAGATAGAAACAAATTGTCAGATGTATAGGGTTTCCTTTCAAAAAGTCACCTTATTGACCTCCAGTATGCTTTGTTATTGCGTATATAACTTGTGATGCAGAGCCTTCCTTTTATTAGTCTTTTGTGTGGTGTTCTCTCTTATCCTGTGTGAAGTGTTTTGGACAAAGGTGTGTCTAATAAAGGTGCCTAGGGTTCAGTCAGTGAAAAGGTCCAAGAAATCTGGACAATTTACTGTGCTACACATATCAAATGAGAATGTAACTGCCCGCAACATGCGTATCACTACATATTGTCACATAATACAGGGCACTACTGGCCTGTTAAGGTGGCCATATTAGAAAGTATAAAAAAAGAGAACAACCTGCACTCCATGCCCACAAATAGTAGTAATATAGGGCTGCTGCTACCACAATATTTGAATACTAAATATATACAAATAATCTAATAGTTGCGCTTCCCCTTTTAAACCAACATTAACATCAAAGTGCACAAAATTTACGTGCGAATGCAGAAAACTGTACACAAAGTGCTCATGTGCAATAAAAAAAAATCCCTGTATATACAGTGGGGGAAATAATTATCTGATATCCTGCAGATTTTATAAGTTTGCCCACTTAAAGAAATGAAGGGTCTATCATTTTTATCATAGGTGTATTTTAAATGATAGAGACAGAATATCATCCAAAAATCCAGCAAAAAGACATGTTACAAATTTTATAAATGGAGCTGTAATTCAGTGAGTAAAATAAGTATTTGATCCCCTACCAACCAACAATAATTCTGGTTCCCAGACTGGCTTACAGTATGTGCTCTTGTGCTCCTAACGACAACTTGTGTTTTATTAGAAAAAGACTACGAGACCATTAGCAAGAAGCTTGGTGAGGAGATAACTTTTGGAGTGATTATTCTCAAATGGAAGAAATACAAAATAACCATGACTCGCCCTCGGTCTGGAGCTCCAAGATTTCGCCTTAGGGGGTAAGGATGAGCATGAGAAAAGTGAAGGATCAGCCCAGAACTACACGGGAGGAGTTTGTGAATGATCTCAAGGCAGTTGGGCGCACAGTCCCCAAACAAACCATTGGTAACGCAATATGCTGTCATGTATTGAAATCCTGCAGTGCCCACAAGGTCCCTCCTCAAGAAGGCACATGTGCAGGCCCATCTGAAGTTTGCCAATGAACATCTAAATGATTCTGAAAAGGATTGGGAGAAAGTACTATGGTCCGATGAGGCCAAAATTAAGCTCTTTGCCATTAACTTGACTCGCTGTGTTTGGAGGAACAAAAAATGCTGACTGTGACCCTAAGAACACCATCCGTACAATCAAGCACGGAGGTGGAAACATTATGTTTTGTGGCTGTTTCTCTGATAAAGGTACCGGGCGACTTTGCCGCTTTGAAGGGGCCAATGGATGAGGCCATATATTGTAAATTCTTGGATGGGGACCACCTTCTCTCAGCCAGAACACTGAAGATTGGTCATGGATGGGTCTTCCAGGATGACAATGACCCAAAACATACTGTCAGGGCAGCAAAGGAGTGGCTCAAGAAGAAGCACATTAAGATAATGGAGTGGCCTAGCCAGTCTCCAGACCTTAATCCTATAGAAAATATATGGAGGGAGCTGAAACTTCAAGTTGCCAAGTGACAGCCAAGAAACCTTAAGGATTTAGAGAAGATCTGTAAAGCACAATGGACCAAAATCCATCCTGAGATGTGTGCAAACCTGGTAACCAACTACAAGAAATGTCTTGGCTCTGTGCTTGCCAACAAGGGTTTCTCTTCCAAGTCGTGTTTTGCTTGGAGATCAAATGCTCGCTGAACTTTAACTCCATTTATAACATTTTGGTTGATATTGTGTCTCTATCATTGAAAATACAGCTATGATAAAAAAAATTATAGACCCTTACTTTCTTTGTAAGTGGGCAAACTTACAAAATCTGCTGGGGATAAAATTAGAATTGTCCCCACTGTAATTCAGTGCCAGATAATTAGTGTCAATACATTGCAAATAATTCATCCAAAAATGTATAAAAATGTGCCAAAACAGTTCAGACATAATAAATATTTAGTGAAATGTTCATGAGAATCCCTATACCAATACAGTGCTTGTTAAATTAATAACTTTAGAGCTTCAACACCACTTCCGTTGAAAGTGGTAAGTATCTCCACAAGTGTTGACCTCTCCACCTCAGTGTACTTCTTACCAGAGGCTATCAACCTCCAAATTCTAAGAGGTTAGGAGCAGAACATGTAGAAACCCCCTTTGGCCTCAGAAGCAACAGCTCCACTGTTCAGTAGCGGCAGCCCGGTTCCCCACTAGGTGGCAGTGGCACATTAAAGAATCCACTCCGGGGCCACTTACCTTGGGTGGGCGGTGTGAGTGAGCTGTGCTCAATAGTGTACCACCTAGTGGGAAACCCAACTGCCGCTACTAAACAGTAGAGGCCAGAGGGTGTTTCTACACATTTTGCTATTAATCCCTTATAATTTGGAGGTTGATGGCTTCTGGTAAGAAGTACACTAAGGTGGTTGTGACAATTGTGTAGGTGCTTAGCACTTTGAATGAAAGTGATGTTGAAGCTCTGACGTTATTAATTTTTACAAGTACTGTATTGGCACTGAGATTCTCATGAACTATTCACTAGTTTATAATGTCTGAACTATTTTGGCACATTTTTATGAATTTTATGAGAGTTGATTGCAATGTGCTGGCACTATTTTATTATTTGGCATTGAATTATATGCAGGACATGTTTTTATTTATTGCACACGAGCACTTTATTTAATTCTTTATAATTTTTTGCATTTGCACGTATATTTTGTACACTTTGTTGCAGGATGGATTTGATTTAAATCAAGTGCATTTAAATCCACTCGATTTTAAATCATAATTTTTGAAGACCAACTGTCATCTCTGTCCTGCAGCGGCTCCTCCTCTGACCCGATGTTGACTCAATGTCGGTCCCATTCACTTTAATGGGACAGCTGGTGATGCTGCAGTGACACAAAAAGATGAGGGATGTGGCGACAGCAGGTGAGTGAATGCCCGCTAACAGGCACTGCCATGATGGATCTGAAATGGCAGGACTTATATGTAAGGACTTATCCTTGCTGGTAGTTAGAATCTTTAATATTTGCAAACAAAATGCAAATATGCAGCTTATTATTCAAAATATTCCTATTTAGAATAATAAGCTATCAGGTTATAAAAACCACAATATCAGAACCAATTCAATCATACGGTTTTTAGTGTACATAGATTTGTAAAACAATGGAATAAAGGAATATTCCTGAACTTTTGTTTTATCTCATGCTTACTATGAAATTGTTTGAATGCATCAATGCAATGCATGTTATCTCAGTTTGGATTCATTGACTGAGTTTACCAAAAATTTAAATATTGCAGAATATACAGCCTCATGCTACAAAACTAAGCTCTATTTTATGCTGAATAAACTAAATTATTAATGTATCTTAAAGAGGAAGTAAACCCTGATGAGTTTACTTCCTCTTTCATTCCCTGCAAAGGTAAAGCATAATGGACTACTATGCATCGCATAGTAGTCCATTATGTGTCACTTACCTGAGACAGGAGCCAGTGAAGTCACTACTGTCCCCTGTAGTCCGGCGCATCCATCTTCTCGGTGGGTGTCGCTGGCCCGCCGCTGTCATTTGGCGAAGCCACGAAGACGTCACTCCCACACATGCACATGGGAGCCGCCACTCGCGGCATATCGCCGTTGACCGCGGCGCGCTCAGTGCGCCTGCGCGCCACTGTCTACGGCGCATGCGCCATAGACAGCTGTGCCTGTCTTTCGGCAAATATTTCCTAAACCGTGTAGGTTTAGGAGATATTTCTTGGACCTACAGGTAAGCCTTAATCTAGGCTTACATGTAGGTCAAAGTGTGTTGTAAGGGTTTACAACCACTTTAAATAGAAAACTATCTTTGGATAGATTTTTACTCCAAAAGCATTTTATTAAATAAATTTGATAAAAATCCCCAAAATCGATTTAAATCCAAAAAATCGTTGATTTATATCCACCCTGCTTTGTTGTTAATTTGGTTGTTGACCCACTACAATATAAACATACCATCCCCTCTGTAAAATAAAACTGTGTCCCAGTGTCTGTGTTCTATAAAAAAAAAAGGTGCCGATCTTTACCTTTTTGTACCAGAGCGTGTCCTGGCGCTCATGTGATGCCTCAACTCTTTTCCCCTCCTCCCTGGTTGACGTGAGAGAGTCACATGAGTGCTGGGAGACACTCTGATATAAGGTATAGATCTGCATCTTTTTTATATGTCAGAGTGTCTCGGCGCTCACGTGACTCCTTGGCTCTCTCCACTCCCTGTCTGACAGCTATAGCGGAACTCCCGCTGTCAGCCGGAGGGGAAGAGAGAGAGAGAGAGTCAGTGTCAGTCACATGAGTGCCGGGAGACACTCTAATGCAAGGTAGAGATTGACATCTTTTTTTATGGAACACAGACACTGGGACACACAATTCTCTTTTACAGAGGGGATTTTTATGTTTATAGTGCAGTTATAATAGCAGCAGTAGGCTAGGGCTGGGGAGTGGACAAAGCGGACAGGCAGGGAAGGGAAGGGGGAGAGCAGGGCTGCAGATGATGGATAAACTGACCACGTTGTCAGGGCTCAGCAGCCAGTTTACAGGGGGAGGGCAGGATCAGCCAGGTTTTTTTCAGGTGATAAGATGCCAAGTTACACAGGACAAGCACTGCTTTTATTCATGCTTTAGGCTAGGTTCACACTATTGCGAATTGGATACATAGCAGGAGATTGTGACTGGCTCTCGCATCTCCGCAGCTGCTCTCGGTGCAAATTGCACAGGAGCCCTGTGCGTCTTTTGGTCTGTTTCAGGTCCAAATTCAGCCAAAAATTTGGGCTGAAATCTGACCTTTTTTATTTTTTGGGTAACAAACACTTTAATGTTGGTTTAAAGGGACAGCACACCCATTAGATCATATCAGAGAGAATGTTCTGCATAATATAGCCTATCGTGGAACATTTGTAGAGCAAGTCAATACTGGAAGACCTATATTTGCATTGCAATTTGGGCATTGTGTTTCGTTGGGGAGATTTTCCTTCACTTCCTGACTTGATACCCAACAGAATGTGAGAAGATTTTTTCCAAGTCAATGAAAGGCTTAACATAAATGGTTATCAGCTGACCAAGTATCCTCATTGGAAAATGTTTTTCTCTACTCTTCAAATCAAAATGTCAAAGTTTTCGATTTTTCCCCGAATTTCGGTTCCAGTGAAAGTAGTTTTGCGCAAGTCACAGCTAGGTTCACATCTAGCCTGCCTCTGGAAAGTATATTCAAATAAACTACTAATGTTGGCACTCCAGCATGAGATGGAAACTTTTATTAATACTTCAGCAAGTTACTACAAGCAGCAAAGATACCTTATGCGTTTCACACTTAAACGCTTTTATAGAGCATTCTATTAGTAAATGCTTCTAATTGTAAAGCACATTGGAGATCTTGCTGCAAGTTTTAATGGAATAGAAATAGCAGTTTGTATCTTAATGCTAGAATGCCGTCATCGGTAGTTTATTTGTATATACAGTGGTGTGAAAAAGTGTTTGCCCCCTTCTTCATTTCCTGTTCCTTTGCATGTTTGTCACACTTAAGTGTTTCGGAACATCAAACCAATTTAACCACTTGCTTACTGGGCACTTAAACCCCCCTCAGTCCCAGACCAATTTTCAGCTTTCAGCGCTGATGCACTTTGAGTGACAATTACGCGGTCATACAACACTGTACCCAAATGAAATTTTTATCATTTTTTTCCCACAAATAGAGCTTTCTTTTGGTGGTATTTAGTTACAGCTCGGAGTTTTATTTTTTGCTAAACAAACAAAAAAAAATGCAAAAAAAAAAAAAAAATCATGTTTTAATAGTTTGTTATAAAATTTTGCAAACGGGTCATTTTTCTCCTTCATTGAAGTGCGCTGATTAGGCGGCACTGTTGGCTGCATTGGTGGGCACTGATGGGCTGCATTGGTGGGCACTGATGGGCTGCATTGGTGGGCACTGATGGGCTGCATTGGTGGGCACTGATGGGCTGCACCGGTGGGCACTGATAGGCATAGTTAAGGCGGCACTAATAGGCACAGATAAGGCGGCACAGATAAGGCGGCACTGATGGGCAAAGATGGGCACAGATAAGATGGCACGGATGGGTGGCACGGATAAGTGGCACGGATGGGCACTGATAGGTACCACAGATAGATGGGACTGATGGGCACTGATAGGTGGCACTGATAGGTGGCTCTGATAGGTGGCACTGCTGGGCACAGATGGGCGGCACTGCTGGGCACTGATGGGCGGCACTGGGGTGCAGCACCTTTGAGGCAGATTGGGTGGCACTGTGGGTGGCACTGTGGGTGGCACTGTGGGCACTGACGGGGGGCACTTTTGCTTTTATTTTATTTCAGGATGGCACTGCGGGAGGCAGGTGGGCACAGGCAGGTGGCAGGTGGTCCCTTGTATTGATGGCCGTGATCGGGACTGATCTCCCGATCACGGCCGCCGGCGATCGGCTTTTTTTTTCTCTCCTCGCGCTGTCAGCGCGAGGAGGAATAATAGCCGATTACCGGCTCCGTTCTATCACATGATCAGCTGTCATTGGCTGACAGCTGATCACGTGATAAGGGGTCGGGATCGACCCCTTACACGGATCGGTGATCAGGCGAGTCTCACGGACTCTCCGATCACAGAGCACGCCGCGCGCGCCCCTCAGGGGGCGCGCAGGCCGCTCGTAACCGGGACCACGTCAATAGACGTAGTCCCGGAAATGTAGGTCCGCGCTAATGCCGTCATTTGGCAATAGCGCGGATCTGTAGTGGTTAAACAATTGTCAAGGACAACACAAGTAAACACAAAATGCAATTTGTAAATGAAGGTGTTTATTATTAAAGGTGAAAAAAAATCCAAACCATCATGGCCCTGTGTGAAAAAGTGATTGCCCCCTAAACCTAATAACTGGTTGGGCCACCCTTAGCAGCAACAACTGCAACCAAGCGTTTGCGATAACGTGCAATGAGGCTTTTACAGCGTCCTGGAGGAATTTTGGCCCACTCATCTTTGCAGAATTGTCCTAATTCAGTTACATTAGAGGGTTTTCGAGCATGAACAGCCTTTTTAAGGTCTTACCACAACATCTCAATAGGATTCAGGTCAGGACTTTGGCTAGGCCACTCCAAAGTCTTCATTTTGTTTTTCTTCAGCCATTCGGTGGTGGACTTGCTGGTGTGTTTAGGATCATTGTCCTGCTGCAGAACCCAAGTTCGTTTCAGCTTGAGTACACGAACAGATGGTCAGACATTCTCCTTCAGGATCTCTTGGTAGACAGCAGAATTCATAGTTCCTTTTATCACGGCAAGTCTTCCAGGTCCTGAAGCAGCAAAACAGCCCCAGACCATCACACTACCACCACCATATTTTACTGTTGGTATAATGTTCTTTTTATGAAATGCAGTGTTCCTTCTACGCCAGATATACTTGGACACACACCTTCCAAAGAGTTCCACTTTTGTCTCATCGGTCCACAGAATGTTGTCCCAAAAGTCTTGGGGATCATCAAGATGTGTTGTGGAGAAATTGAGACTAGCTTTGATGTTCTTTTTGCTCAGCAGTGGTTTTCTCCTTGGAACTCTGCCATGCAGGCCATTTTTGCCCAGTCTTTTCCTGATGGTGGAGGCATGAACGCTGACCTTAACTGAGGCAAGTGAGGCCTGCAGTTCCTTGGACGTTGTTGTGGGGTCTTTTGTGACCTCTTGGATGAGTCATTGCTGCGCTCTCGGGGTAATTTTGGTCGGCCGGCCACTCCTGGGAAGGTTCACCACTGTTCCATGTCTTCGCCATTTGTGGATAATGGCTCTCACTGTGGTTCGCTGGATTCCCAAAGCTTTGGAAATGGCTTTATAACCCTTTCCAGACTGATAGATCTCAATTACTTTCTTTCTCAATTGTTCCTGAATTTCTTTGGGTCTCGGCATGATGTGTAGCTTTTAAGGATCTTCTGGTGGACCTTACTGTGTCAAGCAGCTCCTATTTAAGTGATGCCTTGATTGTGAACAGGTGTGGCAATAATCAGGCCTGGGTGTGGCTAGAGAAATTGAACTCAGGTGTGGACAACCACAGTTATAGTATGTTTTAACAAGGGGGGCAATCACTTTTTCACACAGGGCTATGATGGTTTGGATTTTTTTTCACCTTTAATAATAAACACCTTCATTTACAAATTGCATTTTGTGTTTACTTGTGTTGTCCTTGACTATTGTTTAAATTGGTTTGATGTTCCGAAACACTTAAGTGTGACAAACATGCAAAGGAACAGGAAATGAGGAAGGGGGCAAACACTTTTTCACACCACTGTAGTGACACTGGTTACCAGAATTCAGTGAGGTGAATCGTCTGTACACTGACGGCAATACGAACCTGATAAAGCTTATAACGGGGCAGTGCAGTGGCTAAGTGGTTAGCACTTCCGCATAGCAGCACTTGAGTTGTCGGTTCAAATCCCAACCATGGCACAACCTGCACAGAGTTCATGTTCTCCCTGTTCCTGCGTGGGTTTCCTCTGAGTATTCCAGTTTACTCCCACACTCCAAAGACATGCTGGTGGGTTAATTGGCTCCTGTCTAAATTGGACCTGAATGTTAGGGACCTTAGATTTATAAGATTCATAAGGTCAGGGACTGATGTGAATGTATAATACATATGTAAAGCGCTGCATAAATTGACATTATAAGTACCTGTAATAAAATGATAACTACCTCTAAAATTTCAGAACAAAAAATGGCTCTGGATGCACTTTGACGTAAACCCTTGCAGAACTGTCCTTTTCCTTTTGGCACCCTGATTCTTTGAGTTTGATATTCCTACAGCAAACTGCTAATGATTCATTTTTCCTCTTTTATATACTTGAATTTTCATTGATATTTCTACAATGGGCATTTGTGGCCATCTTAAACTGTAGTACAGATTCATAAGACTTAACTGAATCGTGGCATTGCTGGAGAACATTTAAATGTCACATTGTGATATGCAGAGAATGATGCACAACTGGAGGATTAGGCTGTGGAGTCAAGTAGTAGACAAATGGTGCCAAAATGTATCTTTGTCTTATTGATAGACCATCTTGCTGAAAATTGGTAAACCGGATTGATTTATTTTTATTTTTTCACCAATATTAACATGTTTTTATTAATACTTTTAGTTTGGAAAAAAATTGCACGTGTGTGTTCTTTATTGCACGTCCTACAGCAGGTGTTCAAGGAAGGTCTGCTGATGATGGAGTTTTCTGTTCATTTGCGAATGGAAAACCCCTTCAAAAATACCCTTTTCCTTCCTTTGCTGGTAATATAATTGTGATATGATAATGTAAGTATATACACCTTTAAGTTCCTGCTTGTAATGCGTGGGCCAGTATATTTACCGGAGTAGGGTAAAGCTATTCATCATGCCAGAAGGATAAGCACAGGATGCTGCCTGTACCAACCAGCTGCTGTTTGCTGTAATGTGGGAGGCATCCATCTTCCTCTTTTAGAGACCTTGAGCCTATTCATGAACGGGACGTTTGCACACTGTCCTGATGTGTCCGTGTCCTTTCTTTTACATATCCTAAACTGCTAGTTTTATTCTATTTATTCTGCTCTGTTTAGCCAGATTAAACAGGAAAGGCAATAAAAAAAGGCAAAAACCTTGGCGGCCTTTTTAAATGACTGCTACGTGTGTTCAGGTGCAGTCTGATTAGGAAATAGGTAAGCAGTGCTTTTTATGTTATGCAGACATGATCTATTCTAAAGGAAGTGATCTGTTATCAAAAAGACCCTTTCCATGTAGATAGTAATTCTTTTAGTTTTCAAGCCTTGCAGTTATTTTTTTTTTATTACAAATTAGGTTGTTCTCACTGGGTATTTGGAGTAAAATCCTGGTAAGTACATCTTATATTGGTTTATCACACAATAGGGGACATTTACGAAAGGCAAATCCACTTTGCACTGCAAGTGCTCTTGAATGTGAACTTGGAAGTGCAGTCATTCTAAATCTAAGGGGTAGATGTGAAATGAGGGGAAGCTCTGCTGATTTTATCATCCAATCATGTGCAAGCTAAAATACAGTTTATTTTCCTTGCATGTCCCCCTCGGATCTACAGCGACTGCACTTCCAAGTGCACTTGCAGTGCAGAGTGGATTTTCCTTTTGTAAATAACCCCCATTATGTCTTAACAGTACAATATACTTTTTCATGCATCTTGTGCAACTTCTACAGAAATCAAGGTTTCTGTGAGCTCACCATAGGTTGGTTATACACAGTGGTGCTTAGTCATTTATTTAAGGCATTGTGCTCATGTGCTGCATAATATTGATGGGTTAAGCAAGCATTTGCATGGCTTAACAACATTCTTCAAATTCATATTGCAGATGGCAAGTGCATATCCAGACAGGGGTGCTGTTTCTCATTTTAAACACCCCCCTGGTTAACAGAATCTGGCCTCAAGATACATACACATCTAGATTGGGTTAAGGTTTCATGTCCATGGAGAAGAGAATGAAGCACCACTGGGCTCAGCAGTTAATGTTTGGCCATGGCACACATGGATTTGCTGCACGCACACCGTAGCCTTTTATCTGGGTGCACAAAGATTTGCGTCGTACGCAAATACAGTCACGTCCACTCGCCTAGAACATTCCGGCGCACACCTAGCTTATTTAAGCTGTGTATGCCAACCATGTGCTTCCAGAAGGCAGCTGTGGGACAGAGGAGGCTCTGAACAGACACTTGCAGTGGTTCATTTCTCCTTACCCTGGTCAACTTAAGTCATAAGTCAACAGGTGTTGCTTGGCAGGCTGAAGGTTCTTAGCAGGATTGTTGCATAGGGGCTTGAGCCCTATTAAAGGGTCTCCCTTTTGAGGTGTTTTAACTACACCCAAGTACTCTTTGTTTGTGACATTGAATGTCTTCCAAAAAGATGAGTGGGACTAATGCCACAGGGAAGGGCTCACCTACGTCATCAGTAGTTCTTGATGAATCTAGTCGTATCCCTAGTGTTGTATCCTCTGAAAGACCAGAGGCTCACAGGCAATCTGAGCCGCTGCACCTATCTGGTATTGTGCCTACAGTCAACGCTGCTGCTTCACCCTTTATCACTAAGGATGAACTGTCCTCAGTTCTAGCTGGGTTAGAGCACAGGATTGCCTCTATACCGCAGGGTGGCAGGAAGCATGACAAATCCCCCTCCCCAGAGTCTCCTCATCTGGAGCAGGAATGGGTTGAGGATGGGGAAGAGTTTAAAGCTCAGGATTCGGTGGAGTGCCCGGAAGATGAGTCTGCTTCCGAGCAATCTGGACAAGAAGATATCCATTCAATGTCTGCCTCTCAGTCAGAGGTTTTTGATCCTAAATCTGACCTAAATGGTTCCTTCTGCCTTAAAGTTGCCTCTTGCAGAGGTGACTGAGCACCCCCTGGTCCTATTTGGGATCTCTGAGGCCTTTTCAGGTCGCACAGACTTTCCTGCTACATCCCCTGTTGGAAAAGGCGGTGTATGCTGATTGGGATTGGGTTTTACTTTTTATATCCCATGGATGAAAAGTTTGTTAAAAAAAATGGAGCATGCCAGCAGTCTCTTCCTTAAACAAGAACTTAACTTGTCCGGTAGATAACGCTCAGGGCTTGAAAGACCCTGTTGACAAGAAATTGGAGTTATTATTAAAGGCTTCCTTTTTCTTTGGCCAGTTCAGCCATTCAGCCAGCTGTTGCAGCAATTGGTATTTTCCAGTCCGTAAAGGATCAAGTCAACTGGCCAGATAGGCCTAACCAGGAGGATGATCTGCCTGAAAGTAAGACAGATATTGCTCGAGCACTGTGTTTTGCTGTTGATGCTTTAAAGCATTCAGTACAGCAGGTTGCTCATCTGGCTCTCTTGTCTGTACATATGTGCAGACTTTTATGGCTTAAGAACTGGTCAGCCGAGCTTCTGTGTAAAAAGTTATTGGCAGGTTTCCCGTTTCATGGGGAACGTTTATTCGGTGAGCACTTAGACAAATATATACAAAAGATTTCTGGAGGAAAGAGTTCTCTAATTCCTGTGAAGAAAAGCACCAAATGTTCCTTGTTTAAAAACCCAGGGACTGCTTCCTCAAATGTCTGTGTCAGGGCGGTTCCGCTGCCAACAGGGCGCCAGGGGCAAGCCGCAAGGCCAGGGCCAGAAAAAGCCCTGGGTCCAACATTCTTTTAAACCCAACACTTCCTTTGAGGGGACACCCCCACTCTATCAGGTGGGGGAAGGCTGCTGCACTCTGCAGACATTTGGAAAACAACAATTCAGGAATTCAGGGCGAGTGTGTCACCTCAATTATATCTTGCGGTTACAAGCTGGAGTTATGGGGGGTGCCCCTCAGAGGTTTCTAAGATCCAGTGTTCCCTCGGATCCTCCAAAAAGATTATATATATATATATATATATATATATATATATATATATATATATATATATATATATTTCACTTCCTGTCTAAAGACCTTTGGTCTGGAGGTGAAGTATAACCCAGCGGGTAATGAATATTACCCTGACTCATAATCCCATAAGGTACTCAAAGAGAAGGATTTTTACAGGCAAGTGTGATGTAAAAATCTTATTTACATAAATTTTTAGTATTCAAGGCACCCCCCCATCCATCCATGTCTCCATGCTTTATTTTGCTGAGATAACACCTCACATTTCTTGATGTGGCCATCTTAAGTAAGGGCAGATGATTCATGTAGCATTTACTTCCTGGAATCTATCTGCCCTTCGCGCAGGCATGCAGACAGGAGGGTGTGCTTATCTGGGAAAAACACTCCTCCCTCCTGAAGACTCCTGGGATGTATGACATTTGACTAGGCATGAAAACCAGGAAGTAACTGAAGAAATGTAAAAAAATAAAAAGTGAAAACCAGTAAATATGATATACCTTCCTATCTATTTAATAATGCTAGCAGCATAAGGATTACACATAACCAGTGTTAATGGAGAGAGTGAAGTTCCACTTTAATGTGGGTGTTGGGGTGACCATCAATATTTTGATCATCATAAAGGATGCTTCCAAATCAAACATTGCTCTGGGCCATTCCTGACCTTCTAGGGAGGTAGTCTTTCAGCCACCAGGGGTTCTAATTCTATTTGACCATATTGTAATTTGATGGAAAAACTCAGCGGGTGAAAAGCACCATGCATTCACTGCTGCTGTTGGCCAAGTATCACAGTAGATTCTCATGCTTCAATGGTTCATCTGAGTATAAGCATAAATCTTCTTGTAACTTGAAATATATGCCAGCCTAGATGTTAGTGGGAAACTTTCAATACAGCATGAGTATTTGTCAGGTTTGATTGAAGTATTTGTGAGCCCTTATTTTGTAAAACAAGCATTCCGTTGAAAATTGAAATGCAAGGAAAACATTTGTGTATATTGGTGGGGGGTTAAGGGTGAGATCAGGCGTGCTCGCAAACAGCACGTGCAGAGCCCACCAGGAAGTCTGCTTTGCAGAGTGCTAATCACAAGCAGTGAGACATTGTCCCCATGTGCGGCTGCAGAGATTGGGAAATGTCTCACTGCCTGTGATTAACGATGTGCAGTGCCGACTTCCTGGCGGGCTCTGCACGTGCTGTTTGCGAACATGCCCGAGCTCATCCTTAGTGGGGGGGTGTGTCTTTAGGAGGCAGAGAGTGCAATCCACTGACTTTCCCAGGGAAAAGCTGGAGAGGGGTCTCGTGTCAGCACAAGTCTAATCATTGGCGGATAGGCAGCCTGTTCTCCCAACACAGCCATAAAACTGACAACGCTGAGATGGATGTGCTTTTATGCCTAGTGTTGTCACCTTGAAATAGGAAAGCAGAGGGACTGGCAGAATCACCAGTTATTTCAACCAAAGAAAACAAATACGAAGAGAGCAGGATACTTTTTACCACAGGTACATGGTACAACAGATGCATACCAGGAATATGAAATGTTAGGGTACCATACACTTTAAGACTAACCATTTAGGTACATCAGGTCACTGGCAACCCCATCTAAACGTAAACTTATAATTTGAATCCAGGAGGTAAACCGTAAAAATACAACATGGCAGCTAAAAGCTGAGACATTGACCTCTACATTTACACTGACAACTCCCAACCTCAATTCATTACATAGTTGGCCTTTAATGTTCTAGCTGAAATATTAATTATATGCCTAGTTTGACTAGTATGAATTTACACCCTTATGTGGTGGTTAAGGATATTATGTTAAAAGAGAAAGCAAGGATTAGTAATTGCTGGTCGTCATCTTTTGTAGTGTCAAGGAACAGGTGCTGTGCAGCACAGGCTTGGCATTTTAGGGAAACCTAACCTTACTTTTTTACACTTGTCTAAGCCCCAAGGTCTAAAATGTGAAGACAAATCCACTTCAAAAAGCCTTTTTTTTTCTTTAATAAAATGGGTTAATATCTTGCATAATCCTTGGTGGTGTTTGACAGCTCAAATTTCCTAAAAGTCTTTGTCCCCTGACCAATCTAATTGTTTTCCTCTCACCCTCAGGGATAATGTGTGCTGTGTTTTAACCTTTCCATACCAGTGAACATTGCAGTCTAAACAATCATTCTGTCAAACGGTGGGTCTTCTATACAGAATTGGACGTTTCATTTTTTTTCTTTTTTAACTTTTCTCTTTTTAGAAAAAGTAAGAGAAATCCAGGAAAAACTTGAAGCCTTTATTGAAGCCCTTCATCAAGAGAAGTAGCCCAAGTATGTCATTTTCCTGTTTACTTCTGTTCAGTGTTTTTACATTTTTGATGCCCTTCTTTGTTTTTCCCTATTTACTAAAAACCGTCTCCTCATCGTTGGCAACTGTGTTAATTATGGACAATTAATCAGGTGGCTTCAGAAAATCACTTGCAGTCCTGGGTAATTACTGGCACTTAGGATGCTATTCCAAATGCCTCAGATTACAGCTGTGATTTTATGTGGTCAAGGAACAGTAATCCTAGTCAATGTAGGATTCAAGGCCCATTCACACTTCTGTGTTTTCAAAGTGCTACAGTGCTTCTAAAGTGCATGAAAAATAGTCCCCTTTAAATTATATGAAATTGTTCACATCCGTGCACTGCATTTTTGGGTTGTGCGCTGCACTTTTAAATAGTCCTGCTTGTTGCATCTGCAGTGCATTTTTTTTAGAGCAGAAGTAAACCCTGATGGGTTTTACTTCCCCTTTTATGCCCCTGAATCGCATACTAGCCCATTATGTGGCACTTACCTGCAAATGAAGCCCACAATGTCTGTGCTGGTGGAAGCATTCATCTTCACCCCTCTTCCTTACGGGGCTGCAGACTCCGCCTTCTGTGACTGGCCTGAGCCACGTGACGTCACTCCCGCGCATGCATGCGGGAGTTGCCAATCACGGCACACGCTTGGGAAGAAATGGCACGGAGGACCGTTTATTCGCTGCGCATGTGCTGATGACCTCCATCGGCGCACTACAAGGTAAATGTCTCCTAAACAGCGCATGTCTTTTCTTTGCACTCTGCTGTCAACCTAACACTACCATTTTTGCAGGGATGCACAGGAATGACCGCATTAGTTACAGGTTGAGTCCTTCGTTAGATCCTCACTGGGAGAGACCCAGGATCTGGCTGTACTCTCTGGCACAAGTGATTGGATTTTGGAGCAGGCTTAAAACAATTACAAATCCTTTGACAGCTAAACAGCTCACATGTAATTAGCATTTAGCCTGGAATTCAGCTTGAATATTTATTGACATAAAATAACATATGTGCTTTAAATAGAGTAGATTTATAACAGGCAGTTCTAACACTTTTAATGGCATTCTGTGAAATGTTTTTCTTTACAGGCAATTCTTTAAGAGTGGAGGAAGCAAACGGGTGTATGAATTCTACAGACAGTGAAGACATGAAGCTATCTGCTGTGTAATACACAAGGAACAAAGGCCCTGATATGAGGCTTTGATTCCCTGATGGCTATATGAAGAACTGATGAGTATCTGTAACACTCTCCAGTGAGGAGTTGCCTACATGTTGCTGCTGTCCTGTGTTTGTGCTGTACATTGATCACAGTTGTCAGCTTATTTTTACTTGATCTGATAATTTGGGGCATGATATGTCATTTTAGCATCTGTATATAAATCCTTAGCACTTTTTCCATTTAATTTCTCCTTATATGGAAGTATTGCAGACTGCATGTGTATAATGTTTTTGTATGTGTTCTTATTAATGGCATAAAATATATGAAATGAAATAAGAAAAAGATCAGTTTAAATCCCAATCAGCACAATATAGTTTCATCAGTTGGCATTTTGTCCTGGAAAGCCTTGTGCTAAGTGTGAAATTGTAGTATATAATTTATTTATTGAGCACCAAACTTAACCTGGCTATACATTAGTAGAGTTTCGAATGAATGTACATTTAATGACTGGATAACTGTCATTTGAAAGTACTTCAAAATGTAGTTTCTTTTTAACATTCGTTTTTGAAATGAATGTAATTTCCTGAACAAAAACCACATTCACTGTTAGAAATTTGTTTGAGAAAAAGTTTTCACCCTACTCCAAATCTTCTCATTACTGTGGTCGAAATATGAACATGGATTTGAACCCACTAACAATTAGAAAGTCAGAGGAATGTTCTTAAAACAAAAAATTGTGAACTAAATTCTACTAGCTTATAGCCAGCTTTTCCTTCCCTTCACTGATTATATCTAAAAACAAAGTTGACCAAGGAAGAAGTTTGAAATGATTACATCAAAGTTGTGTCCTAGTTTTTGTAGAAAGCACTTGATGGCCTAGTGATTGAGTTTTTCTGTATTGTGCATTACATACATTTGCACTAAAATTGTAAAGTTGTAATAAGTTTCAAAAACCTTTAAAAATAAGGCACCGAATCCTCACATTATGTGATTATAGTGAAGTTAGTGTCACTGTAAAGATGTTAGGAGATTGTTCTAACAAGAACATTTCTTGTAGCCCATAGAAACCAATCAAATTCCTTCTTGCATTTTAAACTCTTCAATGCATTAATGGTGGTCGAAAGCTGATTGGTTGCCATCGGCAAACAAGAATGCAGCCATAAGAATATTTCTTGGTTCCTATAGTAACCAGTCATGTTTCAGCTGTTTCATTTCTGAAGAGCAGAGTTTAAAATGATAATACCAGAACACAGCAGTTTTATGTTGACCATATATATATGTGATTTTAAATAAAATAGCACTTGTCATCACGCCATATAGGCAGGGATATATTCCCAAATGAATTAGATTTTTTTTTTTTATTGTCACATGGTTTACCAGGCAAGCCCATTTTCTTCTTATAAATACAGGCTCAGTGAATCATACTTGTAACTGTATCAATGTTCATTTATGCACTTTTTTTTCAATGTCCTCAAGCACTTCCACTGCTGAAAGATTTCTTCTACCAGTACAAATCTATTTTGTTTCCTTCAGAAATCCTTGTTTTCATTAATACTACAAACATTTCTTAGGTCTTAATAGCAATGGCAGTAAAAATGTCCTTTCCTCAAAGTGTCTAAATGATGAGCTCTTGGCTATATTCTTTTTCACTTTGGCTAGGTATAGATGGAAATTCAGCCAGTTAAGCAAGGACCGGATTTCACTCTGTGTGCGATTCTCCCTTTTCAATAGAAGTCGATCATTAGATTGATGTCTGCCAAACGAACACGCTGGAAAACCTTTGTCGATCAGCAGCTGCAGCCACTAAGCACTCTATTCTGACAGCAGTGGGAGGAGCTTTCTGAAGAAAATGTCCCAGTGGGGGTGACGAGCAAGGTGGATAGAGGAATCATTAGACTTTCTTTCCTTAGATCTTTGTTTCCAATGGGGGAGTGAGCGAAATGTCAAATTAACTACTGTAGACACAATAATAAATGAGACCAGTCTCTAACATCACTGCTTGTCACAACTGAACATCTATATTATATATGGGCTCTTATTACCTAATGAACTCAAAATTGGATAGCATAATATAGTCTCATGAAAGCATATCTTATATGCTGATCGCTCCTTTAAAGCAGCAATGACATTTTGTGAGTAATTCCCAGAAATATGTATTTTTCTTGTCATTTAGGGACAGAGAAAGTCGTTAACCTTTGGGTTATACTGCTGCCCACAGGCAGATTGGACACTGGCAAAATAAAATAAAAAATAGGCCAGGTTAGGATAACCCCCTCCTACTACCAGCATTTCTCATATTTTCCTAGTGTCCTAGCAGGTTTGATGTATTTTCCTTAGATCCGCTAACTATAACTTAATTTTTCTGGCACTATGAATTTATTCTTTTTTCAATCACTACATCATTGTTAGAGCTGATTGCTATGTTGTAGTTATCTGGCACAGCCATCCCCAGCCTAACATTTGCAGTGCAACGTCTGTAAACTGCTAGAGAGTGGACCTTCCAGCTCTTGGCTCTGCGTAAGGCGCTTTCCAGAACCTGTTCTGCCCCACACAGACCTTAGACCAGACTATAATGTTGTTCCAAGATTTGTGGCTGGTGAAAGGATGACATTTCAGCTGTGTTCATTGAATGTGTTAATTTAAACATTTTCAAATGAATCCTCTGCTTGTAGGATACACAGATTTTGTGTATTCTGCTGCACATTAAATATTTGTTTTCAACATGTGAAATATGACTTGGATATAATTGGTGTCTATTTTAATTTATGAAAATATTTCAATGAAATTTACACCTTAAAGGTTTTTACACTTAATATGATGTGTTTGATGTGTTTTCAGCTATATACTGATAAATACCACAGAAAACAAAATGCTTAATTTGACATTTCAGAAATCCTAAAGGATACAGTTCTTTTTAAAACATGTAAATGAATAAAAAGGCAAAACAGCATATTGAAACCTCTTTAAGCATTGCGGTATTTTATTTTATTACAGTTCTGGCTAAGTGTATTTTTGCATGGAACAGAACCAAACTATCTTTCTTACTTTTGTATCCATCACTTTTCCATCTTTGGCCTGTGTCTTGTGGGCTAGTTCCCAGTATTAAGGCCAACTCTTACCAGAACTGAGATCAACCCAAAATATGACTGTTACTGCTGCTTTTATTGTATATCTCTAGTGCACAAAAAAAAAAGCTAGGACGCCCTTCCTTGGAGTTAGTAGGCAGTATAAGGTTATGTTGTCAACAAAAAAACATACTTTTTTTTGATAACACTGCAGAAGGCCCCTGGTGTTCCTATGCAAATACCAATTTTCTGTAAGTTGATATTTGCATGGGCTCTGAAACACCCTCAGTATAATGCAGGCCTAGTGATGGGTTTGCTTCTGGACTGGGCACTGCATTTTGGGAAAACAGGGGAGCAGATGCTCTCCAGAAGTCAGAATATTTAAAGGCTCTGGTTAAAGGTAAGGAATCTACGATGCCTGTTTTAATAGTTTTTTTTTTTTCCTCACATTGCAGATGCTTTTTAACTGCTTGCAGATCAGCCGCCGCAGTTTTACTGTGGCAGGTTGGCTCCGCTGCGCAAAATCACGTTATTTTACGTGATGTCACAAGGTCTGTACATGCGTGCCCGCCGCAAGCTCCGTGAGTCAGACCGCAGGGATACCCGCAATCGTCTCATGGAGAGGAAGAACTGGGAGATGCAAGCAAACAAGCATCTCCCTGTTCTGCCTAGTGACAGTTACTGATCACTGCTCCCTGTGATCAGGAGCGGTGATCAGTGATGTGTCACACGTAGCGCCCCCCCCCCCCCCCCGCAGTTAGACTCACCCTCTAGGACACACGTAACCCCTACAGCACCACTTAGTGTTAACCCCTTTACTGCCAGTCACATTTACACAGTGATCAGTGCATTTTTAATTGCACTGATCGCTATGTGAATGGTCCCAAAATAGCGCCAAAAGTGTCCGATGTGTCTGCCATAATGTCGCAGTCACAATAAAAATCGCTAATCGCCACCATTACTAGTTAAAAAAAAAAAAAAAAAAAAACATTCATAAAAATGCCATAAAACTATCCCCTAGTTTGTAGAGGCTATAACTTTTGCGCAAACCAATCAAACGCTTATTGCGCTTTTTTATTTTTTTTACCAAAAATAAGTAGATTAATACGTATCGGCCTAAACTGAGGGAAAAAAAATGTTTTTTATATATTTTTGGGGGATATTTCTTTTAGCAAAAAGTAAAGATTTTTTATTTTTTTCAAAATTGTCGCTCTTTTTCTCTTCATAGCGCAAAAAATAAAACCTACAGAGGTGATAAAATACCACCAAAAGAAAGCTCTATTTGTGGGGGAAAAGGGACGTCAATTTTGTTTGGGAGCCATGTCGCACGACCGTGCAATTGTCAAAGCGACGCAGTGCCAAATCGCAAAAATTGCTCTGTCAGGAAGGGGGTAAATCCTTCCGGGGCTGAAGTGGTTAAATACCACTACACGTCATGCACTTTTGCAGATATCATTTTGTTCAGTTTTCTTAAGTGCTTTATGGAAATAATTTTTTGGGGAAAACCACATTTACCCATTAAAATTGTTTATAAAAGGGCACAGGTTATACCCTATTATACCTTTGTAATGGGCCGCATTCTTGAACAGACCGTTTTGGATAAAAAGTTGAAGGGTATATATACCTTGCCTCTAAATCTAGCTATACAGTTGACCGTATGTCCACATTCAGATTTGTTCTATATGAACATATTTTGATATACCAGGACACATTCAGAACACCAGCAACAAGGTAATAGAAATCTGCTAGTCACACTTATACGAGTTAACGTGACTGTAATATGTAAACATCATAAGGTGTTCATGTCCAGTATATGTTCTGAATGTATTATCAAGTATGATATCAGATTTGCTCGCTTGTTTGGCTGTCAATATCACACTGTATCTGTCTACTATAAAAAGCAGACTTCAAAATCTGTTTAAAAAGGGATGATTGATCAAAAAAACCAAACGTTCTTCCAAAGCTGCCTTTGGATGTCAGTCACATGTAGGGTGCTTTGTACTAAGCTCTGTAAAAATATCCTGGTTTCACCCAGTCTGGAATACTTGCCTAGTACTTAAAACCATTTGGCGTCTCTCATAACTGGTGTGTATACAGCATGATGTGTTAAGGGATCCCAGGTATTTATTAAATGCAACTGTAAGTGGTCTGAGAGAAAATAAAATACAATTTTGACAGGTTTTTTTCCGCGTCTCTTATTTTAATCTCAGTTTCAGGAAATTACTTGACTCAGACATTACTGAACACATTTCTGTCCCAAACCGTGTTAAAATGTTTATTATTTTTAGCGTAAACACTTTTAAGCCAGCTGTCAGTACTCTACCTAGAAAACTGTGGTACATATGGGATTAGCGTATGTGATCTGTTTTCTGGCTTTGCCCTTGATGAAGTGTGATCACACAATCAGTAGGGTGCTATACCCACTTTTGGCTCTGTATGTGCTGTTTCCAATAAAGGATTTAGTGTGCAGCAGTCCCATGGCTGTGTGAAATTCTCTGTTTGTTCCTCTGTGGTGCTGATGGTAAGCAGTGGTTTCATTTTTGTTTTCACGGCTTATAGTTAATCGGGACTGATGGAAACTTCAGGTGTTGGCACTGGCACAGTGGATAAAGGGTGATTACTGCGCTTACCTCAAAAAACAAAAGCAGCTACACTAGAATGTGACAAAGATTCAAAAGTAATGAAAGTGAAAGATGTAGCACTGAAATAAGTGAATTGATGTGAACCAAATCCCCTGCAAATATGTGTAAAATTAAGCCTAAAAAGGGTTAAGGGGACTAAAGATAAGAAATCATCAAAAACACGTATAACAAAAATGTCCGACATATAGTGAAGTGATGTCATAGTAAAAGATGTCTTGGATCGTGTAGATCATCACATCGCATATCTGATACATCATTCCCCATACTGCTTTTTATTCAATTGTGATCACATTTTATATTTTTTTGTATGTCGGTTTTTATTAATAAAACCCACCCACTTTGACCTGCACCATCGGAGCCCCTTCTTTCTTTTTTTCTTCCATGGTCCATGGATTAAATATATTTTTGGGTCCTATCTCCGAGTTTGTGCTACATCTGCCGAGGTGATATCTCATTGGTAATAACCATCTCCATTGGATCTCCTGTGGATCATTTGGGTTCCTGTTCATCCATGTGGCTGGACATCCACTTGGTTGTTTGTGATTCAGCCATTCGTTTTTCCTCAGCGGATGCCAAGCAGAGAACAATAGAGTGCACCTACCTACTTCTGGGATCTCAGTGACAGTATGGCTCATTGGTCGTTTTGAGCCTTCCATGCCTGATTGGCCCTCTGTTGTCTGACAGAGGGTCCACCTGTACCAGTAAGCGTGCATTAGCTATACCATTTGTTTGAAAGCGTGTTTCCATGTGGTGATCTACAGGATCCAAGACATCTTTTACTATGATATCACTTCGCTATATGATGGACATTTTTGTTAATGTGTTTATGGAGATTTCTTATCTTTAGTCCCCTTAACCCTTTTTAGGCTTAATTTTACACATATTTGCAAAGGATTTGGTTCACATCAATTCACTTATTTCATCGCTACATTTTTCACTTTCTTGACACTGGCACACCCAATACAGGAAGTTGACTCCCCTATATAACCCCTCCTCCTTCCAGGAGTACCTCAGTTTTTTTCACCAGTGTCTAAAGGTGTTGGCACAAGTGAAGATGTGCTCTGCGGAGCTCCAGGAGGGATCCTTGCAGGATTTAAAAAGCCTCCACAACCGGATCCATCCTGCCACTGCGGCTCCAGGATGGTTACTTGGGCCTCGCATAGAAAAACGAGGTTTCTCTTTCATTCACTGACTGACACAGCTTCATTATTCTTGACCATAGGGTTGTTACACCACCTTCAGGAGAGGACTAGGAAGAACATGTTATACATGTAAAAAAACTGAACTTTGTAGTTCCGCCCAGGGGGGCGGTCCCTTCAGTAACAACCCCCCAGCCTGCTTCCTGCAGCTTTAGTTTTTTTATGCCTAGTGAAAGAGATGTACCTAGGAAACCTGCGGGACCATCGGTCCTGGGATTTTGTTTTGCTGAATGTTTGCCTTTTGCACAAGAATTTAAGATCCTGTGCTATTAACATCTGGCTGGGTGACAGGCTGGATACCGTTATCCTTGTAGTCTTCCCAGCCTGGCCATCGAGCGTGTGCAGACCATAGCTACGCGCTGGGTCGGCCACGACATGCCCCTCAGGCTCCAGGGGCGGCCGGTGAGTGCAACGCTCCGGGGTACACATATGACCGGGCTACTTATGTCTGCGCCAGTGTGCCATGGCCAGCAGCCACCCCGTACTCTTCGGGAATGGGTCTGTGATGGAATGTCCCCAACTCGTCCGGATGGTAAGTACAGCTCTCCATGCCTCGGCAGGGTTGAGCAGCTGGGCATTCCCTGGGAGGTCAATTCGGGGGTCCTTCTCCTGCCTCTTCTCTCCCTGTCCCCATCTCCCCTCCCACCCCTGTGGGGGATGCTGCATGAGTTGCTGAGCGGTGTGTGTGCCTATAGCCAGGTGTTCCCCGGGGGGCTCTCACCTGGATGGGGGGCTGCGCTGGGTGGCTGTGTCCCTGGATGTCTGTGGTCTCCCCTCTGGGTGTCTGGAGGTCTGCACATGCTGATCACCATAGCACTGTTCTGCTGCCGTTTTCACTGTCTTTTGTCACTGTCCTTCTCTGGGTACAGTTGTTTGTCGGCCATGTTTGGTGTGCCTCAGTGGGAAGCATGGTCAGGAACCATTTTACTGTAGTTCGGGCATTTTCCCTGTGATTATGTCCCTTATACTGGACACCCGGCGACCATTTTGTTGTACCCCAGCGTGGTTTTTATGCTCAGCGCTGGTCCCTGAGGCTCAAAATAGCGCAGTTTTTCACTCAGGACACCTGGGAGCTGACACAAGACACAGGCACTAGTAGCTGAACTCAGTCAGGGTGTTGAGTCCTGCGGTGGGGGCCCCTCAGTCTGCAGCAGCTAGGAGGGTGGGACTGTGCACCTGTCCCCAAGGGTGGTAGACAGGGTTGGTCAGCATGGCTTCAGAAACTGCTGTTCCCTGATTTTCTGCCAATTGTAACCGTCTCGTCTGCAAACAATGCAGTGCCTTTGGACGCTTTGTCGGCGGTCCTTGATATGTTCCTCCGGGGAGAGCTCTGAAGCAGACTTGGGCCTCGCTGAGACTGGTGGCTCCTGCTCTGTCGTTTTCAGATGACGCTGACCAGGACCGATTGGATAGTGAGGATGATGCCCCGTCTGGGTCCGCAAGCGACAAAGCGATAGTTAGAGCACTTATCACAGCTGTGTGTGATACTTTGAGGATTCCGGATACAGCAGACCCTTCTGCTGAAGTAGCGGCCCCTTTTGGTTCCCGTAAGTCAGCCCGTACACCTAAGGTGTTTCCGTAGCTGATTTTATTTCGATAAGTTCATATACAAGGAATGGGATAGCCTGCAACAGACCTTTTCAGTCCCAAAAAGTATGGCAGTGCGTTACCCCTTTGAGGAGAGCCTTTTAAAAAAAATGGTCGGCTCCTCTGGTTGTGGACCCCCCAGTATCCAGGTTAAACAAAGTAACCATGATCCCGGTAGAGGGGACTCTGCATTTAAGGACCCCACGGACAGGAAGGCCAAGGCAGTGGCCCGTTCCTTGTTTATGGTTGTGGGGTCAGCAATGCGACCAGTACTGGCCTCGACGCTTGTGTCGCAGACACTTACTGAGTGGGCAAAACGATTGCACCACAAATTGGGGGAGCAACAGGCCTCTCCTGTCTGCGTGGAACTAGCAGACCAGTTGGTGTAAGGCCTTACCTTAAGTACGTTTGTGACGCGGCCCTGGATACGTTTCCTCTGCTATCCAGGGCTTCAGTGTGGGCAGTGGTGCTGACACGCCTGATTTGGCTAAAACGCTGGTCTGCGGACCAGGCATCTAAAAAAAAAAGCCCTGACGGATCTACCCTTCCTTGGTGAGCGGCTCTTTGGAGCCTCATTGGATGACATCATTAAGATGGCTTTTTTTCCGCTCATAATCTGCTTTTTCGTCCGCCCAGGGCTTTGGCTAAACGCTCGCAGCCCCGACAGGACGACCTCTGAGGGACAAAAGCGTCCCTGGAACTGCAAGCCTGTGAGCAAAAGTGCTACCACATGAAGGTTTGCCCCCGCCCCTCTCTCGGGTGGGGGGTCGCCTTCGGGAGTTTGCAGCCCGGTAGGCCTCTCGGCTGTCTGACCGATGGGTCTGCAAACTGATATCTTATGGCTACAAGATAGATTTCCTTTCTTGGCCACCAAACAGATTCTTCCCCTCCAGCGTGCCCTTACTCCCAGCCTGCAGGGAGGCCCTCATGGGGGCGGTAAGGGACCTGCTAATCCACGGGGTGATAGTGCCTGTTCTGGAGTCGGAAAGGTTCCAGGGGTTCTGCTCAAATCTGTTTTGTAGTCCCCAAAAAGGAAGGGGTGCGTCCAATCTTGGACCTAAAAGCCCTCAATTGCGTTGTAAAAGTACAGAGGTTCAGAATGGAATCAGTTTGCTCAGTTGCTGCACTCCATCAAGGGGACTCCCTGGCGTCTTTGGACATCCAGGATGTGTACCTGCACATACCCATATGCCTCTGGCATCAGAGTTTTCTGCGATTCGCAGTTGGGGAAGCCCACTACCAGTTTGTGGCTCTCCCCTTTGGCTTGCCCCCCCCCCCCCCCGAGTCTTTACCAAGGTATTGGCTCCAATTTTAGCATTGTTACGACAACGCGGGATCACAATCATAGGTTACCTAGATGATCTCCTCCTGAGGGCATCTTCTGCCTCAGAATTAAAGGAGCATGTGGCAATCACCATGCAACCCCTGCAGGAATTTGGGTGGCTGGTGAAACTGACTACTTATACCGACTCCGTTTGGAGTACCTAGGCTTACTGTTGGACTTCATGGAAGTGAGAGTGTTTCTCCCTTCAAGTTGCAGACTCTCAGAACCAGGGTAAAACTATTGATGACCCGCAGGTGGTCGTCGCTACGCTTCTGCATGCGAGTCCTGGGACTCATGGTGGCCTTCTTCGAGACAGTACCGTACGCTCAGTTTCATACCAGAGCCTTGACTACCTAAGTCGCCAAATGCTGGACCCAGGAGAATGGGCGCTGCATCCGGAGGTGTTCAGGCTACTGTGCCTACGTTGCGGCGCACCAGATGTGGCTCTCCTGGCCTCTTGTCTCAATTGGAAAGGTGCCGAGATTCGTATCCAGGACAAGAGATCCTTGGGCAGACGCGTCAGACATGCTGGTGGCTCAGTAACAGTATCGACTGATCTACGCCTTCTCTCTGTTGAAGCTACTTCGTCGTCTGCTTCGCAGAGTGGAGACCGAGGGGATTCCAGAAATTCTGATTGCCCCAGATTGGCCTCGGTGCCCCTGGTACGCCGACCTAGTATGCCTAGTTGCGGATGCTCCCTGGCGCCTACCAATGCGAGAAGACCTTCTGTCTCAAGGTCCTATTCTCCATCCTACTTTACCATCGCTGGTTTTAACGACAAGTTGAGAGCCAGGTGCTAAGGAACCGGGACCTATCGGACTATCATCTTCTCGGAAGATATATCATCGTACCTGGAAAAGGCATACATCTCTGTGTGAGGAGAAAGGATGGCGTCCACGCACCTATTCTGTTTCCAGGATTCTGTTGTTTCTGCAGCGGGGAGTAGACCAGAAATTGGCTTTAAGCACCATCAAAGGACAAATATCAGCCATGGCTGTCTTTTTTTCAGCGACCACTGGTGTCTCACTCTCTAGTGAGCACTTTTATTCAGGGGGTCCGACATGTAGTTCCTCCGGTGCATCCACCGTTACCCCCGTGGGATCTGAACCTGGTGTTATCGGTGCTTCAGAAACCGCTGTTTGAGAACATCAGGGAAATCCCCTTGTTGACTCTTTCCCAGAAAGTGGTCTTTCTAGTGGCCATTACATCAGCCAGGAGGGTTTCGGAACTGGCGGCCTTGTCTTGCAAGTCGCCGTATCTGGTTATTCATAAGGATAAGGTGGTGTTGCGTCCGCAACCTTTTCTGCCAAAGGTAGTTTCGGCATTCCACATCAATGAAGACATTGTGTTACCATCTCTGTGTCCTAAACCGACACATCCTAAGGAGGTGGCCCTTCATTCCCTGGACGTGGTCCGGGCCCTAAGGGTGTATTTGTCTGCCACGGCTCCCTTTCGGAAGTCGGACTCTCTGTACGTTTCGGTAGCTGGTCCGAAAAAAGGTATGGCGGTCTCGTCGGCCACCATTTCCAGGTGGCTCAGACGGATGTGGTACAGGCCTATGCCTTGAAGGGGCAGATGCCCCCCTTTCCCGTCACAGCCCACTCCACCAGGGCAATTGGAACCTCTTGGGCTTTCTGGCATCAAGCGTCAGTCACTCAAGTGTGTAAGGCGGCGACTTGGTCGTCTGGCCACACTTTTACCAAGTTCTACAAAGTGGATGTAAGCGCATCAGCTGATGCCTGTTTTGGCTGAAAAGTTTTGCAAGTGGCCATGTAATGTTGCAATTGCACTTATTTTTTTTCTGTTTTTTTTTTAAAAGAAAATAGTTACCTTTTGAGTATAATTCACTGTTGCACTGTTAACCGCAAGTTTTGATGCGGCTAGATAAGGTGGTGACTCCCCTGTTAGGGAGCACTTCTGGTCGTGGGTGAAGTCTTTTATGCTGTTTTCTCACCCCTCTTTATGACACTGCTTGGGGACGTCCCTATGGACAAGAATAATGGAGCTGTGTCAGTCAGTGAGCAAAAGAGAAAATTGGATTTTTGTACTCACTGTAATATCATTTTCTCTGAAGTTCACTGACTTACACAGCACCCTCCCTTCCTATGGATTTACGTTATACTACTTGTTGACATACTGAAGCTGCAGGAAGTGGGCTGGGGGGTTGTTACTGAAGGGACCGCCCATAATCTAAAGTTCTTTTTTTTTACATGTATAACATGTTCTGCCTAGTCCCATCCTGAAGGTGGCGTAACAACCCTATGGTCAAGAATAATGGAGCTGTCAGTGAACTTCAGAGAAAAGGATTTTACGGTGAGTACAAAAATCCCATTTTTGCCTTTAATGCTCCTCTTTGAGGGTTGAACCCTAGGAACCAGGACTCTTTTTTGGTCTTGCTACATTACCTAAAGCTGTCCTGAGGGCTGCTGTACAGGTCCAAAGGAGCGGAACCCCTATTAAAAGGGCCCCAGTCTTTGAAGGTTTAACCACACTGCCCACCATGATGGATGAAGTTTGATCTGTCTGTTTACAGCTGTATCCTGCAGCGAGGTAAAGGTAGGCGGAAAGCATAGGAACTGCAAAGGCCACCTATGACTTTTCTTTTAATTATATTGCAAAATGCCTTAAAACCCCTCTACGGGGAGTAATAGTGTATAGACCCTGTCTAACTGTTTGCCGACCGCCGGCTGTCAATTGACGGCCAGGCGGCGCAGCTCTTGTTGCGGGATGACGCCTTGCCTTCCCAGATCACCGGGGGAGGCGCATGTGTGCCGTGTCACTGGGGACTCGATGCCATGATGCCTCATCATTGGACACCGTAAGGGCCAATTGTCGCTGGAAGTCAGATCCAGCGAGGATAGCCAGTTAGGAGGTTGGATCGTGCTGCAGATAAATCTCAACCAGAGGTGATCTGGAGAATTAGATTGCATAACAAAAAAGTCAGGCATAAAAAAAGCAAGTTAAAGCAGCTTCCCACTAAATGGCACAAATGTATAGATCAGGGGGTGGATAAATATTAAAGAGGGGGTAATTTTAAAACGGAGAGTAATGCCGCGTACACGCGATCAAACAATCTGGTTCTCAAGTCCGCCGGACAATCCACCCGTGTGTAGGCTCCGGCGGACTAAGATTGGAGTTTTGCACATCAATCTGTCCGCCGGACTCGCATTTCGGCGGACAGTAGGGCCGTGTGTGCGCCAGTCCGCCGTACTTTTGAAATGAACAGACTTTTCCCGCCCGGAGAAAAGTCCGCTCGTTTTGAGCGTGGCTCCAGGTAGCCGGGACCAGCGAAGGAAGCGTCGCTGGCCCCGTCACTTGGTATGGACTTAAAGGGGAATCCCTACGCCGAAAAAATGGTGTGGGGGCCCCCCCAGGTCCATATCAGACCCTTATCCGAGCACGCTACCCGGCCGGCCAGGAAAGGGGGTGGGGACGAGCCGTACCAGGCCTCGTGCCCCCAACATGGGGGGGGGGTGCCTTGGGGAAGGGGGGGCAGTGTGGCCCCCCACCCCAAAGCACCTTGTCCCCATGTTGATGAGGACAAGGGCCTCTTCACGACAACCCTGGCTGTTGGTTGTCGGGGTCTGCGGGCGTGGGGCTTATCGGAATCTGTGAGCCCCCTTTAATAAGGGGCCCCCGGATACCGGCCCCCCACCCTATGTGAATGAGTATGGGGTACAATGTACCCCTACCCATTCACCTGTAAAAAAAAAAAAAAAAAAACACAACACACAAGGGTTAAAAGTTTATTGCACAGCTCCGGGGGTGTTCTCGCCGAGACTCCTCCACTATCTTCTGCTAGCTCTTTTACTAGCGGAGGAGCCTGGCTTTCTTCTTCTTCGCCGCCCTCTTCTTCCGACTTCGGGGGTCTTGTCCCCCTCTTTGGTTCTTCTTGCTGGGCCACCGCACCTTCTTCTAGCTCTTTTACAAGCGGTGGCCCGGTCTTCTGACGCCGTCTTCTGTTCTTCTCTTCTGGAGATGTTGCCTAGTCGCTGTCTCCGGTCACTATGACAGGACATGCAGCGACTTATATGGGGACATCGCCGGATGATGTCCCGCCCTTTATGATGTCACAGTCCCAGCATCCTCTGGGACTGTGACATCATAATGGGTGGGGATATCATCCGGCGATGTCCCTATATAAGTCGCCGCGTGTCCTGTCATAGTGACCGGAGACAGCGATGAGGCAACATCTCCAGAAGAGAAGAACAGAAGAAGGCGACAGCGGCAACAGAAGACCGCTTGTAAAAGAGCTCGAAGAAGGCGCGGTGGCCCGGCAAGAAGAACCGAAGAGGGGGACAAGACCACCAAAGTTGAAAGAAGAGGGCGGCAAAGAAGAAAGCCGGGCTCCTCCGCTAGTAAAAGAGCTCGCAGAAGATAGAGGAGGAGTCCGGCGAGAAGACCCCCGGAGCTGTGCAATAAACTTTGTTAACCCGTGTGTGTGTGTGTGTGTGTGTGTGTGTGTGTGTTTTTTTTTTTTTTTTTTTTTCTTCCCCTTTCCTCCGTGTGCGTGGGTGAGTCTGTTCATTTCAAAAGTACGGCGTATAGTCCGGCAGACTTAGTCCACCGCAAAAGTGCCGTGTGTGGGCAGGTAGCTTGTTCGGAATGTCCGGCGGTTTGTCCGCCAGACTAAGTCCGCTGGATAGTCCGATACGTGTGTACGCGGCATTGGTATAGTAATATGAAAGTATTACAAAAAGTATATCTATGCATATCACAAGTATTGACAAAAAAAAAAAAACACACCACAACCAAGTCTGTTATAACAGGCCAATCCATACATATGCCTCCAACACCGGGCAAGGGCTTACCAAATTTAATATTGTCCACGATAGCACCTGCGAAAAATAAACAGTAGCAATGTGTGGAACCGCACACAGGGCAGACAAATGTGTGTGTCGGCAGAACGCCGGCACCACCATCTTATCTGCACTTGATCCCACTGGAAGTGATGGGTCAGGTTGACCCCTGACATCACTTCCGGTCCGGGTCTCCCTGGATATACACATGCGCACCAACGGCAGCCGTCGTTGTGCTCAAGTGTCATCACTACATGCTATGTAGCGTGGAGAAGATGTGGGGAGGGAGAAAGAAAGAACACTCCCTCCCCATCGCCAGAGACACGCAAATGTCCCCGCTAAAGGTTGCAAGCACAGGCGGCATCCACGTCAAGCACTCAAGGGAAAGAGGTGAAGAAAATGGCACCTATGTGAGAAAATAATAACATCAGATAGAAAAAATGACAAAAACATTGATCAATCAAGATAAACTAACTAGGATTATATAGTAATTTAATGTGTTTAACATAAAAAAACTTAACAAGGAAGAAATATTAATAAGTCTGTCACACTAAGGGACATAGGGGCGCTGGGCATTTAAAGGTGTGTAAGCAGGCATTTCCAGTACAGGAAATATGGTTACTCAGCATCAAAGGTTTTTGGAATTGGCTGCTCTTTCTTGTAAAGAGCCATATTTGATTATTCATGAGAAGAGTGGTTATGCCCTTGTCCAGGCTTTTGCCAAAAGTGGTTTCAGGTTTTCACCTCAACCAAGACATTTTTTTTTTTCCAAAACCATGTTCCAGAGAAGAAAAGTCACTACATTGTCTTCATGTGGTGAGAGCAGTGAGAATCTATTTAAAGACAACTGCTCAGATTCTTAAGACTGATGTCTTATGTATTCTGCCAGAGCGTCCTAAGAAGGGACAAGCAGTGTCAAAATCCACGGTGTGGATTCGACAAGTTATAATTCAAACTTATAATTAAGGGGTAAGACCCCCCTTTTCAAGTTAAGGTGCACTCTACCAGGGCGGTTACTGCTTCTTGGGCAGTGCGTCACCAGGCCCCATGGCTTGGATCTGTAAGGCCGCAACTTGGTCTTAAGTGCATACATTCACAAAAATGTTAGGTGGATGTAAGGAGGTAAGAGGATATTGCCTTTGGGTGCAGTATGCTGCAGGCAGCAGTATAAGTCCTCAAGTCTGGGGGTACCCTGCAGGTTGTCTCTCCATCCCCTCAAGTAGCATTGCTATGGGACGTCCCATTAAGTAAATACTTAAGGCTCTGTGTCCCATGATGTGCGATAAATAAAGTAGGATTTTTATTGCAGCTTACCTGTAAAATCCTTTTCTTGGAGTACATCATAGGACACAGAGGTCCCTCCCCTCTTTTGGGATTTAAAGTGGAAGTAAACCCATCTATATAAACAGTTAAAAAAAAAAAAAGGCATGTCGGGAATTCTAACTGCACATTGGCTGTGCTCTCAGCCAAACTATCAAACCATTCAATGGCTGGTGTCATAACGAATCACATGTGCAGCACCATAGCAGCTGAAGATTAAACAGAGGCAAAGATGGCAGCTTCCTTTGCTGAAAACGATAGGGGAGTTTACTTCCACTTTAAGTGTATTGCTTTGCTACAAAAACTGATGTGCTCCTGGAAGGAGGAGGGGTTATATAGGGAGTGAACGTCTTTGAGTGGGTATACCAGTGTCAACACCTGAAGGTGGCCCATAACCCATTAAGTAATTATTTAAGGCTCTGTGTCCCAAGAAAAGGATTTTAAAGGTAAGCTTTAATAAAAATCCTATTATTTCTTTGTAAAACTAGAAATGACATCACCACTTTGCTACACATAACCAGTATACAAAGCAGAGCTGTGGGTGGAACTTTTGGGTTTAATATTGCTTTAACTAATAGTATACATATTGCTTGTAAAGTACAATAGTAGAGTTCAGCTTTAACTGGTTTCTCTAAAGGTTGGGACCAGGGTTGGCAACCGCCAGTAAAATCATGGACAGTTTGTAAAATCCATGATGTTTACATCTTTCCATGAATGTACGTTACGGATATGCAGTCTGCATGTCTGTAACAGACATTTACAGACAGATGTAAAAATCACAGATTTTAGAAACTGATGGTTGGCAACCCTGGTTGGGCCTTGTCCATTAGTTTCTAAAAGATTGGTGGAATATGATTACAGTATTTGAATAAACTAGTCTGAAATATGCTTTAGTGTAGTATTTGAGTAAACTAGTCTGAAATATGCTTTTCTATATTGAGCAGCGAAGTGTAGAAGCCAATTGAATTATGACTGAATTTGTAAAATTTATGTAATTGTAAAGCACTCTGATGCCACGTACACACGACCGGACTTTCCGGTAGACTAGGTCCAATGGTCTTCCCGACTGACTTTTCAGCTGAGTTCCGATGGACTTCCGAACGAACCGACTTGGCCACACACGAACGCACTAAGTCCGTTCAAAAGTCCATTCGTTTTGAATGTGATGATGTAAGACGGGACTAAAAAAGGAAGTTCAGTAGCCAATAGCTTGCCTTGCATCGTATTTGGTCCGTCAGACCAGCATACAGACAAACAGTTTTTCCAATAGGAATTGAGTCCGTCGGACAGATTTGAAACATGTTCTATTTCTAGGTCCATCGGATTTTTATAACGAAAAACGATCGGATTAGCCCACACACGATCGCATTGTGCGATGGACTGATCCCGTCGGACCTAGTCTGCCGGAAAGTCCAGTCGTGTGTATGCGGCATTGTGCTTCCCTCTGCAGACTGTTTAATACCACTCAGGATGACAGAAATACAACTTTTGATAGTGTTCAGTCTTCCTTAGAAGCCTGTTAATCTGGCAGCATGTATTTGGAAAGGAGCAATTTGGTAAAGTTGGACTGAGGCTCATTCACCCTGACGGGCACCAATTCTGGTTTGTAATCAGTTTGTATATATTCTCAATAACAACTGATTTGTTAGTGGGAAGTATTATCTACTATAGCCTGAGAACCACCGCACTGGCATGGAACAGGCTATTTTATAACAAATTCACAGCCACTTTGTTTTCCAAGAAAGGAATGTTGGAATTTCTGCATTAAATCTTTAATCATACATCAAAGACCATTAAACATGTATATTGTTTCTATGGTGAAACACATTTCTGAGTCATTCTGAGATGCTAATGTTCACCTAATCCTCAAACCTTTTGTCTCAGGCTGTCTTGAAAGGCTTTCCCCATGTGCAAAACATCGCTAGACATGAACATATCTAGAAAATCAATCTACATGGTCACATTTAGGAATATGTGTTCTAAAGAATAACAGGTGCATCGAAACCTAATAATAAACTAAAAGCCCAGTACATGCCTGTGGTGACTGCATGATTATATAGTCACACTTTGATTAATTATATTGTATTTGCTACGTGATGTTCCTGCTTTCTGATCTAAGCTTGGTTATAGAAAGCAGATGGCAATTTAGTGGTGCTCTGATTCACCTGTCTAGCAAAACTAGTATTACCCCAATGAAATTTCACATCTCCATATTCTTCACTGGATAGCTCAATAAACTACCTATGAACAGGAAAAGATTTTGGGGTGTTTCAGGCAAATTCGATTTTTTTTTTTTTCCTGTAGAAGCAAATTTTATTTCTTTGCCATATTTGAATAGTTTTTCTGTACAGGGATCGGTTTCAGTCTCTGCCTACCTCACTGTGCTGCTGTTTCCAGAATCACTGTTTACTGCTTCTGAACTACTGTATACAGTGATGGTTGTACATATTGCCATGTTATAATTGCATAATGCACACTCTGGCTAGAAGTGGCCTGAAAATACAGTATGTCCTTTTTAAGTAGCTAGTTGCTTTCTGACCCTGATTAGTATGTTGGTAAGTCTGTGAATTAAGCTGGCCCCACACAGCTTGAAGTTCAGACAGCTCCTGTAAATCAGTAAAAAATTTGAGCCATGGATGGCCCTGCCAACAACATCCAGCTCGACAAACTTCAATGGAGGAATCGTAGGAGCTGAGCAGTAAAATGTTGACTAAACAGTGACTGCAGCCAGCAATGTTCAGGCTGAATGAGAGAAATATTTAGGTGTATGGATACCTTTTTAGGCCCCTTTCACAAGAAGGTTTCGCCTAGGTCTGCCAGTCAATTTTTCAGGCTGACCTGATTGGATGGCCCATTTACCCCATGGACCGATGGGTGTAAACAGACTTGTCTAGTTACACCTGCTTACATTTGGTCAGCTCTAGTCCACTAAACCAAAAAATAACCAAAGGGGATCTGTCGTCTAGGCAGATTGGATCAGAGTGCAGTCGGGTGTAAACAAACAGTGGAGTCCATTTAATTCTGGCCTCCCATAGAGCAGACCGGGGCTGTCTGTATCCGCTCTGAATAAACTGAACAGACAGAGATGTACTATATACCTGATCTGCCCTGATCAGCAATAAACCAGCAAACAGATCCCAATCTCAACATAGTTTTCCCTGTGTGAAAGTGGCCTTAGTATCGTAAGACCTTCTGTAGATAAAAAATAAATTAGAAAAAAGGAATCAAAAATAACACCACATCCCAACTAATGAATACAAAAAGAGAAGGGCTAGAGGTCACAAACCTCAGGACTTTAAACGTGTCTTGTATTAAAGATATAGGTATAAATACACTGATAGCATATTTTATAAAAAAAAAAATATACAAACATTTTTATTCATACAAAAAGATAAGATTAAAAAGCACATGAAAACATAAAAACAACTTTGTATTTCCAAATCTGTTGTTGCATTTAAACATTTGCGCACAGATACTACCACTTTCTGAACATGCTTCGCTCGGCAGAGCTTCTTCAGGAGATATTTTTATGTGGCGACAATACTCCTACAAGTGTATAATTTAGATGGCAGGTAGATTGAAGAAATACGAATTTCATATATGCAACGAAACATCATGCCTCTGTGCACTGAACCCCGTCAACGGAATGCAGAAAAGACAAGGATTTTAATCAAAACGTTTTTTCTTTCAAAAATAGGTGTGATTGAATCAATGAAGTAATTGATGCGTCACATTTATATTGGTGGTGCATCTGACTGTATAAAAACAGTGCTGAAGGAAAAGACCAAACAGCGCCAGAGTCTAAGGAAACCTTAAAAATGGTTCAATGGGGCCATGCAAAGCGGTGGAACAATCCCGACCAAAAGACCAATGGCGTTATTAGCTCCAGGCGTAGGAAGGAACCTGGAGAGATGTTAGTCTCTCCCTGCTTCTGAGTGTTTTGGACACCTTTAAAGTCCCGAGGTTTGTGACCTTCTGTAGATCGTATAAATGTATATGTAAATGAAAACTTGGAAAGTTTCCTAGTCATTAATAAACCCTTTAAAGTTTAAATGTTACTAGTAGAGTTTATTGTGGCAAGACTTTGTATGTTTTTCCACAAAAAAAAACTATATCAGTTTTTTAATGTATAAGTTTAGTTTCATTGTATAGGAGTCTTTACTACTGGAGGTAGAATCCACTCATAATCGTAGATTTATTTATTTTTTCTAAATCCTCTTTCAGGGAAGCTTATAAGAGAGAGGCTTTGTCTACAGAAAACACAACACCGCATAGTAGAAAATGTAATTAGGCATTTGACTGGCTGCAGTGGGCACCACCAGCTTTATTTTTATTATATATATGAGTGCCATATATTGGCTCATATCTTGGAATATATTTTTGCACCATGTAATTATATATATTTACACTTTCAGTAATAATGGTGGCCAGGTAAAAGAAAGAGAGTTAATCTCCCTACTGGAGATACATACAGCAATAAACACATGGCAGATGTTCTCATACCTCTTAATTCCATCTAAAAGTAAAAACTGCCTTAGTTACTTAATTATTCCAGGGTTTCTCAACCTTTTTTCGGGCAGGGCATCTTTTAAAATTCTCCACAATCTTGAGGCACTCCATTCTAAAATGTCAAAAATGAAACGTTTTACATTATGCAGCCACATCCACACACGTAGGACAGCCAACCTCTGAGGTTATTTATTTTATCAATGCAAATTTGCCTTTGCACACTAGTATTGACTAGTATTCAAATGTTTCTCTTCTCCCTCACTTTCCCACCTAATATGATCATCATAGCTGATGGAGAGGGGCAGGGGAGGATCAAACAAGGATGCTTTGCAGGTGCCCGACGTCTTCCTTATCAACCAATGACGTTAGTGGTTGTTAGGATGCCTACAGCTAGAATGCCTACAGCTTGTGATGATGTACAATGAAAACCTGTGGCTTTGTGTAATTAAAAGGTTGGCTTGATCTACCCACTGGCTTATATACAATTTTTGGGCAATTTCTAGGCATTTTGCCAAGTCACCCCTAAAGAAACCTGAAGGCACGCTGAGTCGGGCCGAGTTTTTCTTTAAGGCTTTGATCCAGCAGCTCATGCATGTTAAAATGGGTTTTTCAGAGTCGTGTCTTGTTTTTATGACCCAGAATTATTTTAGAATTATCCAACTGCTTTCAGCAATTGCTATATTTTGTGTTTAACATGTTTTTAGGAGATGCACCAATATTCATCATTATAAACAAATTATGTTAAAGCATTGGATCAGCTCAATTCTTTGCCCATCAAGACAACTTTAATAGTCTATTCCTAAGATAACTATAATAACGGCCATTGCAGACTTTTTTCTGAAATTGTTGGTTGCCTGGCTGTTGTACTGATCTGCCATCAGTAATTTTGGAGTTGCTGGCCCAGGTAAATAAGCAAATCAGGAAAGTCCGTATGAAGTCAGAAGCCCATATTTACATTCTTTTTCATCAGAATTCAGCCACGTAATCCTTTGAATTTTTTTAGGAAATGTTTTTTAATTCAATATGTTCCCTGTTTAGCTGGACACTCCGTAAATCAGCGATGGATGAGATAAGCATGTGTTTGTGTTCAGTTACACGAACTGGATCTCTATATAAGGGTCTGTTGTTTGTCAGATCAGTAATATCTTTGTGCTGTGTTGCTTGGAACACTTAATTAAATCCTTATGATATCCTTTTGATTGGAATGTACAAAGCTATTTAAGTCATTTTTTTCTGTCATGATTCATTAAATATTGATTTGGAACAATTTTGGGTCATTTTACAACAAAAATGTGCTGACTTTAGTATTGTATAACTATCCCTTATTTTTAAATGTTTTATTAAAACCCAACTCTAGCCCAAGTTTTTTTGCAGTTCACGTTTAAAGCAGTATTAAACCCCGAAACAAGCATTGATTACATTGCAGCTTGCCAATTCTTAGATGTGATGGCTGCATTAGTTTTCTTTTTTAGACTTTCTTCTCCTTTCATCTGGTGATCTCACCAGTATGTCTGTTGTCTTTTTTTTTAAAGAAGAAGCTCGCTTGCAGGGATACGACAAACCATTTACCACTGGCAGGTGTGTTTACAATGATCAGCTTTTATTTGTGTAAAACCCAGAAGGAACAAAACGGTTGCTGTAACTGCTTGTAAAGTGCTAGCTGAAATTTGGCTTCAATTTGTGGGTGTGTTTAAATCTGCTGGAACATCTAACACTCCCCTTCCCCCAGACTGACAATTCTGCTGCTCCGTGTGCTCCTTCAGTCTAAATAAGAAAACGAATGCAGCCAGCACATCTAAAGATTGGTAAGCTGCAATATATTACATTTTTGATTTTGGGTTTAATACTGCTTTAAAGTATCAATCATTCTTCATACTTTTGCCTGTCCTGAAGCTGCCCACCATCATACTCCTATTGCTGTCTGTATTCCTATTGGGAAGATACATCATCTATATTTGTCCTACTGATTATTGTCGTCAGCAGGTAATCCAAAAGTTTACAGTTGTCATCAAAACAGGAGGCAAGAGGAAATCGTTTAGTGGGGATGCTGGCTGATAACTAAGAGGGGATCTCCTCTCCCTTTCTGTTGTGTCCCTTGAAGTGATCAACCTGAGAGCTATGCCTCAATCTCCCTCTATGCACAGAACCCACTAAGGCCTAACAGATACATTATTTTAGCTGTGTATGAATAAAACTTATGTTGACAACATTTTTATTGCACATGTTTTGTGTTTTGAGCACGTTTTTTTTTTAAAACTAATTAATTTTTTAATTAATGGGGTGCTCACGTTTTGATGCGCTTTATATTATCAGAAGTAGCGATGGCCTTGCGGTTCGCCCGGTGGTCGGTTTGCAGCGAATTTTGCTAGTTCGCAATTCACCAAACCGGCGAGCTTCTGCCGCTGTTCGCGGTTATATGCGTTTACATTGTGAAGAACTTTGACCCATGATGACACATCCATCATGGGGTACTTGACAGCCAATTGAGACATTTCAGCACATGGACAATTGGACATACCCCCTACCTTATAAATAGACCTGATCTGGCAGACATTTTACATTTTGTCTTTTGTCAATGTAGGGACAGGACGCTGTGTGGCGCAAGGACAGTCAGTTTAATCACTAGCTATTACTATTAGGTCCACAAAAGTCCCTTTAAGGACTGGTATAGGTGTAAAGTATATAGGGTTGTAATACACTTAGAATATACTTTCTTTCAAGTATATTATGGTGCACTGCTGACTGCTGAGCTGATTGCTGCCCGATTCTGCAGCTGTCTTTTATCAGTGTAGGGACTGAGGGACAGTTTGGTGTTTGGAGCAGGGACAGTCTGCAATTCACTAGCTACTAGGTCCACAAAGGTACTTTTAAGGACTGGTATAGGTGTACAGTATATAGGGTTGTACACATATAATATACTTTCTTTCAAATATAGAAAGCATATTATATATCACGGTGCTGGTGACAGTGCTCTCTATCATGGTGCTGGTGTCAGTGCTCTCTATCACAGTGCTGGTGTCAGTGCTCTCTACATCGGTGCTGGTGTCAGTGCTCTCTATCTCGGTGCTGGTGTCAGTGCTCTCTATCTCGGTGCTGGTGTCAGTGCTCTCTATCTCGGTGCTGGTGTCAGTGCTCAGTCTATTGCGGTGCTGGTGTCAGTGTTCTATCTCAGTGCTGGTGTCAATGAGGGAGATAGCAGCGGAGAAGCCAATCAGTAGGCAGTGCCAGCACCATGGCTGAGGATCAGCACTGGACTGGCACCTCCGGACCACCGCAGTGGAGACCTGCATAGGTGGGGGTAAGGGCTGGGCAGAGGGATGGGCTCAAGCACAGGTTGGCACACTGGGGCACTGGCACAGGTTGTGTTGCGGCCTCATCCTAATTTCCTACTGAAGGCAGTGTCAGGTTTTCATTTAAATCAGAATATTGTTCTGCCTTGATTTTTTCCAGAACCTCGTTCTATGGAAGAAAAGTCACTACATTCTCTTGATGTGGTGAGAGCGGTCAAGGTCTATCTGAAAGTGACCACTCAGATTCATAAAACAGATGTTTTATGTTGCCAGACGGTCCTAAAAGAGGACAGGCAGCGTTGAAATCTACTGTTTCTAAAAGGATTTGTCAAGTGATTGTTCAAGCTTATAGTTTAAAAAGGAAAATTCCTCCTTTTCAAATTAAAGTGCACTCCACCAGGGCTGTTAGTGCTTCTTGGGCAGTGGCATCACCAAGCCTCCATGGCTTAGATCTGCAAGGCCTCAACTTGGTCTTCAGTCCATATATTTACCATATTCAGTGTACTGCAGGCTGCAGTATAAGTCCTCTAGTTTCTTAGTGCCCTACATTTGTTCTCCATCCCTTCAGTTGGCATTGCTATGGGACATCCTACATAGTAACTACAATTGCTCTGTGTCCCCGTGATGTATGATAGGAAAATAGGATTTTTAGAACAGCGTACCTGTAAAATCCTTTTCTTTGAAGTACATCATGGGACACAGGGGTGCCTTCCTTCTTGGTATACACATGTATTGCTTTGCTACAAAACTGAGGTACTCCCAGCAGTGGGGGTTATATAGGGAGTGCACTTTTTGTCTTAGGGCATGCCAGTGTCCATCACCTGAAGGTGGCCTATAACCCACATAGTAACTACTATGGCTGTGTCCCATGATGTAATTCAAAGAAAAGGATTTCACAGGTAAGCTGTTATAAAAATCAATTATTTTTTTAAATTTAGCATTTCTTACTATGGGGCTAAAAAGGAAGTGGTTCTTTTCATTCAAGGTCTGTTTTTAGGTACACTTGTCATTTCAAGTGTCATACATGTAAGTTTGGAAGAAGCTTATGCTTTTATAACATTGTGGGAACATTTTTTTATTCTTATTCCCAGTCTGACAGCTGCTTTTGTTTGGTGTGGTAGTAGATTGAGACCGGACGTCTGGTTGTTTGGCTCTGGTGCAGATTTAGTATGTAATACTGTCTTCAAACCCTGCTAAAACCTAAATGATCTTCTCCTGCAAATAGCATACCACAATTCTATTAGCATTTCCATAGCGTCTGTGCTGTTTTAGTAAAATTGCTTGTCCTGGGGCTGCTCAGTCTGTGTAGTCCTATTATATGTGAGACACAAAGAAGCTGAAGGCCAGTAAAGTCCTGTCACATCTTGCAGTGTAGTGACCGACCTTAAAGCTTCATAACATCCCTTGTTCAATTCTGCTGAATGTGCACTGAGGTAGGTAAATGAATTCAGAGTACTGGTGGGCGTATGATTCCTTTGTGACCTCATTCCTGTACCATTTGTTTCCCAGCTTGTACCAAGCCAAAGGATACATTTCTCTTGGTTTTGCTTCAAATCATTTTCTTTTCTGGCTGCTGAATTGACAGCAATTGTTGAACTGAGCAGTCTGGGATTTTATTCATGTGTCTTATACACTTTTGGCATTTAGCTAATACCACAAGCACAAAAATAAAATCGGGTTCTTTTATTATCTTATATAGCATGTTAAAATTGCTTTTCATTTATTTTAGGCATGTATTGCAACAAAATGCTTCATTACATTGAAACTACGTTCATTTGAAATGTATATATGTAGTTAGAAAACATGCAGAATCAGGACTTGTTTTAGCACGTTTTCAAAATAAATAATTAGCTTCCTCTTCTAAGATTGTTAGAAGTGTTGTAGAAACTGACAATTTTTTAAAATGTTATTAAAGTTGTGTTAAAAAAAGAAAAAAAAAATTTTTTTTTTTTTTTTTTAAGTATTTATTTCTAAAATGGAATTAATAACATTTTAAACCTATCCAGTAAAAAGTAATCCAAAAAAAAACATTGTATTCATGTCTTGTGGACCCATTCACACCTATCTGACAGCTGTAGCTAAGCAGTTCCAAGCTTTCCTCCAGCATTGTGCTCAACAATAACTGAGATGCTGGTGTTTAATAACTGGACCATTTGGGCAGCATGCATTGAGCAGAAATTCCCCCAAATCCTGTCCATCATAAGAATTAGGTCTGAAGGGGCTGAACCTGAATCTACACCTGTACAATGGACTTTGTGACAGAAAAAGATCAGCACCCACGTTGCCTGTACCTGCACTTTATTGTAAGTGAATTGCAGAAGGTTCATAAGTTAGGTTTTATCGCATTGTGACATCCGTGCATAAATATCTAGATGGGAGATTATTATATATGTACTGTATTTTAAGGAAAACTGCATGTAATCATATGTTGACATGTCTTTTGCTTATTATCTGTGTCTAAATACTGAATTATATACTATTAGTGTAATTAAAACAAAAAAATTAAGATTGGAAAGTTCCCTATGTGTGGGGGGGATGTACTTTTGCTTTCAATATGTTTTTATTTACAATGCGAAGTAAGACAACAAGATGATATCACAAAAAGTACAGTCAGTAAACATCAAAATTCTAAAAGATGTGACTTCCAACATAAACATCAGCTAGGTCCTCCGACAGTGAAATTGGGAGTGCAGTTTCTCAAAGCTGTAAGTTGAATATAAACTATATGTAACAAAAATATTGATGGACTGCACATTACTTAGCAACCTAGAAGAGTATGGTGCTTCATCGACCAGGTTTTGAAGTATGCCCCACACTCTGCCAGGCCCACTTACACCTCACCCAGGGAGCCATTTATGCCCATATTGTCAGGGGCAATAATAGCGCAGGGAACAGAGCAGGGTGAAGGGGAAGGAGAAAAAAAAGGCGGGGGGGGTTTCCCCTGTGCCCTTCTGCCGTGAGTATTAACCTCATGAAATTGCGCCTGATATTTTGTAAGTTATAAGATTGTCTTATTGGACAGTAAATATAGAGAAGAAAAAGAAAAGACAGAAAGGAAGGAAAAGAGAAGAAAGAGGAAAAGAAAAAAAGAAGAGGGAGAGGGAGGGTCAACCAGTGGCAAATCACAAGGGAGAGACATATTTGATCCACGGGTCCCATATCATATCGAATTTCTTAGAATTATTACGGAGGGTCCAGGTGAGTCTATCATTAACCATGATCCAGTTAAGCTTAATTTTCACAGAGTCAAGAGGAACCATCGACTGCTTCCAAAATCTAGCTATGGTTATCCTAGCAGCCAAAATTATATATACTATCAGTTTTGAGGATTTTTTAGGAACCCCATCAGGGAGTTTTTGAAAAAGCGCAATTTCCGGGGCTCTACGAATATTAACCCCAGTAACTGTGTATATGAGGTTAAATATACGAATCCAAAATCTAGTTATCGTTGGGCATTGCCACCAAATGTGGTACATCGTACCCACCTGGCCACACCATCTAAAGCACATGGGAGATGCAGATGGATGCATCTTAGCGATCCTGGTTGGTACTAAATACCATCGCAGTAGGGTTTTATAATTTGCCTCAATCAGTGTTGTATTAATGGATACTTTAGATAAAGCATAAGCTATGTCTTGCCAGTCGGACAGGTCAAAATTAGTGTTCAAGTCCCGTTCCCAATGGGTCATATAGGGGAGTTTAATATTTGGATCCGTAATAGCGGCATAAATAGTAGATATGCGTCCCCGTAATAGGTCCTTTGATTGGCAAGATAACTCAAAACTCGGAAGTGCAAACGGTCCATCCAGCAAACTGAGTTTAGAACGTATAAAGGAGATAATTTGATTACACCGAAACAGTTCACTAGAGGGCATCTGCATTGTCTCTGTGAAGTACTGCAACGAGTGAGGTCGGTTCCCTTCTAGATAGTCACCTATCCGTAGGAGTCCTTTATTAAGCCACCATTGAAATACCTGTGGAGTCAAGCCAGGGGATAATTCTGGATTACAGAACACCGGGGCCAATGGGGTATGCGAGGATGATAACGGTTTACGATGTCGCACCCTGTCCCAGACCTCTAGGGAGTGAGACAGGGTGGGGCACAAAATGGGAGGGCGAAGGCGACTCGGCAGCCACATCAAGGAGGGGGATGTACTTTTCATGGAAACCGATTCTTTAGAGAGAAATGCATAGATACATAAACTATTCTGTTTTAGGTCAGTTACTCTGCCTATATTGAAGCTATTGGATTAAAAAGCCAATGTCTTTCTCTCATGAATAGTTTCCTTTAGTGCTGACCAAATAAACACATCAATTTTCACCATTCTCACCCTGCTTTTGAACACAAAATTGAACTGGTTCATGGCAATCTACCTGTAACATTGTCACAATTTACACTGCTGTTTTGCCCTCTATCAACCAGGTTTCAGCTGCAAGGGTCTCCCCAAAAACTGGATCTCCTAACAGGGAGACCCCTATCCCTTAAGACTGACATCAGAAGTAACAGTGATCCAGTCTCCAGAGTTGAGGGATCTATCCCCCCAAAAAAAAAAAAAAAAAGACTGGACTCTTATCTACCTCTCCACCAATCCCCAAAGCCTGGCTGGGAGAAGAATAGGCTGTCACTGGGATCGTTGCCTCTACTGCTGGATAAACAAAATTGCTCCTCATTGGCCAACACACCCAACGTATGACAGTAATATAAGGATTCATAGTGCCTGGGAAACAGCATCATTTGGCAAGTTTGTTTCTGAATCTGAATAATCGCCTCCCCCAGAATAATATCCCAAGGTAGTATAGGGATTGTGCTGGCTCTTTTGGTAATATATGATCAAAGTAACTAGGCAAAGAGTTTGCAGAACTTGATCCCAGTGATGAAGAAGCTGACTTCAGAGCTGGCTTAAAACAGGATGGCCTCTGATAATAAGAATTGTGAAGCTTCTAATGATTAAGACATGCCTCTGTAGCCAGTAGGACCTTTCAAAATATGTTCTAGGTGCTGAAGCTAGACCAAAAATGAGACACCTGTACTAGTAATGCATTGCCAGAACAGTTGATCTCATTAAATTCTGATGGCATTCTGCTACCGACACCTGCAAATGCGCATCTGCAACGTCAGTGGACTGTGCTGAATTAGAGTACTTTTCCAGGCAGGTCTATAAGATTAATATCCCAGTCTATAGATATGCATCACACAACTGGCCATGCAACTTTCTACCCGACTTGCTGCCTACCATGTGGCAGCTGTCCTAATTTCCCTACAGTAACTCTTTAAATAGTTTGCTCTAGTAGTCCAAGGACAACTTCAACATTTTTAAAACCATTATAATGGCATCCCTATCCACACTTTTGTTTAGTGTAGTTTCCACTAATGTGTAAGTGCCACTGCTGGTTTGTCTACTATTCCCACACAGGTGACGATTATGTTTAAGCCAGTACCCATCCTGCAATTCATAGCAGCCCTGAGGGTCACAGAATTATTCAACTTGGCTAGTGACATATCTGGAAAGCCCCTGCAGAGCTTCAGGCTCTAAATATGTTTGTCTTTACTGAATACAGCTTTGAAGCCCAATATTTATGTTCTTGGCCTAGTCCATACCTCTTCCATCATCAGAATTAAAGGCAACTCATTCTTTTAGCAAGGTTCATTTTTTGAAGATTTGCAGTTGGGGTCAGATCATCGTCCCAGTTAAGCCCCTTTTACGTGGGGCGGATTCAGACTCTGCTAGCACACCGGAGGATCGCTCCATTGATCCCTGCTGAGCAGGTGGACGACAGGTCCATCTCTGCTCACATTAGTGAGACGGACCTGTCAGAATGCCACTGTTCTCTATGGGGAGATAGGAAGAAAACAGACCACCTGTCTGTTTTCATCCGATCCGACCCGCTGGCTGAATGGGGAACTGATCACCATCCGTCTGTTTTCAGCGGATCTTGTTGGATCGGATGGCAGGCGGGAGTCGGCGGACACATTTCCACTGACATCCGCCTACCCATAGAAGTCAATAGGTGAGCCGCTAGGATCCGCTCAAAAAAATGGACAGCCTGATCCAATCGGGCCGATTGTGTGAAAGGGGCCTTAATTGCATTCTTCTCAACCGTTTCAAAAGAAAAGTCCAAGGAAAAATCAAAAACATAGACCTCCAATAACACTTCCATGTCTCCTGCAGACATATTAATCTGGTGTGATGTTATGTCTAGGGTCAATACAGTGGCAGACTAACTTGAGTCCATAAACCAACCAATCAACATTGATTATTTGTAATCATCATGCTGCTAGCATTAGTAAATAGATAGAAAAGTATATCCTATTTACTTGTTTTAAACCTTTTTTTATTTTTTATTTTTCTTCAGTTGGTTCATGCCTAGGAAAATGTCATACATACCAGGAGTCTTCATGAGAGGAGGGGTTTTCTCAACTAAGCATACTCTCTTGCATGAATGCCTGAACTAAAGACAGATGGATTCCAGGAAGTAAATGTTACATGAATCATTTGTAATTACTCAAGATGGTTACAGCCAGAAATGCTAGGTGGTTGTTTTTTTAAGTGATTTTTCAATAAAATAAAGCATAGAGACATGGATGGAAGTTATGAACAAGACAGAAAATAATTATTCTGAGGGGTTCGGAGTAACCCCATGGGTATGCTGACATGATAAGGCTAGGAAAGTATGTTATAAACACATGCAGTAGCATATGGCAAAAATAACATTTCTAAAGTGCATTGAAAAAGTATTCATACCCCTTGGAATTTTTCCACATTTTGTCATGTTATAACCAAAAACATAAATGTATATTTTGGGGATTTTATGTGATAGACCAACACAAAGTGGCACATAATTGTGAAGTGGAAGGAAAATGATAAATGGTTTTCAATAAAACAAAAAAAAATGCTTTGTATAACCACCTTTCGCTGCAATTACAGCTGCAAGTCTTTTTTGCGATGTCTCTACCAGCTTTGCACACCTAGAGAGTGAAATTTTTGCCCATTCTTCTCTACAAAATAGCTCAAGCTCTGTCAGATTGGATGGAGAGCATCTGTGAACAGCAATTTTCAAGTCTTGCCACAGATTCTCATTTGGATTTAGGTCTGGACTTTGACTGGGCCATTCTAACACATGAATATGCTTCGATCTAAACCATTTCATTGTAGCTCTGGCTGTATGTTTAGGGTCATTGTCCTGCTGGCAGGGGAACCTTCTCACCAGTCTCAAGTTTTTTGCAGACTCTAATGCCGTGTACACACGACCAGACTTTCCATCTGAATGAACAGACTTTGACGGACTTGCCTACACACAATCACACCAAAGTCCGATCGTTTAACGCAAAGACGTACGATGGGACTAGAAAAAGGAAGTTCAATAGCCAGTAGCCAATAGCTGCCCTTGCGTCATTGTTGGTCCGTCAGACATGCATACAGACTACCGGTTTTCTTGATAGAAACTGGTTCCGGCGGAAAGATTTGAAACATGTTCTATTTCTAAAGTCTATCATATTTTTCGACAGAAAAGGTCTAATGAAGCCCACACACGATCGAATTGTCCGACGGATTCGTTCCATTGGAATTTTTCTGTCGAAAAGTCCGGTTGTGTGTACACGGCATTACAGATTGCCCTGTATTTGGCTCCATCCATCTTTCCATCAACTCTGAGCAGCTTCCCTGTCCCTGCTGAAGAAAAGCATCCCCGCATCATGATGCCGTTACCACCATGTTTCACGGTTGATGTGTTCAGGGTGATGTGCAGTGTTAGTTTTACGCTGCAAATAGAGTTTTGCTTTTAGGCCAAAACATTCAATTTTGGTCTCATCTGACCAGAGCCCCTTCTTCCACGTGTTTGTTGTGTTGACTATTATTTGTGATTATGTGCATACACCTCAATCATTGTAGTAGTATGGACATGTACATATCTAGATCTGAGAGATCTTGTACAAAAGAGGTAGTTCAATCAGCAATACACATTTATTTATAGTGTTACATAATATATACAAATTACACACCAGACAGTATTTACATCACAATATACAGTGTAGGTCCCCTGGCTTACATGATATTTACAAATTACTCACAGAACCATATTTACAATACAATATAAGGTGCAAGTTCAGAGTTAGATTACCTGTTAACTTCAGGTCAGCCCATGGTGACTGCTGTGTGTTCCCACACCAGAGTGAGTTGGCTTGCTCACAAAGCATTATATCCCCCCCTACTTTCTGTAGTGTGGCTAATATAATTCTCCCTAATTGGTCACTGTACCTAGTAAATGTATATTGGGAACAGCCTGATTGGATGAGTCAAAGAAAGCTGTTGTTTACTTCCCAGGTGAGATGTTATCTGGGAAAACAAAAGGCCAAGCTTTGAAGTTGAACTAATTACAGTAACACCAACACAACACTCAATAGTTTAAATATATATTTCCCTCTAAGGGAAATATATTTCTAATTACAATATTGTACAGGTATTAATGGAGATTTAACATAAACTCATAAGGCTACAGATGGCCCCTTGTGGCCAGTTGAGAATATGAGACTCGGCCACACATAGAATAATGGTTTATGTGCAATCGTCTTTAATATTTGGAACGTTTGGCTTTGCCCTCTGAAATGAAATAAAACTCTTTGAGAAGGAATAAAAACTTTTAAACTCTCCATCTCTACAGTTCACATTTCTGGATCCCAGTATCGGTAGTCCTCACTTGTTCTGAATGTAAGAAGTCCATAATAAAAATCATAGGATACAAAACACAATAAAAAAAACAAGAGGGATAAAAAAAAAACATGAGGATCCTTGTTCTCAACCGTCCAATAATGATAGTGCGAAAGTCAATAATGTCAATCTGGTCATGTTGCCCTTGCTTCTGGGACAGCCTCCCATGGTGATTCCCGTTGGATACCGCATACAGTAATGGCCTTTGGACCGGCTTTCCCGGCTAAGATTATACTTTGTTAATGTGGACAGAGGTAGAGAAAGAAAACCACAAGTACATTTGAGACACATGCATTCAAATTAATGCTTGTCTGGTAAGTCTGAGCAGTTAGGACCTTTTACATAAGGCTACAGTTGTGTCCCCCCACATGGCTTCTCGCAAACTGCAAATGGGACCTAAATTGTTTTTGCGGTTTGTATTTATGTATGTATGCATGTAAATACAGTTTTGTTCCTAAAAAAAATAGATAAATACAGCCCTTGCAACTGCAAAAATACAAATGATAAAATAGTCCAAAAATCATCCAATAAAGACGTTATATTGCAAATGTTGTCCCAATATCATAAAGTGCTCATGTTTTCCAATATTCTTAAAAGTGCTACTGTCCTCCAAATAAACTCACTCCATGATGTGACCCACACCCCTCATGTATCCCTACTCACCAAAGGTAATGGACCCCCAGCTTTTCAGTCTGGGTGTCAAACAGACTTAGATCTGTTAGGGAATAGTGGGTCATAAGGGTTTCTTTCTACCATTGCGCAATGGAATGGTAACAGGAGTTTTAAACCAATGCCTTACACAATTTAGACACATTTAATTTTTGCCACAGTAAATGCCATTTCCATGTTAGCCTATGAACTTTTCAAGGTTGAAGTGTTATTCTGGCCATACACAGTTTGAATCTCGGCTGGGCCCTGCTGAACCGGTTCATATTTGATCCATTAATGGGCAGGCTGAATGTCCCAAGTTGATCGATCAACTTGAGTACAACCAGCCTGACAGATTCTCTTACAATTATCGCTAGTGGCTGCTATAGAGATAATCATTGTCTTCTCCCAGCGGGGATTGGTCTCCAAAAGGAGGGATTTGGGGGAATCGGGTGAATTTCTTTCCTGCAACCACGCTCCGTGTATGGCCTGCCTTACTAAACCCAGGACCCTGCATTCACTAGATTTGGTCTTCCACAGTGCACAGTACATGGAAATGCATTAATTTTGGTAAATATAAACCACTAAATACCTTTTCTCATCAGCAGTATATAGCAGTCTTGCACTTCTATCAGTATCCATCCGAGCTATAAAATTACCTCCAAACATTGTACTTTTTTTTACCAAAGACCCTATGGAATAAAATGGCGATTGTTGCAACTTTTAATGTCATACAATATTTTTTAGAAAAAGATAAATTTTAATGAATTAAAAAAAAAACACAATGTATACTCCATTTTTTTTTGTAAAATGTGAAAGATGATGTTACACCGCGTAAAGAGATACCTAACATGTCACATGTTATTACGCACACTCGTCGAATGGCGACAAAATATGATGCTTTCAAAGTCTGTACCGTTTACCTGTTTAGAGTTACAGAGGAGCTCTAGTGCTAGAATTATTGCTCTCACTCTAACCTTCGCAGCAATACCTCACGTATGGTGCAAACACCGTTTACATATACATGCATGATTTATGTATATGTTCGCTTCTACGCATGAGCATGGAAGGATAGGGTTGTTTTTACTTTTTTTTTTTTCTTATTTATGTTACTTTTATTTTTACATTGTTCCTTTATTTTATTTTTTTGATCAATTTTATTCCTATTACAAGGAATGCAAACATTCCTTGTGTCATGGTTATGCAATAGAGTTCGTCTGCCTACCTGTCTCCATGTGTTCATCTCTAGAGACCAGCCGACCCTCACCTGACTGCTTTTGTAATCCATCCTCTGGCATGGCTCCACCCTAGCTCCTATCAGAGAACTCTATATTAACCTGTGCACTGCAGGCCAACCCTGCTGATCAACCTTTGTGTGTTTGGCTTCCTGTTACCTGCCGTGTGCTCTTCTGTTGTTCCGTTACCGACTTTGGCGTGTCCTTGACTATCCCTGTTTGCCTGTGATCCTGAACTTTTGGCGTGTCCCTGACTATTCCTGTCTGCTTGTGGCCCCGACCTTGGCTTTATCCCTCACTATCTCTATCCTCCTGTTGCCTACTGTGGGTGTGAGCTGGGGGACCCTGGGGGTCGCGACCTGGAGCCAGTTGCAGCCCAGTCCATCCTCACCACTAGAGGCTCTGGTGAACACCTGCTGGCTCTTAGACTAGGTGGGATCTGTCTTGGTGTTCTGGTGGCCCTGCCTTCCTTATCACCTTGACCCCCGTCCGCAGCAGTCAGCCGTAGGGTCCGCAACCTTGCGGTGCACTCCTGATCCCTACGGTGTGCATCTGTCACCTGGCCTCAAGGTGACCTGACACCTTGTAATAGAAATAAGGATGACAGATTCTCTGAATAGAGAGATCTGGGGTCAAAAACACCCCAAATCTCTTCACCTTTTAAAGCATAAGATCAAAAAACTATTTTGATCTTTTGCTTTAAAAAACAAAAAAATGACTTTCAGCTTGGACCAGAAGTGATGTCATGATGTTGCTTTGGTTCTCCAATGCCATAGTCTATCAAAGAGTATCTACTCTTTGATCACCTACGGGCGCAGCAGGCCACACTGTTGGATCATTTCTCGGGTGAACCGGCAGAAACGGTAAGTCTAAGAAACCCTGGCGAGCGGGAATCACAAGCTGTTCGGAATGCTTTCATGAGAAAGCCAGCCGCCGGCTGGAAAAAACATTAACGAGAGTTATGGCTGATATCTTCAGCCATAATCACGGTAAACCACTTGCAAACCACAATGTATATATACACGTATTGCGGTCGGCAAGTGGTTAAAGCTTGAAGGAGGAGCTTTCATTCTCCACTGACTGTCCTATGAGACTGCATAACTCCTGACCCTCTGTCTGTCCTGTTCCTCCAAAAAGAAAAAAACCTCTCTAGTAATACACACCAAACTGAGCCTGTACAGAGCGCCTCCTAGGGCTTTGTTCTATCAGCAGATGGCTAGGGGACAGTAAAAGAAGGGGAGGATCAGAGATGACTGGATCAAACAACCTTTTTACACAATGCAGAGAATTAACCCCTTAGGTTTCACAGTGATACTCGCAAGCATGATTTACTGCACATACAGACTGATTTTACCATTGTGGGTTTAGTAACACTTTAACATCTCAGCAACCAATACTTTTATTATCTAGGAAAACCACTGCAAACAGTGATAAACTGCAACATGCAGAAATGTGACAGCGTTAAAGGAAATAGGGCAATAACAGAAGGCAAACATATAATAATAAATTTAAATTTAGGTCCCATTTACAGCTGTGCAATGCACTTTTGTTTTCACATTTGTTGTGTGACAGCATAGGGCTGTCCTATGTACGACATGCTCCAGTGCCTATTTTTTCTATGAGTCTTGTATATTTTGGCACTTTTTTCTGCATTTTGTTGCGTGTCAAAACACACAACTGCTACCTGCATTACTTCTTTCCACAAGCTGTTCGAAAAGCACACAGAAACTTGCATTTCTGTGTGCTTTCCTGGAACGCCAAAGTGTGCGTGGGACCGAAACAATATACTTATTCCCTACAATAAATCCATGCACATGCATTACTTATGGTCCTTTAATATACAGTGTTTTTCATAAAATCTTTTCTTGCTGTGTTTTCCTGCCTCCTTGTAACATCCTGTATGAGCTCTCAAACCTCTGCTTTTCCCTTTCAATTCTGTATGTTTGGAATGAACAGTGCATGTTAGTTGTGATCAGTGGTCATGCACACTGCTCTATGAACACTACACATCCTATAGTCCCTAGTCCATTTAGGAGTGAATAAGAGTGGGTGGCTATATTCCTACATATACAGTGCCTTGAAAAGTAATTCATACCCCTTGAAAGTTTCCACATTTTTGTTCTACAGCTCTGACTGTATGTTTAACGTCATTGTCCTGCTGGAAGGTGTACCTCCGCCCCAGTCTCAAGTTTTTGCAGATTCTTAAGCCTCATACACACAATCGGATTTTCCAAGGGGAAATGTGTGATGACAGGCTGTTGGCGGGAAATCCGACCGTGTGTAAGCTCCATCGGACAATTGGCCAACTTTTCGTGGACAAATGTTGGATAGCATGTTTTAAAATTTTCCGAGAACAAATGTCTGTTGTCGGATTTTCCGAGCGTGTGGACACAAGTCCGCCGGACAAAAGTACAAGCACGCATGCTCGGAAGCAAGGACGAGCCAGAAGCGGTTGGTCTTGTAAACTAGCGTTCGTAATGGAGAATCAACATTTGCGACGTGGCAAATTATAAAATCTCCAAATACAGCACATATTCTCTTCTTCTTTAATGGGATAATAATGAAGCTGCTTTGCTGGTGATACTGATGAAGTTATTGCAAACTAATTTACCAAGGCTTTTTTTTTCACATATCAAGAATAATATTATTATTATTATTTTTTTTTTTTTTTATTTGGGCAAGCTACCACAACACCATTATCCCGTAGTTTTTAAGATCAAAAATACAACTATGTTGGTATCCCTTGTCAATTTTACATTGTATTTTTTAAATGTAACTGCCTACTCCCAAACTGTCATTTGAAGTAAAACACAAGTATTATTCTCCACAATTTTTTTTATTGTGCATTAAAAAAATAAAAATAAAATTAGACATGCTATCTGCCAATAGAACTTAACCAAAAAGTGCATTCTATGCATCCAAAAATATAGAAAATATACCAAATCAAATCATTATTCAACCAAAAAATTGTTTCAAAGCAATAACTCCAAGGCCAATAATAAATAACATGTTATCTCCTCTGATTCTGCAACGTGGATGGTTGCTGAGCAGCCGTTCAGAAGCGAACTGAATAGCGCTAAATGAAAAGTGGGCATCACCACTCGCCAAACCTCTACTAACAAAAAAATACCAGAAGGAGCCCAACGGGTGGCGCTAAAGAGCTGAAAAAAAACGTAGTATGTCACAATGTAAGTAATTGTTGGCCAACAATTGTGTGGCCCTGTGTATGCAAGACAAGTTCTGGCCTGGGCCCTTTCGAACAAATTTCCACGATTTTGTTGGACAACAATCTGATCGTGTGTACGAGGCTTAACACGTTTTCTTCTAAGATTACCCTGTATTTGGCTCCATTCATCTCCCCATCAACTCTGACCAGCTTCCCTGTCCCTGCTGAAGAAAAGCATCCCCACAACACGATGTTGCCACCATCATGTTTCACGGTGGGGATGGTGTGTTCAGTGTGATGTGCAGTGTTAATTTTACGCCACACATAGCATTTTGTTTTTAGGCCAAACGTTAAATTTTGTTCTTATCTGACCAGAGCACCTTCTTCCACATGTTTGCTGTGTCCTCCACATGGCTTCTCACAGACTGCAAACTAGACTTCTTGTGGCTTTCTTTCAATAATGGCCTTCTTCTTGCCACTGTTCCATAAAGGCCAGATTTGCGGAGTGCACGACTAATAGTTGTCCTGTGGATAGATTCTCCCACCTGAGCTGTGGATCTCTGTAGCTCCTCCAGAGTTACCATGGTCCTATTGGCTGCCTCACTGATTAATGCTCTCCTTGCCCGGCCTGTCAGTTAAATGGACAGCCATGTCTTGGTAGGTTTGCAGTTGTGCCATACTTTTTCCATTTTCAGATGATGGATTGAACAGTGCTCCATGAGATGTTTAAAGCTTGGCAGTGGTGGCCGCTCCATATGGGGCACCACCACCCTAATCCATGCACCTAGCCCCTAATCTACATGCATGGCGCCAGATGCATAGATTTCAATAGGGGTTTTTTTAAGCACATTATTAGAGCCAGAGGCTCTAACTGGCTTCAAAAAAGGGTGGGCTCAGGGCGCAGAGCACTGTACATTTTTAAATTTTTTAATGCAGCGCATTCTCTTCTTCTTTAGAATGTTAGAATAATGAAGTTGTTTTGCTGCTGATATTCACACATTGACAAACTGATTTCTTTATTATTTCTCGTGATCTTCTGAATAATCTTTATTTTATTTTTTTTGCCAGATCTCCAGAATAATGTTTCTATTTTTTTTATAGTGATCTCCTTTTTTTTTAATACTGATCCCCATATTTTTTTTTTCATTTTGTGTGTCAAGTTAGCACAACACCATTATTATGTTATATTTTTTAACCTCACAGAGAATGGTTGGTGTTGGTGTCCCTTGTTAATTTGACATTGTCATTTTGAAATGTACCTGCCTACTCACAAACAAACTGTCCTTTTTGAACTAAAACACATAGCCAAGTATTTGTGAAAAAATACTGACATTTATTAGGGGGTCATAAGAAAATAAAGATGAAGGCAATGCTGGATAAACTGTTGAAATTAGCGCACCCTTTGTACCCCAGGGCAGACATCAATTATTTGACAGGCAAAATTGATGAAGCCTGAGGAGTCCATTTAATAGGGAGCACAATACGGTCCAGGACTCCGAGCAGCAGCAGATAACATGTATGTCCTGAGGCTGTGGTCTTACAACAGCCTGCGTCTTTTGCCAGACCAGACTGAACCCAGGCCATCACTCTCTTTTCTTCTTTACAAGCTTCCTTACAGGCTGTGGTTTCGGAGTTGTGGCAGGAGTTAGAGGAGGAGTATGGTCCAACTCACATACATGACGTTTTTTGTGAGTTCACCCATCACCCCCTTATTTAGGGCCTGATACACGACTTCCTCACAAATGAGGCGTTGGCCCACCTCCATTTGCTACAATTTGCTGGCTGCCACCAGGCATAGGCCTCTTGAAGATTAGGGGTTGTTCTGAGGGCCGCAGTAGCCTGCCGAATCAAAGAAAGTGCTGACTCCTCCACGTTACTCCCCTTTCTGGGCCTTTTTGTTGGACGGCAAAGGGGAGGAACCTGCAATTCGGTCAAGCTACTGGGCATGGCCACCTCCTGGCTGCCACATTCCACTGCCACTTTCCATGGCCACCTCCTGGCTGGCACTTTTACACGGCCTCCTCCTAGCTGAGATTTTTCACGCCCTCCTCCTGACCAAGACTTTCCTGTGTATGAAAATGGGACATAGTTTTAAAAAAGGAAATGATTCAAACCTCCATCAGCACCCCATTAATTGACACCTCATCCCTTTTAGAAATATCAAACAAGGTTTTTTAAGGTAAACCAAACCTAAGAAAATGGGACGTTAACGGTGCAAAAAATCAGAGTTATATTCATAATAAAAGGTTTTTCTATACAAAATTTATTTATACAAAATTCATAAAAACAGAGCAGTAATCTGTATAATCATACTGAGGTTATATACAGCTTTGTGGTCCAATAGACGGTAAAGTTGTGGTAGTTGTGATTGATTTATCCCGACATGTTTCGCTTAATGCTTCATCAGAGGATAAGCCAACTACCAACATAATAAATTCAAAAAGAAAAAACATAAATTAATTTCACAAAGTACATTTCTTTTTACATCATTAATACAGAGGATCAACATATATAGTGTTTAAAAGACACGAGTAAGGCTCAAACAGATGGAAATATGCTCACCCCCATTTTACCGACCCATTCGTACCCCAGGAAGAATTATATAACTACCAGATGGATAGAGGAGTGCAGGGCAGCAAGTACAGCAGCCAGGCAGTATAGCTGGAGAGGGCATAGACGGCGGCTGATTGGGACAGAAAAGTTATACAATATGTCAACATGCTATTTATAAACAAAAACTATTTTATTATTTTATTTTATACTATAATCAAAATATAGGAATATCCTATAGCCATTTTAATGTATTTCATCTGGTATGGCAATCATTTTTAAATTATACATTTTACTTTAAATAAATATATTTTTTGTTGATTTAGTGGAGCCCAGTTATTATTTATTTAAATTCATCCACTAACATTCACTGACGATAAACTAGAATTTCCTTAATATTTTATCCAGGTTTTATATTATAGCCACCAAGGTATATAGGAGGTTCTCCTTCAGATTAGAATAAGCCCGGAAGGATAGCTCACCCAGACGGGCTTTGCAGCCTGTTTACAAGGTGTCTGAGAAAGAAGAGTATATTTAGCATTGATTAAAGTATGGAAAAGGAAAGGAAATTATTCTCAGCAATCCAATGTTAAAATTACTAACCAGCTAATAGGTATGGACTTCCTCCTAGCACGGCTCCCCCACAATTGAGCCGGGTGTTTGGTGTCCCAGTATATATGCCGCCGTCCATCGAGCCAGCGTCTGACGTCACCGGCTCGATGCGGACGTAAACAGCGGCAGTGCGCATGCGCTAGAGAGCCTTCGGGGGAATCTGGAGACTACGTTTCCCACAATGCATCGGTGCAAACACCGGCATCCAGGGAAACGTAAAAGGGGATAGCCAGAGCACAGCTAAGGCAATGCTCCGGCCAGCACACTCATATTGCCCCAAGGTGTATGATTCCCTGTCTCGCACGCAGGGACCACCGCTAACCAGTGGGCAGCCTGCCAGATCAGATATAATCCAACCCAGCAAAGATGCCCTCGGGCGTCCATATGCTCCTCTCCAATGCCAAAGTGCCAAAAGCAGCCGACCAGAAGCCATGCATCAAAATAACATGCGATATTAAAATAATATGAGTCGCATGATAAAATACACGTGGGGAACGAAAGAGGTTTGTAGATAGAAACCAAGGGGGGAGAGAGAGATATAAATAAACGAGGGGGAGAAAAAGGAAAATATACCCCAATATATCAGTCGGTGCGATCGCGATAATGGACCAAATTAATCGCGAAATCCGTGTATATATTTTAAGAGCCCATCTCGTGTCCTGAAAACAAAATTCACAGTAAATTTTAATATCAATAATATGAAGTATCACAGCCAAGTGTAAATATATCCAATGTATCAAAATAATTAGTAATTATATAAATAATAATTAATAAAAAAAACAGGACAAAACAAAACAAAACAATGCAACAGATATCATCCCCCCCCCCCCCCCCCCCCCAGACCAACGATTTTCAAAGAAATGATCGATAACTCAAATTTTCATTAAACCCAGGAAATGTTATTGCTTTTAAATTATATATCCATCTTGCTTCTATCTGTAGAAGTTTTTTGTCAACACTTCCCCCTCTCGAAGAGAGTGGGACATGATCTAATGCCTGGAATTTAATATAGTCTGGGTTAAAGTCATGATGTAGGCCTATATGCCTACCGATTGCTGTAGTCATTTTTTTATTTAGAATTGGTTTAATGTGATCTCTCATACGTATCGAGAAGGCTCTTTTTGTTTTGCCTATGTAAAATCCTCCACACCGGCACTGTGCTAAATACACTATGCCAGGTGTGGAGCAGGTCACACAGGATTTCAATTGGTGCCAATTTCCATTTGGTAATTTAAATCTACTGCAACCAGCCATATATCTGCACATATCACAATGTCCACATGGGTAACATAGTTTTAGGTTTTTGGTCATCAATCACACACAATTTCGAGCTCATCACTGTTGAAAATTAAAGGTTAACAAATAGAAAAGACTCTACTTCTGACCCCAGCATTTGTCATCATTTTTGGCTACTACTGTCTATTGATATGTAAACCACTTTGTTAATTCTGAAATTAGTGATCAATAATAACATCTAGTTAATATCATCCATTTTTGCCTAGAAATATGTTGAACAGTGCTATACCTGGCTCAAGCTGGGCTCCTCCAAATCTTCCTGGGTGGAAGGCCCAGGCTGGACTTCTGAAGCCTCATCTAAGGTGGAATGAAGAGTCGAAGGAAGGGTTGGGAGTGGTGGCCTGATTTCATTCTGGTCTGACAAAAACCGCAGTATGTTGTAGTACCACAGCCTGGGGACATAAACGTCACCTGCTGCTACTCCTGATGTCATGGAATCCTGGACCTTCTTGCGCTCCATATTATATGTGCTCCTCGGGCTACCAATTTTGCACTTCAAATAGAGGATGGTTGCCGTGGGAATCACCGGCTTCACCAATTCCACCAATTGATCCAGCACTGCCTTCCTCTTTATTTTATTATTATAAAAAGGGTGTTTCACCTGCCACAGACAGGGCAGCTCCCTGTATTTATCAATGAAGCTAGGGAGGAAGTCATGATCATTGAATCTATCCATTTTCTTTGCAAGACACAACACAAGACAAACCCTAATGTCAGGCTAAACTGTCCTAATCTTGTCCCACTATAGGCCTCAATCTATAAGCAGTATAGGCCACTGATGGCCCAAGCTAAAATTGTACCTTCACTAGCATGATCGGCGCTTACGCTACTCTGTCCTCCGCTCACAGATCGTATGTATGACGCACACGTGTTAGGCTTTATATACACTGCGCATGCGTGAAACTCCGCCCACCCCTGACCTTCTTTCTAGTATATTCCCCACCCATTCTCTTTCGGCGCAGTGAGAGAGCACATGTTAGAGACAGTTTGCGCACTAATAGGATGTTTTTTGCAGGTGCTACATTTGTTCAGGCCTATTTGTATTAAAAGAAGTTTGTTGTCTAGATGGGTTTGTAACTAGAATGAAATGCAAACTTGATTCAGTGTAAGGAGAGGACACTCAGCAGCTGTTTACACATCTAGACACAGGAGCACTAGTGTGGGACACAAGAACACCCTTTTTAGGGTGTCCCACTCAGGTGCTCCAGTGGATACAAGGGGTGTCTCCATGTGGGAAACTTTACCAAAAAAGGTAAGTATTCCAGCTTGAAGAAAGGGAAAAAAGCATGTCTTCAGCTTTGAATTCTGCCAAAACAGACAATTGTACGACAGTTCAAGCAATGTTTCATATTCCTATTTCTTGCCTCAAATATCTGCGTGCTAAGTATACTTTTTTTTTATTCACATAGGGGAGAAAAGACTCGGGACATCAGAGGACACCAAGGACCCCCAACCTCCTAAAGAAGGGGAAGTCACCACACCACAACCTGAGGATGTGGAGGGAGGAGAGGTTCATGACGTGGTTGAAATAGTGACCACAGGAGATGAGTGTCTGAGACCACTGCTTTAGGTAATAGATGTATGCCTGCATATTTATAATACATGGTGTGTTTTTTTTGTATTTTAGGTGATGTGGATGTTGTGGAAGAAGAAACTAATTTCACAAGTGCACGTGCACATGTCCTCATCACGTGCATCTGCCATCACGGGATATCAAGGTATGCGTTTTGGGGATGCAACCCCTTCCTCGCAACTAGTAGATGAGAGGAATGGGTTGCACCCCCAAAATATGTCCATTGATCCCCCATGATGGGAGATAGCACATGTTGACATTAGGCATGGGATCAGGAGGGAAATCCACATTTTGACTCCCAATTTGTGTGCATCTTCAAAATGTGGCTTTTGCAGGGGTGACATCACCCCATCTGATGAAGGCAATATCAACACAGTTTTGACATACTAATGTCTGATATTGCCTTCACTTTTTTTTTCATGAACTTTGTCACGTGTTGTGTATTTTATGGTTTGAAAAATGCCTGTTTAACCAAAAAATTTATATTTCTAATGTCAAACATAAAAACAAAGATGTTGGTTTGTTCAAAAACCCTTTACTAATGCACATGTGAATGTGCTTTGAGTAACATGTTTTATACTCAACAATGTGTGGCTTCTTCTTTCAATGCTCAATACCAGTTTTTGGAGTAAGTTGGTGGGTGTTATTTTTCTAAAGGCAACTCCACTTTGGGTATGGTTTAGCTTATATTCCGCCATGTGAATTGGCGTCATGAATAGGCAGAACCGGCTGGCCATTGTGCCGAAAGCATTCTCCACCACTCTAAAGGCCAGCCGGTAGTTAAAAATCCTCTGGCCCGGGGTGGGAAATGGCCACATCAGCTTCATCAGTGACAAAGACAAACTGTAGACCAGCCACGTTGTCTTCCTAAAAAAATTGCTAACAAAATACATTTTAAGTGACTAGGCTAGGTGTTTATGGGTCCAGAATAGCATGCTGGGGAGGTTAGTGAAGGCAAATATGCATTAAGGACAAAAAAGGAGCATTAAAAGCTTCCAGCATGCATGAGGAAAAAGAGGACATTCACGGCATATTACAATCATAGTAATTAGGGAATGATGAAATAAATCCAATAGATTAGCAAATATTAAATACATAGAATGTGATGTTAAAGGGTAAAACTTACCTTAATATAGTCCTACTGCAGGACCTGTATGTTGACAGAACAGGTCCCTGGAATAATGGTCCCTAGAGCCTGAGGGGAGATGCCTGTCGAGAACTTGATGTCCTGCAGACTTCTCCCATCGATAAGTACCGCAAGGTGGTGACTAGCCTTTGTTCTGGAGCTATGGCTTGCCACATGCAGGTGTCCTGCTTGGTAATATAGGGGGAAAGCAAAGCCAACAGATGGTGAAAAACGGGGTCCATTATCCGGAGATAATTCCTGAAATCCTCAGGATTATTCTCCTGGATCTCCTGCAACAAAGGCATGTGTGAGAATTAGTCACGCTGCAGCAACCAGTTCTTGGTTCATGAACTCCTCCTCTCCCTGTTCATGGACTAGACTTGGGTCAATGTAAGAACCCCAACACCAAGCCCCTGCATAGCACGAACTCTATGAAGAGTACATACCCGAACATAGCTTCAAAGCGGTCGGCTGGTCAGAACGAACTAACAGAGTGCACTGAAAATCAGAAAGGCCTGAAAAGAGCAGGCTAATAATCATAAACGAGCAGACAAGAACACACTGAAAAAACAGATACAAACTGACTACACACACTGAAAAACAGATGTGAACCCACAAGCACAAACTGAAGAGCAATAACGAACTGAAAAGCATGTGGCTGAAAAGCGCGAATCATCTGTCACCAAACTTCTACTAACACGAGATTAGCAGAAGGAGCCCAAAGGGTGGCGCACTGGCTATTGAACTTCCTTTTTCTAGTCCGGTCGTACGTGTTGTACGTCAGCGTGTTCTTGCGGATCGGAATTTCCGAAAACATTTGTGCGATCGTGTGTATGCAAGACAAGTTTCAGCCAACATCCATCGGAAATAAATCCACGGTTTGGTTGTTTTTAAATTCTGATTGTGTGTATGCGGCATAATTCTATGGAGCGTATGGCTTATTGTCATCCTATGTACAGATACATCAGTCTCTGCTGTGGAACTCTGCAGCTCCTCCAGGGTTACCTTAGGTCTCTGTGCTGCCTCTCTGATTAATGCCCCCCTTGCCCGGTCCGTGAATTTTGGTGTGCAGCCGTCTCTTGGCAGGTTTGCTGTTGTGCCATGTTCTTTCCATTTGGCTATGATATATTTGATGGAGCTCCTAGGGATCATGAAAGATTTGGATATTTTTTTATAACCTAATCCTGATTTGTACTTCTCAACAACATTATCCCTTACTTGTTTGGAGAGTTCCTTGGTCTTCATGGCAGTGTTTGGTTAGTAGTGCCTCTTGCTTAGGTGTTGCAGCCTCTGGGGTCTTTCAAAAAGGTGTGTATATGTAATGCCAACTCATGTGACACTTAGATTGCACACAGGTTGACATCATTTCACTAATTGTGTTACTTCTGAAGGTAATTGGTTGCACCAGAGATTTTTATGGGCTTCATAACAAAGGGGGTGAATACATACGCACATGCCAATTATCAGTTTTTAATTTCTCAAAAATAGTTTTATGTATGTACTTTTCTAATTTTACTTCACCAACTTAGACTAATGTGTTCTGATCCATCAAATATAATTCAAATTAAAAAAACATTGAACTAAAAGCTGTAATGTAACAAAATAGGTAAAAATCCAAAGGGGGTTGAATACTTTTGCAAGGCACTGTAACACCTGCTAAAATGTTTTCTTTGCTGCAGATAGAATAGGCAGAAGACTGAGCCCCCAGGTTTACTGTTGTCTGATTTGCTGTTAGGAAGATTTCTCTTCGCTTCTCATCCATATGTCAAAGGGCCAGGAAAGAGAAGGGATGGGAAATGCTAGAAAATCTCTTCACTGGGTACAGAGATAGGGATGGGAGACAGGAGGAGCCAATACCAATTTTACCTTTTACAAGAAAAATCATGATTTCCTTGTGACTTCCACAAACTGTTTCTTTGGATCTATTTACTGGATTCATTACATGGCTTGACATGCATCAATTTAATTTAGGATAACTTCTGCATTTCCATTATGCTCAAAACATGCAAAGTTAAATGTAAAACCCTATGAAACATGGTACTAGATGAATAACCTTTTATCCATCGTGCTTGTTTTCTTCTGTGTTAATCTCCATATATGAATATCAAAGTAATTTGTTTTGTTATCTATATGTAAGCTGAAATGCAGTGCATGATAAAACATGAGCCACTGGCAATGCTTTGAAGAAAGTGTCTTTATTCTATAGGGAAGGAGAAAAGATTAATGGTTTGTCTTTTCTGGACATCATTTCTCGTCCTCACAACAGACAATAGGAGTTGTCAGTAGAAAAGAAAGGGAAAATTCTGCTTAAAAACAGAAGCTGATGTTCTTGTGATGTCCTGGGATCAGATAAGATGCCAAGGACCAGAGCATCCCTTGAAAGGAGCCACGTCAAATAAAAAGGTTTCTAGGATAGTGAAGAGCGGGATTAGAGGAATATTCATGACTCGTGAGGATCAGCAGGTGACACCTAAGGCATAGCACTTTATCCATTTGGCAAACAGTAAATAAAGGCCACTGGTTGCCAGGATAAAATGTAGCAACAAAAGCCAGCGTCTTTCCCCGTACAATGGAAAGCTTGTGTTTGCCACTTGTTGAGCGTAAAGGCATGGACTGTCTTTTTCATTTCTAAGCATTGACCTGATGGATGAAAAGCCAGACTTGTACAGTCGCACGAATATCAGGACAGTAAAGAAGTTTTTACAGACAATATAAAGAGGTTTTGAACCTATTTTGTGGTTTTGTTTGTATTGAAAAAAATAAATTAGCATTATTAGGTGAAAATTTGTGTATTGCATATGAGATTATATATAGTTTTCTATCTAGCCAAGCAAGTCTGCTTTTTTTTTAAGAATGAGTCCTTGCAGTGGTCACTTATATCTTATCAAATGGCTTGGTCTGAGGATCAAGCTAGACAAAGCCACAATGAATACTTTTCTGTGCTGCATCTTTTACTAGCCCATACTGCTGTGATCATCTCTCTAGTCATTATATAGCAAAAGTTAAAATAGTCCAAAAACAATTCATTCAAGTTAAATAAAAGCAGCAACAATAATATTGACCCTAAACCATGATAGTCTTTCTATGAGCCATGCTACTCATTTTGTGGGCTCAACAAAAGGCTGCCCCTCCTTTTCCATTTTGTGTTTCTTCTGGTGGGAGCCCTCACTGCCATCTGTGAGAGATTCACATCCTCTGGCATTGGGCAGATCATGAATGCTACCAAGAAGGACACCATATAATGTATGGGTGCCATCCTCTATACTCTAGCATTCCCTTGTGAGCCCAGGGCAGCTTTGTGATATACACCAAGGGGGTATGCCCTTGACATCTTGGTATCATAGGAAGTGGGGTAAATGTTGCTGGGCATCATTATAACTGGAAGAAGATTTGAGCAGTGAGTCTACTTTTTTTATTTTACAAATTGCTGAGCTAGTTATATTTTTATTCACTTAAGCTGAACTTGGGAATTAAGTTATTGAATTTTAATAAAAATCTACTGTATGTGAATTAAAATCTTCAAATACCAATAGCCTTGCTGGCGCAGTGAGGCCACATTTGGTACAATGTCACAAAACTTTGGTACTTTTCTAAATTGCAAAAATTCTTGAATAGGGTAACATTTAATACTGTACATCTGAGTTAGAACTCTGCAGCTTTCCTACCTCAGCTGACAAACCGATAGACATGTGCATGATGAAAAAATTTGTTTTGGTTATATTTGTTAATCTAGTTATTTAATTTAGTTAAATTCAGTTGATTCGTTCAATTCGTATTCAGGATTCATATTTGGAATTAATGTTATGTCTTTTTTTAAATTTTCTTCAAATTTACCGTTTTTTTTTTTTTCGAAAAAATTACATTTTGAATCGGCTGAATCGAAAACTTTAGTTGTTTTTTTTTTTCAATTCGAATGTGGCAAAGAGAACAACAAAAGAAAAATCTTCATCAAATGATTAAAATTATTCTTTAAATCACCTTTTGGCTTAACTAAAACAGCATTATTTTAAAATCCTACTCTAATAACACACACAGTCTTTGATTTCAGAAACATGTTTACAGTTCAAATTTGACTGGAATTCGATGTAAAATTCGATTTGAATTTCAATTTGAATTTCGGAAATTCGGACGATTTGAAATTTGTTATTCTGAACATTTGGTAAACATCTTTTATATTGTAATTCGGGTATTCGGATATATCTGAATCTCCGAATAATGAAACATTTGTCTGAATATTTATTCGGTACAAAAAGAAACGCACATGTCTACAAACAGATATCCTTTTAAATATAAGGCATCTTTATGAGTCCATCTATTGGAAGCAGAATACTCCCCCACCAAAGAAATGTGGTATTCAGAAGTCAGCAACATTTTCCAAATTGAAGATCTATCCTCAATATTATAAATACAGAGGAAAATTGTAGAATGACACAGAGGCCCCGGATAAATTTTGAAACCAGAGGGCACAATCTGATGGTGGAATTGCAATCTTTTGGACCATCTAATGGAGCCTATTGATTTGGAAGATAGTGCCCCCTTCACTGGGTGAACCCCCCAGGGAGCAGTACCCTCCTGGGCCAACCCCCTCTCTCCCCACTACCCCCCCATCTTCTCACACTACCTCTATTATACCTATACTATATAGCCAACCGCACCCATCCTTTTAAACATTTCTAGTCCCCAGAATTTACCCCCTACTGTACTTAGCAGTGGGTCAGAGATCAATATCAGGCCATTACCACATCAAGATTTCTCACCACATCTTAACGTATAAGCAGGGCCAATCCTAGGGTCACAGACGCCTGGGTGCAGAAATATTTCTGGTGCCCCCACAACAGTCTGGTCATTTTACTAGCTCCTCCCCTCTCCTAAGGATTCTTTGTTACCCTGGGATCCTCTCACAATCTCTTAACAATAAACAAAATACAGGAAGAGAAGCAGAGTACTCTAATGGGACCTGGAGGGGGGGGGGGGGGTCTCTCTAATGGACACAGATTGGGCCTCTGTTAGAGCGTCTGTTAGAGCCCCCACCATTTCCCATTAGAGGCTAAAATGGGGTCTAATGGGACCTGGAGGGGGTCTCTCTAACAGATGCCCTCTTGGTGTCCATTAGAGAGTCTGTTAGTGCCCCCACCAGGCCACATTAGAGACTACAATTGAGTCTAATAGATCCTCGAGGGGTTTTTCTCTAACAGAGGTCCTTTCTGTCTCCATTTGAGAGTCTGTTAGAAAGAGCCGCCATTAGTGCCCATCAGTGTAGCCTCACCAGTGTCCATCAGCTCAACCTCATCACTGCCCATCAATGCAGTCTGATCACTGTTCATCAATGAAGCCTGATCAGTGCCCATCAATGCAGCTTCAGCAGTGCCCATCAATGCCCAACAGCTCATCCTCATCAGTGCCCATCAATGCACATCAGCTCAGCCTCACCAGTGCCCATCAATGCATTCAATTTGCATGACAGATAAGTGTGACCGGCTCTCAATGGAGCCAGTTCACACAGGTCCGGGGCAGCCCGATTGCAAAAGGGTCCTTTGCAATTTTGAGCCAGTGCAGATGTGAATTCAGGCAAAAATTTTAACCTGAATCAGTAAACAAATGTGCCAGACCCCAGGCACAAAAATGCAGCCGCATGTATGTGAACCTGACCTCAATATCAGCTTAAAAGCCACTATATACTGTACGTTTGAAACCAGCAGGGAATCAGTTTGACCAAAATCACTCCACTTATCTCTAGTTACTGGATTAGTTGAAGGTTGTTTCTAACAGAGGAGCTGCAATGCCCTGTACTACAGTTTCTAATACAAGTGAAATGCATGTACAACACATACCAAAATGCATTGTTTCCAGTATGGCCCATTCATGTCATAATTATTGAGCTGCGCTGCATTAAGGAAAGGTCCTGTATTTTGCATTTTTGCTACACTACATTGCATTCCACTATTCCAGTCAACGGAATGCAGCCATTCACCACATACTGCTATGTATCATAATCAAAGATAGCAGACGAACAAGGTGACAGACATAGAAATATTTAGCTATTTTAAAAAGTTATATTCTTGATCAATAAAGACAGGTTGCTCAATCGCTCCAGCTACAACTTAGTTGTATTAGGTTCTTCTATGTTTGGATAAGAATAAGCATTATAAGGATAACTGTAAAATAGAATCAAATATCCTATATTCTACTGCAAAAGTATGCAAAGTTAGGCCTCTTGCGCATGGATGTAAGAATTTACTGATGTTTATACTCAAGAACTTGTTGAAAGAAAGTCCTGCGTAAAATATTCTGTAAAGACCTTGCATAATGGCCTGTACACGAATATCATACGACAGATCGTACAACTTTTTTTGCTTAATAGACGCAAGTAGAAATTGAATAGGTAAATAAAGTCACGAAAATTCTCGTACAACAGAAAAAAAAATCTGAAGTGATGTCATGTATTGTAATGTATTTGTATTGTATTTTCTGGCGACAACTATACTGACTAAACGAAAATCAGATGATTGGTATTGTACGAGGAAAATTTTTGTGCTTGTCCGGTCGAATAATATCGAATGAACTGTCGTGATTTGCTCTCGAAAGTAGTGTACACACTATCTTAAAATCGTACGATTCTTCCTCGGACGACAGTTTTCACACGATATTCGGATTGTGTGTACGGGCCTTAAGTGTTCTAGTTGCCAGTGTTGCATAAACGTGCATATACACATAAATGACTGCACTCAAAACTAAAGTTTTCTATTTTTTTTTTATACTGCTCTGTGTTTATCGCTGTATTACTGATCTCTAGGCAGCTGTGTGACTTGTTCCATAGACAACAATGCACCTGTGTTCAGTTCAGTACAAAACGCTGGGTTCTTTACTCTCATTTGCAAGAGGTCTTATATGTATAGTTGTTTCATGTTTATACATAGCACACAAGGGCTAAGCACTGGTAGTAAAAGTATTACATAGTCTAACAGCCAGCCATTAGCACAGAGCAAACAGTACAGTTGTTTTCTAGGAAGCAATCTACTGCTGACCCTCTAGGATGGAGCACCTATTTATTGGTGAATACAAAAGACATGCTCCTCCGCTTGTGACTGCACAAATATTGAACAAAAGTCTTCAGCACTGTAACACTGTTGACAAGTTGGACATAATACAATTGTCTTTTTTTGTTATCCTGGAGAATACAGCTTGTGATTTGTGCTGTTACACTCTAGGCAAACAGTGCTGATGTGATTGGGATCCTGGAATGTTTGCTTTCCCAATATAAAACTGAAACCTACAAACTCATCCTAAGCATCATCCATTCATCCATGGCAACTGCAAGTTTCTGCTGAAAGAAGCTTTCCTTCAACTCTCAAGTGGACTTCACAAGTGATCTGCTTGATCTTTTACTGTCTCCAGCTTAATCTTTTACTGCTTCTTCTTAGAATATAAGAGTATGTGGAGGTGGATCAAGTTATTTAAAACATTAAAACTTTAAAATATTTAAAAGCCAGCAATTTGTGTTAAAGGAAAATTCCTGTTTAGTTTTAAACTGGTATAAAATAAATAATTGCAATAGAAGCGATTTAAAGCTGAATTCTAGGTGTGGATTTTATAGCATAGTTACATAGTCCATCTTAGACTGAAGTAAGAATGCTTATTCCATACTTGTGGTATCCTCTTGGAAGCTGGAAATCTCTGTAGTAGTCTCCACTACTACAGCCATGGCTGCTATTTTGTGGGTCCCTTGCTGAGCAGGTGCCCTGCTGCATTGTAATCACAGGGGGTTGGTGCTTAGCACAGATGCCTTAGACTTTTCTCAAATGTCTTCTCTAATTTGATTAGGTAGAGAAGTGGGATGGTGACGTCACAATCACCACCTAATCTAATCAGAGAACTTCTACCCCTTCCTTTTCTTCCCCTTCTGTGTTCTTCTTCTTTCTATGGTTCAACGCCCATATACCATCATACTTATGTACCCTCTATATACATACTTTATTTAATTACTGCGGAAGCTCTATCATCCACCTGTATACATCCTCCATATCCACCCTAGGGGAACCCCGCAGTGTTTTGGCTGTGCTTTTGCGGTTGGACTCCCAGGTAAGCGGCAGTGCATCCACCTCTTTTCTCCTCCCCATATTAACAAATGTACTCCATATTTAATATGTATATGTGTGTGGTTTCAATATGTTTATATACAATAATCCCTTTGAAATTTTGACTGTTTTGTATAATCTGTTACTTTTATTGTAGATATCCTTCTGATGAAGCGGTTATAGATCACAAAAGATGTAGAGGACCACATGTCCCATGAGGACCTACCATACTTTTGACACCAATTTTGGAGCACATTAAGTATCTACACAACTGTATAAGACACCCCTTGATAATATATATTGTTCTGTCTTGATTAGTGGAAAATAATGTTCTGTCTCTTTTTATGTGTATAATAAAATAAACTTTTTATTCCTAATTTGTATATTTGTCCCAATTGGTACCAAGATAGTCCTTCCTACCATAGAGGAGATCAGTTTGGTGAACTGTGTCCGCCCTCCCAATTTCCAATTCACTAGGAAGATGGTACTTCCCTTATAATCCCCCCACCCCCTTTTTCGTAATCTTAATCCTTTGAGGCCCACTCCCTTTATTTTGCAATCAGAGAACACGTTGCATTTGTTGTGGCTACTATACAGCAAGGCAGCCACTCGGCACTGGGCCCATGAGTTAGTGGCGATCACTGCAGTCCAAGCTGGACCAATATAACTATGCTAAAAAAAAATCCTTTCCTGAAATTCAGCCTAAATATGATTAAAAATAACCGTGTTTTAAATTAATTCTAGTTACAGCACGCACATTTGTTTTATAATATCAGCATTGTAATAGCAACACAAATAATAACTATAATTGACAATCCAATATGTGCTTCTTTCATATTGTGAGTGCTGCCTGTCTGACCATCTCCTTTCACAACTTTCTTGATTACCTGCATGCTTTGCACCTTCCAATGCTGCCTACTTTCAGTTTCTAAGGACTACATATCTCATGGTACCTTAAAGTGTTACTAAACCCAGTATTATGAAAATAGTTCAACCCCCCCCCGCATGTCCACAGCTTATAAGTCTTCTTTTAACATAAAAAAAGACCCCTATATACCTTTTTGGCTGATCTGTATACCATGGTCAGGTGATAAACTGCAGGGTTTGCCCAAGTTTAGTCAGGTAGGAGTAGATTTCCACTACAGCCTGTGTCCTAATGCTGTTATGGGAGGCAGAGCATCCATGAATCAAGATGTGACATCCCACCTCTGTGTTCTTTTTTTACTTACTGGGCATAGAGAAGGAGGGAGGGACTAGGCTGTCATATAGGATTTGTATACATGTCAAAATGTGTGATTTTTATACCATGTTACCTGAAAAGCTCAGCTCAACAAGAAAATGTTCTCTCCAGCAATAGAGACCAAACTGAGCATGTGCAGCTTTACTACTCTGACTGTGTCTTATCTGGCCTTGTCAAGAGAGACCCTGCAAGAGGGGAAAGATGTGTGCATGCAGGATCAAAAAGCCTTTTTGAACAGTGCAGTGCAAGCATGCTATTCTGCATATACAGACTGATTTTACTGTTGTGGGTTTAGTAACACTTTAATGCCTGCAAGCAGTGATCCCTGTACTGGCTCCATCTCCTGAAACGCCTCCTCTCAGCACCTCTGTAGTTCAGAAGGCAGGCTCTGTGAAATGTGTTACACAGCAGTGCCTACTCATAGGGCATAGTGACAGAACAGGAACTTATGTGTAGGATTCCTCAACAAGGAAGTTTAAGAACCTAAAAAATTGTTCAGGTTAATAGAGGTAGGCTATACGTAATTGAAATACAATGTGAAAATTAATATATGATTTTAGTTTTATTGTTTTTTTTTTTTTAAATAAAGCACCTTTAAATTGCAAATACAAAATACACAAAGAAGAGTACAGAGGTAACATAGTCAAGTGTTCCAACATTGTTAAACCACACACATTAGCAGAACAGTATAGGAAGACATTAAGGGGAAACCAAAAAAGAATGGGTATTAACCCTTTCACCATACGGACCTACAGTACTGCTCCAGCTGGCCAGATCCATACAACGTACGGACCTGTCATTCCTCCTGCTGAAGTGACCATAAGCTGATCTGCTGATCAGAGCTATTCACTTAAAGTTTTAAAATTAATAAATAAATTAGAAGGCCTTGTTCACACAGGACATGTTTACCTGCACGGGGATGCACAGGTGTTCCACGCATCACCATTCAGGGAGTTCCATTGATGTCAATTGGGATGTAGCAACCGCATGGGCACAGCCGCTGCATCCAATATGACATCCATGTGGGTCCAGGTGCATGTCCCTGAGCTCACACTGTCTGTATTCGGGGTGATACACCCACTTGAATGTCAGATTGGGAGCAGCAGCTGTGCCTGTGCAGTCACTGAATCCCAGTTGACATGAATGGGACTGCATACACAGGGATGTGTGGAACACCTGGGCATCCCTGTGCAGGTAAGCACAGCCATCCACAGGCATACACTTTGCAAAAAAAACCCTAACAAACTAAATTAAGGACTTTGATGGTGCCAATTTGATAAAATATCAAAAAATATTATTATACAAAGTTTAAAATCAAGTAAGCATAACACAGAAATATATAATTATATCAAACGTAGACAACATATATATTTTGATACTCTCTGTATTTTCCTCATCAACCCCTACTGCAGTCAGGTATTGAGTGGCTCGTTTGTGACTTAGAAGTTCTTAATTTAGTTTGCTAGTGGTCTTTTGTACAGTATTTATTAGGGTTGCACAGATACCCATTTTTTTAAGACCCAGTACAAGTACCGATACTTTTCCTCAAGTACTCACCGATACTGATTTACCAATACTTTTTTTTTTTTTTTTTTACATAATTTTTTTTGTATTTACATATTTATAACTTTTTTTTTGGTGGGGAGTTTTTTTTTGTTTAGGATGGAGAGGGGAGTTATTGTTTAGAGTGGAGAGATGGGGAGTTATTGTTTAGGGTGGTAGGGCGGGAGTTATTGTTTAGGGTGGAGGGGCGGGAGTTATTGCTTAGGGTGGAGAGGTGGGGAGGGGGTTATTGTTTAATGTGGAGAGGGGTCTTATTGTTTAGAGTGGAGAGGTGGGGTTATTATTTTGGGTGGAGAGAGTGGAGGGGGTTATTGTTTAGGGTGGAGAGGTGGGGTGGGTTATTGTTTAGGGTGGAGGGGCAGGGAGGGGGGTTATTGTTTAGAGTGGAGAGGGGGGTTATTGTTTAGGATGGAGAGGGATGTTATTGTTTAGGGTGGAGAGGGATGTTATTGTTTAGGGTGGAGCAGCAAAGCCTGGCTCAGTGCAGGACACACTACTCACCAGACAGGCAGAACTGTCACCGTGCCATCACCCGCATAGGAGCCCAAGGAGGAGAATCACATCGCCAGAGGACACAAAAAACAGAGCTAAGGGGGAGGAGACAGAGCCAGCGTGAGAGGGGGCGGGGCGGGAGGGGGCAGAGATGGTCCACTGCGGGGAAGGGAAATTTCTACTGACAGCTGAAACTTCATTGTTGTTAAGGACACGGCGGCCCCACTCCTTAACAACTAATGACTGCCTGCATTCTTTTGTATACATTTCAAATGTCAGTAGGGGAATCTCACTGACAGATGAAACCTAAACCAAACCTAAAGGTATCGGTTTCAGGTACTGATACTCATTCAAATGCTTAATATCGGTGCAACCCTAGTATTTATCATAGGATGTGGTCATGGGCAATTATTGTCTGTTACTAGAGGGTCTTCCACTGTGGCCCCCCTCCCATTGCCTCTTTTTCCATCATAAACTTTAGTATGCCCCTTGTGTATGAGGCCTTAGTAGGAATTTAGAAGGAATTTTGTAAGTTATGTTGTGTTTATGTCTGCTAACAATGATTTTAGTGTATTTTTTGTGAAAAAAACTATTTAATAAACATGTGTGCATGATTTGGGCGGTCTTTTACAAATTCTGAAAGCTCTAAGTGAAAATGGATAACCTCTTTTTGGAGTAAATTTTGTTTATTTACAGTTTTGCCCACCTTCAGTTCTCACCATTTCATCAAAATTTTAAAGATAGTCTGGCCACCTGAGTTTAAAAGTGGAGTGCGGGGGCCTGGTAGCAAAGGGTTAAAGGCTTAGGTCATTCAGCTTTTGGCTGGTAAAACTAACAAATCTGCCAAAACTGTAAGGCGATAGCCTAATCAAGATATCAAATGAAGGCTATCAGGAGTTACTGGCATACTACCCAACTATGAAGGAAAAATAAACAAATATTATGAATGAGTAGAAAAGAGAAAGGAAAGAATGAGAAAGCAGTACAGAGGAACAAAGAAGAGCAGAAAAAAGGGGAGTGGTGCGTAGGGTGGGGGAAGGGGTGATTACTCCATCATGGCAGGCTATTGTTTACGGGGATCATCCTCCATGATCCAATTCTGAAATACTGAGGAAAATCAGAACATAAACCAGGAGGCCCAAGTTTGAATATATGATTTAAAATTTTGGCAATAGAAACACTTTAAAGCTAAATTAAAGTTTGAAAGAAAATTTGTGATTAGTTAAATTTTATAGTTAGATTTTATAGTACCTTCAACCAGGAAAGGCACTACCGCTACGTGGACTAGGCAGCCACCTAGGGCTCACTGCCGCCTAAGGTGCAGCCACAGCCACTGGTCTCCCTATTCTTCGCCAGCTTCCTAACATTCCACTGGCTTCCCCACACAGTCCACCTATGTTTGCTGGAGACAAAGCTTCAGCCAATCCACGAAGAAGAGGTATCCAGCCAATGCAACATCACTTTCTCCCAGCTCCCCAGGCAGTCTCCACACAGCGCTAACGTTGGCAAGGAGGTGAGAAAGCATCCCAGCCCAGGCATTTGCCGATGTGTTAAGAAATGTATCAGTAGTTTGACTTTGACTGCAAATCATTTGCTTTTTTAATATAATTTTATCATCATGGTAATATATATTTTTTTCATAATAGCACACCGTGAAATAATAAAGTGTCATTTAAAATAAAAACACTGGGATAGATAGACATATGCCCCTTCCCCACTTTTTCCTGGCAGGATGATGACCGGCCCTGACACAATCCCAATGCAGGGTATGCTCTCAGTCTACTCTCAGTATCTGTAAGTCTGGCCCTCTCTTTGATTCTATTTGGGGAAGATTTTACCACAGGATTTTATGGGCCAAGTTGCAACTATGACTGCTACCTTCATTAGGGTACATGTATTTTGCATGACACCCACCTTGTCTCCCATAGCCTTGCTTCAATCAGAGATACTGTCTTTCCTAAGTGGACATCAAAAATGCCATTTGTCCAGTGTATTAGCACTTTTGTTACTTTTCTATACGTCACCAGCATTTCAAGCTTGTGGCCCTGTTATTTGAACTATGCTTTGGACATCAATTGTTCACCATGATTCTGGCACCTGTACTATCCTTGCTACACTTCAAGGGTATCCACATTGTGAGATATCTGGATGACCTCCTATTTAGGGAGCAGTTAGCATAGGTTCTAGCCAACAACGTGGCTTGGTCAATTCAGTCCTTGTACAAGTTTGGTTCAATATCCTGAACTTTCAGAAGTCAGTTATTAAAATTACTCATTGTTTGGAAAATATGAGAAAAAATGTTTTCCTCCCCCAAAAGAACCTCTAACTCTCTACTCCCAGACCCAGACTGTTCAGTCCAGGAGTCAGCCAACTTTTTTATTTTGCATGGGAACCCTTTGGCTCATGGTTGCTTCCTTCAAGGCAGGCCCATATAACCAATTCCACTAGAGAACACTACAAATCCTGTAATAATGGGTTAAATCAGTTCAATCTCTAAACAAACTGAGTAACCTGATGACACAAGTCATGTTCTGGAGTGAGGGTATTTCCTTCCTTATGATTTCGAGGTGTGAACCTCCTAAAATCTAGGCTCATTAACAAACTAAAGAATAAAACTGAACAGGTTTGTCTATGTACAGAGATCCTCTGGTGGAAGCAGAGGATGCTCTGGTGGCTCAGTGTGATCAGTACAACCTGATCTATGCCTTTCCTCCCTTAATACACTGTAACTGTGTGTTCTGCAAGATCAAGATGCATGGCATCCATTTATCCTATAGCTTCAGATTGGCCTGGGGCTGATGATGTACTGCAACCTGATCAGATTTTTACATAACTACAAAATATACAAATTTTCTTGGTGTAAACAGTCTTTGAAGTTTGGTTTCTGAGATCCCCATTATTCATATCCACTATTGCTGCAGTTGGCTCACTGTTCCCCCCAGAAAGCTTGTGGTCAAATTACAGGTAGTCTGTTTTAATGTGTTCCTTGCAGTGTCACTAGAGATTTGCTTATAGTGAGATTCTTTCAGAGAGTGCTATGTGTCTAAAGAGATGTCAAAAGTGCAGTATTTTGTATTATAACTTTAGACATGATCATGTCATTATAGTAAAGGCAAAGATTCCTATTTAAGTTAAAACATTTTCATAAGACCATTGGAATGTTTTGTCTCTATATCTACTGGACCAGCCTTTCTCAACCTTCTCAACACAATGGAACCGTTGAAAAAACTTTCCAATCCCATTGAACCCCTGCAAAAAATGACTATACCTACAACTCCTGATACACACTGATTAGTGATTCTGACACACGCTAATTAGTGTGATGGTCAGTGGGAAGAATGCTGCTTACACTTGTGGTCATTGGGTAGAATTACCCCCTTGCAGATAGCTAAAAAAGATCAATTATTTCAATGGGAACTTATCAGAGAGGAAAGAATTGCTCATTGCGCAAGGAATCCCTAGCAACCTCTGGAGGAATATTATACAAGTAAAGGCACAAATAGTCTGAAAAATAAAGAGAAAAAAAACCTTTTTGCAAAAAAAAACTGAAATTAAAAAATTACAACACTATATTTAACATTCAATAGATGTTTAAAACCAAAGTTGGAGTACATTAATAATAAAAGATTATTATTAAAGTCCAATACAGGAAGAAGAGATGATGAGGTAAATTCCACATGCAGGGCTGCCTCCAGGGGGGAACTGAAACCAGGTTCCAAGGTTCTCTTGTCGTAGAACCTCTGGAGGAAAGCTTACAATATCCTCCATGCAGATGAGTGACAATGATATCAACTATGGGAGCCTTATAAGTAGTCATAATGCCTAAAATGAACCTTTCAGTAATTTCACTAGTCTGTTTTAAAGCATTCCTGAACTGTTACATAATACATTATTCCCTACCCCAATCAGTCCGCGTATCTCCAACTCTCTACACTTTTAGTAAATCCCTGAAAACGTTTCTCTTCAGAGAAGCCTATCCTGCCCTCACCTAACAACTGTACTTTTTATTTTCTTCATCAGCTCACCCCCCACAGTTATTACCTTTTTTTTATCACTTGACCCTCCCTCTTAGATTGTAAGCTCTAAGGAGCAGGGCCCTCTGATTCCTTGTGTATTGAAATTTATTGTAACTGTACTGTCTGCCCTAACGTTGTAAAGTGCTGTGCAAACTGTTGGTGCTTTATAAATCCTGTATAATAATAAATACTGCAATTTTTGATTAAAGTTGTAATTTTTATCAATAAAAAGGAGTCCTTAAAGCAGAGTTCCACCCAAAAGTGGAACTTCTGCTTGTTCGTCAAACCTCCCCCCCCCCTCCTATGTCCCATTTGGCACCTTTCAGGGGGGAGGGGGGAACAGGGACCTGTTATTGACAGGTCCCCTTCCCCACTTCCGGAAGACGGGGCCACGGCGCCGTCACTCGGGAAGCTCCGTCCCGTCCTCCTTCCTCTGCTGCCGGGCCAAGTAGAAAGTGCAGTGTACATTGCGCATGCGCAATAGGGAGCCGGCTGTGAATTTACTTTACCAGTAATGGCGGCGGCTGATCGGCTGTGGTGCTGACATCACAGGTTCCCTGGACAGGTAAGTGTCCATATATTAAAAGTCAGCAGCTGCAGTATTTTCATGGGCTGGGCGGATCTCCACGTTAAGCTCCAGTCCAGTGACTTTGTCTACACTGAAATTATATCATCTGTCTGCTGCAGGCAGGAGAAAGCATTCCCTCAGTCTTTTCACCACCATGAAGCCAGGAATATCACAGGCACCAGGACATGATTGTGCCTTCTCTGTGCCAGCATTGTTAGGTTCACATCATTGAGACTTGTGTTTTGCGTGTAGGCAGTCCATTCAATTCAATGGGTTGCCCTACCCACACAAACACAGGGAAATAAATCTTTCTTTTTCTAATCATGCCAGACCAGGCAGCATGGTGCTTTAGCACCATGTGGTTTGGTACATGTGAAAACACACACTGCCGATATGTGGGAATGAGAATTAACGGAACTCCCCACACATCTGCTAAACAACAGTGCATTTGCCCGTGAGTTGAGAATGCATGTGATTTTGCAAGCATTCCCGATACGCAATAATGTGAACCTACCCTTAGTCCAGGGAGTAGAGACTGACATGCCAATAAGACCAAAGATGGCTTTTTCTGTATAAGTCATAAGATATTGCTCCAATTCGATTGTCTACACTGACATGGACTGCTTCATCAGATACCAACTTTCTACAAGTGCATCACCTTTGTGTGAGGTGACACACAAATGCACAGCTTGGACCATTTGCACTATCCAACACCCTTGTTTCGTATGAAGGTTGTAGCTAGGCTCCCTCAACATACACCAGGCATTAGGTTAGGCTCTTGCCTATATTGCTTGTACATGATTCAGCTCTGCTTTTGGTCATAGGAAACTATACAGGATTCTGTACATCAGTGCCAGATGGGCATTTATGCCACACAAATTAAGAGCATAACTTTCCTGTGGTCAAAGTTAGTTCACTAGTGAGATTTAGTGGGCTTACCTCAATGGTCTAGGCGATTTTTATGCTGCATGTGAGAGTTAGACCAAATAATTATTATTGTGGCAAGATGTTGGCAAATTAGTGGACATAAATAAAGTGTTAAAAAAAAATCTCATGGCATCAGTTAAAAATATGGGGAGCATTCATCTGTCAGCAATATGAAGCTGGATAGTAGTTGTAAGAGCTGGAAATGTTATGTGTCCCCAGCTTCATTGGTAATGATTACCATTCTACTTTTTTTTTTTTTGTTTGCATCTAAAATATAAGATGCTTTATAAAGCTCAATATCATTGAGTCCAGTGTTTCAGTTTGTTACCCTTACTACATTACAGCTTCCCAGAGTTCTCTGCTCCAACTTTAGCACCTGGAAAAAAGAAAGCGCTAGGTAATCTAATTAGTATAATTAGGAAAAAAGAACTCAGTGACTGCACAAGCGGCTGGGCAGTTCTATAGTGCTGGGATCTAGTCCCCAGAGACGTTCATTGATCATGTGGGTAGCTGTCATTGTAGCAGATGTCAAATTAACACTTTTTGCATGATTGAGCTATTGTCTTTAAGGTTTCTCTCACCACAAAAGCGGCTGTTGCAGCCTCTGTTTCCCCCAAACATAATGTCCACAGTTCTGAAAAAAGAACAAGGGTCTCACTGTGAGGCAATGTCCTGTAGAAGTTTTGAAATGAGGGAGGATGGCCTTGTTGCTTGGCAGGTTGTGGAAGAAAATGAATGGCTTGCTTTTGTGGGCTTATGAGTTCCTAGTGTATCAAGAGTCCTATAAAGAGATAACATGAGAAAATTCACACATTGCAGCATGGTATAATAAATGTATCCAGAATGCATCAAGGGACATTGCACTATGGGAATGCAAAGAATGGCTTGTATGAGTTTATGTATGCCTTTCAATCTTTTTATTACCTTATTGTCTGGGCTGAAACAAGGTGTCTTTTATGGCAGTGCTGATACTATTCTTTACAATGGTTCAATTCTGAAAACTCTTTCTGAGACCTCAGTAATAAGTAAGCGATAACCTATGGAAATAAAAGGAAATGTTTCCTCTTGTAAAACATTGACCATACATGTGAGTTAAGATCTGAAGGTATCCATAAATATAAAAATGTTGGTTAGTCAGGCAAAAATCATGTAGAGTTCCCAGGTACATAAACCTTCAAACAATGCAGATCTGTGCTTTGTGAGAGCAAGGTTGCCTTAAAACCTTTAGAGGATGATTGGATATGCAGGTATATTCAAAGCAAAAATAAAACATCTACTATAGAGTCTACGTACTATAGCCCTTGAGGCTGAAAAAGTAACTCCAAATTTGTTGAGAATTTGTTAAGAAATTGTGGACTTTGTACCTAAACTAAAGCCTACTATATCTCACCAAAAAAATCTCCCTTTATATGGCATTCATATATGCTGAAGGGAGGAAAAGTAGCCTAACGTTTATTAGGACTTAATAAGTGGTAGGACCATTGTGGGGGGGAGATCCAAAAAGTCTCCAAACAAAATTGAAAAATATGTTAGTTACTCCCACAAAAATTGTGGCACTAGAAGAGGAAACTCAATAGAAATCGAAATTGTGTTACCAATAATGATGTCATCATACTACAATGAGTAAACATCTCTCCACAGTACTGAAAATTAGAAATGTGCACACTGAAATATTTTGTTTCAGAATTTCGTTTTCGTCCGAAAAATACATTTATTTAGTTACTCCCGAAATTCGTTTTTATTTATTTAGTCTTTTGTTAAAAATTTGTCCGAAAATCCAAATGAATTAAAGCGGAAGTCCGCCGGGACTCCGCGTTTTTTTTTTTTTTTAAAAGCCAGCAGCTACAAATACTGCAGCTGCTGACTTTTAAAATAGTGACACTTACCTGTCCAGCGCCCCCGCGATGTCGGCACCCGAAGCCGATCTCTGGATCGTCTGTCGGGTGCTGCCGCCGCCATCTTGGGTATGGGAATCAGGAAATGGAGCCTTTCGGCTTCATTTCCCGGTTCCCTACTGCGCATGCGCATGCGCGAGCCGCGCTGCGCAATAAGGACGGTCCCCGCTGCCTCTGGGATCTGTGTGTTTCCCAGCAGGCAGCGGGGCACTTGCAGAAAGGGGCGGGCACTTGCGGAAAGGGGTGTAATCTACGCCCCTTTCCGCAGAGAGCTATCCCGGAAGTGGGTGCAGAATACCTGTACTGTACAGGTATCTGCACCCCCCTCCCCCCTGAAAGGTGCCAATTGTGGCGCCGGAGGGGGGGAGGGTTTCGATGAGCGGAAGGTCCACTTTAGGGTGGACCTCCGCTTTAAGGTTGAATCTGTCATTGAAGGCTTATGGTGTCTCTTGAATGTTCAAAGAAGATTCAAAGGAGCAGCTAAACTGTATGACTCCGTATAGTTTAGCTGCTCTGTCAAATCTTCTTAGAACTTTCAACAGATACCATAAGTCAAAGATTCAACGTTTGTATGTTTTTCGCTGCTTTGTCAAATCTCATTTTGAATGTATATAGTTCAAACAGATAATGGACTGGTGATAGTGATCACTGATCAGGCAGGTAACAAGACAAGGGTATATAGAATCTATATAGAATCTGTAATAATAAATCCCAGCCTCTGAGGATATCACAACACTAGCAACACTAGTATCACTATCAAGTTCACAACACTAACACAATAGCAGCAGATTATTATGAAAAATGTAAGTTGAACTGTAGCTTGCTTCACTATTGTTCTGTTGCTGTGCTTATGCTTAATTGCTAAATAATTCAGGTTCTCTGACAAATGGACCAGCTAAGATTGACTGTCTTCTGAAATGATTCAGTGTGTGTCTCTCTGCTAGCAATCGTAAGAAAATTGGCTGTACTTGTGTTCTTAGTTCTAGCTATTTTACTGCTCCTCCTCTTTGGTTACAATCAGCCAATAACATTCATCATCATCATAATTTTTATTTTACTTCCCCCACCCAATTCCAGCAGCGATCTTTTCTCTCTATGTCGAATCTTTTCTCTCTATGTAGAATAATCCTGGACTAATAGAGTTCAGCTTAGGCACATTCGACCACAGGTTAGATAGACACAGATTATTATTGTTTGTGTCATGTCGAATCTCCTATCCATAACGAACTGTTGTCACAACGAAAACGAAAATAAAGCATTTATTTATGTCGGATCTTTCATTTTTCAGATTATGAACTTTTGTTATCGTTTGTTAAAACAATAACAGAAATACCTGAAATTCTGACAAAAATGCATTAGGATGAAAACAAATGCACATGTCTACTGAAAATGGGACACCACAGAAACACCTCGTGGCTATATAATTAGTGTATAGTGCCAATATCGCATCTGCTCTGCACAGACTGAGTTGTGTAATTTCTGTGGTGGTGATTATACAGTGGATATAAAAAGTCTACACACCCCTGTTAAAATGTCAGCTTTATGTAAAAAATGAGACAAAGATAAATTATTTCAGAACTTTTTTCCACCTTTAAGGTGACCTATAAACTGTACAACTCAATTGAAAAATAAACTGAAATGTTTTAGGGGGAAGTAGGAAAAAAACCTAAAATAATGTGGTTGCCTAAGTGTGCATGCCCTCTTATAATTGGGGATGTAGCTGTGTTCAGAATTACGCAATCACATTCAAACTCATGTTAAATAGGAGTCAGTACACACCTGCGATCGTTTAAAGTGCCTCTGATTAACCCCAAATAAAGTTCAGCTGTTCTAGTAGGTCTTTCTTGACATTTTCTTAGACGCATCCTACAGCAAAAGCCATGATCCCCAGAGAGCTTCCAAAACATCAGAGGGATCTCACTGTTAAAAGGTATCAGTCAGGAGAAGAGTACAAAAGAATTTCCAAGGCATTAGATATACAGTACCATGGAACACAGTGAAGACAGTCATCATCGAGTGGAGAAAATATGGCACAACAGTGACATTACCAAAAAAGGCATGTCCCTCCAAAACTGACAAAAAGACAAGAAGAAAACTGGTCAGAGAGGCTGCCAAGAAGCCTACCGCAACATTAAAGGAGCTGCAGGAATATCTGGCAAGTACTGGCTGTGGGGGTTATTCACTAAAGGAAAATCCACTTTGCACTGCAAGTGCACTTGGAAGTGCAGTCGCTGTAGATCTGAGGGGAACATGCATTTTAACTTGCACATGATTGGATGATAAAATCAGCAGAGCTTCCACTCATTTCAAATCTACCCCTTAGATTTACAGAGACTGCACTTTCAAGTGCGCTTGCAGTGCAAAGTGGATTTGCCTTTCATAAATAACCCCCATTTTGGTACATGTGGCAATCTCCTGTATATATTCTTCATATGTCTGAGCTATGGGGTAGAGTGGTAACATGGAAGCCTTTTCTTATGAAGAAAAACATCCAAGCCCTGCTAAATTTAAAAAAAAAACACACATCTGAAGTCTCCCAAAGGCATGTACGAAAATGAAAAAAAAAAAAGAAAAAAAAAAGCAAAATACCTTAAACGCTCTCAAATAAGAATTCAACATAGCATCAACAAAATATCATCAGCAATCATACATGTAATATGCAGTATCACCATTACAAATGACCAAGATTATAGGGGAAGAACTTACATTTCCCTCATTTATTACACCTAGATTTCATTTTATGTTTGATTCAACTTATGCAGTGATTACAGTAGTCTGCGTTGCGCTGGTAAACTTGATATTTTAGTAAAACCAATAAAAACTTATAAGTAAAATAATGCAGAAACAGTTTACTTGAACTTTATTGCCTTAATAAAAACATACACAATGAATAAGATATATCTATATATCTAAGCGTGACACTAATTTAGAGCGCAATGTATTCATAATGCTTGAGCATTGCCTCTTCAGTAAATTTAATCCTTGATTCTTGATGGTAAATAGATTCTTTTCCAGCATGCTGCAAGCCACTCCTGTAACAAATAGGTTAATCTCTTCGTTGTATCAAAGCAATGCAGCAGATCTATTGGGTCAAAGGTTAATCCTATACACCCCCATGTCCAGGGCTCCTGCAGTCCTCACTAATAGGTTTTGCTGTAGGACATTTCACTATGGAGATTTCATCTGTCATTTTGATCACTTTATTTCCAGGTGTCTTTTGTTCTGTTTTTTTTTTTTCCTAGAGATTCTTACATGCATTAAAATCAGCTTTATGACTACATAACACAGTATAAGACTCTGATGGAGTGTTGGAGTAGTTTATAAAGTATAAGTTGTATACCCCATGTGCAAACAGCAACCGCTGGATCCTTTTATCCACACCTAGATATGCAGAGGGCTATTTGTTCTATTAAAAAAAAAAAGGTCCAATCATTGAAAGTCTTCAATTTTGTAACAAATTGGCTGCATCCGCTGATCAGGAATTTTTTTCCACAATGTCCCTTTGAAAGAAGTCAATCAAATGATCAGCGTCTGTCGAACGGGGATGGCCATACACTGATCAGAATTTGGCTCATCCCTGCTGAATTTAGATTAGTGTGTGACCAGCTTCAGAGCATTAGTAGTTGCCACTGCAGGCTGCAGAGCAAAACATGCGCATCATCTGCTCCTTTTTTTACCTTTTAATTTCACAATTTACAAAAAAACTGTGGCAATCCTGGCTAGGGGCAAATTAAATCTAATAAAGATGTTACACTACCTGGGGTTTCTCCAGCAATAATATACACTGTATTACCAAAAGTATTGGGACACCTGCCTTTACATGCACATGAACTTATATGTCAGGGCTGAGCTCAGCTCTTCCTTCTCAAAGCTGGCCGCTCAGCTGTCCGCTAATTGCCAGCTCCTATCTCTCTACAGTGACTCACCTGTTGATGATATCCTGCTCGTCAGTCCTGCCTACTTAAAGCGGAGGTCCACCCTAAAATGGACCTTCCGTTCATCGGAACCCTCCCCCCCTCCGGCGCCACAATTGGCACCTTTCAGGGGGGAGGGGGGTGCAGTTACCTGGATAATCCAGGTAACTGCACCCACTTCCGGGCTAGCTCTCTGTGGAAAGGGGCGTACATTACGCCCCTTTCCGCAAGTGCCCGCCCCCTTCCGCAAGTGCCCCGCTGCCTGCTGGGAAACACACAGATCCCAGAGGCAGCGGGGACCGTCCTCATTGCGCAGCGCGGCTCGCGCATGCGCAGTAGGGAACCGGGAAATGAAGCCGAAAGGCTCCATTTCCTGATTCCCATACCCAAGATGGCGGCGGCAGCACTCGAGTGTCGATCTAGAGATCGGCTTCGGGTGCCGACATCGCGGGCGCGCTGGACAGGTAAGTGTCACTATTTTAAAAGTCAGCAGCTGCAGTATTTGTAGCTGCTGACTTAAAAAAAAAAAAAAAAACGCGGAGTCCCGGCGGACTCCCGCTTTAAGCCGTCCAGTCCAGATGATCTCTGCCTTCGCCTTGGTTACATCTCTAGAGACGCTTTCCTGTGCTCCTTTTAAAGACTTGCTTGACTGACATTCCTTCTGGCTTCAGATCCTGCTTGCTGTTCTACTACGCTCATCTCTGGCTCCCTGATGTTTTGGCTTGTCTGACTATCCATTCCAGTTCCTGAACTCTGGCTATGTTTTGACTGTCTCAGTCTGAATCATGGTTTATGACACTTTAATGGCATCCCAGTCTTAGTCCGTAGGGTTCAATATTGAGTTGGCCTACCCTATGCAGCTATAACAGCTCTTCTGGGAAGGGTGTGCACAAGAGTTAGGAGTATGTCTATGGGAATGCTTGACCATTCTACCAAAAGCGCATTTGTGAGGTCAGGCACTGATGTGGATTATAAGGCCCAGCTCGCAGTCTCTGCTCTAATTCATCCCAAAGGTGGGTTGAAGGCCAGTCAAGTTCCTCCACCCCAAACTTGCTCATCCATGTCTTTATGGACCTTGCTTTGTGCACTGGTCCAAATCATTTTGTGGAGGGGGGATTATGGTGTGGGGTTATTTTTCAGGGGTTGGGCTTAGTTCCAGTGAAGGGAACTCTTAAGGCATCAGCATACCAAGGCATTTTGGACAAATTTCATTCTCCCAACTTTGCAGAACAGTTTGGGGATAACCCCTTCCTGTTCCAACATTACACCACTGCAGAAAGCAAGGTCCATAAAAACATGGATATGTGAGTTTGGAGTGGAGGAACTTGACTGGCCTGCAACCTGATAGAACACCTTTGGGATGAATTAGAGCAGAGACTGTGAGCCAGGACTTCTCATCCAACATCAGTGGCTGACCTCACAAAGGCTCTTCTGGAAGAATGGTCAAACATTCCCATAGAGACATTCCTAAACCTTGTGGACAGCCTTCCCAGAAGAATTGAAGCTGTTATAGCTGCATAGGGTAGGCCAACTCAATATTGAACTAAGACTGGGATGCCATTAAAGTTCATGTGCGTGTAAAGGCAGGTGTCCCAATACTTTTGGTAATATAGATTAGTTCAGGAATATTTTATCAGAGTGATGGGACTGTGATAGATAGCTTCTATTTTTCTTTAGTATGGCTCTACACAAAGTTTTCAACGAGGCTCAATATTTTGCAGTTAAGGGAAGGCCCAGAGTATGGGGACCTATTACCAATGAGTGTGGAGATGTCATTTCAAGCAACACATTAAACAGACCGTTTTTAAAGCAGGCAAAGATCATTGTAATTTAGTGACTATTTAAAAGTGAGAAACAAAGGGTTTCTTGGCTAAGAGATTTCAATGCATGAGGAATACAATGTGCATTCCCAAAGAAACCTCTTCCTACACAGAGAATGAAAGGCAACCAATGGGAATCTGAACACAAACACAGTAATAGTACGAATAGAGACAATGACATGGAGATTTAATTCTACAAACTCACGTGCCTTGCTGCAAACACAGGAGGGGTCTTTGCCAGTGCCCTACATTGTACCAAGGTCATACAATCAGCTTATTAGAATCTGCTGTCGTCTATATGTAATAGATCAAAGCAGTCACTTAGTGCTGCTGAGTGGAAAAGCAATCATGTATGTTGCACCTTAAAGCATTGCCCTATCTCAGTCTTGCTGTCTGTCTCTTCTGTTGTTTAGGACTCTGTGATTACAGTGAAGGTATTCATATACTGTATGATCTGTTGGGTAATATTGCCTGTCTTTTCTTTTTTATATGGCCATACACCCAACACTGTATCCTGGCCTAGGCCGACAAGGCCCAGGCCTAGGGCAGCACGGAAAGAGTGCCTGCCGGCCTGTTCTGTTAGTGTAGCGCCAGTCTTATGGGACGGACTGGGCTGAGAGGCAAATAAGTCTAGCGCCCCATAAAGCTACCACCACTCCTTCCAGGGGGGGGGGGGCGCCACTTCTAATTCTGACTATCCTATCATTCTGGACCACAAACCTTCCTCACTGTGCTATGTGCTGCACCATTGGCATGGTTATATCTTCTTAGTCCTCTCCATAAAATGAAATTAAAATTTGTGCTTAGTAGAACTATAGGCAACACTTTTTTGTTTCATTTTGGATAGAATAAGGGAGGATTATAGCCCATCCCTGTCCCATTGCAGAGATTTCCCTTCACTTCCTGCCCCATAGCCAAGCAGGAAGTAAGAGGAAATCTATGCAAATTAAGGGAATCCATTGCTTCCCCCCCCCCCGACCCTCAGAACTAGTATCCCCAATCGAAAATTTCAGGATGGGTCTTAAACATCAAAGGGTGTGGCCTTGACAGGAAGGGGTGTGTCATATTTAAATTAGGGGGTGCATGAGTTTAGTCAGACCTAGGGCAGCACAAAGCCTAAATACACTACTGACTACACCCATATATTAATTTATACCTAAACCAAGCTTTAATCACAAAGTAAAGGTACCATTGTACTATGAAGTTTGTTTTTCTTGTGCAGAAGTGTTACCACATTAGGTTCATAATGGCCTATTCCAGTAAATGGCTCTTTAACATTTAATGGTAAAGATTTGAAATTGGTGTGCCGTTGAGTGTCGTGCTAATCCAATGGCTTCAATCATTTCTGATTCAGTAAGAAGACTGTAGATCAAGACCCCTGACATTATTCCAACTTTACTGGTTACATGCATATTCACTAAGGCTGGCCATACATTATATATATTTTTTTGTACAATTTTCCCTTAGATTTACCTAAACCATATAATATGAGGTCAGATCTAAACACTTTCAATTTGTATGCAATCAGGCAGGCCTTGGACTACATGGTTGAAGGTAACTCTGAGGCCGCGTACACACGCGCGGACTGTTGGCCCAACTTTGTCCGTCCAACAGTTTGAGCGAACAGTCCACTCAAACTTAGCATGGACGGACATGGCCACACACGACGAACGAACAGTTTGCTGAAACCGTGCGCGATGACGTGAACGGCACGTACGACGGGACGCAAAATACGACGTCCTATACACTGCATTATAACTTTCGGCTTGAAAATCCTTTCTGAGCATGCGCGGAACTTAGTTTGACGAACAAGCCTACACACGGGCGGACTGTTCGTTGAAACAAGGTTTCAGCGGACAGTTTTTCGGAATTTCCGTAAAACCTTGTCCGTCCAACTGTCCGCTGAAACTGTCCGCTGAAAGCCCACACACGAGCGGACTGTCCGCCCAAACACTGTTCAGCGGACAAGGTTGGGCCAACAGTCCGCGCGTGTGTACGCGGCCTAAGGCCGCGTACACACGGGCGGACTGTTCGCCCAACCTTGTCCGCTGAACAGTGTTTGGGCGGACAGTCCGCTCGTGTGTGGGCTTTCAGCGGACAGTTTCAGCGGACAGTTTGACGGACAAAGTCTTTCGGAAATTCCGAAAAACTGTCCGCTGAAACTGTGTTTGAGCGGACAGTCCGCCCGTGTGTAGGCTACTTTCGAAATGAGCAAACTGTTCCCGCTCGGAGGGAAGTCTGCTCATTTCGAGGTAGGCGGGGCCCGCGACGGAGACGTCGCGGGCTCCGCCGCCTGGAATGGGCTTAAAGGGGAACCCCAACGCCGAAAAAAATCGGCGTGGGGGTTCCCCCAAAGTCCACAACAGACCCTTGTCCGAGCACGCTACCCGGCCGGCCAGGAAAGGGGGGCGAGCGAGCGCGCCCCCCCTCCTGAGCCGTACCAGGCCGCGTGCCCTCAACATGGGGGGTGCCTTGGGGAAGGGGGGGCCGCGCGGCCCCCCCACCCCAAAGCACCTTGTCCCCATGTTGATGAGGACAAGGGCCTCTTCCCGACAACCCTGGCCGTTGGTTGTCGGGGTCTGCGGGCGGGGGGCTTATCGGAATCCGGGAGCCCCCTTTAAGAAGGGGGCCCCCGGATACCGGCCCCCCCACCCTATGTGAATGAGTATGGGGTACAATGTACCCCTACCCATTCACCTGTGAAATAAAGTACAAAAAAAAACACAACACAGAGAAAAAATATTTTATTGCACAGCTCCGGGGGTCTTCCGTCTTCGGGGGTCTTCTCGCCGGACTCCTCCGCTATCTTCGTGTAGCTCTTTTACTAGCGGAGGAGTCCGGCTTTCTTCCTCCCCGCCGCCGGCCTCTTCTCCCGACTTCGGGGGTCTTGTCCCCCTCTTCGGTTCTTCTGCCGGGCCACCGCGCCTTCTTGTAGCTCTTTTACAGGCGGTGGCCCGGTCTTCTGTCGCCGCCGTCACCGCCGCCGCCTTCCGTTCTTCTGTCGCCGCCTTCCGTTCTTGTTCTTCTTCTTGTTCTTCTTCTTCTCCAGGAGATGTTGACACGTCGCTCTCTCCGGCCGGAATGCCAGAGCCGCGCTGTGCGGTCACTTATATAGTGACAATGAGGCGGTGTCACATGGTATATGTCACATGGGTTGGTCACATGGTGACCCCGCCCCCTTACGATGTCATAGTCCCCATGTGACATCAACCCATGTGACCAACCCATGTGACATATACCATGTGACACCGCCCCATTGTCACTATATAAGTGACCGCACAGCGCGGCTCTGGCATTCCGGCCGGAGAGCTCGTCGAGTCAACATCTCCAGGAGAAGAAGAAGAAGAACAAGAAGAACAAGAACGGAAGGCGGCGGCGGCGGCAGCGACAGCGGCGACAGAAGACCGGGCCACCGCCTGTAAAAGAGCTACAAGAAGGCGCGGTGGCCCGGCAGAAGAACCGAAGGCGGCGACAGAAGAACCGAAGGCGGCGACAGAAGAACCGAAGGCAGCGGCAACAGAAGACCGGGCCACCGCCTGTAAAAGAGCTACAAGAAGGCGCGGTGGCCCGGCAGAAGAACCGAAGAGGGGGACAAGACCCCCGAAGTCGGGAGAAGAGGCCGGCGGCGGGGAGGAAGAAAGCCGGACTCCTCCGCTAGTAAAAGAGCTACACGAAGATAGCGGAGGAGTCCGGCGAGAAGACCCCCGAAGACGGAAGACCCCCGGAGCTGTGCAATAAAATATTTTTTCCCTGTGTTGTGTTTTTTTTTGTACTTTATTTCACAGGTGAATGGGTAGGGGTACATTGTACCCCATACTCATTCACATAGGGTGGGGGGCCGGTATCCGGGGGCCCCCTTATTAAAGGGGGCTCCCGGATTCCGATAAGCCCCCCGCCCGCAGACCCCGACAACCAACGGCCAGGGTTGTCGGGAAGAGGCCCTTGTCCTCATCAACATGGGAACAAGGTGCTTTGGGGTGGCGGGGGCCGCGCGGCCCCCCCTTCCCCAAGGCACCCCCCATGTTGAGGGCACGCGGCCTGGTACGGCTCAGGAGGGGGGGCGCGCTCGCTCGCCCCCCTTTCCTGGCCGGCCGGGTAGCGTGCTCGGACAAGGGTCTGGTGTGGACTTTGGGGGAACCCCCACGCCGATTTTTTTCGGCGTTGGGGTTCCCCTTTAAGCCCATTCCAGGCGGCGGAGCCCGCGATGTCTCCTTCGCGGGCCCCGCCTACCTGTACACGCGCTCGAAATGGGCGGACTTGGCTCCGCCTTACGTGGGCGAGTCCGTTCATTTCAAAAGTTGAGCGAACTGTTTGGCAAACAGTTCGCTGAAACAGTCCGCTCGTGTGTGGGCAAGTCCGCTCATGCAAATTTTGAGCGGACTGTTTGCCGAAACTGTTTGACGAACAAGGTTGGGCAAACAGTCCGCGCGTGTGTACGCGGCCTAAGGCCCCATTCACACCTAAGCGTTTTGTAGCTTGAAGCCTCAAGCTACAAAACGCTAGATGGGAAAAAAATAAATTATTCTCTATGGAGATGGTTCACATCTCCACTCCAAAACGCATGAAGCCAGAAGCTCCAAAACGCCTGAAGCTCAAACTTCTGGAACTTTTTTTTATGCAGATTTGGGTGTTTTTCTAATTTTTACATTGATGACCTTTTGACTTCTACAAAATCGTGGCAAAAACACGTCAAAATTGCACGACTTTCTTCCTGAAAACACTACGCTCAGGTGTGAATGGGGTCTTAAGGAAACTGAACAAAAAAATTGTATATTGTATGTCCACTTTACTCTATGTACTGACTCCAAGTACTGAAATATGTGTTTGGTGACTCCAAGTACTGAAATATGTGTTTGGTGACTCCAAGTACTGAAATATGTGTATAGCGATACCCTCACTTAAGAGGGCCGCAAGTTTGGTTTGGGCCCTGAGCACAGCTCCGCCAACCCCCCGGCAATCTGTTCTACCCACTCTGGCACAGTTAGTATCTAGCAATACACATTAAACCGCTTATACTCTAAATATGTGTGTGCGTGGGTGGATAACTCAAGCTCATAAACAATCTTTGAAAGTATATAACTGACTTTACTTGTTGTTTTATAAAAGGAATAACATGAATCGAACATTTGGTTTGCAACACATAAGCAGGTCCCTGCAGTAACCAGTAATAAAGATAAACAGAGTAATCAGCATAATAAAGTATTGCTATGCAACTCTAGCGCTGCCCTTTTTCAGCTACTTCCCCGCATGGGTAAACTAACACCCAGCACTATCTACCTATACAGTCAGGCCTGACTGATCTAGATGGAAGTCCAGTGAAACAATATTCGCTAGCAATCTTTCGGTGGTGCACTTGAAGAACAACTTTGTAATCCAAACGAATAATAAAGATAAAGTATCTGTCTTTAAACAGCTCTCACCACCCGGACAAGTCCAAGTCCGTTTCCTCCGCCGATTCGTCTAGGAACAGGAATCCACCGACCTCCGAGTCTTCAATCCTTCTGGTGTACTGCAGCAAGGATGAGAAAATGTCTCTCAGGTGCAGCTAGGCTGGCAGAGGGCTCTTTGGAAAAGAGCACAAGGCCCAGGCTTCAGGCCTTGTGTCTCCAGCAGTTCAGCACAGACCTCCTCTTGCTAGGAGAGGGGGGGGGTGTCAAAAGAGACCGAACTAGGCCTCTCCCCCTCCTTATATATCCTCCCCCATGAGTCTCTGGGGCATAACTCCAAACATCCTGGGAACCAGCGGGGTTCTGGGAACAGTAGTTTTATAGTCCTTAAAGAGACCCCGCTACACACTCCCCCCACTTAAACTCTTTGGTCCCCAAAGATAAACTTTTAACACATATCCTGTACCAATTTTGAAAGTGCTGGGTATGATGTTGGTACAGGGAATTTCCACCAGAACTCAGAGGTGGGATTCCCTGTCCCACAGGTCACACTGGCATGAGTGGCCTGCCTAACTGTGCCAGAGAGTGAGCTGGGGTTGCCCTCCACCAAATGGTCAGTGGAGGGATTAGAGCGTTCAGCACTTCTTCTAGCAGTCACAACAGAGTCCTCAGAGCTCTCCCCCATTTGAGAGTAGGTTAGCTTCTTGGGGGGTCTCACAACTCAGCGAGCTCTCTGTTCTCTTGGGACTTCAGGCTCTGGTGCCACAGGCTCTACTTCAGGAACACACTCTGACAGCATCACTGGTTCTGGAACATCGGTCCTTTCCTCTTCTGAGTAAATGCTAGGGATATCTTCCCAGCCTTCAGGCACACCACTAGATGGAATGAACTCTGTAGCTTCTGGGTTCAGTGTCCCATCCTGTGTATCCTCAGTAGGTGGGAGATCTATGGCAGAATTTCCTGGAGTTGATGAAGGCCACAGCCACTCAAGCTCTCCTCTTCCACCTTCACCTCGTTGGGAATCTTGTCCATCTCTAACCCGGGAGGTCTGAGACCGAGTGCTAGGTCCCGGGGTATCCAGAATGGAAACAGATTCAGGTGGATTTCTCACTGGAGGTATTCTGACTGCTTCAGTAAGCGGGAGCAAATGATTCCTGTGCCAAGTCTTCAAGGGCCCCACTTTCCCCTCTGGTTTTAACTTATACACAGGCAATCCAGGTAACTTTCTGCAAATGACATAGGGCTCCGATCTCCATCTATCAGCAAGCTTGTGCTTCCCAGGGATCCCCAGATTGCGTAGCAGTACACGGTCCCCAGGCTGCAGGTCTTGCACTCGAACCTTCAGATCGAAGTTCCTCTTGTTGCGGGCTCCCCTTTGGTCCGAGGCCGCCTGAGCTCGTTCATGGGCCACTTTCAAATTGTGTCTAAGTCGGTCCACATATCCCTTGTGGGAGGTAGCAGAGGCATGGTCTAGGGAAATGCCAAAGGCCAGATCCACCGGCAATCTTGCTTCTCTCCCAAACATGAGCCGGTAGGGGGAGTAACCCGTCACATCACTTGTGGTGCAGTTGTAAGTGTGCACCAAAGCTGATATGTGTTGGCTCCAGTGTTGCTTCTTCTCTGTCTCTAGAGTTCCAAGCATGTTTAGTAAGGTCCGATTAAACCTCTCAGGTTGGGCATCTCCTTGTGGATGATAAGGTGTAGTCCTGGTCTTCTCTACTCCCAATGAGTCCAGTAGGTTCCGGATCAGACGACTCTCAAAGTCCCTTCCTTGGTCTGAATGGATTCTCTGTGGTAATCCATAGTGGACAAAGTATTTTTCCATGAGCACCTTGGCCACAGTGGAGGCCTTTTGGTCTTTGGTGGGGAAAGCCTGGGCGTAACGGTGAAATGATCGGTTACCACCAGAACATTTCCCAATCCACTCAAATCGGGTTTGAGGCAGAGAAAGTCAATGCACACCAGATCCATTGGACCCTGACTCTGTAGGTGGCCCATTGGGGCAGCTTGATGGGGTAGAGTCTTCCTCTGGATGCATCGTGCACAAGAATGGCAATATTCCTCCACTTCTGCCCTCATACAGGGCCAATAGAACCGGCTTCTGACGAGCTGGAAAGTTCTCTCCGCCCCTAGATGGCCATGCTGGTCATGTAAGGCAATTAGTACCGTCTCTCGGTGCTTCTCTGGGAGAAACAACTGCCACTTATCTTCTGAGTTATCAGAGGGGCCCCTTCGGTAGACCACTCCCTGATGTACTTGTAGCTTATCCAACTCTTTCCTCAGCAGGCGAGCCTCCTTGGAAGGGTGATGTCGAAGTCCCTCTGGATTCTCGTTCTCCAAAGCTTCAAGGACCAATATCCCCATGGGGTCTTCCAATTGGTCATAGCTCAGCTCCTTTCTGGACAGCTTTGGCAGGAGTTCCTCTGCTAGTTGAGTTACCCCACAGTAGGGTTGAGGGACTCCCACTGCGGTGACTCCTATCTCCTCTGCTCTGGATCCCCCTCTTGCTTGAAACTCAGCACACTGACAGAGTGCTCGCACTCCTTCCGGTGCTACCTGGGTCCAGTCTTCCCAGTCATTGACCATGACATGAGATCTTCGGGACAGGGCATCTGCATCCCTATTTCCAGCCCCTGGTCTGTACTTTAGACTGAAGTTGAATCCGGATAATGCAGCCAACCATCTGTGTCCGGTTGCATCTAACTTTGCAGTAGTGAAGAGGTAGGTCAGAGGATTGTTATCTGTCTTTACAGTAAACTCCGCCCCATAGAGATAGTCCTTCAGTTTGTCTACTACTGCCCATTTGAGGGCCAAGAACTCCAATTTATGAGTGGGGTAGTTCTTCTCCGAGGGAGTCAGGCTCCGGCTCACATAGGCCACTGGTCGCAGCTGCTCTTCATACTCTTGATAGAGCACTCCGCCTAGGCCCTCATGACTGGCATCGACATGTAGCTCATATGGTCTGGTGGGGTCGGCATAGGCCAGGACTGGGGCCGTGGTAAGGCTCCTCTTCAAGGTTCGGAAAGCCTCTTCACACCTTGGGTTCCACTGATCTTGAACCGACTCACCGGCCCTCCTAGGTCCCAAGCCATCCTCTTCTCCTTCAGTCTTGAGCAATTCGTTTAGTGGCTTGGCAATCCGGGCAAACCCATCCACAAATCTTCTATAATAGGAGCAGAACCCCAGGAAAGACCTGAGCTCTGTGACTGTTGTCGGTCTTGGCCAAGAGGTAACTGCCTCCAACTTCTCAGGGTCTGTAGCCACTCCCTTTTCAGACACTATGTGTCCCAGATAGTTCACAGAGGATTGGTAAAACCGACACTTCTCGGGAGAAAGCTTGAGTCCCTCTTCGCTGAGTCTTCTCAACACCTTCTCCAACCTGGCCTCATGTTCTTTCAAAGTCTTCCCGAAGACAATGACATCGTCCAAGTACACAAGGACTTCTATGAGGTTCATGTCTCCAACGGTCTTCTCCATGAGGCGTTGAAAGGTAGCAGGGGCTCCAGACAGGCCCTGAGGCATTCTGTTGAATTCAAAGAATCCCACTGGGGTTATGAAAGCTGTCTTCTCTCGGTCTTCCTGGTGCATGGGGATTTGGTAGTACCCACTCTTGAGGTCCATTACACTGAACCACTTGGCACCAGACAAACTCTGTAGGGCATCCTCTATTCTCGGTGTGGTATACTGGTCAGGGATAGTCCTCCTGTTGAGAGTCCTGTAGTCGATACAAAGCCTCAACGACCCATTCTTTTTCCTGACCACCACTATGGGGGAGGCATAGGGACTTCTAGACTCCCGAATCACACCAGTCTTCTTCAACTCCGCAAGCTGCTCCCTCAGATCCTCCAGATCAGCTAGAGGGACCCGCCTAACCCTTTCCCTGAAGGGTTTGTCTTCTTGGAGGCGGATTCGGTGGGTGGTACTCCTGGCACATCCCACATCAAACTCATCCTTTGAGAAAATCCTCTCCCATCTAGTCAGCTGGGCCTTGGCTCTCTCCTTCCAGGCTCCAGGTAGGTCCGGGTTCTCCATGGAAAGTTTTTCCCAAACATCTCCTCCTTCACCCGTTCCTTTTACTTCTGACCAGCTGACTGGGGCCGCAGGACTCACCTGCCCCAACAGCATCCTGGCAGGGATCTCTATGGGTCTCTCCGTAGGGTTTTTCACACTCACTGGGACTCTTCCTCGAGCCTTCTTCAGGGCCTTGATTGGAATCACTTCCGGTATCACTTCCAGGCCTGAGTGGTCCTCCCTTGGATCGGATTCCAGCATGACAAAGGGGCCAGGCTGCTCCCAGGTAAGCTTCACCGTGGCCCTGAGGCAGGCTACCTCTCCGGGCTGCAGCACCACTCCTTCTCTCCCAAGTCTCCACACCTTCCCTATCCCCTCTCCTGGGGTCTTCTGCTCTAGGACCAACCGTTGGTAGGCTGTCTTCAGCATGGGATGGATATTGGGATCTTGATGGTTTCTCGTCTTCACTAGAGGGGTCAGAAGTCTTCGCACCAGATCCGTATTGGTCCCTATGATGAGGGACATCTTGCTGGCCCCAGGCGGTCTAGGACACACAACTGCCAGGGTGTCAAACACCTCTGTTTTCCCCGCCACAGATGGATCGAAGGTCAGCTTTACGGGCAGGTAACCATTGTAGGGGAAACTCTGAGCTCCCAGGCCCCATATCTCCAGCTCTTCTATCTTCTGTATAGGCAAATGGCTCAAGTGCCTATCATAGAAGTCTCTGTACAACAAAGTCACTTGAGCTCCAGTGTCCAGGAGGGCCTTCGTGTAGACTCCTTCCACCTGGATGGAGACAGTGGCCGACCAATTCTTCTGGGTAGGGCCGGGTTGAGGCCACCCTCTTCTGGGGACCCGTCTTCATCCAGTTGGTTTTTGACTTTATTGTTTTTCGAGCCTGGTATGCATTGACCCTCCCCACAGTAATGGGAGTACAAACCCGCTGAGGGATGTTATTGTTTCTCATTTGTAGACATTCCTTCTGAGGGGTCTGGTTTTCTCTCTTTCTCTTCCTTCTATTCAGTTTGGAGTTCACTGAAAGGCATGGGCACCCGGTTGACTCCCTCACCGGGGCCCTCTGGAGTTTCCCGCCGGCTGGCGGTTATCTATGTTCTTCTTCTTGGGACTGGAACATCTACTGGCGAAGTGGCCACTGCCCCCGCAGTTGTAGCATAGCATCTCTTCTCGGTCTCGAGTGGGGCTTGGTGTTGGTGTATCTGGAAACAACTCCTTCCTAGGACTTGGTTTCTCGGCTCCCCCTTGACCTTTCGCCATCATAGCAGCCAACATCTCCATCACCTGGGACATCTGTAACTTCAAAGTGTCCACCTCCTTATCTCTAGCGGGAGTCATGGCCGGTGTAACTATTGCTACCGGTTGTTTGACGGGCTCGATGAGATGTTCTTCCCTTTTCTCTTCCAGTAGGGCCTCTTCCTCTCTGATCATTCGGATGAGGTCAGTGTACTCCAGATTCTTCCCATCCTGTCGGGCACGCAGTGTCCATGCAATAGGATCCATGGGTTGAGCTCCCCTCAGTACCTGTTGAGCACAGGCCTCATCTACTTTCCCTGGGCTGATCCCCTTCCTTAGGATCATCCTATGCAGGATTTTATCTAAACGTCCCATGTAGTCTGATAGTTTTTCATCTTTCTTTTGGTAGCAATGCTCTAACTGATAAGCAAGCTCAGAGATTTTCTCTGTCCCACCAAACACATTCTGTAATACATCTAGGTACTCCTGCGCATTACAGTCTGTCCTGCTCATCTTCAGGTTGCGTACGGCCTCTAGAGCAGGCCCCTTTAGACTTTCCACAATCCTCTGCTTCTTTCTGCGCTCTGGAACTTCCCATTCCTCTAGTGCCTGAGTTGCGCTATCTAACCACTCTCCCTGAAAACATCCGGAGTTTTCTGTACCCCGACATCGGGTAATCTGTGGGATCCTTCTTGCACTGGGCCACAATCTCCCCCAGGACAGCACACAGTTCTGCGCTAAGGGTGGCCGGTGCTGATCTGAGACTCTCGGGTGAGGTACGGGCCGCAGCCTGCGGTGATCCCATTGGCGATGGCTCCTCCTTTGTTGCGTGCACCAACCTATAGGATCTGTTGTCTTGTGTCCGTACACAGTTGCGCTTGCAAGCCTCCGGCATCCCATCCCAGTATTCCACTAGCGCGTACTGATATGAGATGTCTGGGTCTGATTGTGTCTCCATCACCCATGGTTCATGGTCTGGGGACACTGACTTCATTAACTCCTCTACGGTCTCAGTCGACCATTTCTCCCCTGGGAGGCTAATGACCACTGACTGACTTGGGTCGGCCTTAGCCGCTTTACACCACGCTCTGACTCCCTGTGGGTCCATGCCGGTACCTCTGGCGTGTTCACCGATGTCTCAGAAATCCCGGACGAGCCCCCACGTATAGCGATACCCTCACTTAAGAGGGCCGCAAGTTTGGTTTGGGCCCTGAGCACAGCTCCGCCAACCCCCCCGGCAATCTGCTCTACCCACTCTGGCACAGTTAGTATCTAGCAATACACATTAAACCGCTTATACTCTAAATATGTGTGTGCGTGGGTGGATAACTCAAGCTCATAAACAATCTTTGAAAGTATATAACTGACTTTACTTGTTGTTTTATAAAAGGAATAACATGAATCGAACATTTGGTTTGCAACACATAAGCAGGTCCCTGCAGTAACCAGTAATAAAGATAAACAGAGTAATCAGCATAATAAAGTATTGCTATGCAACTCTAGCGCTGCCCTTTTTCAGCTACTTCCCCGCATGGGTAAACTAACACCCAGCACTATCTACCTATACAGTCAGGCCTGACTGATCTAGATGGAAGTCCAGTGAAACAATATTCGCTAGCAATCTTTCGGTGGTGCACTTGAAGAACAACTTTGTAATCCAAACGAATAATAAAGATAAAGTATCTGTCTTTAAACAGCTCTCACCACCCGGACAAGTCCAAGTCCGTTTCCTCCGCCGATTCGTCTAGGAACAGGAATCCACCGACCTCCGAGTCTTCAATCCTTCTGGTGTACTGAAGCAAGGATGAGAAAATGTCTCTCAGGTGCAGCTAGGCTGGCAGAGGGCTCTTTGGAAAAGAGCACAAGGCCCAGGCTTCAGGCCTTGTGTCTCCAGCAGTTCAGCACAGACCTCCTCTTGCTAGGAGAGGGGGGGTGTCCAAAAGAGACTGAACTAGGCCTCTCCCCCTCCTTATATATCCTCCCCATGAGTCTCTGGGGCATAACTCCAAACATCCTGGGAACCAGCGGGGTTCTGGGAACAGTAGTTTTATAGTCCTTAAAGAGACCCCGCTACATGTGTTTGGTGACTCCAAGTACTGAAATATGTGTTTGGTGACTCCAAGTACTGAAATATGTGTTTGGTGACTCCAAGTACTGAAATATGTGCTTGGCGACTTCAAGTACTGAAATATGTGTTTGGTGACTCCAAGTACTGAAATATGTGTTTGGTGACTCCAAGTACTGAAATATGTGTTTGGTGACTTCAAGTACTGAAATATGTGTTTGGTGA